>NC_090450.1:176317659-176934724 GCF_031143425.1 Pleurodeles waltl | reverse complement strand
CCCCCGCCAGGCCCAACATGCCCCCCATCCCCGCCAGGCCCCCCGCCAGGCCCCCCGCCATGCCCAACATGCCCCCCATCCCCGCCAGGCCCCCCGCCAGGCCCAACATGCCCCCCATCCCCGCCAGGCCCCCCGCCAGGCCCCCCGCCATGCCCAACATGCCCCCCATCCCCGCCAGGCCCCCCGCCAGGCCCAACATGCCCCCCATCCCCGCCAGGCCCCCCGCCATGCCCAACATGCCCCCCATCCCCGCCAGGCCCCCAAGCCAGCCAGTGGCCCCAAATCCAGATTGAATTAAACTCACTTGTTGGTCTGGAGGACCGTAGAGTAGCGAATACTGGGGGAGGACCCCATCCACAAGTTTCTCCAACTCCTCTCCAGTGAAGGCAGGGGCCCTTTCCCCAGTCGCAGCAGCCATTGTCCCTTCCAGACCGAGGTCACAGCAACACTTGCAGTATAGGTCCTCTCCTGTGAAAGTTCAAGTCGCAAGTGGATAAGTAGATAGAAAATGGCGGTCATGTCCGCGGCGGTGCGTACCGCGGCGGTGCGTTCCGCCACCGCCGGCGCCCTTCGCCATTGTCTCCTGCAACCCATAGGCTTCAATGTTAACCAATGCGGCTTCGCGCCGCGGTCTTCGCCCGCCGCCCGCCGCGGTGTGCCACGCCAGCGCATTGACCTCACATCCCATTGTCACACTTCACAGGTCAGGCAGCCGCCATTTCCAGGGCCCACATGGCTCAATTTCAACTGCGTCACACAGGCCTAGGCCTTGCATAGCCACTCAGACACGCCATTCACTGCATAGAGAATCGTATACTGTGCTAGCTGTGAGTACGTACCTGTGGGTTGCCTGACTGTGTGCTCCATGTTGTCCTTCCTAGGCACCGTCCGCTGGGTTGGGCGAGGAGACGGATGAATCCTCCCGTGTACCGACCGCTGGTGGACCTGTCGACAATGGAAGAACGCCACATTATCCTGACCTACCGTCTTAACCGTGCCACTATCCATGAACTGTGTGCCCGGCTGGAGCCCGACCTGATGTCCCCCCATCCGCCAACCCACAGGGATTCCCCCTCTGGTGCAGGTCATGTCAGTACTACATTTCTTGGCAAGTGGGTCATTTCAGACAACCGTGGGAATTGCTTCCGGGATGTCTCAGCCCATGTTTTCAAAGGTGTTATCCAGAGTGTTGTCTGCCCTGATGAAATCCGTGAGGAACTACATCATTTTCCCTGAGGTGGGCGAATTGGCTACAGTGAAGGGTGATTTCTACGCCCTTGGACATATTCCCAACGTAATTGGTGCCATTGATGGGACCCATGTGGCTTTGGTTCCCCCAAGAGACAGGGAGCAGGTGTACAGGAACAGAAAAAGTTACCATTCAATGAACATCCAGGTGGTGTGTTTGGCTGACCAGTACATCTCGCATGTAAATGCCAAATTCCCAGGGTCAGTGCATGACGCCTACATCCTGAGGAATAGCAGCATCCCTTACGTGATGGAACAGCTACAGAGACACCGTGTATGGCTAGTGGGGGACTCTGGGTACCCCAACCTGTCGTGGCTACTGACCCCAGTAAGGAATCCCCGGACCAGGGCAGAGGAACGGTACAATGAGGCCCATGGGCGTACTAGGAGGGTGATCGAACGCACCTTTGGCCTCCTAAAGGCCAGGTTTCGCTGCCTGCATATGACCGGTGGATCCCTAATGTACTCACCTAAGAAGGTGTGTCACATCATCGTGGCCTGCTGCATGCTTCACAACCTGGCTTTGCGCCGCCAGGTGCCTTTCCTGCAGGAGGATGGTCGAGACGGTGGTGTTGTGGCAGCGGTGGAACCTGAGGAGAGTGACGAGGAGGAAGACGACGGGGCTGAAACAGACAACAGGGACAGAATCATTGAACAGTACTTCCAATAGGACACAGGTAACATTTCAAAGATAATTTAGTAAATGTTAACTACTCTGCAGCATCTCTGCTGCCTGTCTATTTGCCCCAGTGTATGATGACTGAGTTTTGGCTTTTCCCTCCCTATTTCAGATCTGGGGTCCCCACTACGAGTCCTGTGCTTCGTTTCCCCATGGACTACAGCTTTGTGGCAGCTGTTTGTTGACTTCACCATGTACAAGGACATATTTGCACTGTCATGTCAATTACAATCTATTGAAATCACAGCCAGACTCCTGATATTTTGGTGCAAAATAGGTGTTTATTGAAGTGCTCAAAATGGGATGGGTGGTTTCATGTGGGTGGGGGCTATGGTGAAGGAATGTCCATGGCAGAGTTCAGAGTAACAGTCACACAGGTGCATTGTCCTGAGGCCTGTGGAGAGATGGAGCATGGGCAGTTCGAGGATGGACAGGGTGACAATGTGGGACAGTGGGATGACATCAGGTGGTATCCATTGCTGGCGGGGGTCTTGACATCCTACTCTGTCTTGCGAGATCTCAGGGCCCTCTTGCGGGGTGGTTCTTCTCCTGCAGGAGGTGGGGGTCTGGTGGGCTGCTGCTGTGCGGGGGCCTCCTGTCCACTAGCGCCGGCGGAGGTGGATGGCTGTTCTTGGTCCAGGCTAGTGGCAGGGGCCCTTGGGTGTTGTTCAGTGTCCGCCCTGCTGTTTACGAGGTCCTGCAGCAGCCCTACCATGGTAACCAGGGTGGTGTTGATGGCTCGGATGTCCTCCCTGTACCCCCGATAGTGTTCCTCCTGCAGCACCTGGATCTCCTGGAACCGGGCCAGTACCGTCGCCATCGTCTCCTGGGAGCGGTTGTATGCTCCCATGATGGTGGTGAGGACCTCGTGGAGAGTGGGTTCCCTGGGCCTCTCCTCCCCCCCCTGTCGCACAGCTGCCCGCCGAGTTGCCCTGTTTCCCTGGGCCTCTGCCCCCTGGCCGGTGTGCCCACTACCACTGCCCCCAGGTCCCTGTTGTTGTTGGGGTGGTGGGTTATCCTGGGTGCCCTGTAGTGGTAGACACACCGCAGATTGACGCGCCCTGGAGACAGAGGCATGGGCCCGCTGGGTGGGAGCTGTGCTGGTGTTCCCAGAGGGGTTAGGGTCTATAGTGGCCTGTGCCTGTGTGAGGGGAACCGACTGTCCAGAGGTCCCCGATGGTCCGGGCTGGTCATCGGTGTCCAGATCGACAGAGCTGCTGTCATCGCTGACGGCCTCTTGGGTGGGGGGTGTGGATAATTCTGGCCCCTCCGCCGCGGTGTGTTGACGGTCGGGTCCTGCAGGGGTATAGAGGTATGGTTATAGTTTCAATGTGTGGCATATGGGTGTATCTGTGGGTTCCCGTGTCCCCAAGTGCTGGCATTCGTGTGTGGGGGCTTTGGTGAGGGTGGCTTGTGGGGGGGATGTGTATATGCATTGGGCATGCTTTGGTGATGGGTGTCCATGCTTAGTGGACGCATGCAGGCCTAGGTTTTGGGATGTGTGGGTTGTGATGGTGAGACATTGGCGGGGAATAGGTGTGCTGGGGGTGGGGGTGAGGATGGTGGTGGGGGTGAGGATGGTGGTGGGGGTGAGGGTGGGGGTGAGGGTGGGGGTGAGGGTGGGGTTCGAGGATGGGGGTGAGGGTTGGGGTCTGATTTGGCATGCAGGTGGGGGGGAAGCAGTATTGAAGCTTCAACTTACCAGTATCCATTCCTCCGCCGACTCCTGCGAGGCCGTCAGGATGCAGGATGTTCAAGACTTCCTCCTCCCATGATGTGAATTGTGGGGGTTGAGGTGGGGGTCCTCCGCCAGTCTTCTGCACGGCGATGTTGTGCCTGGATACCATGGAACGCACCTTCCCCCGTAGGTCGTTCCATCGCTTCCTGATGTCTTCCCGATTTCTGGGGTGCTGTCCCACTGCGTTCACCCTGTCGACAATCCTCTGCCATAGCTCCGTCCTTCGGGCAATGCTGGTGTATTGTATCTGTGTGCCGAACAGCTGGGGCTCTACACGAACGATTTCCTCCACCATAACCCTGAGTTCTTCGTCTGTGAAGCGGGGATGTCTTTGGGGTGCCATGGGGTGGTGTGTATGATGTGTGGGGTGGAGTATGTGTATTTAAGTGAGTTGAGTGTGGTGGTGTGTGTTGTTTTGTGTGTGGATAGTGTGTGGGTGATGGTGTTGAGTGGCTGTGGCTGTTATGTTTTGGATGCTGGTGTCTCGCTCTTGCCTTCTTTACGAATTTTTAAGCGTAGGGGGTTGTGGGTGATGTGGGTGGGTGTTTTATATTGTATTGTGTGTGTGGGAGTGGTGTGTGTATGTGTATCAGGTGTGTGGGATTCAAATCGTCCAATGTGGGTGAGTTTTGTTCGTTTGTGTGTATTCTGACCGCGGCGGTGTGTCCCGCCAATGGAATACCGCGTTTGAATGACCGCCGCGTGGATTCGTGGGTCGTAATGGGATGGGCGTATTTCTGTTGGCGTGGCGGTGGAGGTTTGGTCACCTCCACCTTTCCGCCGACCGCTGGTCTGGCGGTCTGTTGTGGCGGTCGGATTTTCGGAGGTTTGCCTTCTGCGGGTCAGAATGACCGTGGCGGGTTTCCGCGACCGCGGCGGGATTATGGAGGATTTCTGACCGGCGGTAGGCGCCTTTTACCGCCGAGGTCAGAATGACCACCTATGTGGCAGATGATGGATAATGTGGAAATGCTTCAAATTTATAATTATAAAAAAAAATGGCATGGCGACACAATCGCATAATTCCATTGGCCCTTGATATTATGGTTGTGATGCATGGGCTGCAACTTTAGTGCAAGGAATCCGAGGAGAACCATACTATATTTCATGGGATGCTGACAGCTTGACTTTTACAGGTGCTTGGAATTAGAGGTTGCTCAACATCATTCATTCTAATTAAAACGTACCATTTTCAGTCATTAATGATGAACTGTAAGGTCCAAGTAGGATGCTTTCTTTCGTTTAAGGCGAGAAAGTGGTCCCTTAATGTTCTTTAATATTGTTTTTCTAAAAAGGTTTTTATTTTTAGCATTATGAAAACAGACGCTTCCATTTTAGAAAAAAATTATTCCTGGTTATTTTAGTTTGCTGCCGTTGTTGACTTCAGTTATTTTCAAGTAGATCAATTATTTGTTTGCAAATTATATAAAATGTGTAATCATTTGTGTATGTGTTTGATGGAATGCGTGTTTCTGTATTTTTTGTATATTGTTTTGCGGTTCAAATCATCAACACTGCTTAGGCCTTGGTTCCTGGCCTCTAGTAATAACTCAGAAACAGTTCCTCGGATTCCAATAATGATTCAGTGGGGGTGCCCAGGTTCCAGTAATGATACAGTAGGCACAGAAGTCAAAGGTGGGGAACCATTGCTATAGTTTTAGGAAACCTCTATTAGTGAATGCACAGCAGAGGTCTGTGTGTAAACAGAAAGCCATAGAATAAAATCTTGGTTGGTGCAGTGAAGAATAGTGACTTGTGTACTTTTAGTGATATGAGGTCACATCCTGTGACAGATAGCACAGTGAATGTGTAAGTCACTATTTTAGATTCACTTTACACACAGTATAAGATAGACTGCTACAAAATGTGCAAGGTTTTACCATAAAATGGTGCATCCAAAATATACATTTTAGGAATACCCAGACCGTACATAATAAAAAAAAATGTACATGACTATCTTTTCATCACCTCCTCAAGGATAGTAAGCACTATGTAAATACAATTACAATTATAAGCTCACACTTAACAGGTCAATTGTTAACTCTTTGCACTACCACTCAAAAAGAATAAATCTTTGTCATCACAAAGATTCCAATGATTCGATCAATTAAAGGCAGTACAGGCTCCCAAGCATCCTTTATATTTGCAGATTACCCTTTACATTTGCAGATTAACTCGCTGTGCACATTTGCATTTCTTCCAGGCAAGCAGGCACATTGTCAGGAAGGCTTGTTTAGCTGACAGCCCGGCTTCATTTTCACAGAACAGGAGACTCACTGAATGACACTTCAGCTGAAGCATTTAAACTATTGGAATTAATCGTCCTGGGTGCAGGGCACAAGTTGGGGGTACAAGCAGGTATGCGCTGTCCACCCTGCAAGAAGTGGGCCCCACTGAAGTATGCTGAACATGTCCCAGTGTAATTTTAAGACCCCGGGACACATTCAGCAGTGCCTGCAACTTGTTTGCTCTCGTTTCGGACAGCAATGTGCAGGCGACAGGGGGACTTTCAAGTTTAAGACTCCTGCTGGACCCATCAGAAAGGCCGAATTTAAGAGTCCATCAGGCCTCCTTTTGCTCCACTGTCCTGACTGAGATCTATTTGATCCCCACACCTGGATGCAAATGTTAGGGATGGGAAAGAAAGACGCACAGCTAGTTATCACTTCACAAATATTTAAGAGAGGCATACTTAATAGGGTGTTCAGCTCCTGTAAATAAGAGATATGCATGCACTGTAATAAGTGTTGGTCTGTCCCATTTTTTAGACAAAAAACAATTTAAATACCACTATTTTGTTTTATTTCTTTTATAGCGCTACGCATCCCAATGCAGGATGTGAGAGCGCTTTTAATCAGATGTACACATTTTACCTTGACAATAAATTCTATAAATGTGTAAATCAGTGTCCAAGATGTGTGACAAAAGACAGGGAGAGTTACAAGGTGTAGCAGTCACATTTCCTTCATAGGTTGCTGTGCTAAATTAGAAGGATTACAATTTACAAACTGAAAGTAACAAAAGAATGTCTGTGTTAAAAGCAGTAACTCACTTACTTGGTGACAAATTAAAAATCTGTCATCTGCAGATGCTTTGCAGGAGACACATCAAACCTCTACTCCAGTGGTTACCAACATTTTGACTTCTGTGCACCCTCAGTTAATAATTACTGGAACCAGCGGACCTCCACTGAATCATTACTGGAATCTGGGGAACCCCCACTGAGCCATTACTGAAAGCTGGGAACCTAATATGTTAATATTTTTTTATTTTCTAAGCAGTCGCGGACCCCCTGAGAAGGCTTTGCAGACCCTCAGGAGTCCCAGGACCACAGGTTGGGAACCACTGCTCTACACTACTTTGATTAAAAAATGGGACTAGAGAATATGCAGGTCTCTTCAGCAAATGCTTTACCCTCTAAAGTTATCATACCATTATTATAGTTCCCTGTGATTTACTGTGCACAAAAAGATCCCTGCAGGAGGTGCCTTAACCCCATAAGATATTTTAAAATGCACATTTTGGAACCAATTAAGTAGCATAGATTTACTGCTACATTTCTCCTTGTTGCAAACTTCTTTGTGGCAAAGTTTTAAAAAAAGAAAATGTATAAATTGAGGCCCATGTATTGTGCCGGGTTGCGTAATGATTTTGGCACAAACCAGACACAAAATCTCATTTGTTAAACCTCATAATGCGCTCAAATTGACTCATGATAGATCTGTGAAATGTGTGTGAAGATTTAAGATCGGATGTCACTTCTTGTGATGCCTCTTCCTGTGAGGTCATGGGTTTTGATATCACTTCCTGTGACAGTGTGATGTCGCATTGTGATTTCACACAACATGAAGTCACGTGCATACTGTCTAACTTGGTTAGCCCCCCCACTTCTTTTTAGAGTCGAGCACAAAGCACTCCCTGGTATAATCTCTGTTATGGGCTTGTAACTACGCACATGTCAAGCCCATCACTTTCATTGGTTTGTGGAATTGCCTTTTAAAATTAGCTTGATTTCATTAGTGAAAGCCATGCACACGTCATGCCTTTTCTCGTGTTTAGCCCGCCTCAAACGCACCGGTCAACTACTGAAAGCATAAGAGGCTCTGTGTTTTCCATATGGTTTCTGCACTACTTTTTCTCTTTATTTAGTAGGCAGCACGATCTCACTGGGCAGTGTTAGAGCGCTTTGGATGACATCGACCCTGTTACATGGTTATTTGCACTTTTGTTACATGGATAATTGCACTTTTGCTGATATGTTTCACTGCAAGCAAACTTCTGTTTCCTTTTGTGTGTTTGTTTTGCGCTCATGGTAGCCGTCGGCTGCTCATGTGAAACTGTTTTACTTTTTAGGTTCGAGCCTGCGTTGCATGCGCTCGCGCATGCGTATAGCAGGGAGACTCTTTTGTATTTAGAAAAGGGCTCGGAGCCCTGTCAACTTCACGTCAGTGCTTTTTATTGGTTCGTGGGCTTCCCTAATAAAATCGGCTTGCTTTCATTAGTCGAAGGCACGCATAGGTCATGCCTTTTCCGGTGGTAAGCCCTCCTCGAGCGCAGCGACCAAGTACAGAAAACATGCAAGGCTCGCAGTTTTCCATCGGGCTCGTGGACTTTTTTTTCTCTAATTTAGAGCGCGATCTCGCTTGGCAGAAGTCGAGCGCTTTACATGCTTGATTTCTCTTTTTCGGGTTATGTACATAAATGCACTTTTGCCCGATAGGTGAAAAGTCAGGTTAAGAGTTTACAACGCGATCAGCTCTCACATGAGCAAACGCGAGACCCGTCGCATTGTAAATGCTTGTTCAATTCAATTCATAAAGCTTTATTCGGCACATACAAATGACCATAAAAGCATGAACAAAGAAGAAAAAAAAAAGACAACAGTACGTATTTACAAAGACATTGCAATTAAAACTAACAGTTATTAATTATAGTTAATGGCTCATTGAGTAATACATATGATCATTCATAAATATATAAAATGAATATAAAATACATTAAAAACTCATACTTTTCCTGGAATTGATGCACTGATTTAAAAAGGTGGCAGTGTAAAAACAAATATCTGCCGATTGCAGATTAAAAATTAAAGCCATGGCATGTTTAACCGTACGTGTTCCGTATTTAACAAACAGAGGTTTCAAAAATACTATACGAAAACATGTATACAGTTTACAGAACAGCAGAAGGTGCACAGTGCTCTGTGTAGATACATTATCTCACCTACATGGCCCAATCGGGTGTTTCTTAATGTTTGGATGGGCTACTAAACAATGTGCCATCCCAAATCTTAGTCTGGTTAGCACAAATTTATGTGAATTCCTAGTCACCATAGTTAGGTAAGATGGAAAACCCTCCATTAGATTGTATCTATTATAAAAAATGACGGAGGACAATGATCCGGCTATGGTTGCTCGTTTCCTTTCTGCATAAGTTAGGAATATACTTTTCATTTCTGATTTGGAGATCGTGGTTGCTGCACTAGGATTATTTAAAATATTCAGATTAAAAATGTCTGAAAAACAGACAACAACATATTTAACCCAGGGAATATCTCGATATTTATCCAAACGTAAGCAATCCTCAACAATAGTTCTGTTAAGTAGCTTCTCATCGCCAAGCCAAAAAGACCGCCAGATCATCAATGGTCTAAGTGATATCAGATCAGTTAAATAATTAATGGCTAATTTGCGATGGCTTAATTCAGTTGAGGCAGAGATGGGCAAAAACAGGAGCTTTTTTAAAAACATATTTTCCCCCAACTGTAAGTTGTAGGTACAGCTATAACCCCATACTCCTGCCCCATACAGGGCAATAGTCACACATCTAGCTTGGTAAATCTTGAGCATATCCCTGGTTCGACGATCCCCAACTTTTGCAGCAAATCTATAAATACCATAAGCATTTTTTGCCATTTTATTCCGGATGTGTGAGAAGGTAGCCTCTTTCTAGCCTTGTTACCCCCACTTTTGGCCTGTTTGTGAGGGTATGTCAGGATGTTTGTCACTGTTTTCACTGTTTCACTGGGATCCTGATGGCTAGGCCCCAGTGCTCATAGTGAAAACACTATGTTTTCAGTATGTTTGTTATGTGTCACTGGGATCCTGCTGGTCAGGACCCCAGTGCTCATAGGTTTGTAGCCTATATGTATGTGTCACTGGGACCCTGTCACACAGGGCCCCAGTGCTCATAGGTGTGCATGTATATGTTCCCTGTGTGGTGCCTAACTGTCTCACTGAGGCTCTGCTAACCAGAACCTCAGTGGTTATGCTCTCTCATTACTTTTAAATTGTCACTAACAGGCTAGTGACCATTTTTACCAATTTACATTGGCTTACTGGAACACCCTTATAATTCCCTAGTATATGGTACTGAGGTATCCAGGGTATTGGGGTTCCAGGAGATCCCTATGGGCTGCAGCATTTCTTTTGCCACCCATAGGGAGCTCTGACAATTCTTACACAGGCCTGCCACTGCAGCCTGAGTGAAATAACGTCCACGTTATTTCACAGCCATTTTACACTGCACTTAAGTAACTTATAAGTCACCTATATGTCTAACCTTTACCTGGTAAAGGTTAGGTGCAAAGTTACTTAGTGTGAGGGCACCCTGGCACTAGCCAAGGTGCCCCCACATTGTTCAGAGCCAATTCACTGAACTTTGTGAGTGCGGGGACACCATTACACGCGTGCACTACATATAGGTCACTACCTATATGTAGCTTCACCATGGTAACTCCGAATATGGCCATGTAACATGTCTATGATCATGGAATTGCCCCCTCTATGCCATCCTGGCATTGTTGGTACAATTCCATGATCCCAGTGGTCTGTAGCACAGACCCTGGTACTGCCAGACTGCCCTTCCTGGGGTTTCACTGCAGCTGCTGCTGCTGCCAACCCCTCAGACAGGCAGCTGCCCTCCTGGGGTCCAGCCAGGCCTGGCCCAGGATGGCAGAACAAAGAACTTCCTCTGAGAGAGGGTGTGACACCCTCTCCCTTTGGAAAATGGAGTGAAGGCAGGGGAGGAGTAGCCTCCCCCAGCCTCTGGAAATGCTTTGTTGGGCACAGATGTGCCCAATTCTGCATAAGCCAGTCTACACCGGTTCAGGGACCCCTTAGCCCCTGCTCTGGCGCGAAACTGGACAAAGGAAAGGGGAGTGACCACTCCCCTGACCTGCACCTCCCCTGGGAGGTGTCCAGAGCTCCTCCAGTGTGCTCCAGACCTCTGCCATCTTGGAAACAGAGGTGCTGCTGGCACACTGGACTGCTCTGAGTGGCCAGTGCCACCAGGTGACGTCAGAGACTCCTGCTGATAGGCTCCTTCAGGTGTTAGTAGCCTTTCCTCTCTCCTAGGTAGCCAAACCCTCTTTTCTGGCTATTTAGGGTCTCTGTCTCTGGGGAAACTTTAGATAACGAATGCATGAGCTCAGCCGAGTTCCTCTGCATCTCCCTCTTCACCTTCTGATAAGGAATCGACCGCTGACCGCGCTGGAAGCCTGCAAACCTGCAACATAGTAGCAAAGACGACTACTGCAACTCTGTAACGCTGATCCTGCCGCCTTCTCGACTGTTTTCCTGCTTGTGCATGCTGTGGGGGTAGTCTGCCTCCTCTCTGCACCAGAAGCTCCGAAGAAATCTCCAGTGGGTCGACGGAATCTTCCCCCTGCAACCGCAGGCACCAAAAAGCTGCATTACCGGTCCCTTGGGTCTCCTCTCAGCACGACGAGCGAGGTCCCTCGAATCCAGCGACGCTGTCCAAGTGACCCCCACAGTCCAGTGACTCTTCAGCCCAAGTTTGGTGGAGGTAAGTCCTTGCCTCACCTCGCTGGGCTGCATTGCTGGGAACCGCGACTTTGCAGCTACTCCGGCCCCTGTGCACTTCCGGCGGAAATCCTTCGTGCACAGCCAAGCCTGGGTCCACGGCACTCTAACCTGCATTGCACGACTTTCTAAGTTGGTCTCCGGCGACGTGGGACTCCTTTGTGCAACTTCGGCGAGCACCGTTTCACGCATCCTCCTAGTGCCTGTTTCTGGCACTTCTCCGGGTGCTACCTGCTTCAGTGAGGGCTCTTTGTCTTGCTCGACGTCCCCTCTCTCTGCAGGTCCAATTTGCGACCTCCTGGTCCTTCCTGGGCCCCAGCAGCGTCCAAAAACGCCAAACGCACGATTTGCGTGTAGCAAGGCTTGTTGGCGTCCTTTCGGCGAGAAAAAACTTCTGCACGACTCTCCAAGGCGAGAGGAATCCGTCCACCAAAGGGGAAGTCTCTAGCCCTTTTCGTTCCTGCAGAAACCTCAGCTTCTTCTGTCCAGTCGAAGCTTCTTTGCACCCGCAGCTGGCATTTCCTGGGCATCTGCCCATCTCCGACTTGCTTGTGACTTTTGGACTTGGTCCCCTTGTTCCACAGGTACCCTAGATTGGAAATCAACAGTTGTTGCATTGCTGGTTTGTGTCTTTCCTGCATTATTCCTCTAACACGACTATTTTGTCCTTAGGGGAACTTTAGTGCACTTGCACTCACTTTTCAGGGTCTTGGGGAGGGTTATTTTTCTAACTCTCACTATTTTCTAATAGTCCCAACGACCCTCTACAAGGTCACATAGGTTTGGGGTCCATTCGTGGTTCGCATTCCACTTCTGGAGTATATGGTTTGTGTTGCCCCTATCCCTATGTCTCCCCATTGCATCCTATTGTAACTATACATTGTTTGCACTGTTTTCTAAGACTATACTGCATATTTGTGCTATTGTGTATATATATCTTGTGTATATTTCCTATCCTCTCACTGAGGGTACACTCTAAGATACTTTGGCATATTGTCATAAAAATAAAGTACCTTTATTTTTAGTATAACTGTGTATTGTGTTTTCTTATGATATTGTGCATATGACACTAAGTGGTACTGTAGTAGCTTCACACGTCTCCTAGTTCAGCCTAAGCTGCTCTGCTAAGCTACCATTATCTATCAGCCTAAGCTGCTAGACACCCTATACACTAATAAGGGATAACTGGGCCTGGTGCAAGGTGCAAGTACCCCTTGGTACTCACTACAAGCCAGTCCAGCCTCCTACATTGGTTGTGCAGTGGTGGGATAAGTGCTTGAGACTACTTACCACTCTTGTCATTGTACTTTTCATAAGAGAAAAATATACAAAACAAGGTCAGTGTATATACACATAGCCAAAAAGTTTTGCATTTCCTCTTTTCACTCTTTTCTAAGTGCTGAAAAGTACTTCTAAACTTTCAAAAAGTTCTTAAAAGTTTAAAAAGTTTTTTCTGTCTTTCCAAAAAGTTCTGAAAACTTTTTTTCTTTTTTCTATCACTTTAACTCTCTCAAAAAAATGTCTGGCACAGGAAAAAATGTTGAACTGTCCAAACTTGCATATGATCACCTTAGCTGGAAAGGAGCAAGGAGTCTCTGCATAGAGAGAGGTTTGAGTGTAGGGAAGAATCCTTCCTTAGAACTGTTAATTAATATGCTTAGAGTACAGGATAAGGCCATAAGTGCCCAATTTGTAGAAAAAGTAGCTAATGGTTCTCAATCTGATCCAGGGACTCCCCCAGGAAAAGGTTCAGGAAAGAAACTTCTCAGCCTGCCCATTACTAGACAGTCTAGCATAGTTGGTACAGAGGTTGAATCACACCATACTGATGGTGTGCTCTCACATTATGCTGGTAGCCAAGCTGTTAGGGTGCCCTTTGTAAGGGACAGGTCTCCTTCTGTGCATTCCCATCATACCTCTGTATCTAGAAATGTCCCTCCCACCCACCCTGATGACAGATTGTTAGAAAGGGAGCTCAATAGATTGAGAGTGGAACAAACCAGACTGAAGCTCAAGAAGCAACAGCTGGATTTGGATAGACAGTCTTTAGAAGTAGAGAGGGAAAGACAGAAGTTGGGTTTAGAAACCCATGGTGGCAGCAGCAGTATTCCCCATAGTCATCCTGCAAAAGAGCATGATTCCAGGAATCTGCACAAGATAGTTCCCCCTTATAAGGAGGGGGATGACATTAACAAGTGGTTTGCTGCACTTGAGAGGGCCTGTGCTGTACAGGATGTCCCTCAAAAGCAGTGGGCTGCTATCCTATGGCTATCATTTAGTGGAAAAGGTAGGGATAGGCTCCTTACTGTAAAAGAAAATGATGCCAATAATTTCCAAGTTCTTAAGAATGCACTCCTGGATGGTTATGGCTTAACCACTGAACAGTACAGGATAAAGTTCAGAGAGACCAAAAAGGAGTCTTCACAAGACTGGGTTGATTTCATTGACCGTTCAGTGAAGGCCTTGGAGGGGTGGTTACATGGCAGTAAAGTTACTGATTATGAAAGCCTGTATAACACAATCCTGAGAGAGCATATACTTAATAATTGTGTGTCTGATTTGTTGCACCAGTACCTGGTAGACTCTGATCTGACCTCTCCCCAAGAATTGGGAAAGAAGGCAGACAAATGGGTCAGAACAAGGGTGAACAGAAAAGTTCATACAGGGGGTGACAAAGATGGCAATAAGAAGAAAGATGGTGAAAAATCTCAAGATAAGCATGGGGATAAGGGTAAAACCAAAGATCCCACTTCAAATCTTAAACACTCTTCAGAGGGTGGGGATAAAACAAATTCTTCCTCTTCTTCCCAACCTGCACACATTAAAAAGCCTTGGTGCTTTGTGTGTAAAAATAGAGGCCATAGGCCAGGGGATAAGTCCTGTCCAGGTAAACCCCCTGAGCCTACCACCACTAATACATCAAGCTCTAGTGCCCCTAGCAGTAGTGGTACTAGTGGTGGGACTTCTGGCAACAGTCAAGCAAAGGGTGTAGTTGGGTTCACTTTTGGGTCCATAGTGGAAACTGATGTAATCAGTCCCAAGAGAGTTTCTGTCACACCTAGTGGCATTGGCCTTGCCACACTGGCTGCTTGTCCCCTTACAATGGATAAGTACAGGCAGACAGTTTCAATAAATGGTGTTGAGGCCTTGGCCTACAGGGACACAGGTGCCAGTTTCACTTTGGTGACTGAAAACCTAGTGCCTCCTGAACAACACATCATTGGACAACAGTATAAAATTATTGATGTCCATAACTCCACTAAGTTTCTTCCCTTAGCTATAATTCAGTTTAGTTGGGGTGGAGTTACTGGCCCTAAGCAGGTGGTGGTATCACCTAGCTTACCTGTAGACTGTCTCTTAGGTAATGACCTAGAGGCCTCAGGTTGGGCTGATGTAGAGTTTTATGCCCATGCAGCCATGCTGGGCATCCCTGAGGAATTGTTCCCTCTCATTTCAAGTGAAATGAAAAAGCAAAGGAGAGAAGGCCTGAAAACTCAGGATCCCTCTCCATCAACAGGTAAAAAGGGTATCACAGTATCCCCTAACCACCCTACCATTCAGGATACTATTCCTGTGGTGGGAGAAACCTCTCCTGGGGTGGCACCTGTTCCAAGGGAATCATCAGCTGGCAAAGCTGGACTCCCTGAGGTGGAAGTACCTCTCTGTGGGATAACTAACATTGGTGAGAAAAACAGTACCATTTTAGTTAACATGGAGCATCCCTCCAACCCTCCCAGAGAAACTTTAGTGCAGAAACCCTGCACTACCTCACAACACTTAGGACAGCATCCCTGCCCTAGTGTGGAGCTCATAGGACAGCATCCCTGCCCTGCTCCAACTCAAGAGAAACAGCATCCCTGTTCTCTCTTCCAGCCAGATGGACAAAGTTTTTGCCCAGCTATGGCTTTTCTGAGACAGCATCCCTGTCTGGCATTTCCATCACTACAAATAGGTTCAGTGGACAATTCCCACTGCTCTAAACTAAAACTTACTGATAGAAACTCTGAAAATACATCTTCACATTGTTGCTTAGCTACAAAACTTCAAACAGGGTGGTTTACATCCCCACAGGGAAGTAACCATATAGTGGATGATAAAGGGAGTAACCAGTCTATTGCAGAGCTACTCTCTACTTATCACCACTTAGACAATAAAGTCTCAACTGGCCAAGGTTAGCCTTATTGTCCTTCGTTTGGGGGGGGGTTGTGTGAGAAGGTAGCCTCTTTCTAGCCTTGTTACCCCCACTTTTGGCCTGTTTGTGAGGGTATGTCAGGATGTTTGTCACTGTTTTCACTGTCTCACTGGGATCCTGATGGCTAGGCCCCAGTGCTCATAGTGAAAACACTATGTTTTCAGTATGTTTGTTATGTGTCACTGGGATCCTGCTGGTCAGGACCCCAGTGCTCATAGGTTTGTGGCCTATATGTATGTGTCACTGGGACCCTGTCACACAGGGCCCCAGTGCTCATAGGTGTGCATGTATATGTTCCCTGTGTGGTGCCTAACTGTCTCACTAAGGCTCTGCTAACCAGAACCTCAGTGGTTATGCTCTCTCATTACTTTTAAATTGTCACTAACAGGCTAGTGACCATTTTTACCAATTTACATTGGCTTACTGGAACACCCTTATAATTCCCTAGTATATGGTACTGAGGTATCCAGGGTATTGGGGTTCCAGGAGATCCCTATGGGCTGCAGCATTTCTTTTGCCACCCATAGGGAGCTCTGACAATTCTTACACAGGCCTGCCACTGCAGCCTGAGTGAAATAACGTCCACGTTATTTCACAGCCATTTTACACTGCACTTAAGTAACTTATAAGTCACCTATATGTCTAACCTTTACCTGGTAAAGGTTAGGTGCAAAGTTACTTAGTGTGAGGGCACCCTGGCACTAGCCAAGGTGCCCCCACATTGTTCAGAGCCAATTCACTGAACTTTGTGAGTGCGGGGACACCATTACACGCGTGCACTACATATAGGTCACTACCTATATGTAGCTTCACCATGGTAACTCCGAATATGGCCATGTAACATGTCTATGATCATGGAATTGCCCCCTCTATGCCATCCTGGCATTGTTGGTACAATTCCATGATCCCAGTGGTCTGTAGCACAGACCCTGGTACTGCCAGACTGCCCTTCCTGGGGTTTCACTGCAGCTGCTGCTGCTGCCAACCCCTCAGACAGGCAGCTGCCCTCCTGGGGTCCAGCCAGGCCTGGCCCAGGATGGCAGAACAAAGAACTTCCTCTGAGAGAGGGTGTGACACCCTCTCCCTTTGGAAAATGGTGTGAAGGCAGGGGAGGAGTAGCCTCCCCCAGCCTCTGGAAATGCTTTGTTGGGCACAGATGTGCCCAATTCTGCATAAGCCAGTCTACACCGGTTCAGGGACCCCTTAGCCCCTGCTCTGGCGCGAAACTGGACAAAGGAAAGGGGAGTGACCACTCCCCTGACCTGCACCTCCCCTGGGAGGTGTCCAGAGCTCCTCCAGTGTGCTCCAGACCTCTGCCATCTTGGAAACAGAGGTGCTGCTGGCACACTGGACTGCTCTGAGTGGCCAGTGCCACCAGGTGACGTCAAAGACTCCTGCTGATAGGCTCCTTCAGGTGTTAGTAGCCTTTCCTCTCTCCTAGGTAGCCAAACCCTCTTTTCTGGCTATTTAGGGTCTCTGTCTCTGGGGAAACTTTAGATAACGAATGCATGAGCTCAGCCGAGTTCCTCTGCATCTCCCTCTTCACCTTCTGATAAGGAATCGACCGCTGACCGCGCTGGAAGCCTGCAAACCTGCAACATAGTAGCAAAGACGACTACTGCAACTCTGTAACGCTGATCCTGCCGTCTTCTCGACTGTTTTCCTGCTTGTGCATGCTGTGGGGGTAGTCTGCCTCCTCTCTGCACCAGAAGCTCCGAAGAAATCTCCCGTGGGTCGACGGAATCTTCCCTCTGCAACCGCAGGCACCAAAAAGCTGCATTACCGGTCCCTTGGGTCTCCTCTCAGCACGACGAGCGAGGTCCCTCGAATCCAGCGACGCTGTCCAAGTGACCCCCACAGTCCAGTGACTCTTCAGCCCAAGTTTGGTGGAGGTAAGTCCTTGCCTCACCTCGCTGGGCTGCATTGCTGGGAACCGCGACTTTGCAGCTACTCCGGCCCCTGTGCACTTCCGGCGGAAATCCTTCGTGCACAGCCAAGCCTGGGTCCACGGCACTCTAACCTGCATTGCACGACTTTCTAAGTTGGTCTCCGGCGACGTGGGACTCCTTTGTGCAACTTCGGCGAGCACCGTTTCACGCATCCTCGTAGTGCCTGTTTCTGGCACTTCTCCGGGTGCTACCTGCTTCAGTGAGGGCTCTTTGTCTTGCTCGACGTCCCCTCTCTCTGCAGGTCCAATTTGCGACCTCCTGGTCCCTCCTGGACCCCAGCAGCGTCCAAAAACGCCAAACGCATGATTTGCGTGTAGCAAGGCTTGTTGGCGTCCTTTCGGCGGGAAAACACTTCTGCAGGACTCTCCAAGGCAAGAGGGATCCGTCCACGAAAGGGGAAGTCTCTAGCCCTTTTCGTTCCTGCAGAAACCTTAGCTTCTTCTGTCCAGTCGAAGCTTCTTTGCACCCGCAGCTGGCATTTCCTGGGCATCTGCCCATCTCCGACTTGCTTGTGACTTTTGGACTTGGTCCCCTTGTTCCACAGGTACCCTAGATTGGAAATCAACAGTTGTTGCATTGCTGGTTTGTGTCTTTCCTGCATTATTCCTCTAACACGACTATTTTGTCCTTAGGGGAACTTTAGTGCACTTGCACTCACTTTTCAGGGTCTTGGGGAGGGTTATTTTTCTAACTCTCACTATTTTCTAATAGTCCCAACGACCCTCTACAACGTCACATAGGTTTGGGGTCCATTCGTGGTTCGCATTCCACTTCTGGAGTATATGGTTTGTGTTGCCCCTATCCCTATGTCTCCCCATTGCATCCTATTGTAACTATACATTGTTTGCACTGTTTTCTAAGACTATACTGCATATTTGTGCTATTGTGTATATATATCTTGTGTATATTTCCTATCCTCTCACTGAGGGTACACTCTAAGATACTTTGGCATATTGTCATAAAAATAAAGTACCTTTATTTTTAGTATAACTGTGTATTGTGTTTTCTTATGATATTGTGCATATGACACTAAGTGGTACTGTAGTAGCTTCACACATCTCCTAGTTCAGCCTAAGCTGCTCTGCTAAGCTACCATTATCTATCAGCCTAAGCTGCTAGACACCCTATACACTAATAAGGGATAACTGGGCCTGGTGCAAGGTGCAAGTACCCCTTGGTACTCACTACAAGCCAGTCCATCCTCCTACATTGGTTGTGCAGTGGTGGGATAAGTGCTTGAGACTACTTACCACTCTTGTCATTGTACTTTTCATAAGAGAAAAATATACAAAACAAGGTCAGTGTATATACACATAGCCAAAAAGTTTTGCATTTCCTCTTTTCACTCTTTTCTAAGTGCTGAAAAGTACTTCTAAACTTTCAAAAAGTTCTTAAAAGTTCAAAAAGTTTTTTCTGTCTTTCCAAAAAGTTCTGAAAACTTTTTTTCTTTTTTCTATCACTTTAACTCTCTCAAAAAAATGTCTGGCACAGGAAAAAATGTTGAACTGTCCAAACTTGCATATGATCACCTTAGCTGGAAAGGAGCAAGGAGTCTCTGCATAGAGAGAGGTTTGAGTGTAGGGAAGAATCCTTCCTTAGAACTGTTAATTAATATGCTTAGAGTACAGGATAAGGCCATAAGTGCCCAATCTGTAGAAAAAGTAGCTAATGGTTCTCAATCTGATCCAGGGACTCCCCCAGGAAAAGGTTCAGGAAAGAAACTTCTCAGCCTGCCCATTACTAGACAGTCTAGCATAGTTGGTACAGAGGTTGAATCACACCATACTGATGGTGTGCTCTCACATTATGCTGGTAGCCAAGCTGTTAGGGTGCCCTTTGTAAGGGACAGGTCTCCTTCTGTGCATTCCCATCATACCTCTGTATCTAGAAATGTCCCTCCCACCCACCCTGATGACAGATTGTTAGAAAGGGAGCTCAATAGATTGAGAGTGGAACAAACCAGACTGAAGCTCAAGAAGCAACAGCTGGATTTGGATAGACAGTCTTTAGAAGTAGAGAGGGAAAGACAGAAGTTGGGTTTAGAAACCCATGGTGGCAGCAGCAGTATTCCCCATAGTCATCCTGCAAAAGAGCATGATTCCAGGAATCTGCACAAGATAGTTCCCCCTTATAAGGAGGGGGATGACATTAACAAGTGGTTTGCTGCACTTGAGAGGGCCTGTGCTGTACAGGATGTCCCTCAAAAGCAGTGGGCTGCTATCCTATGGCTATCATTTAGTGGAAAAGGTAGGGATAGGCTCCTTACTGTAAAAGAAAATGATGCCAATAATTTCCAAGTTCTTAAGAATGCACTCCTGGATGGTTATGGCTTAACCACTGAACAGTACAGGATAAAGTTCAGAGAGACCAAAAAGGAGTCTTCACAAGACTGGGTTGATTTCATTGACCGTTCAGTGAAGGCCTTGGAGGGGTGGTTACATGGCAGTAAAGTTACTGATTATGAAAGCCTGTATAACACAATCCTGAGAGAGCATATACTTAATAATTGTGTGTCTGATTTGTTGCACCAGTACCTGGTAGACTCTGATCTGACCTCTCCCCAAGAATTGGGAAAGAAGGCAGACAAATGGGTCAGAACAAGGGTGAACAGAAAAGTTCATACAGGGGGTGACAAAGATGGCAATAAGAAGAAAGATGGTGAAAAATCTCAAGATAAGCATGGGGATAAGGGTAAAACCAAAGATCCCACTTCAAATCTTAAACACTCTTCAGAGGGTGGGGATAAAACAAATTCTTCCTCTTCTTCCCAACCTGCACACATTAAAAAGCCTTGGTGCTTTGTGTGTAAAAATAGAGGCCATAGGCCAGGGGATAAGTCCTGTCCAGGTAAACCCCCTGAGCCTACCACCACTAATACATCAAGCTCTAGTGCCCCTAGCAGTAGTGGTACTAGTGGTGGGACTGCTGGCAACAGTCAAGCAAAGGGTGTAGTTGGGTTCACTTATGGGTCCATAGTGGAAACTGATGTAATCAGTCCCAAGACAGTTTCTGTCACACCTAGTGGCATTGGCCTTGCCACACTGGCTGCTTGTCCCCTTACAATGGATAAGTACAGGCAGACAGTTTCAATAAATGGTGTTGAGGCCTTGGCCTACAGGGACACAGGTGCCAGTTTCACTTTGGTGACTGAAAACCTAGTGCCTCCTGAACAACACATCATTGGACAACAGTATAAAATTATTGATGTCCATAACTCCACTAAGTTTCTTCCCTTAGCTATAATTCAGTTTAGTTGGGGTGGAGTTACTGGCCCTAAGCAGGTGGTGGTATCACCTAGCTTACCTGTAGACTGTCTCTTAGGTAATGACCTAGAGGCCTCAGGTTGGGCTGATGTAGAGTTTTATGCCCATGCAGCCATGCTGGGCATCCCTGAGGAATTGTTCCCTCTCATTTCAAGTGAAATGAAAAAGCAAAGGAGAGAAGGCCTGAAAACTCAGGATCCCTCTCCATCAACAGGTAAAAAGGGTATCACAGTATCCCCTAACCACCCTACCATTCAGGATACTATTCCTGTGGTGGGAGAAACCTCTCCTGGGGTGGCACCTGTTCCAAGGGAATCATCAGCTGGCAAAGCTGGACTCCCTGAGGTGGAAGTACCTCTCTGTGGGATAACTAACATTGGTGAGAAAAACAGCACCATTTTAGTTAACATGGAGCATCCCTCCAACCCTCCCAGAGAAACTTTAGTGCAGAAACCCTGCACTACCTCACAACACTTAGGACAGCATCCCTGCCCTAGTGTGGAGCTCATAGGACAGCATCCCTGCCCTGCTCCAACTCAAGAGAAACAGCATCCCTGTTCTCTCTTCCAGCCAGATGGACAAAGTTTTTGCCCAGCTATGGCTTTTCTGAGACAGCATCCCTGTCTGGCATTTCCATCACTACAAATAGGTTCAGTGGACAATTCCCACTGCTCTAAACTAAAACTTACTGATAGAAACTCTGAAAATACATCTTCACATTGTTGCTTAGCTAAAAAAACTTCAAACAGGGTGGTTTACATCCCCACAGGGAAGTAACCATATAGTGGATGATAAAGGGAGTAACCAGTCTATTGCAGAGCTACTCTCTACTTATCACCACTTAGACAATAAAGTCTCAACTGGCCAAGGTTAGCCTTATTGTCCTTCGTTGGGGGGGGGGGTTGTGTGAGAAGGTAGCCTCTTTCTAGCCTTGTTACCCCCACTTTTGGCCTGTTTGTGAGGGTATGTCAGGATGTTTGTCACTGTTTTCACTGTCTCACTGGGATCCTGATGGCTAGGCCCCAGTGCTCATAGTGAAAACACTATGTTTTCAGTATGTTTGTTATGTGTCACTGGGATCCTGCTGGTCAGGACCCCAGTGCTCATAGGTTTGTGGCCTATATGTATGTGTCACTGGGACCCTGTCACACAGGGCCCCAGTGCTCATAGGTGTGCATGTATATGTTCCCTGTGTGGTGCCTAACTGTCTCACTGAGCCTCTGCTAACCAGAACCTCAGTGGTTATGCTCTCTCATTACTTTTAAATTGTCACTAACAGGATAGTGACCATTTTTACCAATTTACATTGGCTTACTGGAACACCCTTATAATTCCCTAGTATATGGTACTGAGGTATCCAGGGTATTGGGGTTCCAGGAGATCCCTATGGGCTGCAGCATTTCTTTTGCCACCCATAGGGAGCTCTGACAATTCTTACACAGGCCTGCCACTGCAGCCTGAGTGAAATAACGTCCACGTTATTTCACAGCCATTTTACACTGCACTTAAGTAACTTATAAGTCACCTATATGTCTAACCTTTACCTGGTAAAGGTTAGGTGCAAAGTTACTTAGTGTGAGGGCACCCTGGCACTAGCCAAGGTGCCCCCACATTGTTCAGAGCCAATTCACTGAACTTTGTGAGTGCGGGGACACCATTACACGCGTGCACTACATATAGGTCACTACCTATATGTAGCTTCACCATGGTAACTCCGAATATGGCCATGTAACATGTCTATGATCATGGAATTGCCCCCTCTATGCCATCCTGGCATTGTTGGTACAATTCCATGATCCCAGTGGTCTGTAGCACAGACCCTGGTACTGCCAGACTGCCCTTCCTGGGGTTTCACTGCAGCTGCTGCTGCTGCCAACCCCTCAGACAGGCAGCTGCCCTCCTGGGGTCCAGCCAGGCCTGGCCCAGGATGGCAGAACAAAGAACTTCCTCTGAGAGAGGGTGTGACACCCTCTCCCTTTGGAAAATGGTGTGAAGGCAGGGGAGGAGTAGCCTCCCCCAGCCTCTGGAAATGCTTTGTTGGGCACAGATGTGCCCAATTCTGCATAAGCCAGTCTACACCGGTTCAGGGACCCCTTAGCCCCTGCTCTGGCGCGAAACTGGACAAAGGAAAGGGGAGTGACCACTCCCCTGACCTGCACCTCCCCTGGGAGGTGTCCAGAGCTCCTCCAGTGTGCTCCAGACCTCTGCCATCTTGGAAACAGAGGTGCTGCTGGCACACTGGACTGCTCTGAGTGGCCAGTGCCACCAGGTGACGTCAGAGACTCCTGCTGATAGGCTCCTTCAGGTGTTAGTAGCCTTTCCTCTCTCCTAGGTAGCCAAACCCTCTTTTCTGGCTATTTAGGGTCTCTGTCTCTGGGGAAACTTTAGATAACGAATGCATGAGCTCAGCCGAGTTCCTCTGCATCTCCCTCTTCACCTTCTGATAAGGAATCGACCGCTGACCGCGCTGGAAGCCTGCAAACCTGCAACATAGTAGCAAAGACGACTACTGCAACTCTGTAACGCTGATCCTGCCGCCTTCTCGACTGTTTTCCTGCTTGTGCATGCTGTGGGGGTAGTCTGCCTCCTCTCTGCACCAGAAGCTCCGAAGAAATCTCCCGTGGGTCGACGGAATCTTCCCCCTGCAACCGCAGGCACCAAAAAGCTGCATTACCGGTCCCTTGGGTCTCCTCTCAGCACGACGAGCGAGGTCCCTCGAATCCAGCGACGCTGTCCAAGTGACCCCCACAGTCCAGTGACTCTTCAGCCCAAGTTTGGTGGAGGTAAGTCCTTGCCTCACCTCGCTGGGCTGCATTGCTGGGAACCGCGACTTTGCAGCTACTCCGGCCCCTGTGCACTTCCGGCGGAAATCCTTCGTGCACAGCCAAGCCTGGGTCCACGGCACTCTAACCTGCATTGCACGACTTTCTAAGTTGGTCTCCGGCGACGTGGGACTCCTTTGTGCAACTTCGGCGAGCACCGTTTCACGCATCCTCGTAGTGCCTGTTTCTGGCACTTCTCCGGGTGCTACCTGCTTCAGTGAGGGCTCTTTGTCTTGCTCGACGTCCCCTCTCTCTGCAGGTCCAATTTGCGACCTCCTGGTCCCTCCTGGGCCCCAGCAGCGTCCAAAAACGCCAAACGCACGATTTGCGTGTAGCAAGGCTTGTTGGCGTCCTTTCGGCGGGAAAACACTTCTGCACGACTCTCCAAGGCGAGAGGGATCCGTCCACCAAAGGGGAAGTCTCTAGCCCTTTTCGTTCCTGCAGAAACCTCAGCTTCTTCTGTCCAGTCGAAGCTTCTTTGCACCCGCAGCTGGCATTTCCTGGGCATCTGCCCATCTCCGACTTGCTTGTGACTTTTGGACTTGGTCCCCTTGTTCCACAGGTACCCTAGATTGGAAATCAACAGTTGTTGCATTGCTGGTTTGTGTCTTTCCTGCATTATTCCTCTAACACGACTATTTTGTCCTTAGGGGAACTTTAGTGCACTTGCACTCACTTTTCAGGGTCTTGGGGAGGGTTATTTTTCTAACTCTCACTATTTTCTAATAGTCCCAACGACCCTCTACAAGGTCACATAGGTTTGGGGTCCATTCGTGGTTCGCATTCCACTTCTGGAGTATATGGTTTGTGTTGCCCCTATCCCTATGTCTCCCCATTGCATCCTATTGTAACTATACATTGTTTGCACTGTTTTCTAAGACTATACTGCATATTTGTGCTATTGTGTATATATATCTTGTGTATATTTCCTATCCTCTCACTGAGGGTACACTCTAAGATACTTTGGCATATTGTCATAAAAATAAAGTACCTTTATTTTTAGTATAACTGTGTATTGTGTTTTCTTATGATATTGTGCATATGACACTAAGTGGTACTGTAGTAGCTTCACACGTCTCCTAGTTCAGCCTAAGCTGCTCTGCTAAGCTACCATTATCTATCAGCCTAAGCTGCTAGACACCCTATACACTAATAAGGGATAACTGGGCCTGGTGCAAGGTGCAAGTACCCCTTGGTACTCACTACAAGCCAGTCCAGCCTCCTACAGGATGTTATTAAATTCATTGTTCCATTTCCTGTCGTTAGAGAAGGTAATACCTAGGTAACAAAATTTATCCACCTGTTGCACCTTTTCACCGTCTATAAAAAAGGCATTTAACGTTTTGGCTTTAGCTCCGCAGGTCATGGTATGCGTTTTTCCCTTATTAATTACTAGTTTTCTATCTTTAACAAAGGAAGAAAAACTATCCATTAGTCGTTGTAATCCGACAGGTGTTCGAGAGAGTAAAACAGCGTCGTCGGCATATAGTAACACCGGCACCGGAACACCGTTGATCTGGGGAGCATCAGCATTAACCTTTTTTAAAATATCATCAATTCCATTAATAAATAAAATAAATAAAAGAGGCGCCAAAACACAACCCTGTCTAATTCCTCGTGTAACACAGATTTTTGGAGTACATTCTCCTCTGGTTCCAAAACGTACATTGGTTTTCAATTTCTCGTATAACCTAGCGAGGAAAAAGATTATGCCTTCTGGGGCTCCTAAATTTAACAGAGTTGGCCATAAAATGGAATGATCTACCATATCGAATGCGCTGCTCAGGTCAGCAAAACAAAGATACAGGGAACCGGGTTTCGCTTCAGTATACTTCCCGATCAATAGATCAAGATTGATGCACTGGTCGAGCGTACCTCGTCCCTTCCTAAAACCATACTGGCTATCAGCCAGTATGCTATCCTGCTCAGCCAATTCCTCTAATCTTACTAACATTACTCTACTCATAACCTTGACTGAAGAGTCAAGGAGAGAGATCGGGCGGTAATTCTTAGCGTCAGATCTACTTCCCTTCTTATGAATTGGCACAATGATTGATTCACCCCAAGTTACAGGGGCCTCGGCACACGCGGCAACATTAAAAACAATGGTTAAAAGGGGGCCCCAGACATCTGGCACAGCTTTATAAACGTCTATAGGTACCCCGTCCGGGCCCTGAGCTTTCCCTCCTTTGCTAGCCCATATACCATATTTGACCTCACTAACGGATATATCCAAAGGCAGAGTAGGCCACTTATTGGGACTAGGATCATTGACTTTATCAGAGTCAAAAATGCTGGAAAAATGTGCAATCCAACCCTCGCTAGAAACATTAGAAGTCAACTGTGGTGTTTTTTCATCCCTTAGAAAAGGCGAGTTGACCGTGGCCCAAAATAATGTACAATTTGATAGTTCAGCAGCTTGGTTGAGGGAATCCCAAGCCTGTTGCTGCAGTTCACCCTTCCTCTGTTTGAGCGCACATTTATATTCCATTCTTAATTTATTTACCAGTTTTATGTCCCTGGGCCTCGCTGCTAAAGCCTGCTTGAGGCCAGTTAGTGCGGAGGTGCAAAGGTGATTAAACCATCTTGGTCCGTTCCTACTTTGCCTACTATTGCGACTGGTAAACTTGGCGTCAATAGCTTTATTAATTTGGTTAAAACAATATAAAACCCTCTCAGAGTCCGAACTATTTTTAAAATAGAAGCAATGTCCAGCAGGCTCTCATTAATTATGGAGCTAGTTAAATCATCGGCTCTTTCACCAATCCATCTTAGCCTTACACCATTAGTCCTATGTGGTTCTACATTAGAAATAATAATTCCCACATCCACTGAACTGCCGGCCCAAAGGGTAGTGTCCAGAATAATACGGTTGTGGTCACTTAGGGTAGTTACTTCAATTCTTGATGGATCACAGTAAGAACTAATATTAGAAGATGTGATCACATGATCAATGACCGAGCTGGTGAGCCAATTTTTAAAAGTGGGAATGGGTAAACCATTAACATCTTTACAGCACTCCACTATTTCCAGGTCATAGCAGCCCATGAACTTGTGCAGTGCTTCCCCATAACTGTTATGTCCAAAATGCGGGACATCCCAGCCGGCACTGTTAGTAACCCCACAAACCCTTTGTGTAGACAAATCGCACAAAGTAGTATTGAAGTCCCCTACCCAGATGAAGTCAAATACAACATTCTGTTCCAGACATAGATTTTCGACAGCGGCGGCTAAATCTGTTACTACTTTAACCCGGGTAACATCAAAGATGTTATTATAATAGTTAATCAATAAAACATTATGATCTTTGTCATCCACAAGCCAGAGGATCTGCACAAGGTCCCCTACAGGTATATACTTTTTAACCACAATAGGACGACAGATCGTTACAAGTATAAGGAGACCGCCTTTCGCTCTACCTATACCACCTCCCAACGCCGGTAAATTGTAAGAAACGAATCCCTCATAGTTAACTTCATCTTTACACCATGTTTCTTGAAGACATAAAATGTCATGGGCATTAACAAACGTTAACCATCCCGGATCCCTCTCCTTCGATTTCAGCCCTGCCACATTCCAACAAACAATAGTAATAGTATCCTTACCCCTAACACAATTACTATCAGGCCCCACACCATTGTTTCGTCCCCAACTCGCATTCTGGTTTGAATTGCTTATGTCCCCACAATCGGGCGGTGCCCTTATATCCACCGCCAATTCAATTTCTGTGTTGTTGGGCATTTCTTGGGCCATGGTATTGTCTATACCGATATCCACACAGGGAGTAATAATCACCTGGGGTAAGAACTGCCCTCCCTCATTAAGTCAATCAATTGCATCCAGAGAACTTAGGGGTTGAAACCGGTTTTGCATTGAAATATCAGGGTATAGCCTGTGTGTAACAGGGCATAATCTACTTCCTCTACTCCCATAGGGGGCATTATTATGATGGCTGTAAAAGAAAGCAAGCGAGCGGGCACACACATTATTATCAGTAATTGGTAATGAGGCAGCTCTTAGTAATACAGTGGCAGCATGTTGAGGGTGTTTAAAGTTTATAATGACACAGTCACCACTAAAACTTTTCTTAGAGCTCCCTATCCAATTTACCCTTCTGGTAGTCAGAACTTGATCTGAGAGTTCAGTTGGGAATCCACAATGCCTGTGCATCCAGGAAACGGTTTTATTTTTTAAAGACTCGTGGGTTTCCTGATAATTCCCCTTTGCAACAGGGGGAACATTAGCTAAAACTACCACATATGGTGCGCAGTCAGGAGGGAGATTAATGGCGCGCCTTCGCCTTACCTCAATCCAATCCTCTTTTCTATCAGGTATTAAAACATCCTGGCTATCACTGCAGGCTAAGGACTGTGGTGTCGGGTAGTTCTGTACAACACTCCTACTAATATCTAAACCTGTATCATCACCGGGAAGAGCAACCTGAGTTTCATGATTGCTTATTGTTATTGGGGCTGACACACTATCTGCTTCCACCAGTGTTTTTTTGAGGAGATCGCCTAATCTATTAACCTCTGCGGTTAGCTGATCAATTTTTACCATAAGAGGTTTGACAATACCCTTAATCTTTAAGTCAATAATACTTACTAAGTTTTTTGTTTTTTCTGCATCTAGTTTAACGTCGTCAATATTTGCCGTATTATCCTCCTCCTTATCTGGATTCTTGAGGGGGCTGACTAATCTTTTTTTTGCGGGCCGAACACCCCCACGTTTAGTCTGAGTCTTTCTACATGCTCTAACCACTCTAGGTAGTGGGGTGGGTGGATGTTGCACTATGGGATCAGTAGAAACCTCTAGATCGACTAAGGTAGAAGTATTCTGCATAATCATTTCCCTATCAGGAACACCGGAATTAGTGCAGACACTACTACTGTCATCCAGAGCCAATGGAGCAGGTGAAAGTTGCACACTAGATAATGGGGGGGGGGCTGCTAAGCCCTAGGGATTGTCTCCTCTCACAGTTAATTTTACTAACAATCTTCACTAAATAATTATCCAATGTCTGGGGTATAGGGGGGACTTTTTGCTTTGACATGCTTAACAGTCACAAATTATCACTTTAAAATCGAATAAGGCTTTTCCTAATTACATACAAATAATAAGATGATAAGGGCTGCTTGAAGACAAAATGTGATATGTACGGGTATACAGGTCTACAGGTCACAAAGGTCAGCAGCCTGTACAAACCAGAAACCTTGTCACAAACTGTCCGCCCTTTATCCGGGCTTCGTCCTGGGTTCCTCCAGTCACTTGCTCACATGTACATGGGTACGTAGGCCTAACGAAGACGGGGAAGGTCTACACTCTTGTGAGATACGTAAACAAAGAATTTGGAAGAGAAAACCAAGAGGGGTGGCCCAGCCTCTTCCGGGCACTGACGGGCAAAGGACGGGCCCGCCCTTGGCCCGGGCGCGTCCCGCGAAGCGGGCGCGTTTAGTTTCAAGTTAAAGGGCTCACTGCCCCGCCCCCAGGCACCACGGAATCCTCAGCCGACTTCCTCTGCTCCGACGCGCGACCCGCGAAGCGGGCGCGTTTAGTTTCAAGTTAAAGGGCTCACTGCCCCGCCCCCAGGCACCAGGGAATCCTCAGCCGACTTCCTCTGCTCCGACGCGCGACCCGCGAAGCGGGCGCGTTTAGTTTCAAGTTAAAGGGCTCACTGCCCCGCCCCCAGGCACCAGGGAATCCTCAGCCGACTTCCTCTGCTCCGACGCGCGACCCGCAAATGCTTGTTAGTTTATGTGGCAAGAAAAGTCCGGTTAGGAGTTTACAACGCTAATGGCTTGAACTCGACCAAACGCGAGACCCATTCCATTGCAAATGCTAGTTTTTAGGCTTGTGCCCTGCCTGGGAGGGTTGTCTTAAAAGTTTTAGATTTCAGGCAGAAGTGAGGCTGGGGAAGGCACGCACCCCTTCCCATTACTCCACGGACCCCCATGAGGGTCGAGCCCTACAGATTAAAGACCGCTAGTAACTCGAGTCAAGTGTTGACATGTTTGAACCGGAACAGCATTAATATTTTAACGCGTTATTATTTTAGAAGCTAGTTTTTACAAAATAATTGTTAATGTGACTTTTATTCATTCCGCTCTTCACAGCTCCAGCACCACACTCCCATCCTCTTCAGTGCATGTCCCCTGAGTAATGGGCTTTCAGTTTGCACCACCGGGTATATGAGAAGCCGAAGGCAACTGTCCGAAGTGGAATGTAGACCGAACAGACCACGTGACATCCGTCCGAACCTCGCTGGAATGTGTGGCCCGGAGAGGGGCGGTACTGTAACAGGGGAAGTCCGTCTTCTACGTTTCTTGACAGATCTTAATCAGTTCCTGGGTCTGGGGGCGGTCTCCAAGACAGTCCTTTTTCTATGCCTATCGTGGGGACTGCAGCCCAGCTGCGAGTTTAGTTGTGCGGGATCAGCTGGGAGATGGTGCAGCTGTACAACTGTCATCCCTTCGGGTCGCAGCAGATCGTGCCGGCCCGGCTGGAACCTGAGCTGTGCTGCTGCGGCGGGGACAGCATATTTGTTGTGTGTGCAGGTGGCTGCAAGGTAGAGGTGTTCAGAGCCTGTGAGGAGGGATGGAGCCTCTTCTGCACCTTCAGTACCCTAGGCAGAGTCCTGCAGATGAGTTACTGCGACAGAGGTACGGAGGGCTTTATTCATATGGGGGGGGGACAGTGAGGCAATGGAGGACGAGAGGGGAGACGGGTACAAGCGAGGAGCAGTCCGGGCAACGGGAGATAGCGGCAACGGCAGGGAGGGGAGTGGTGGCACATGTTAAAGAGACCCTGTCTGAGGCAGGGGCGCAGTGGTGATGGACAGGGGTAACGGAGGGGAGGGGACAGTGAGTGAAAGAGTTCCATGGCACTTAATATAAAAAGAGACAACGGGAGAAAGTGTCACGCGGAGCTATAGGAGCAAAGTGGGGTGATGGAGACGTTTTCAACTGGGAAATTACTGAAAAAAGGGACAAGACGGCAGGAGTAGTTCTGAAAGAAGTTTTCATTTATTGACGTTTATATTTACTTCATATCGATCACGTCCAGAGATACAGTGCAGATCGTAAACAAGAAAATCCTAATTTGGACGCCATTATAATAGCGGTTTAAGGGTACTAATAGAATGAAGTTTACGGCAGATGGGTGTTCGTTACAAGAGAGGGTGTGATGTGCTCAGATCAGGGAATGGCACTTTGGAGGAGAGATTGGGCACAGGGAAAACGAGAAAAACATGAGCAAAGCGGGTCAGTGTGGAAAAATGATAGCGCCTATAGTAAAAAGCGATTAATGCCAGATTAAAGGGAAGGAGAGAGAAGTAAGGTCGGGGAGGCATGAGAGTGAGGCCAGACTAAAGAGTAGAAGGTAGCGTGATCATAATGCGGTGCTAAGGTAAAGTAACAGAGGTAAACCTAAGGGTATAGTGAGTGAACGGGATACTTGTGAGGTGCAGACTTTGTAAACTGGAAGTGCAAGCAAATTAAAACAGTGAGCAATTGGTTAACGGAGAATGGTGGGGTAATAGAGGAAATGACCGAGAGACAGAATTAACGCACATATTCAAAATATATTCTCAAGTGAGTGATAGAGACGCATATATTTTACTACCTGAAATTATAATGTAGTCAGTTAGTCTACAGCAAAAGCGTTTTTGGATCAGTTCTCATTTTGGCATTACTGACAAGTCTGCATAAAGCTATTTTTCTTAAATATATACCAATTTCAGTTTAATTTTGGAATGCTATGGGCCTAGCAATGTCTAGGAGAGGGATTATGTTGCAAAGGGTCCCAAAAGTTGCAGTTTCGATAGGACGTTTTTGGGAAGTAAGAAGGCAAAAAAAATGGGAAGAACAATAAGCTTTGGCAAAGCCAATAGGTCTCGCCTATGCAAGAGCTATTGGCTTTGCCAATATGTTTTAGCCATATTGAACACCAGCGTGGCTGCTGTTCAGCATGGCTAAAAGTTAGAAGGGAAAGAAGAGTGGCATGGAGTGTAGTGTCATAAAGTGAAAAAGAGTGGAGTGTTATGGAGTGGAATATAGTAATGTAGAGTAGAGTTGAGTGTCATGGAGGTAGTAGAGTGAAAGGGTGTAGAGTGGAGTAGAGCTGTGTGGGGCAGAATTTTGAGTGGTGTAAAGCAGAGTGGAATGGCATAGAGGGTGTTGCGTTGACTGGAGTAGAGTGTTGTAGACTGGCGTAGAGCAGGGTAGATTGTCGTGGACTGGCATAAAGTGGAGTAGTGTAGAGGAGTAGTATGACAGAGTGGAGTGTTGTAGGGTGGCGTGGAATAGTGTGTAACAGAACAGAATGAAATAAAGTGGCATGGAGTGGCACAGATTGAGTTGCGTGGTAGCGCGTCATAGAGTGGAATATCTTAGAGTGTAGTGACGTAGAGTGGAGTAGAGTGGCCTCTAGGGTGAAGTGGCGTAAAGTACAGTGGTGCAGAGTAGATTGGTGTAGAGTGCAGTGACATAAAGGGCAGTGAAATAGAGTTGAGTGGGGTCGAGTAGAGTGATGCAGAATAGAGTGCAGTGGCATAGAGTAGGTTGTTTCAGAGTAGAGTGAAGTGGTGTAGAGCTATAGGGGTTCAGAGTAGAGTGCAGAGGTGTAGAGTTGCATTGAGTGCAGGGGTGTAAAGTAGAGTGCAGTAGTGCAGAATAAATCAGAGTGGCATGGAGTGATGCATAGCGTAGTGGCCTAGAGTGCAGTAGAGTGGTGTAGAGTGCATTGGCATAGAGTGCAGCCAAAAACAGTAGAATGGTGCAGAGATCAGTGGCGCAGAGTGGCATAGATTGCAGTGACATAGTAGGCAGTGGAATACAGTGTAGCGGCTCAGATTAGAGTGGTGTTGAATTCAGCAGCCGAGAGTGCAGTCTTGCAGAGTAGAGTGGAGTGGCACAGATTAAAGCAGTGCAGAAAGCAGTGGCACAGAGAGCAGTGGTGCAGAGTAGAACAGTGGCATACAGTGCAGTGATATAGAGCGCAATGGTGTGGAGTGGTGTAATGTGCAGTGATAGAGGAGTACAGTGGTGCTAGTAGGGTACCCAGAGGATCCACCTCCCACCTTACACCTCTGAACCCAAGGAGATCACCTGCAGTGTCCCCCAGTGCTCATCCCTCAGTCCCACACTCTTCAACGTGTATATGACCCGCTGGCCAACATCGTCAGATCCCATGGTTGCAACATAATTTCCTACGCAAGCAACACCCAACTTATCCCCTCATTCACTGATGACCCCCCTCCACCACCAGAACCAACTTCCACAGATGCATGACAAGCATTGCTGACTGAATGAAGAAAAACTGCCTGCAGCTGAACACAGACAAGACAGAAGTACTGGTCTTTGGCAGTAACATCAAGACATGGAATGAACCCCAGTTGGCCATCAGACCCAGGACCCTCACCCACTCAGACTGTGCATAAACCTCAGAATCATCATTGACCACAAGCTCACCATGAAATCACAGATCAATACCGTCTCCTCTGCCTGCTTCCTCACTTTGCCCATGCTACATAAGACCTTCAAGCGGCTAGCCCTACACACGAAAAGCACTGTGACACAGGCCCTCATCACCAGCCGAGGGGACTAGGGCAATGGCCTCTACGTAGGAATCTCTGCATACCTCCTTCAGAGACTTCAAACCACATAGAACGCCGCAGCCAGACTCATCCTCAGCCTTCCCCAACGAACCCACATCACACCCCACCTCAGGCAACTCAACTGGCTTCCCATACAGAAGAGATGCCAATTCAAGCTGCTGACCCACGCACATAAGATCTACGCAACCAAGGACCCGCTTCCCTTAACCACCATCTGAAATTCCACTAACTGCCAAGAAGACTACACTATGCCTCCCTTTCACTTGCCTATACTCTCCACATCTACCGAAGCAGAAGTGGAGGACACTCCTTCTCTCACATCACATCACATCAAAACCTGGAATAGCCTCCCCACACACCTCTGGTCCATCACCTTACTTCTGGAAGTCCGAATGGCATGTAAGACCTAGCTGTTCAAATAAGCCTTCAGGACCTGCACACGCCTCGATCCCCTACCGGGTGATTAGCTGCGCTTTATAAATCCTGATTGATTGATTGGTAGAGTAGCATTGAGTTCAGTGGTCGAGAGAGCAGTCTTTCTGAGTAGTGCAGCGCAGAGTATTGTGGCGTAGAGTGCAGTGGTGCAGAGTAGAATAGAGTGTTGTAGAGTATTGTGATGTAGAGTGCAGTGGTGCAGAGTAGTTGCCATAGAGTGCAGTGGTTTTGAATAGAGTGGTGCAGAGTAGAGTAGCACAGCATGGATTGCAGTGGCATTGAGTGGCTCTGAGTGGAGTAGTGTGGCACAGAGTAGATTGTTTCAAAGTAGAGAGAAGTGGTGCAGGATAGACTGCAGTAGCATATAGTAGTGACAGAGCACAGCGGTGTAGAGTAGAGTAGAGTGCTGTGACGTAAAGTGGAGTGGGGCAGAGGCATAAAGTAGATTGTTTCACAGGAGAGTCAAGTGCCATAAGGTAGAGTGGTGCAGGATAGTGCTATGGCATAGCGTAGTAGCTTGTGGCACATTTACATAGAGTGCAGTGTTGCACCACAGAGTGGCATAGATTCGAATGGCGTAGAGTGCACTGGTGCAGAGTAGATTGGAGTGGCATAAACCGTAGTGGTGTTAAGTGCAATGGTGAAGAGTGCAGTGATGCATAGTAGAGTGCGTTGGCATGCAGTAGAGTGGTGTAGAGTAGAGAGGCCCAGAGTGGATTGGCATAGGGTGCAGTATAGTGGTGTATAGTGGTTCATAGTAGTCTAGTGGCAGAGAGTGAACTGGCTAAGAGGTCAGTGGCAAAGAGTGCCGGGTTGTAGAGTAGACTGTCAGAGTGCAGTGGGGTAGAATAGAATAGAGTGTATTGAGGTAGAGTACAGTGTCATAGAGTGGTGCAGAGCAGAGTAGCTTAGAAAGCTGTGGCACAGAGTACAGTGGTTTAGAGTAAAAAAAGAGTGTCATAGAATGACGTAGATTGCAGTTGTGTAGGGTGGAGTGGAGTAGAGTACAGTGCCATAGAGTAGTGTTGCAAAGTTTAATGGTGTCCAGTGCAGAGTAGATTGGCATAGAGTAGATTGTTTCAGAGTAGAGTGAAGTGTCATAAAGTGGACTGGTGCAGGGTAGAGTGCAGTGGTATAGAAATGGAGTAGTGGTGTAGAGTTCACTACCATAGATTGGACTGGTACAGAGTAGATTGCATTGGTTTACAGTGCAATGGCAAAGTGCAGTGTTGCAGAGTTGAGTCGAGTGGTGTGGTGTAGAGTGCATTGGCATACAGTAGAGTGGTGCAGAGTAGAGTTGTAGAATAAAGTGGCGTAAACTGCTGTGGTGCACAGGTCATTAGATTTGAGTAGAGTGGCATAGAGTGCACTACGTAGAGTACGTTGGCGTAGAGTGCAATACAGTGGTGCAGAGTAGAGTACAGTGGTGCAGAGTAGAGTGCAGTGGCACAGAGTAGAGTGCTGTGTTGCGAAGTAGAGTGCAGTAGAATGGAGTAGTGCAGAGTAAAGTGATGTAGAGTGAAATGATGTAGAGTGTTGCTGAGTATCAGGCGTGCAACAACCTTTGGACTAAGAGGGATTTAGCCCCCCCAAACCCCATCAGTTTCAGTGAGTAGGGCTGGCTGGGCTTGTGTTACCAGTTGGAAGGTTAGTATTCTGCACGTTCTGCTAATGTTTTTTTTTTTACAGGCTTAATCAAGCCTGCAGTTGTTTTCTTTCCAAGAAGTTGATGACATGTGGTCAGTGCTCAATTTCTTTCTGTCCAGAGAGAAGAATAAGTACCTTAGAATATTTGAAGTGCCAGGGTACAAATGTAAAATCACCGCAGGGCCGACATCTGCTGTTGAGAAAAACCTTATCATTTGCATAAAAACAACAGGGGTTCCCTGCAACACTCCTTTGCAACAAAAGACAGATAAAAAGCTGACATTAAAAAGCCAAAGGCAGTCGGAGCTATCTAAAACTGAGTATTTTTCCCCTACGGAAAAATATATAAACTTGAAACAGTATATGTAAACATAATCTACTGCAGCAGTGGTTTGATTTATTTGTTATGATGTAATTCATGATGCAGAGTGGAAGTAATAGTTACTTTTCACATAAGGTAAGGAATACAATGAAATAATCTACTGATAGCTCAGTTTACTACACAATATGCAGCTATATTCAGGTAGCTACAGTATATGTGCCAGTATGCAGCCAGTGCAAACATTTTAACAGCTTTATTTTTGATTCTCAGCAGCGCATTTCTGCCTTTCATCATCCTGATCTTGATATAGCAGATATCCCTGAGTTGACAATACTTGCCATTTACAGAATTGTAAACTGCCACGAGTGCGGTGTCAAGTGCTCGTTAGTAAACAATATATTTGTAAACCGAACTATCAAAGGTACACACAAATTTCAAGGTTAAAATGGCTATAGAATACAGCAAAAAGTCTCAAAAGTACAAATGCACTTCATTTAAGGTAATTTCATTACAAAAATAAAATCAAGGTATTATAACTCTTCCTAAAAAATGCAGAGTCGCAGACTGTGCTGTCAGGGTTTACAGGTGGTCAGTCAAAGTTGAAGATTTTTTTTATCGCAATAGGATGTGGTTGATTAAAAAAACATCTTAGCAGCTGCAATACTTTTTAGAGTTATAGTCTACACCCAGTGGGCTCTTTACTCCTGTTCTGTTGTGGGCCAAGCATCTACGCATATGGCATTTGCTTCTCACCAGTGGCAGAGGCAACTACTTCCACATCCCTACCAAGGATCCATATCAGACAGCATGTATGATCTTTTGTGGGTGACTTACCTGATTTCTGGATATTTATTTCCACTGTCAGACAATGTTTGGGGAGCCACAGGTCAGACAGGAGCAGGTTCAGGTTCAGGTTACATTCACCACGGATTCAAATATTCAAATATGCAATCAGTTTGTTCCTGTGATATTTGCAGATAGAAACAATTAAGTCCTTGCTTGCTCATCAGCATTTTGCAATTCCTCTGCCTCATTGCACCTGCCCCCCCCACCCATTTGTACGTTGCTCCTGAAGCTTTTACAGAGGAAGTCAGTCACAGCCGGCTTCTTCAGAGTGTGTGGCCTCCCTGGAACAGACTAGTGGAACTTGATGGGGCTTTTTTTGCAGTGAGCAGGCTTCTTCAGCAGTCACAGCCCTCTTCTTGGCTGGTGCATTGTGCACAGATGACAGTGCAGTTGCAACCTACCTACCGGCTGGTTCAGGTGGATCTCATTGCAAGGTACTTACAGCCCACCTCTGGGCCAGGGTAGATGGATCCTAGAAGCAATTGCAGCCTACCTCCTAGCCAGTGCAGGTGGGTCCCATGGGCAAGGTAGTTGCATCCAATTTCTAAGCCAGTGCAGACCGATGTATGTACCTGGCAGTTGCAGCCTTCATAGGCCTATCGGCTCTTCATCTCCAAACTGTGACCCACAGCAGCGGTGGAAGTTGAAACTTCAGCAGTCTTTTGGTGCAGTTCTCAATGTAAACCTTGGAGACAGACCAGCAGACCAACTGCAGAAAGAGTCGCTCCTGGCTTTGCTCTCTCAGACAGTCCACTTTCTCTGGGTGTTCCTGAGGCGAAGAACATGCTTGGCCTCTTCTCCTGAACAGTTTCTTCTCCTTCAGGGCCAGGTATGTTTGTTCCCTATCTCAAAAGGCTGGCAGGCTTCTAGGCACTAGGCAGATTCCCAGCACCTCTAGCCGAAGGTGCAAACTTCAGGTAAAATCCTGCATCTCTGCTAGACTGGATGTCGCGCAGACACCAGCCCTCGTCACACAGCAGTCCTTTGAGATCTCTGCCGTCCTTTCCTTTGTCTTGAAGAACTTGAACCAGAACAAGGTGGGGTGGTTTGGTTACTACTTTTATACACATCTTCCAGGCAGGAGATGTGGATCCGCTGACTCATCCTTCAGAACTGGCTTGGTTCTCTTTCAAGGTGTCATTCTCTTGCTGCTCTCTAGACACAATATTTGCATAAAGGGAAGCTTCTCAAAGCAAGTGGCAGTGGGGCTATCTCCAAGCAGAAGCACCCACAACATGCACACAGTGACTTGTCTTTCACCAGACGTTCTGACTGCTAGTCGGAGGTACAAAGGTCTAGCCACGCAATGAATTACAAAACACAGTGTACTGCCACCAACATCTTCATTGTTAAACCCATTACAGGGGCACCAGTCCACGCTCTCTATGGATGTACTTGGTGATTCCCTCCAAGTCAGGACAGGTCCAGGGTCTCTCATTTTTGGGGATAGGCCTAGATGTCTCCGTTATGGTAGATTTTCGTGATACCAGGGCCAAAATACAAGAATATCAGATTCACAACAAGTCAGTCACTCAGGGCAGAAGAACACACCTCTGTGCCATGCAAGAGACATTCTCGCTCCAACACTGATCATTTCCACTATTTTCCTTTCTTCCTGCAGGCATTCATGTCAGTACCCTTGGGCTTGTGCCTAGGGCACTGGTGGTTCTGTTTTTTTGGAGTCTGCTGAGGTGCAAAGGCATCCTGTTGCTGCCTGGAATACTGGTGAATCTTTTTCTGGAGATTGCTGAGGTGCAAAGGCGTCCTGTTGCTGCGTGATGCTCATTCTATGGATTTCATATGAGTTTGTTTCATATGCATCAAGAACTGCAATTCTTTCCCTGGCTTTTAGATATTGTGGTTTCTAGGTCCATTCCTCTCACACTTTGAGGAACTTGGGGTGATTGAAAATTACTTACCATCTGCTGCTTTTTGGGTGTTTCTACTGCCATCTTATTGCTGACTCTGAGCCTCTCTATCTTTGAGCTTAGTCTGACTTTTCCATTTGGAAAGTGTACCTTGTAATCTGCTGACATTTCTCCCATGTTTTCAGCTGTCAGGATTTGACCCTTCTCCCACATTTAATTTGGTGAAAAGAGATCGAGGCATAACTCCTTTTGAACTTAGTTTTTGAGAGGGAGTAATTTCCATTTACATTCAACTGGTTGATCACAGTCACTTTCTGTTTCTCTGTGGATTTGTGCATCATTTCATCAGACGTTGCTTTCTTTTTCTTAATTATGACATGTTATCAAACAGTTCTGCCTTCATTACTTATATTCTGGTTTTGTGTAATTTTGGGAAGTGGGATGGATGAAAGTGCTATAGCAAGCACTTAAATGATAAATATGTGCATGTGTAGTTTGCTTAAATTTGATAAAAATATTTTTGAAAAATGTGTGCTTTAATGAGTTCTATAAAGACACCCACTTTAGAGTAGTGCTCAGAAAATGAATGAGAACAATACATTCAAATTATGAAATTCTTCATCAATGTTCGCTAGACTTCACATCTGTAAACAAAGCCATTTTTAGGTCGAACATAACACCGAGCAAGCGCTGCATTTCCGATGTGTTGTTATCTATCTGTGGGCTTTCAACCACGACAACTTCACGCCCGTCACTTTCACTCGTTCTTGGGCTTGCCTTTCAAAAATCCTTTGATGACATTGGTAAATGCTTTATGTCCCGCCTTGGGGACTGACCCTGTTACAGGGATTACCACATGATTGCGGATATGTTTGACTGTGAGCATACTACTTTTTTTCTCTTTTGTACTCATGCTCATGGCGGTCACGACGCTTTGAACCGGCTCGTTCTTTGTTTTGTTTTTTATTAATCTTTCTCATTTTTCTTTAAACTTGTTTCTGTTCCGGATCACAACTGTTACACCTTCTCATGCTGCCGCTTCATTGTGGGGCCGCCACAGCAGGCCTTTAAGGAGATCTGCGTCTTTGTTCCAGCCTCGGTGGAAGGCTGCCTGGTGATGGGAGTGGCTTTCTCCCCAGGCATCTGCCTTCCTTGTTTTTTATTTAGTTGAGCTATTTATTCAAATGTTGACTGTAATCAGTTGATGAACGGCTGGAAGCGAATAGGTGACTAACGACCTTCCACTGCGTGTGATTGAATGAGTGAATTAATGACTTGAATAGGACAGATCTGTGCCCTGAATTGCCTCGCGGTACCCTTTAGATTGCAATCATGGGTGCCTCGGGGTTTCTGGTGAGGAGGGTTTCAGTTTTCCTATAGCAGGTTTAATTTAAATTGACACATCACATTGAGCACCTAGCTATGCAGGAGAAAAAAGCACATAGATTTAATGGGACAAAAGAGGGAATGTGCTGTAGAGTCTAGCCAGAGATAGAAACTGCGCCTAACTTCGAATACTTCCCTTGGTGAGGTTGATTTCTAGTTGAAGGCTGAGTTGACATGAAACTTGGTTTTTAAGACTTTGGCGCTAATATTTTCTGACCACTGCAGAACCGTGACAATGGCTTACACAATGTCTCCCTACAACATGCTTTGGGGATGTGGTTAGATAGGGGTCGGATAGGACGCAGCCTTGCAGTTATATTATTTTCTAAAGCACGTTTCTTTATATGCATTTACTGTGTGAGACAATGATTTCTAAGTACACAGGCACTGACTGGAACCAGTTGCACAGTTTTGGAGTTCAGTGAGTAGGTTCAGTGTGACCAGTTTCCAGCCACCGTCCTTCCGAAAATTTGGGCCGTTATGATGTTTCAGCAGTTGCTTGTTTCTAATACTGAAATTATCATGATTTTTCCTTTAACAAGCATCTTTTACCTAGGATCATAAGCCTGGTAGAAGGCCTTGATATTTGTGTGCGACAATGTCAGTGTGGTGGTCTTCCTTTTGGGCCTTAAATGTCTTCCTTATTCATCCTAACATGTACTCCATTACATGCATTTACTCTTCTAGCTAGTATTTGACTAATTCTCACATTCTGCCATCCACAAGGCCAAAAACACTACCAACAGTGAAAAAGCTATTTCACTTGTAATGAAGCTAAACCAAGAGGATGTGCCAATTCTTGTTCTGTACTGCTCCCTTTCTTGCTTCGAGAACCGGTTGTGTGTGCCATATGTACCATATCTATGACAGAATTGGAATTAAAACTGTTTGTGAATGTAAGCCATTCCATAGTTTTAAAGTTGGTCCTGATGATATGGTGAGCACACAGGATGATTTGCGATCAGACAGTGAAGTGAGCTTTGCAAGATGTTTATGGTTAACCTAGCTCTGGGTTGCTGGGAAACATCTCCGGTTGCCTAGTTGTCACCCTGCCCTCCCCGAGTATAGTATTACAATACTGCCTTCTCTAATGATCATGGAGAGATGACAGCACAACAGGACTTTAGGGTAAAACCACTCAGTGCCTTCCAGTTTTCTCCAGCAGATGTTGATAAGTCTTGGACTCATCCTTTGCACTTATGTTGTGATGCCCCTTCGTATTTGTTCCACACCCTCTTAACAACCAAAGGTGTTTATACTGACAAGAGAAGGGCAAGTTTACAGGTTCCACAAAATTGCGAATACATATAGAAACTTATTATTGACGAAGTCCAAAGTACGAGTTGCTGTTGTAGCACAGTGAAAATAAACTATGGACATGTTGGTTTATCTAGTCTGCCAAGTTCCCACCTGCTGTGAAACTGCTAATAACTCCTCATCATGCCAATCATACGGGGCCAAAACCACTAGTGGTGGACTAGAGGCTCGAAGTGTTACACACCAAAGACATAAACATGACCAACCCGGTCACTGTGAATTCCATTGCCACTTATGCTTTATGATTACTATTACGGCCAAAGTCGGGGGATATGTTTGTCTGTGGTATTCAGGCGACTGAGTCAGATTTTTAGAAGTAATGCGGCATAACTGCTTAAAAAAGATAGTGTGACAAGCAATAGGGGTTGGAGTGGTGGTAGAGGTTTGGACAGGAGTGATAGTCTAAATAGTAAACCTTATTCTTGGGACCATTTTGTTTAAACGTTTTTTATTATTTTACGTTTTGTAGTAACATTTCAGGAAAGCAATTTGAACATGATATTAGGTGTCTTGAACTGTTTATTATACATGTTTAGTTACCACTGATGTTAACCGTCAATCAGCGAGATGCAAAAGAAAGCTGCCAGTGGCAATGTAATATAATAGCCGATTCGGGCACTATTCACCCCGGAAATGAACATTCTAAGGAAACTCGATTATTGCACTTGTGGGGCACCCATAAAATCTACTGTATGGTCAACAAAAAAACTAAAAAACCCTATTCATCAAAGTTATTTTGGAGGTATTTTTTCATTAGATCGAGTCTGGCTTCAGTGAAGTAGGCTGCAAAGCTCCACATGTTTAGTGTAGAAATACTGATGTACTTCATTAATCAAAAATCATTGGTCGACTCTAACCAATGAATAAATGTCTTTCAAACAAAATTAGTCAATTCCCGTGGCACGATTTGGTGATTTATTTATTTATTTTCTTGACCACAGAAGACATTTTGGAGGGGCCTCAAATGTCAGAATCCAACAACAAAATGAACGAATTAAATCATACCCAGAAAATATTTTCCTTTTACCCGCAGCCAGTGTTGTGCTTCTGTGCATGGCATGTTCTCATAATGCACATTCTTTTTGAACAGCTATTCCACCAGTGGGTAAAGATGTCATCTTTAAGATCTACACTATTTACTGATATGAAACGTTCATCCAGTCTGACTTGCATGTCCCCACATTGAGTCCTCTATAAAAGAGCACCTCTGTGTTGATTTGTCTTACTAAGAGCTCCCAAAGCTCCTACCTTCTGACCTTTACCATTCACTAGTCCTCGATTAATATGATGTTCCACTAGCTGCACACAAACAGCTTTTCTCAGTGCCAGATTATCATCAGAAGATGAAAACTATTGGTATAATGTATTCCAAGAAGTGGACTATGCAGCAGGACGTAGTTGGACACACAAGATACCCCAAAACACCATTTTGGGACATAGGGAAAAAAGAGGGATGCTCCCACTCCAGTAACACTAGGGTGCTGTCAGTCAAGATTGAGGTTCAATAACAGAGCTTGTTAATCACATTTGATGTATTATTGGCACACTGGTACATTTTTTAGGTTGCAGCCTTCCAGCCTGGTTTGCTAAAGAGATCTTGGGGACATTCAGAAAGCTGACATAGGGATACATTCTGCCCGGTGCTTGCCATTTGCTTTGTGGTTTGTAACTCATATTTTTTTGCTTTCCATTTGCTGGCTTTGTTTGTTTTAGGTGATCCAGCTTGAAGTTGCATCTCCCCTTCCCCAAACCTTATTTACATTACCCTTCCAAGTGCTTAAATCTTGTTCTTATCGCATCACAATTACTGTGCATTTTAAAGACCGAACTCAAATGTCAGGCGCTTGTTTATTTTACCTTCTCTGACTTCAAAGTGAGAGGATTTATGTGACAAATTTGCTGGATACTTGGGGTAGGAAAACGTTATTTTTTTTCTAGCACATGACAACATTTAATTAACCTGTGTAAGTATTTGAGAATATATAAGAATTAAGAACACAAATGAAGCATATTTTGTGTTCTTTCTGAAGTGAGTTGGAAACAAATATTTTAATATGATCAAAACAAATCATTACACTAGGTGATGCAATTTCCACTCATTTCCATCTGTGCACTGTATAGTTTTATTAATAAAATGGAATGTCTGTGTAAATATAATGGACATTTCAATTGAAAATGTGTTGTCTGTAATGGCTACCACACCCTGAATATTCCCCTCTACACCACCCCACACCTGCACAACTCCACTTTATGCCCCTGAATTCTGTGTCACTCTGCAACACTGCACTCTATGCCAATACACTCTGCGCTAATGCACTTTACTCTGTAACACACACCTTTAAACCCCTGCACCCTACACCAATCCACTGTATGCCACTCTAATCTACTCTATGCCATTTCACTCTTCACCCCTTTACTCTAGGCCATTTTACTCTATCACTCCATGCAGCTGCACTCTTCCCAGCACCATTCCACTCTACGCCACTTCACTCTACCCTACAACAACTATCTACTTTACGCCACTATATTCTTAACCACCGCACTCTGGCCCAGTGCACTCTACACAACTGCACTCTGTCACTGTACTCTACGCCACTCTGCACCACTGCACTCTGACACTCTACTCTGCAACACTTCACTCTCTGGCACTAAACTCTATGCCTCTCTACTCTGCTACAATCCACTTTATGCTACTCCACTCTGTGCCACTGCACCCTACACACTGTACTCTGCTCCACTGCATGCCATTGCACTATTGGCCTTGTTTGTAGATCATTGCAATAGGCATGCTAGCCTTGGAAAAGTGTAATGCACTATGCCTACTAGAGGCTACATGTATGGTTACACTGCATTACTTTCCCTCATTTATTTTATGTGGTTATGCTCTCTAAGGGCTGATTGTATGGTAACATGACTATGTTTTTTTCCAAATGCTATTTTTATTATGGTGTCCTCTAGTGGCTGTTCTGAGTATTGCAGTCAACATACTATCATATTTGTGGCACAAAAACTCGTCCCATAATGCCTTGCAGGGCATTACTTTTACAAAACATGTTTGCTCATAACTCAGCCTAGGACAATGGGACCACCTTCAAAACGATGTTTCTGTCTACCTCATCTCTGGGTCCCCACACTAGGTTAGTAGGGACCCCAAAATAATAACCCCTTCCACCATTCAGTGTCTTTTAAGATTTCTGTTGGCTTGAGCCTTTGTTTTACAGCTAGAAGTTTTGTTTTAAAGGCCTTGTGTGTGATATTGCTGTAGGCCTGCTAGCCCTAAAAACACCCTCTAGGGGCTAAGTATATGGTTACACTGCATTACTTTCACTTGTTAATTTCATGGGGTTATGCCCTCAAGGGGCTAACAGTATGGTTACATGACTATGTTTCTTACAAATGTTATTTTTGTTGTGGTGCCCTCTTGAGGCTGTTGTGAGCATTACAGTCTAATGCCAAAAGTCTATTTCTGATAAAGGGTTATATGATAATTGTATATGTTTTAAAAATCTTTCCTTATTTCAATTATGATCATGATTCAGGCAAACCTGATATCCTTATTACACTGTGACTGTTTGAACACTCCTAATGTGTTTGGGTGACTCTTCTAGTTTATTTATCCTCTGTGACTGACTTGTGTCTGTTTTGTATTAGCCAGCCAGCCAGCAACTCTGATGGTGGGGTGGTGAAAGTGGTATTCTATTGGAATTAGCATGGCAGATTTAAATAGGGTGGTAAATGGCAACATTTTCTTTTTTTGCTGCAGATAGAGTAAGAGGGTAAATGGAAGTATGTTGGTTATATGCAGGGCCACTGAAATTATATTGCTGTAAAACATGAAATTAAGAGGCAGGGTTGACCAATCTATGTGGCAAGAAAAGTCCAGTTGTGAATTTACAATGCCAATAGCTCTAACTCAGGAAAATGCGAGACCTATTGCATTACAAATGCTTGTTATCTTTCAATGTTTTAAAGGTGAAAATGCCAATGTAATATTTCTGTGCCGGCATACCTGTTTCACAATGTCCTCTAATGCCAGTAAGAGTTCTGGAGGCCTGACCACCATCCATGCGATTTGCATTGTTACCAGAACATGAGATAGTAAGATGGAACAGGCAGCCCGATTAAGGCAGGAGACTGCCCAGGTGCTACATGAGCCTACCCCTAGCTGTTTGCACACTGCTAAACAGGGAGGATGGAAAGGGGAGCCAGGAAAATAGCAAAAAAAATAGGTCATCAGAGTTACTAATCTTAGGGCTTTAACATCTATTTAAGGGGGTGGGTAAGAGAGTGGTAGGCTAGCTGGAGGGTATTTATTGTCGTAGACTAGTGGTTCCCAACCTGTGGTCTGCGGACCCCCAGGGGTCCGTGACACATTCCCAGGGGGTCCGCAGGCCTGGGCTGGGAAGAAGGTACTTCTCCAGCTGGGGCCTCTGACAAACACGTGCTTGTGTGTTTTCATATTCATTAATTCCTTTGTTGAGCAGTTTCAAATGTACTGCAAAGCTCCTTGTACTGCAAAAATAAAAGCGTCAAGCTAACTCAAGTGATTAATGTATCTGCTGGAGAGAGACGGGAGTTTTGTGCATTGGCAGTTTTGACTCAATGGTAGCGCAGATGGTTAATATGCCTGCTGCAAAGAATGTGTACCATGCAAAAAACAGTATTTTATGTGCATGGCACAGTGGGTTACTGCTTTTGTCACAGAGATTCTTTTGTTACTATGCAGTTCATAATCGTAATCTAGCACAGTAAGCTGTGAACTGCCATTAAAGAGCTGCATGCAAACTGCATGGCACGAATTAGAAAGTTGTTTTTTTCCATGACTTTCATTTTCCTCATGCTGCTAAAAAAGGTTTGCTTGTGTAGAATTACATTCTTATTGCTAACACAGTGCTTAATTTGTGCTTGTTGTTTCCGATGCTGAGCACCGGCATTTATTTTTGAGGGCCGGGGATTATTCTTCTGCCTCAAGCGTTTGCTGTGAGCAAAAGACACATATGGGAAAGACGGAGGAAGGGAAAAATGAAAAAGCGTCACAAAGGGAGAAAGTAGAAAGATGCTAGAGTGAGCTGAAGTGGCAGGGAGTGGCGTTATATGGATTGAAGAGGCCCGAGATGGTTAAGGATTATGCTGCCTCAGTATTCCGTGTACCAACATTTAATTGCAGCTTCCACGTGTTTAAGAGGAGGGCTTTGGGCACCGGCACGTTTTTATTTACAAATTAAGCACTGTGCTAATGTCATCGCTAATCACTGTGCTGTGTTCTGAATCCTAAGTTTGTGCTTCTCCGGACCAAGCACTCTTAGAAAATGCCTACCAGTGTGGTTGCCATGTGAATCCTATACCTTGTAGTCCCCTGTAAAGTGCCCTGACACCCTACAGTGGTATGAGAGGTGCTATAAGACAAATGAAGTACATGTGACAGAGAGGCTAGGGAGAGATCAGAGGCCCTTATGGTTTACTTCCTTTCCCCTTCACTTATTAATGTGAAAAAGCTTTCTCAGATCTTGCATACCTAAAAAATAAAAACAGAAATTGCTCCGGAAATGTTGAATCTGACCTGAGGATTCACCTTTCCTAAACAAAGCCAAACATTTTCCAATAAAATGTTTCGATTTTTGCATATTTGTTCAATATGAAAGAATTTTATCTTTAGTAATTTGAGTATTTGTTTGGTGTGTACTTGTTATATTTTTTGTGAATTACTGTTTTAATGTTTGAAAATTAAATTGTACAAATTGCTGGGGGTCCCCGGCTTCCAGTAATGATTAATTGGGGGTCCTCAGGAGCCAAAAGGTTGGGAACCACTGTCGTAGACTAATAGCTGCTGTTCAGAAGAGATAATACTCTACCTTCTAAAATCAGCCAAGGTTGGTGTTAGGTTTGCAACATTTATGTATCAAACCAAGTTTCAGCATGCTGCAGCACATTAGTCAGTAGTATATCTACAGCTCAGTCTTTTTTTAATCACACTAGTCTTGCTTATCAAAACCATTTTTGAAGTGTTCTAATTTGACCCATCATGTCTGATAGAAACTAGTCGTTTTTATGCATTTACCATTATTTTTGGAAGATTTTTGTTATACTAATAATATCGAACATTCCCCCAAGAAATGTTATTACATGATTGCTTTTCCTCAAACGAGAATTCCACCTAAACATACTCGAGAAGCCATTCATGAAAACCTGCATTTGCATTTGCACACATAAGTTGTAGTAGTGATTCTTCTCGCACAGTTGCTATATATTTTCACAAAGGCTATTCCTTTTTACGATTATTCTGCTGATAGTATTCAATGGTGTTGTAGAAGTGTGCATATCAGTTCTGTTGTATCATGGATGTCAATTCACTAAAATGCCAGGGGCAAATGGAAATCAAATCATACCTACTTTGACCACCAATAGTTTTATATGGTTGAACGCTTGATTCACTCCTAGTTTCTAAATACTTTTTTCATTACTACCCAGTACAATGCTGAAGGCTAATGATGTTTAGAGCTACGTTTATTTTGTTTTCATGGTTTTGCCTCCATGACCGTGGAGTCTTGAGGAAGTAAGGGCATTGGCAGGAATACCAAATGGTAAGCCTCACCTTAGAGCTCTTAACACCAGTTATCTCTCATTGTACTGTAGGAGACACCATGGATAATCACTCTCTGTTCCCTATTTCTGTGCTTCTTGTGTTATTAGTGCTACCTTCTTTTTAAACTTCGGTGGCACTTCTGGCTTTGTGAATTCCCAGTCATATTAAAATGATGGATATGTATTGGTAGTAGAAATCCTGAGTCACAATGTAATACCAAGGACGGGGCTTCAACATTCTATGTGCTATAGAGCATGGACATGATACACCCTTTCCCAAGGTAGGAAGAGAGTTGTTGTGTTCTGTAAATAATAAAAACCAATCGTGCACACTGAAATGCCGTAGCAACAGAATATTAACTATAGAAATGTTCCTGAGCTACACTATATTTAATCAATATTCCTAAATATACTTTGGGAGAAAGATGCCCAAATATAATGTAAATGTTTTGAAGATGTAATAGGTTGGAACCAATGCAATCTGCACTCTGTGTTTATGAATGCACCCTGATATGGCGTCCCTATGTTTCTTCTGCTAAATCTGGCTCCCCCCTGTACCCGTGTCTCCATCTATTTTGGAGCAGCGTGGCTGTCTATCCAGCTCTATCCAATCTTTTAAATTGCTCTTTAGCTATGGGCTGTGTTCAGAGGTGGAAATATGCAATGGTAGTCCCATTATTAAAGAAATCTCTGCTTGATCGTTCAAAATCGGAGAATTATCAACCCATCTCCTTGTTAACTCTTTTCTCCAAGATCACTGAGAAACATGTAAACAAGAAACGTTTTAACTTATTAGAAGGCAATAACTTGCTTCATAGCACTCAGTCGGACTTTTGACCATCTTCTAGCACTAAATCGGCTTTGCTGCTGGCCACTGAAATGGTGTGTTGTATATCCGTCTCAGGTGACTTAGTGGTAGTTACGTTAGATGTCAGTGTTGCTTTTGACACGGTATCATCCTGTTAAAGAGATTGTGGGAAAGCGGTATTGATAACAAGAATTTGCTATGGCTCATCTTTTTTTTTTTGTTTTTTTTTTCAAGGCAGAACTTTTCAGATTTCACAAAAACTGTTCCACTCAAAAATGTTGGTGTTGTGCCAAGGAGTGCATCAGAGATCTTTCCTGAGTCCAACCATTCTTAATGTCAACATCAGCCCCTTGGCCATTGTCATTAAATGTTTTGGCTTTACCCTTATTTCGTGTGCGGATGATACACAGTTGATTATTACTATGTCTCAAAAAAAGCAGCAGTACCGCTGCCTAGTTGTGTTATTGTCTTCTGGAAATAGCCAACTGGATGGATAACAATTGTTTAAAGCTAAACAGTATGAAGACAATTAGAGGCAATCAGCCTGCTATTCGGTCTACCGCATGGGGTCCTTCATTCTGGGCCCTTTACCATTGCCAAAACAAAATAGTTAAAAATATAGATCACAAGCTGTCATTTGAGAATCAAGTAAGTTCTCTAGCTGGAAAATGTTTTGGGATACTGAAAATCCTCAAGAAGATTCTAGGATTTCTACCTTTTGTCACCCCCACAAAACTGACATTCAAGCTTTGGTAACATCCAGCTTGGTTACTGCAATGCTGTTTATCTTGGTCTTTCAAAAATGCAACGCAACAGATTACAACACATTCAAAACTCTGCTGTGCTTCTGCTGCTAAAACTTCCCAGATGCACCTCCAGCAGGACTGACCTGAGAAAATAGCCCTGGCTCCCTACCAGATAGAGAATTGCCTTTTAAAGCTCTCTATTATTGTTGAAAAAACCCTGTCCAATGTTGGTTCGCGGTCCCTTCAGTCTCTGATTAAACTTTATGTCCCGGTTAGAAATTTAAGATCATCTGACATCAGATAAGCTCTTGTTCCAAAATTGAAAAAAGTTAGAATTGGAGGCAGTTCTTTTAGTTGTCTGGCTCCTAAGATTTGGAACTCCCTTCCTCTAAAAATTCGACAGGCACCATCCGAAGACTCCTTTAGAAAACAGTTAGAAGCCTGGTTCTTAACTTCATGTTAATAACCTCCTATATGTGCAGTCCTTCCTACAGCCACGTCTTATTGCGGGAACACTTCATTGAAGTAACCATGCACTCTACAAATCTGCTTTATTATGATCATTATAACTAACTTATTGACCCACTGTGCTTAAAAATGTACCAATGACCATTGTCCAAAAAAAGTCTCCACAAAGGATGCAGTTTACAACAAAACAAACGAAGGGCACCCCACAAGCAATTTTGACTCAGGTTTTCAAGATGCCTCTGCCACCAGTGGTAGCCCCACCCGAAGTATGAGTCTAGTTGTTCCCCTGCTGAGTATAGTATAGTTGTATAGAGTGCATTGGTGCAGAGTAGATTGGTGTAGAGTGTAGTGGCTTAGAGTGCATTGGTTTTGAGTAAAGTGGTGTAGAGTGCGTTGGCATAGAGTGCAGCAGTGTAGAATAGAGTGGTCTGGAGTGGCGCAGGTAGATTACAGTGGACTGGCATATAGTGGAATGGCGCAGAGTGAATAGAGTGGCTTAGAGTAAATTGCTTCAGAGTAGGGTGCAGGGGTGCAGAGTAGTTTAGAGTGGATCGGTTAGAGTGCAGTGGCGTAGAGTGCATTGGTGAAGAATGGTGCAGAGTAGAGTGCAGTGGCTTTGAGTGCAGTCATGCAGAGAGGGGTGGCATAGAGTTCCGTGGCAGAGACTGCGGTGTTGCTGAGTAGAGTGCAGTGGTGTAGAGTGAGGCAGAGCGTAGCAGTGTAGAGTGCATTTGCTTGGAGTGGCATTAAATGGTGCAGATTAGAGTGCATTGGCGTAGATTGTAATGGTTGCAGAGCAGATGGTCATAGAGTGCAGTGGTGTATAATAGGGTGATCGGAGTGCAGTGGCATAGAGTGGTGCAGAATAGAGTGACGTAGAGAGCAGTGGAGTAGAATATAGTGGCGCAGGATAGAGTGGCATAAATTGCAGTGGTATAGAGTGTAGTGACAGAGTCTAATGATGTAGAGTGCAGTGGCATAAAGTGTTGCAGAGTGCAGTATAGTGGCACAGAGTGTAGAGGTGCAGAAAAGATTGGAGTAGAGTGCAGTGGCATAGAGTGCATTGGTTTTGAATAAAGTGGTGAAAGGTATTGACATAGAGTGAAGTGATGTACAGTGCAAAGACTTTGTGATTAGGGCAGAACTGTGGCAGATGATGGAAAATATGGGCTTGGATTATGATCTTCTAAACCTCGCTAAAACGTACACTATGACCTGCTGTAGACTGTGTTCTAGATCCAAGACCTTTTTCGTGGGGGCAAAACGCCTGGAGAAGGTGAATTCTTTCAATTACTTAGGTATTATTTTTAGCTAAATCCTTAGCTGGAATAAACTAATCTCAGCAAAATCACAACAACTGTGAAGAAACACAGATGTGATTTTTAGATTCGCCTATAAACTGAAAAACAAACCCATTGCTGAGATGCTTACTTTATATAAGAGCAAGTGTCTATCTGACAGGCTTCGTGGTGCGGGGGTTTGGGAATAGGAGGCTGCCCAATCACTCTAGCGCCTAGAAAATTCCTTAAACCGCAGATTATTGGTTGCACCAAAATGTACAGCAACTCTTATCACCCATGAGGAATTGGGACTCCCCTATATCGAAGATCAAATAAAGTTAGCTCACTCTTGCTTTGGATCAAGTGTTGGAGAAACCCAGAGGCAACCTTGGGTAGGCCTTGTCTGACTGTTTAACATTAGATGGCGCTAGCAATATTCCATGGATTGCCTATCTACAAAATGTCTGCAAAGATAGTGACATGGTCGAAATTGCTACAAACCCACAGGCAATTAATTCCAATACTAAAGCTGCGTTTAAGAATTTGTTCTTGGACAAATGCAGGGAGTCTAGAATAGAAGGCGTGTTAGATTTGGAAACTTATGTGTTAGTATCCACAACTAGACTTTTAGAACCATATCTGGGTTGGATAGAAAACATGTCATCACCACCTTTTAACTCTTTTAGGCTAAATAAAATGCAGTTTAAGGTAACTTTCCCCATCCATAAAACATGGTATTGTATACTTCCCCCATGTAGATGTAATAATAGCATTAAGCAGAGCCCACATCACTTTATCCTATTTTTCCCACTATTCGCTGCCCCTAGACAAACTTTTTTTAGTCCCAATATGGAGACGTTTCAGGGTAGGAAACCATCATTTCGGCTTAGAGCTTTTGCAAAGACTACCAACTTTATAACTTTGTTATGCTGTTTTAAAATTTCTTTAAAAAGTTATGAAAACTAGGAACCTCTATGAAGACATACCATTGGTGTAGATTTTAAGAGTGTTTGCGCATTTTTAATGATTTTTAATCTTCTATGAATCTCATGAACCTTTTGTTTTTATCACATTGTATTTCTATCATAGGATTTCTGTTTGTTAATAATGTATTGTTTTGTTTTTAAGCTGAACAGTAAAACAGCATGTGGTTGGTGTTTTCCTTGAGGGATAAACAACACATAGGGAAAATCTCAGTGTGGACTGTTGGCCTCCCTGGAATCAACTGTGATGTAAAGGTCCCTGCTTCCAGAGTGCCGTAGCGGAATTTAAGTACAAATTTTTTGCCATTTGGGGTTGCAACTTATCCACCAAGTATTTGCAATGCAATGGGTCTCGCGAGTTAGAGCTATTAGTGTTGAAAATGCCTAACCGGACTTTTCTTGCCACATAAACTGAAAATGAAAAGCTATACAATTTCACATAAGGGAGCCGATTTAAAGCGCCATGCCATCAGCGTGAAGGTGACTGATCAGAACAAAAAGACTGGTCCGGTTTCGCCTTTGCATAGTAAAAAAAATAGCACGATCACGCTGTGTAAAACCTTGAATTCGTGAAGGAGCGATAGGATACATAATAGAATTAAACTGATAGTCCTGAAAAGCTCTTGATTACTGCCCTGTAGTTAGCCGGTGCTCTCTAGGAGGACTAAACACCAGAAAAGGCATCGTATATACATGCCTTTCACTAATGAAATCAAGTGAATTTTAAAAGGCAAGCTCATGTACCAGCAAAAGTCATGGGCTTGACATGGGCGTGGTTAAAAGTTCATAGAGAGCTTATAAGAGGGACAGAGCGCTTGCGCACTCAACCCTAAAAAAGATTCATAATAAGGGAAGGCCGTTAAAGGCCAGGAACTCTTCTGATAGTCTCCCCAAAGTACTATTGCTAGAGAGATTTGCTATGATGTGATCCCCAATAGGTGGTTTTAAGATGCTTTTTTGAGGCAGGTGTTTAGTTCTTCTGGATTAGTCCAGAATCAACAAAGATCCAGCCGTATTGACTACTGTCTAATGTGACTAAACCATGGGAGGGAAACATTCTTATCAAGAGCTAGCAATTCCTTCACAGCTTTTCTGTAGGGCGAAAGTTCCCCTGTGGTCCAAAGCCGCAACCAGTATAGGATAGGCCTTAATCTGGCAGTACAGCCCACCCTTATTGAGTGCTATATTCAAATACCTCTTGGTAAGTGAAGTACTGCTAAGGAGGTGCAAGAGAACGCACAAACTTGTTCTCATTCAGAGTCAATGGCTCGGTGTTTGCGTGTCGCCAGATAGCAGCTCCATAGCGTGCCGCTGGTTGGGACTTTAGTTTATAAACTTCCAGAGCGGGGAGAAGAACTTTAGAGTATGAAGCTTGATACTTTTTATAGTTGGCCAAAGCTTGTTGTTGGAGGACTTCCCTCTGCTTACTAATATGGGGGCACCACAACAATCCACTATCCTGCATGATGGCCAAATATTCAAACCTAAAGACGCGCTCCAGGGTTCCCTCATTCAGAGACATAGTATTCCTGAAAGACTTGTGGGGCCTGATTACCATGTATTTTGTCTTACCAGGATTAATTTCCAAACCCTTGGAAAGACAAAACTCCTAGAATTTTTTCAATAGTAACTACAGGCCCATTTGAGACTGGGAAATTAGGAGGGTATCGTCTGCTAAAAAGAGAGCTGGGGTGGAGACCTCGCCAAGCTGGGGCACATCTATACTACTGTTCTGTAAAAACTCTATCACATCAATAACAAAAAGGGAAAAGAGAGTCTGGGGAAGGACGCATCATTGCCTCACTGTAGGAAAGTACCATCTTGCCTGGCATGTTACCCCCATTTTTTCACTGTATATATGTTGTTTTAGTTGTATGTGTCACTGGGACCCTGGTAACCCAGGGCCCCAGTGCTCATAAGTGTGCCTGAATGTGTTACCTGTGTAGTGACTAACTGTCTCACTGAGGCTCTGCTAATCAGAACCTCAGTGGTTATGCTCTCTCATTTCTTTCCAAATTGTCACTGACAGGCTAGTGACCATTTTTACCAATTTACATTGGCTTACTGGAACACCCTTATAATTCCCTAGTATATGGTACTGAGGTACCCAGGGTATTGGGGTTCCAGGAGATCCCTATGGGCTGCAGCATTTCTTTTGCCACCCATAGGGAGCTCTGACAATTCTTACACAGGCCTGCCACTGCAGCCTGAGTGAAATAACGTCCACGTTATTTCACAGCCATTTTACACTGCACTTAAGTAACTTATAAGTCACCTATATGTCTAACCTTTACCTGGTAAAGGTTAGGTGCAAAGTTACTTAGTGTGAGGGCACCCTGGCACTAGCCAAGGTGCCCCCACATTGTTCAGAGCCAATTCACTGAACTTTGTGAGTGCGGGGACACCATTACACGCGTGCACTACATATAGGTCACTACCTACATGTAGCTTCACCATGGTAACTCCGAATATGGCCATGTAACATGTCTATGATCATGGAATTGCCCCCTCTATGCCATCCTGGCATTGTTGGTACAATTCCATGATCCCAGTGGTCTGTAGCACAGACCCTGGTACTGCCAGACTGCCCTTCCTGGGGTTTCTCTGCAGCTGCTGCTGCTGCCAACCCCTCAGACAGGCAGCTGCCCTCCTGGGGTCCAGCCAGGCCTGGCCCAGGATGGCAGAACAAAGAACTTCCTCTGAGAGAGGGTGTGACACCCTCTCCCTTTGGAAAATGGTGTGAAGGCAGGGGAGGAGTAGCCTCCCCCAGCCTCTGGAAATGCTTTGTTGGGCACAGATGTGCCCAATTCTGCATAAGCCAGTCTACACCGGTTCAGGGACCCCTTAGCCCCTGCTCTGGCGCGAAACTGGACAAAGGAAAGGGGAGTGACCACTCCCCTGACCTGCACCTCCCCTGGGAGGTGTCCAGAGCTCCTCCAGTGTGCTCCAGACCTCTGCCATCTTGGAAACAGAGGTGCTGCTGGCACACTGGACTGCTCTGAGTGGCCAGTGCCACCAGGTGACGTCAGAGACTCCTTGTGATAGGCTCCTTCAGGTGTTAGTAGCCTTTCCTCTCTCCTAGGTAGCCAAACCCTCTTTTCTGGCTATTTAGGGTCTCTGTCTCTGGGGAAACTTTAGATAACGAATGCACGAGCTCAGCCGAGTTCCTCTGCATCTCCCTCTTCACCTTCTGATAAGGAATCGACCGCTGACCGCGCTGGAAGCCTGCAAACCTGCAACATAGTAGCAAAGACGACTACTGCAACTCTGTAACGCTGATCCTGCCGCCTTCTCGACTGTTTTCCTGCTTGTGCATGCTGTGGGGGTAGTCTGCCTCCTCTCTGCACCAGAAGCTCCGAAGAAATCTCCCGTGGGTCGACGGAATCTTCCCCCTGCAACCGCAGGCACCAAAAAGCTGCATCTCCGGTCCCTTGGGTCTCCTCTCAGCACGACGAGCGAGGTCCCTCGAATCCAGCGACACCGTCCAAGTGACTCCCACAGTCCAGTGACTCTTCAGCCCGAGTTTGGTGGAGGTAAGTCCTTGCCTCACCTCGCTGGGCTGCATTGCTGGGAACCGCGACTTTGCAAGCTTCCCCGGCCCCTGTGCACTTCCGGCGGAAATCCTGTGTGCACAGCCAAGCCTGGGTCCACGGCACTCTAACCTGCATTGCACGACTTTCTAAGTTGGTCTCCGGCGACGTGGGACTCCTTTGTGCAACTTCGGCGAGCACCGTTTCACGCATCCTCGTAGTGCCTGTTTCTGGCACTTCTCCGGGTGCTACCTGCTTCAGTGAGGGCTCTTTGTCTTGCTCGACGTCCCCTCTCTCTGCAGGTCCAATTTGCGACCTCCTGGTCCCTCCTGGGCCCCAGCAGCGTCCAAAAACGCCAAACGCACGATTTGCGTGTAGCAAGGCTTGTTGGCGTCCATCCGGCGGGAAAACACTTCTGCACGACTCTCCAAGGCGTGGGGGATCCATCCTCCAAAGGGGAAGTCTCTAGCCCTTGTCGTTCCTGCAGTATTCACAGTTCTTTAGCCTAGTAAGAGCTTCTTTGCACCAACCGCTGGCATTTCTTGGGCATCTGCCCATCTCCGAGCTGCTTGTGACTTTTGGACTTGGTCCCCTTGTTCCACAGGTACCCTCAGTCAGGAATCCATCGTTGTTGCATTGCTGATTTGTGTTTTCCTTGCATTTTCCCTCTAACACGACTATTTTGTCCTTAGGGGAACTTTAGTGCACTTTGCACTCACTTTTCAGGGTCTTGGGGAGGGTTATTTTGCTAACTCTCACTATTTTCTAATAGTCCCAGCGACCCTCTACAAGGTCACATAGGTTTGGGGTCCATTCGTGGTTCGCATTCCACTTCTGGAGTATATGGTTTGTGTTGCCCCTATCCCTATGTTTCCCCATTGCATCCTATTGTAACTATACATTGTTTGCACTGTTTTCTAAGACTATACTGCATATTTTTGCTATTGTGTATATATATCTTGTGTATATTTCCTATCCTCTCACTGAGGGTACACTCTAAGATACTTTGGCATATTGTCATAAAAATAAAGTACCTTTATTTTTAGTATAACTGTGTATTGTGTTTTCTTATGATATTGTGCATATGACACTAAGTGGTACTGTAGTAGCTTCACACGTCTCCTAGTTCAGCCTAAGCTGCTCTGCTAAGCTACCATTATCTATCAGCCTAAGCTGCTAGACACCCTATACACTAATAAGGGATAACTGGGCCTGGTGCAAGGTGCAAGTACCCCTTGGTACTCACTACAAGCCAGTCCAGCCTCCTACACTCACTCTCCTGCATATCCGAATGCAGTCTGTCTATGAGCCCAGTGGACCCCGTCAGATTTGGGCAAAATTGGTCTGATGTGATCTTATTAACAAAACAAACAGTGCGTCAGGGACCCCCAGGTTCTTGAATGTGGCCTATAACAACCCCCCTAAGTACTAGATGGAAAGCAGCCCTAAGGTCTACACAAGCGATATACAGATGTCCACCCCTTAATTTAGTGTATTTCCAAGCTATTAAAACGAGTTTTAGGATTTGATCTATAGTACTAACTTTCGCTTTAAATCCTATCTTTAAAGGGCTCGAAATCTCTGTATCACTCATCCAATCAGAGAGTTTATTCAGTATGAGTCCTGGAAAGACCTGCTGGGGGATATCCAGCAGAATTATTGGTGCATAATTGCCTGGATTCAAGTGATTCCCCCTTATATATTGGTATAATCTCCACGCTGTTCCAGGATTCTGGGATTGAAGCACCCAAAGCAATAGCGCTGCAGATAAGGTTTACGTAAGGGATCCAAACTGATAGATAGTGAGACAATAACTTTCCCAGTATTTTGTCCAGCCATGATGCCTTACCCTATTTTACTGCAACTATAGCAGCTTTTGTCTCCTCAATGATGAATTGGAGATCCACTGGTGTTGGGTCTGGCAAAATGGGATGGTTTGGATCAATAGGCATCTTCTCATATAATTTAGTGAAATGGTCCTTCCAGACTGCCTAATTTAAATAAAAAGTATTTCTGTGATTTTGAGTGTGCGCTTCCATGAGAGATTATTCTCCAAAACAATCTATTATTGCCTGATCTAGCCGCAACTACTAGATCATTCCAATTAGTCATCCCAATTCTGTTGCACTCTCTGTAATGTTTTCTTATATTAGGCTCTAGCTTTTTGAACAGCGCCTGGAGATTTAGTTTAAATTGCTTTCACAAGGGTCTTTTTGGCCCTACTACAGTCCCTTGTGAACCAAACATTTCTGTCAGAACTCTGCATCTTAATAGAAAGAGATCTCATCCTGGCAGGTTTTGACAACACCGGTTGTTCCATGTCAATCAAATTCCTATAGACATCAATAATTGGAATCTCAGGGGGCTGCAAGTGGCTGAAGAGTGACAGAACCGTGGCAAATGAGATATAGATTTCAGTTAAAGTTTCAAAATTTCCCGGGATTGAAGGCCATTTAATGCATCTGCGATTGCTGCCCAAAATGGATGCCATAGCTGGAATCATTGGAGCATAGCATTTGATAAACAAGGTTCCAGAAAGTTTTAAATGTAAAGGATAGGGATTACTATCTACCCTGTCAGCTGCTTTCAAGTCTACCAGTTTGTCCCACATAGAGGCAGAGAACAAAAGGTGGTCTATTTTGGATTTAGTTGGCCCTCTTCTGAATGTTGGTTGACCATCTTGATCAGAAATGGACCTGCCGTTACATGCACGTAAAGCATTAGAAATGGCAAAGTGTGCTAATTGGGAAGCTGCTGTTGTACACTGGACAAATAAATCAATACTAAAGGAGGGTATGCCCCAACTCTCGTCTTCCTCTTCTGTGACAAAGTCAAGACCATATATGGGCTCAAACGTAACATTCATATCACCCCCAATAATAATTGTACATTTGAACTCGATTGAGTTAATAAAACGCCTCAATGTGAAAAGAGTTTGGGATTCTGAGTTCCTAGATGTAGTTCTTAAATACACATTAAAACAATACAGACCACTTCCATCCAGCGTTTTGATATTTAGCCCAAGTATGTCCGCTGAGTCAATATTGAATGGCACTATACATAGATTTAAATCAATTTTGACCCATGTCAGTAGGCCCCCTGAGGCACTGCCACTTGTCGCAGGAGCTGCATTTACATAGTAGATAATGAAACCAGATTTAGATAATGGTTGAGTCAGCCATGTCTTCTGGAAAATATAGAGATAAAAGTGTGCAATGAATTGTTTTCCAGTCAGGGACCACCACTTCGGAATTCAAACCTGCTATATTCCAAGACATTAAGTTGAAACAGAGAGGAGTGAAGGCTTGCAGTTACCCTCCCTGAGACAAAATCTCCAGGTGAATCTTTGGGGTAGATACCAATCCATGGAGCCCTCCTTACTGATAACACTTTCCGTGATAGGTCCTGTGCCCATCCTGAATTTATTTTAAGCCAATGAATTGATTTCTTTTTTAGGGACGATAGATCGCTGGAGTGTGGTGAAAAGACTGGGACGTCTTTTAAAACTATTAAGCAAGGTGTGTATTCTGGGGGAAGTTGGGGGTAACTATTAATTGGCCTTCCAGATTGGCTAACTAGTTTGCCCTCGTCCTTGTTTACTATAATCTTTAAACACAAGGCTTTTATTGCGGGCACAGGATTGCACCACCTGGCTGGTTGATTTTACCGGATCGTAAGCAACTACTGGAGTACAGCATGGTTGAAGGTGTGGCAAAGTAGGGTCCCTTGTCTGGGGCCCTGGGGCTTTTGATGGCACTAAGTTTGAAACTGTGGGTGACCAACCCCCCAAATACCCCTCCTCCCCCCCACTATGTGTGATATTGAAAATCAGTTAACAACCTCTAGTTTTTGTTCCACCAAATCCAGACGGCAAGCTAGGGGAGCAAATTCAGCTTTTAAGATGTTTGAAATTTTCTAGGTAGCATTCCATAATGTTTGTCATAATGTCTGAACTGCAAGAAGAGGAAGCCACTTGCTTTTCAGGGGGGAGGAGGGGTTAAATAGATCATCATGCTAGGTAAACTTCTCATGAGTGAGTTTATGACGTGTGCCAAGTGAGGTGGCTACTGATGGATCAGCAGTTTTTTTATTTTTTTAACTGACTTCGAACGAGTTGCCCACTTAGATTTTGAGATTTCATAATTAGGTGAGCTGGAGACCATAAATAGAGTCTTGAAGAGAGTGTTGGTTACAGAAACATAACCAGGAGGTAGGGTCAATAATTGCTGCCGTTGTATCTGTCAACAATGTGCGAGAGGCCTGAGAGGAGAGGGAAGCACTCAAAGACAGACTTCTCTTTGAGAGAGCTATTGCTGTATTCACTACCCCAATTGTGCTTTCCAACATTCAGTCTTTAGACTTCAGGATCGTTTGACGGGCAGCATTCCCTTTTTTGTGCTTTCTTTTTCCCCATCTTTGATGTGGTAGAGCCAAAGACAGTAGAGTCAAGTGGGATGGTGGACCAAGGTGGCCTATGGGCCTGCTGTTATCATCTTAGAGTACTTAAATCACTTCAGAGCTGCGGACCTTGTGTGCTAGCCTGCCTGTCTAGGTGCACGTGAGCGCACATCCTGCCCTCTCCTGTTAGAGGACCGATCCTGCCCCAGTCAAAGGTCAAGACAAAGAACAAAAGTGATAACGAGTGGCAGAAAAGGACAGAAAAAACACCTGTTAAAAACCAGATTAGGTACAAAGTCCACAAAAGGTCCCCACAAAGTCCTGACAAAGTTCAAAAACCCCAAAGGATGCAGATGGAGCAGGCAAAGCAGGTACGACACGCAAGAACTCCAGAGAAACAGGGGTAGCAAGAAAATTAAAGGCATACAATGGGAGTATTTTTGTGTAAAGCCGAGAAGGTTCCCCAAGCTTGCTATCTTGTTTGGTTAGTTAAACCTCCAAAAGTCCATTAATGCCCATCAAGGTCTCAGCACACCTAAGCGTATAAAACATAGAATATAAGGTGTGGACACAGTGAGTAAATAAATAAATTAGAAGGCTATGTAGTTGTGGAGAATGTTGGTGCCAGCAACATCAGACCTCTGGCATCAGCAACAGGGTGACCTCACTTAGCACCTACCTAGGGCTGTTTGCTTTAACAGTGGCTGCTGCCACCTCCACCCACAGCTACCCAGCAAAAAACAATTACTCCACAGCTCTCTCTGCTGTTCTCCACTGGCCTCCTCCTCTGTCCTGTGCTCTCGACATCTCACATTTCTGAGGATGGATGGTGAAGATGGCACAGGCCTAGTCCCAGGGCATGCTTAGTAGCACAGAGACTCTTCCCTCCCATGCAGGGCATCCTGAAACTTCTCCTGTAGCAACACTGTGGCCCCCACAACACCAGCACAATGGCGTGGCTCCCACAATCACCCCCCAACCGCCGCAAGAAGTCTCCTGCCACCCTGCTGCACACCTGTACTCACCCGGCTCACAAGGAGTGTTGGACACAGTGGTGAAAATCAGTGGCAGTGGGGGAAGCAGAAAGAGGCAGGAGTCACAAGCCACCAAGCAAGGCTAGGACTCCAAAACCGGGAACCTCCAGGAGGTCTGGCCAGTCACCTCTGGCACAAAAGTTTACAAAAAGCAGGGGCAGGGCAGGAGCCAGGGTACCTTCTGATTGCAGAGGGGACCTCAGAGAGCAGATCTGCTGTGAGTTCGCTCTGCGAGCTCTAGAATATAATCTGCATCCAACATCCAGGTTTGACGTGCTGTGGGTGGGCACAGAAGCAGGGAAGAGGTCCTACAGCTACTCACACCCCTACCTCGTTGAGCATAGTTCATTTACAAACATTTATTTTTGTGTGCTAGAAAAAAATAACACTGTACAGCATTCCTCAAGCACACCCCAGTAGCCAGCATAATTGTCACATAAATCCTGTCACACATTTACCTAGTTCCAACCGTGGAGACAATAGTGGACCTCCAATCCCTCCTGAGGCAGGTACTGAACAAAGGCAAGAGCAACCCTTTTCCCCGCCCATGCCTCCAGGGGAAAAAGGGAAAAGCAAGAAAAGATGAACTTGCGTCACTGAGGGCACTGCTCTGCTGTCTTGTGCACTGCATAGTAGGAACGGGACTCCCTAGAGCTTGTTGACCTTAATGCAGGTGTGGTACACTAGAAACAACAAGAGGCAATGTTACCCATAGGTTCTCAACTCAGAATGGTTTGTCAGTTGTTTACATGATATGTACACCTGCAGACTTTTTTTTGTAAATATCGCATGCGATATAGCTGAAACCATTTCAAGATTAAATCGGAGATTTGTCTGGCGCTACAGAATGTACAGGGTTCAGATTCAACTGAAATACAACAACAAGCTCTAGAGAGTTCTCCCAAAATGCTTGATAAAACTTGTCAAGAAACACTGTGGCAAACTTTCGGTTTCAGTACAATAAAGTTCAGGGCGCTGCAATGCAAAAGTCTGGAGTGCTGGGCCTTATGAGGATGAATACTGAAACAGTGTCCAAAGTCCAAAGACCTGTTCACGCCTTCATAGGCATTAGTCTTTATATTATCTACTAACCTGTGGATTAGTGCACACTAACTTGATTAGAAAATACTTAGCCCTGTCTAATACTTTAACTGTAATCCAAAGACGACAGGAGACTACATTGCAAGAAACTCAAGGGGAGACAGAATCATAGATCATGAAGGAAGACACTACAAGTGCTGTAGAAACCAGGCTCACAGGATCATCAGGAAGGTTTGGAATATGAGAGCGCTGAAGGTTCCGAGTGACTCAGGAGGTGAGTACAGGGACGATGCTTGCTTGCACAGGACAGGAACGAGGCCAAGCGTTGACTCTGGGTTTAGATGGCTTTCTTTATACCTGATGGGAAAATGGTTTCAGAATGGCATGTGACTCACGTGGAAACGTTAAATCTTCCAGTGGACCTGGGGGAAAAAAATCACGTGTTACATACAGTGGGTATGAAGTCTTGCAAGTGGCAGGTGCAAATGGAAGTTGGAAACAAGTAAGAATTATAAAGGAACCTCCAAATGCATGATGGTTCAGTGGGTTACAGTGCATATCATAACTTGGCCAAAGACAAGTCATACAACTGCAGGTGTAAAAACAGATTAAACTTGCTTAGCAACTAAACATGCGGCTCTATGGTTCAGGCTTCTATGGATGGAGACCATGGAATGCTCTGGACAGGAGGGGGCCATGGAGTGCATGAGATGGGAAGGCGCCACAAGGGAAGGATGACAGAGTGCTCGGGACAGGGAGGCGTCACAGGGGAAGGGTGACATGAGCTCAGCGAGTGAATCCCTCAGCACATAGGGCACAAGATGGAGTTGTGACAAATCCTTTCACTTTGAAGTCCAAGAAAGAAAAGAAAACACCAAGCTCACTGGAAGACAGAGCCTTACATTAGACCTCTGACTTTGAATGCACAACAACTGTAATCATATAAGAACAAGGTTTAAAGGTCTGTTCACAGAAATCCAGTACAATAGAAGAATACTGTAAGTAAGGTTTGGGCAATGAAAGGGACAAACTCAGCAGGACTCAAGCAGGACAGCCTAAAACAAATAGAACCATCAAGTAGAAAGCAAGCAAACATGAGTTACAAAGCCAATGGTAAGCAATGGGCGGAATACTTTCCCAGGGAAGCTTTCCAAATGTCCTCAGTATATTGTTAGCAAACCAGACTTTCGTCCTAAAAGGTGAGAGGCATGTTTGTGTTGCCTGAAAGTGCATATTTTTTTTTTTAATTGTTTTCTGGGGTGGAAGGGCATAAAGAATGCAGTGTAATTGTTGTGTTAATAATGAGAGGTGTAAAAAGACAGTGTTGGACAAAGAGTTAAAAGAATCTAAATGCAGATTATGAAGCTTTGAAGTTGGAAAGACAGAGAGAGAGGAGCGTTGGGAGGGGCTTACAACTGTGGGTGGGTGGTTGAGGGATTCTCATGGTGGCTCTATGATTATGGTGTCTGTTTACAAGTAGCAGGAAGCTAAGTGTAAGAGTTTTCGCATTTGTACATAAAAGCATAAAGAAGTGAAATTACCATCCCAGAGCAAGTAGATGTGCTGCAAGAATGTACTTTAGGACTTAGTAAAAGCATGGGGAAGTGGGGAGGGTGTGAGGTAAGGCCAGTTGCAGAAGAGGAATATATAGATGGGTGAAATGGAGCTTTAGTTTAGGTTCATTGTGTTTGTGTTGGGCATAGTGTCACTGTACCTGCTGCAGAAACATAATGTATGGTCTGTTAAGTGTAGTTCAGAGTGACAGATAAAGACAGAGGTGTGTTCTTGGTCTGTGTGCCCAAAAGAATGGTAATAACTTGTGGGGTTAGTAAGGAGTTGCCATGAAAGAGAATACTTTGTATTTTAAAACGGAGCTAAGGTCAAAATGTAAATTATGGTGTAGGCAGTGTGTGGTATTACCTGGTGCAAGTCAATGAATTGTGTCCTTGACTGTTTAAAAAGTGTACTGAAGCATTAGCACAGGTTTATGGTTACCATGAGTTCCTGTTGTCCTGGTGTCACTGCACTTTCTATTTGAAGTATGCTGTTATAAGTGCGTGTTTTGAGGATAGGGACGAAAGAGGTGGTTTGAGTTGCTTAGGAGAGCAGTTTTGGGGTGTTGTTTTTGAAGAACATGTTTTCCTATTTTTTTGGTTGACTACGCAACCCGTAGCTCAATATGATAAAAGACATGTATTAGCGGAGGCAGGTGTTACAGGCTGCAGTGTATGGTAGGAAGTGGGTTCCAGTGCGCCATTTTGTATTTACCACAGAAGCATTAATTCGGATTGTCTGTATTTTTGTGTCACAGTTCTACTGGTCCTATTGCACTTAATGAATCTGTACCTCAATAAGTGTAGTTTTGTGTGGTAGGGATGAGCAAGGAGGATGAATAGTGATATTTGTATATGTGTAATGGAAAAGTGTGTGAAAACAGCATTTCTTTTTTATAAAAAGGAGACTGAACCTTCAAATGTAGATAAGAGTGTAAAAGAAAACAAAGGTAAACTAAGAAGTGGTTTATGGGATTAGAGAAGGAGAATGATTGTCTTTAGTGGTTGTTTTAAAGAAACACAGATGCAAAACAAAAACACCTGTCTTCAAGATTAAAAGTGCATGTGATAGTGAATATGGTTCAGGTGCCACTGCATCTGCTGCACCAATGAAAGAAACACCCTTGAAAATGTAGGAGCACACTGTATGCATATGAGATGAATATGTAGGTGGGTTATTTAATTTAGTAGCGTGTGTTTAATGTGTTTGTGTGTGACACTTTGGCAGTGCAGTGTCTGCACAGAGAGAAGCATTGAGCTAGTGAATATTGTTGCATTGTCGTTGGGCTGGAGAGAAATACTGTGATGTGTGTTGGGGGGAGTTAGTTGTGCCCCCCTCCCTCAAACATGACCAGGTCGTGGATGATGATTTTGGTGATATCATTCTTGTCATTTTAACATCATATTTCATGTCATGAGCAGTGTTTACTGGCACTGTTTAGTGTAACTGGGACATTTCAGTTGTTTTTAGGTTTTAGATAGTAACTTTAAGAAATATTTTCCAGGAATTTGTACTGTTTTCCTGCTCCGGCTGCATCGGCGTCCTTGTAGTGGCCTGTGGGGGACTACAGCAATCATCCAGCAACCCGAGTCAGGGAGGAGGGCTCTGACAAGCAGAGAGAGCTCTTAAGCATATTGGCCTTCATTTGGGTGTGGGACCCACTCCAACTGCTTTGCTGTCCTTTTAGCTGCCTGTTGGAGACTACAGCTACCATCCAGCAATGTGACCCCAAGAGGGAGGGGGTGCTCTGAGAGGCAGAGGGGGCTCTTAAGTGCATTGAGCTTCCTGTGGGTATGGGATGCACCCAGGCACTTGCTTGGGAAAAGACTGGGCCAGGAGCGGGCCGGTTATCGACAGAAAGAGGCCGGGCTGGGCCACCCATCCTGGCTCCTGATGAAGCTATCAGTGCAGTGAGTCGCTGTTTATCCTTATTAGTATTCCTCCTTTCTGAGCTTTTTTCCATAAGTGGGATACTATTTCCAGCATAATTCCTGTTTTGGGAGAGTGCATGGAGGACTATGGAAAAGCAAAAGTTACTTGGGGCCAAGCCCAAAGATAACACTCCCTCCCCCTTTACATTACATTGGATTCTTTTCTGTGAACAGCAGTCAGGGTCATCTCTGGGTCATCTCAGGGTCATAAAGAGATTGATGTTGTAGAGAGGCGGCTATTCTTGGACTTGGGGGAACGGCCTATATGTCCATCTCAGGGGGAACCAGATCAACAACAATTTGGTGGGTCTAAGGCTCCCTTGGCCACATATAGTTTGTCCTCAAAGGGAACCACACCTGAGGGACTCCAGGACCGTTTACAATCAAGAGGAGACCGCAATGTGTCAGCTTTTTCACATGCAAGAGAGTAGAAGCCCCCAGTCAAAGGTAATCATCAGCCCAGGTGCGCCTGTGGTTCTAAGCTGTGTGTTCTAAATTGCGTACAAAAGAAGCCTCAAGTTGCTGTTCACCTGCCGGGTTCTTCCCAGCTGTCTGCTTTTGAAGGTTCCAACCTCATCTGGAGTCAGGTGCCTGACAAATTTAAAGTCAACTTAGTAGCTTGTATAACCCCCTTAGTTGAAAGGAGTGGGAGTTTGGAAAATTCTGTTTTGAAACTTAGTTGGTATTGCAATAGGGAATAGTAACTCTGGCTGCTCATTTGACCAGTTTTTCTAGTCCAGCTAGTCTTGAAGGACACATGGGATCAGCAGATCCTGATACTGCTGCCACCTGTGTAACTTGTGTGTCCAGTGGGAATCGACCCACCCCTCCCAGGTGAGTGGCCTAGCAATCAACAAACATTTAGCCCACAATACGGATGGTTTTTCAGGTGCCTTGAGTAAGCGGAATGGACCACCATGGAGGGCTGAGAGTATGATCACCGTTTCTGCTTGTAACAACACTGGCATTGTCTGGCCATATGTGGAAATTCAACCTTGTTTTCATCTCCCCCCTGATCGTTGTCATTACGTGGCAGTAATGCCACCCCTGCCCGCTCACACAAAGGAATTTTGCATTGAACTCAAGAATAAGGTGTGCCACTGGCTAGCCCAAAACTTGAAATTTAACATCAAGAAGTATAGTAGAACCATTTTTGTGAGGAGGGCAGGGTGGATAGGCCCGACATCCAAGAACCTTTAAGGAGACTGTGTAGTCATCAACTGTAAGTACTCTAGCCTGGCTCTCTGTTTAATCTCAGGTAACAAGAACGATAGTCCCTTGATTGGCTGCATCAATGGTATCCCGTTAGGGTCCTTTTATAAACACTTGCAACACAGGATACAACCCGGCCCCTTTACGGTTTCTCCCCCAGGGGCTTGTGGATTCGTTAGACATTTGATTCCAACCTCAAATTGATTTTCTCCTTTGTTGGACTTTGATTCCAACTACTGACTTGTATCGGTTCTTACTCAAACTAAGAATGTAACAAAGTCATCAAATGCCCATCAACTCTCTTCTGGACCCCCTCAATAGATTTGGTTTCCTCAAATGGTCCTGCCACAAAGCTGATTAGCTGGTATATTGCTGGTATCTGATCTAAGCGGCAGGATTCAAAATGACTGGACTTCATCCATAATTTTAATATTTGAATGCTACAAGAGACTGGTCCACAGATGAAATTGTGTGGAATGGTTCTGAAAGTTTTATAATCCCTGCTATTGTCTCACCTTGTCCGAGAGGGCAGGGAGGCTTAACTATTCTGTTCAGAATACCAATTGTATGCATCCATGATGAAATCAAACTTTTGTGGATCACTTCACCTAATAAGTTTAACTTTTTTTCATGTTAATTTTTATAATCCAGTTGTAATATCGGGGCGAGATTGAAACCAAAACACGCCTTCAAAGATGCCTCGAGTTATTTATTCATTGAGTTTCACTTCTTCTGTCTAGAAAACATCCCGACCTCCGCCTCTCTCTGCAACCGTCGTCCGCCCTCCTTCACACATTCTCCTCACGCTCCAACTCTCATTCCTCTCCTCGCGCACACACAACACAGACATTCCAACACTCGCCTTCTCGCGCTCCCACCCGGATCTAGGATATAACACCAGTATTTTACATAGGATGGCATATTGACACTTTGTCAAGGCATTATTGGTTCTTAACTTAAGGTCCTGAAGCCTTTCCAATAACTTTTATGTGTAGATAGGGACAATTTTAATGCTAAGCGTGGTTTTAATTTTACTGTCTATTATCCTTTCTTGAAAGTTGATAACATCTTATGTACCCAAGCATCTGGTTGCTGAGGTTTGAATATATATAACGCTCTATGTTATTTTTACTTGTCTAACATCGTGGCAACTTTGAGAGACCTCCACAACTGGTCCCCTTCCTTTGTTGGTTGGGGTAATGGTACAGTCATCAATTATATCTTTATCTCAAGGACCCTGTTTTCATTGGTCAATTCGGGTGGGGTGATTGAGAATAGCTTCAGCTACCATAATCCTCTTGAGCTCCCCCTTACACAACCTTCCATCTCCCCTGGCGTAACTGGTCTGTCCCAGAAGGATAGGGGGTTAAAGGTAAGTTGGAGAGCTGCTCAGATTCCCACTTTGCTGATCTCAGTTGTTGAGTCTAATTATGATTTATATGAAAATCACTTGTTAACTCTTAACCCCCTGCCTTACGACTTCTTAGACACATTTAGGGCTCTAAGTTCAGCTATCAGACACCTCATATCATGTCACTCAAGGACTAAAGGGGCCCCTAAATTAGCTAGTTTGAAAAAAAATTCAATCACTAATCAGCGCTAACTGCTAAGCCTAGGAACCAGCAGCATATTGCGGAGGCAAGGTCAGTCTAAAATCAATTAAAAATAGAAAATTAGCAGTAATAGATGAAACTTGGGAACGTTTAGTTCTTGAATGTAAAGTAAGGGACACAAAGGGGTTTTAGGATACTGCAAATGACAGGAAGTTTTCATTCTCGATGACATGAAGTTTTCATCCCAGCGTCAGAAGGGATCTAACATTACCCCAGATAAATGGTTAGAGCATTTTAAACTGGTCTATTCATATGGGGGTATCCCCATGGTTGGTGAAGCAAAAAAGGGTACCACAGTTCCCATTGGAGATTTTTTTAAACTGATCTATTCATATGGGGGTAGCCCCATGGTAGGTGAAGCAGAAAGGGGACCACAGTTCCCACTAGAAATTGGGTTTGGGTTGGGTGAAGTTTCTGCTGCAGTATTGGCTACCCCCTCAAATAAGGCACTGGGCACAGACTGGGTGCCCATGGATATTTACAAGGAGAATATTCAACTGTGGGCTCCTGTAATCACCAATGTTTAAACGCTGCAGCTTCCTCTGGTATCCCCAACTCTTGGCACACTCACCATTGTGCCTGTTTTTAAGAAAGGGAATGGACATGACCTTCATTGCTACAGTCCGGTCTCGCTCTTGGATTCCGTGGTTAAGATCGTAGGGCGAGTTATATTGCACAAAATTGAGGACTGGGTTGAGCAGAATGGTTCTCAATGTGCTGCTGAATATGTTTTTTGGACAAGCCTGGAGATCCTGGTACAGTGTTTACACTTGCTCCCTATTATAAGGAAATACATGATTTCAAAGAATGGCCTTTTTTATTTAGCTTTTATGGAACTCAGTAGTGCATTTGACCAAGTTAATCGTTTTACATTGTGGAGTATCTTAATTAACATTGGTCTACCCTTACCTTTGGTTTATTTTCTTCACACTATGCAATACGGGGTCAGTGCCTTGTTAAGAAACAGAACCAAACAAAATGTACTAGCGGAGCACAACACATTTTTTCTTTCTTTCTTTTTCCTAAAGTATTGATAGTCAAAAAGTCAAAAATGACTATATAATTAGTAAACTGTGATAAACTGTCCACAATCCATATACATTCATATGTTGTTATTAACCTCAAACAATGTAGGTTCTCATAGTTTTATATAATGAAAATATTTATTTCAAAATTGTTGACAATGATAAATAACATACAACACTAAACCCCCACAGTAGAAAACTAACAACCATAAAAGACATAATGTAAATAGATGCAATAAAAGTCCAATATCGAACACAGAAATGAACTTTGAGTCAAAAGACCGGATGATATTTGTCGAATCCACATGTAACATCAGCCGACACGTGTTTCGTCCACACATTGGACTTCTTCAAGGCTGATAAATCATACTTCAAAAACATTACATTAATAGTTTAAAAATTACAAAATCTAAAAAACAACTCCAAAGACTAAAGAAAGGATCACAGTTAGTCAACTTGCACCAAGAGTGTGTTCGAAATAGAAAACGTGCCACAGAGAACCTACATCCCAAATTCGTCTTTGAGATTAATACATAAGTAATGTAGTGAGTATGAGTGATAGGGATAAAGTTCAATATGAATGTGAAGGTGAGTCACTATTTTTAAGTATGAAAGAGAGACCTATGTAACCCGCAAAAAGAATTTTAATTGAAGGGAATGTACCTTGATCTCTCCATTTACCACTTGTATCTCCAAATGATATCCAAATCTCTAAATACCAGAAAAACAGGGGAAGAGATCCGATCATCAACTGTCCAAATGTAGACCATATGTGTTACCTATATTCAAAGTCTGGTACCACACTAACCTTGGTATTGTCCGCACTAAGTTTGTTCATTATACAAAAGAACTGCAACTGATTTCCATTTTTTTGATAATATAATTTTAGTTCATCAGCTTATAGTTGGTCCTACGAAAAAATGGAAAGAACATGTGTGCACATATTAGTAGCTGATACAGGCCATGTTATGGCCTTTATTTGTCATATCCTTCTTATCAGAGGAACAGTAATCCAATCTAAACAAAATACCTAAACCGTCACGATAACATGGAACCTGGTTCCCTACAAAGTGCAATTTAACTCCATATAGATACATCACGTCGCAAATAAAACTAACCTCTATATGTTGCTCAAAGTGCTTGGCCATGACAATATCAGGCCACAAATAGAAATCAGATAAAAAAATGTATTGCCGATATTAAATAAGGTCGGTGATATGAGAGAGAATATTCAAAACTGACTCAATATCAAATGGGTGTAATAAAATCAGAAAAACATATCCAAAAGAATACGTCTTGTCCATGGTAGTATAAACAGGAATGTCCCACATAACTCTGTAGCCAATGAGTAATAAAAGTCCATGGGGCACCCCCAAAACAAGCCTTAAAATTATGCGCGTTGTCCTAGACTAGCCGTACCGCCTCCGAAACTAACCTGTGTCCTCGTAACGTCCGCATAATAACAATCCGCGTCCCGTGTTTCCTCGTTGCAATAACAACGAAGTTGTGTACGTTGAAGAGAACACGGATGTCTTCTTAAATCTGGTTGGCAATTTAGCCAATGCCGACCCTCAATTTCAAACCCACAATTTAGAATATTCTTTATAGTTGAAAGAGAAAAGGGCCCGCTACAAACATCGCGAACATGGCGGCCATCTTAGAATAGTTTGTTTTCTTATTACTCAGATCTGTTGTTCTATTGTCAGAGAAACAGAACCGAGGGGGAATACAGACCTCTTTGACCTGTCCGGGGGAGTTTGCAAGGGCTGTATTCTACTCCCTATTTTATTTCTTTTACATATTAATGGCCTAAATTAGTTTTTAGTATAACAGGTTAAGGACATGCCTAAGGTAAAATCAACCTTTATCCCTAGCTTACTCTGTGCTGATGATGCGCTACTCCTTTCCCGAACCCCAAATGGTCTTAGGGGCTTATTGGTGCTTTTGTTGTTTTTTGTTTTATGGACAATCTACATTTGGAAATGAACATTGCTAAGACCGATTACATGGTTTTAGGTAATCAAAACTGCAAGATCAGGCCAATTTCTAAAAAGGGGAAAAACATAGCGCAGGTTAGCGTTTTTTTTCTTTTTTCCTATGTAGGGGTTACCTTTGATTCTTGGAATAACTTGTAACCATGTCTGGTAAACCATTTGTGTTTTAATCAATTATTTGGGGTTTTATTTGGACTGGCAGCTAGAATGGGAAGCAAGCTTATACTGCCTCTGCTGGAGGTCTATAGACTTAAGTAGCTACCAGTCTTGACCTATAGGGCAGCTTTATGGGGCTATCAGGACTGCTTGAAGCTCCATCCGGAGGAGAACTGCTTTTGTAGAAGACTACCCGGCCTTGGCCGTAGAAATCCACATCTTTCTTCACGAGGAACTGAGCCTACTTTACGTGGTAGACCAAATAAAACTCGCTCCGCTTCTGCTATGGATGTCGGTTTGGAGCATCCTGCATACGCCTCCTAATCGTGAGGTGATCTTAGATTCCCTCGGCTGGGATAATAGCCTTAAGATTCCCTGGTTGGGATATTTAAAGAGTACTACTGAGGTGATGGGCAGGTCGATCGGTTTCGCTCCTCTTTATAAGTTAAGTAGGGGTGAGCGCATTAAGGTCAAGGAATCATTTATGAGATATGCCTCTACTACTAGGGAGTAAAGGGAACTAACTAAACCAGCTATAAGAGGGTACCTAGTCATTAAAGCCAGCTACTAGCCTGAGTTCTATCTCTCCCTGGTGAGGAATGTATAGGAACGATCCCTTCTAACCACGTTTGAGCTACGTTCTATTCGCAGTTCCCTTTACTTCCCAGCAGGCCAGTATGGCCCCAAAAGTATATTAGTTTGCCTGTGTGACAACTATTCTTTGTAAATGTTAGAGCACTTTACCTTTTTTTGCTATTAAGAGCCTTTTTCAGTGAAGTTATTTATTACAAATTCAAAAAGCTTATGGGTTTCAACAATAGACTGATGTTTTATTTTCTTCGCATGATGTTTGAGCGGGCTGTGTGTCACTCTTTTGGAGGTTTTATAAAAAGTGCTCTGCGCAGCCATAATGTAATTACGTTTTGGAATCTTTTTTTTTCTTTTTTCGCTTTTAATGTAACTTGTTTCATGATGGTGGGCATATGTTATGAATGTTCTTTGATATATATATATGGATATTAGTATATGATATGATGTTTCTTTTTATCGTTGTTCTTATATACTTATTGTTGAATAATTACATAAATATTATGATGCTGGTACAGTTTTCCATAATTTGGGTTAGTACTTGATCCTAATAGGGAACCATATCATCTCTTTAACAATATTTTTAATGAAAAAGTGTATATGAGGAAACCAGTGTGTCCATATAATTATCATTCTTGCAAACCTTATGCAAGTGGATTATAGTGGGTATTGGTTATAGCCCGGAAGGAGGTGGGGGGGGAAATGCTGAGGTTGTAGATATGACCTTTACAATTTCAAAAGCCTTTTTCCAACCTCTAAAAAGAATGAGCAGGGGCAGCAACTACTGGAGATGTTTGAAGGCTATAATATGTACTTACTTAATAGTAAGAACACCAATCACTGTCAAGCACAAATTACCTACTAAGCATATCCGTCTGAGTTTTGGCCACATCATATTTTTTAATATGTATACTTTCTTCAGCTTTTTTGTTGTGTTGAATGACTTGAGCGCAGTCACAATGCCCAAAAATTCAACCTGTCACTTTGAGATGAAGTGGGTGAGTACTACTGATGATATTACAAGATGGACTTTATTAGCAGGGGACAGTCATTGGTATGAAACTGGATTATAATGTCTTAAATCCATTCTTGGCAGGAAATAGAATTTGTCTAGTCTGGTTGAGGCACCCATGAGGGTTAGTCTTATTATTAAAATTATGACTACTGTAATTCTCTTATTGAGAGCTTGGTCACTTCACTCTCTAGCAGGATTCCCGGAGTGCTACAGTGCCTAGCGAAGAGGACTAACCCGTCATAGCCCTCAATTTGTGCAGTCTCACGAGGAGCTTAAGAAAGCCAAACATATTTAAAAAAGAACTGGAGGGGAAATCTCAGATTGAGCATCTCCAAAGAGTGCACAAGAAGCTCATCAAGCACAGAAAACATCAGAAGCATAGCAAGAATGGATAGACCTGATGACCAAAATTAGAAGAAAATATACAGAGCGTCTCTGGATGCTTATAGCACAGTTCTACCAAACTTGTTGATCAAGTACTGATGCAGCTTTAGTCAGCGAAAGAATGTTTCTAACTATATTCTACCATTTACTTGGTTGACTTGGTTTGGGGCATTGTTAATGAGGTTGAGACTTCGATATGTTAGAAAGTGTGATTTTTGGCATTCAATACATCTAAAGCACCCAAGCACCATTGGATGTACAACGCCATAGTAAGTCGGCACTGAGTTTTGGACCGTGCAAAACTCTTTTCTCAGGTAATTCAAATCTTGCTCTTCACCAGGGGGAGAGCACTTCCATCCAGATTCATAGATTGTGGACAGAACTGATCTATCTAATTGCACCTATTGTTTTTCTAGATCCAGGGCAAGGTGTTTTTGAAACATTTCATGAATAACATTACAACTTCGGTGGACAGAGACAACATCTTGCCCTCAGATCAGATGATCCTTAGAAAAGAGTGCTTTGCAACTGATATGATACCATAAATGCTTGAATCAGTCAAATTAAAAAACATCAATGATAGACCTGTTTTGAATACTCATCCAAGATCTTCCTTGGGAGAAATTGAACAGCCTAGGTTTAGCTGGAGTTAAAGTGACTTATTGAACTCAATCTGAAACCTGGGTTGGCGGCCAAAAATACTCTGTCCACAGATTAGAGTCTCCTGGGTCTTAAACACGGTTATGGCTTGGCCAAGTTTGCCTTTCTGTAGCTGAAATTGAAAGTTTATTCAGCACTCAAAATATGTCAGCTCTGCATTTGCTGGAACATAATGTACAGCTTAGTGTGTATGCTGGCTGTATTTCCTTTTTTGGACTATACTGGGGCCGGAAGTAGTATCAATTTTTGTGTTGACCAACTCTGTCAATCGGTGTTTGCAACTGTGGAAATGGATTTTCCAATGTTCATAACCCATTCTAGGAGTCCTTAATGTTTTACTGACTCCTAAAATGGGATTGCCAGTGAACACCGGTTCCGTATTTGGGAGAAGCACGTTGTAGGCATCTCTTCCAAATACTGAATCAGTCTGCGATATGTCAGTGTTTTGCTGCTAAAATAGAGTAGAAAAATATTGAAAAATTAGCAAAGTGAATGCACATAAAATGTTTGTTTTAGAGTGGCCAGTGGTCCATAAGTCCACTGCCAACTTTTAAACAAATTCTTAAAAAAGAAACTCTTGTTTAAAATGCATGCATATTTCCTCTAAGGAAAATGGGCTGCATCGAGAAAAAAATACTTTTTTGAAAGGGGATAACAATGAGGATGGTCTGCTGAACCAAGGAGATCACCATCCCTGTGAAGGCCACCAATTGGAGTACATTGCAGTTTGTTATCTACCTCTTTAATATTCATGAGGTAGGTTGGATTATGGCACAGTCCAAATTGGATTTGTAGCGTTAGTGTATAGCTTGGTTTGCAAATTGAGACCAGTATTGAGTACATTGGCTCCCAGGTTACGCTTACATTGAAAAGAAACCTGGGACAGCATGCTGCAATTGTTGGTTAAACTTCGTGTTTGTTTCATTTTGTTTGTTGTGAGATTTGACCTTTGATCTTTAGGTAAACTGGTGTTTGTTTTCTTTTACTTTCAGTTTTAGGTTTCAGCAGGTTCTACATAACTGGGTATGATCACAGACTAGACCAAACCAAGCCTTTTGCATTTATTGTTATTGTTATTGTTCAGAATTGCATTGTTGGTGAGGTATTTATGACACCTGAAGGAGGGTTTGTTTGAGACGGAGCTACCGTAGTTTTCAATCTGTAGTTCATGTACTTAAAATCCATTGCTTTCCAGGAGGATTCATTTCTTATTATAATTAATAATAAAGTTATTTATAAGGTCTTCCAGCGGTCAAACTGTAGTATGATGGGATGAGATACTACCACTACTTCTTTCTCTTAAAAAAGGCAGACACTCACTATTTTGTGAATGTATAACTACATTGATTTCTTTATTCTGGCTCTTGATTCAATGGTATGTGTTTCCTTTGGCAGGATATGCAACAATGGTCGGAGGAGCTTAAGTACATTGCACCTGTGACCTGTGCTGGGTTCTCACATTTGGACTCACAGGGCTAGAATGCCCATATGGGTCATAAAAAACTATTGGCTTGATGGCCTTTGTGACTGGGCCATCAATACTTTCAGGGTTGAAGATTTCTCAGCTCTCAAACCCTGAAAGTAGCCTTGAGGGCAGTGCCCACAAGAATTTCATGGGCACTTACATGATTTGTTACCAAAAGGAAATCTTACTCTGGCTTACCTCTCCTGGACCCTGGAAAATGTAAATATTCCTCCAGTTTTCTTTTCACAACTGCCTGTAAAAATATGGTTTTGAAGCCCAAATATATTAAATTGGAAAGTGGATCGGACAGCCTGGTTTTTCAAATAAGTAGTTCAAGTAAGTTCTTCAAAGTCCCCCTTCACACCACTACCTCTTTCTACTAAGAAAAATAATACCCAAAGTAAAGGTTTGGACTTGCTCAGTCTAATTGCTGCCTACACACACTTTCTGTCTGGCATTAAAGCATTTTCTAGAACTTGTTTTAGCTCTTAGCCCAGTTGTGCATACAACATACCAGTCTGGCTCAGCAGTGATTTCTCATAGAGCCGACTCCTTAACACAGCACAGAACAAATACTTTTTGTGTTAACTAGGCCCCAAATTCCATTGTCTAAGAAGCTTTTAGCTTGCATAGGAGAAATTAGTAATGCACCTTTCGTTATTGTTGTTTTGGACAAATACTCCATCTGCCAGCAGAACCCTCACCTTTTGAAGCCTTCCAGGTTCTGCACCTTTCTGGCATGAGAATAGTGTCTTCCTTGGTTGCTCCACTTTTCTTGTGTTCATTGGGAGCAGGGCTGAGAATTCTTCATGTAATATGTCTTCCATAACTGGTTTCTCATCTTATCATCAGCAAGTACTCTAGACAATAGCATAAACAGCTCTTCTCATACCTCAGCAGTGCTCGGCATGGTCTACCCAGGAATGTAAAGGAGGTGTTAAACCCCTAAGAAAGACGGTGTGCCTGACATGGATCGGGGAGTTAAAAACACTAATGAGAATAAAAGGTTGGTCACTTGAATATAAAACATCATGAAAAATATCAGTAAAATCCAACAATACCAAGGAATCATAAAAGAGTACTTGATTGTTTATCACAAAATAAGCACCTGCGGTCATTTAGACACCAAAAAAGTTATTCAACCAGAAACAAAACACCATTCCCACACCCAGCAGTGCACAGCTATATGATATTCACCAACCACTGATCAGTCGGGCTTAGCCAAGGCTCGCACAAAAGAAATATAAACAAAAAGTCGAGAATATAAATATAAAAAGGTGTTGGTTAAGGTGAGCTGAAGATGTCACAGTTGACTTGTATTTGAAAATCCTCCAAAGTGCCAGACTGGACCTGGAATACTTGATTAGCTCTGTGCAGTAGCTGGTGCCCTCGGCTGCAACTGCAATGCAGTCCCACCCTGGACATGAAGACATAGCTGCATATAGAGGATACATCTTTGTGTTGACATGAGTTCTCCTCTTTTTTTCCATGCCCTCAGAGGCAGACATACCACTAACTAATCAATGCGATAATTGGCAGTGAGCCGATCTGACTTGGAACCTTACCAGCTCTCAATAGTCAAATCTACTGAACGGGGAGGCAACAGATAGTAAGTAATCTGTGGGAAGGAATGGTATCTTTAAGAAAGAGGACTAGAGAAGATAAGTACATCCTTCTGTGGATGGATATTTCTACTAGCAGACTGTTCACAATTAGAATCTGTACCAAAGCAGTCCTCTCAAAGGAAAGTGAGCCTGACCAGTGGAATTACACCTGCAGGTCTGAACAGGTAAATAGGTCTGTCCTGTGGACCTGAAAATTGATACAGTAATGCCTAGTGAAAGCAACAGTTCCCCACATAATGGCATGGCTGATGTCCAACACAAAACATTGTGAGCTGGGAAGTTTATTCTTCCTCCTCTCTGTGGAATGAGTCCTAAAGCCCTTTGAAGGATCCTTTGTGACCAGGACATAACACAGCTTTATGGAGAGGACTATTCATTTAGGTAAGGGTCTCTTCTGAACTCTGTGTGGTGTTCCTCAGTCCTATCAATATAGATGCTAAATACATATAACGGGTCCAACTAGCATAATATCTCCTCCTCCATGGATGGATATATTGGAGAAGCGAATATAGGAAGCTCAATCTACTGCCCCAATAAAAAAGGAGGGGCCCCAAATTTGGAAGGAAGGGGGCACATGTCTCAAGAAATAACTTATCAAGGGAGAATATTTTATGTGGAGTATGAACTTACAAAGTCTGAAGCTGATGGGGATCAGAGACTCACATTTTCATATTGTCTAAGAAAGGTTGTAAGCCGAGGAACGATGCATCCTGTACCTCAGTGACCATTGGAAAGAAAAAGCATAGCAGCCTGCTGCATGTCATATTAGCATCAGTTATCGACCACTGTAAATTCCAAGATGCCTCAAAGGAAATGTAGAACTTGTCCCAATTGAGCCCCCTGCAGGCACAAGTTCCACTGTTGTGCCACCATGTGCCGCAGACCTAGGGGAACTAGACGAATGAGTACCATAATGGACTTAGCTGCTCTTCCGCCCTTGATAGTAAGAGGAACTCTTCACAAAATACAGGTTTTTCCAGAGGGATTGCAGGACCGGCATATGAAAGTAAAAGTTCTGTAAGCTAGTGACACTAGTCAGTCCCACTGGACACTCGTGGTTACCTTTGAATAAACTAAAGAGGCATCTTTTCAGCCCTGGGAGAGGAGGATGGAGATTCCTGCTGCTTTTGTCATCTACCTATCAGCCCTGCTATGCCTCTGTAGGACTTCAAATTTTACATAGGCAATTATACTGGCTGTAACAATTGGCAGAGGGTGCAGTCCTTCAAGAAACCTTGAAATGTCTAATACTGCTGCTGAAATTGGTGCACAGGAAAAGCCAGACCCAGAATCATGCTGTTGCCAGTTGGGTCTTAAATGTTTTCAGCAGGGAATCAGCCTCATCACCAAATGGCCCAGTGTCATCTAACGTTATATCCATTAAAGATGCCCAAACGTCTGTGGAAAGTGCCATAAGACACCTCCAGGCTTGCCAGTGGATGATAATACCGATCCCCAAAGTCCAGACTACCATATATGTGGAGTTCAAGCCCAATACCCAAAATCGATTTATCAATGTCGTACTGTCTTCATAAACACCTCATTAGTCACTCTGAAAGATAAAGAGATATTGGCTCATTTTAAGTACATACATTGGCATTAGGGCACAAGCAAGGTGATGTCATGAGTTTCATTTCATAATAAGAGGAAGACCTCTAAGCCGCTGCCCGTTCCCACTCCTCTCCTCTGTCGATATAGTGTTAAGGAGGACACCCCTCCCTCTCCAAAATTAGTGTGGGGACTCCTTTCATCCAAGAAAACGGCCAACTTGTACCCCAACTGTAGGTGTGCCTATGTGCTTAGGTATGTCATTCACTCTAAAACAATTCAGATTGTGAGACTTTAAGCAGCTAATGCAAGTCATTGTAACAAGTACATAGACATTCATAGCTCACCCCCACCTATGAAGGCATTTTATTTTTCTCTTACTGAATTTCTGCCCGCATTGTCTTTTCACACCACCCCTTAACATTTTTTCGCCAATCAAATAATACTACAATTTTATTCTAACTTCAACCTCCAGTGAGTTGATGTGTTTATTTGTGAGAGCATGCCTGCCTGCTTGCACAAAGCGTTTGCATCTTCTCTATGAGGAACTTAACATGATGGAATGCAAGGTAAGACCTCTCGGGTAAAGCAAGATGTAGCCTCTGTGCCACGTTGGATATGAAAAAGGGCTGACTGGATGAGCATGATTCATTCTATTGATTTATCTCACATGCATGTAATGGAGACTGCACCTAAGATATTGTAATGAAAGCACAGAGCTCACATTATCTAAATGTGTTATAGTTTTGGGCCTCTGTCTACGTGAAAGGTCTATTTGATTTGGTCATAAAACGTTGCATTGTTGCTAAACAAGCCTGAATTAATAAATACTTGGGTGATTAGACCATTTCTGCACAAACATACATTTTTAGGTGATGTGAACTTGGTAACATTAATTAGTCCACTTAAAGCTGGATTACTAGTAGTCTGGTGTAGGAGATAAAAATGACATGGGCCAGAATTGCTGATTCCAGATTATATATAATTAACTCCCTGCACTGAACTAGCCAAAGTTTTTTTTCTAGTCGAAACAGGCAATAATATGCAAGACCTGGATTTACCCAGTCCGTTCCCACATTTTGTTTTCCAGCTCAGCTCATATCTTTGTTACAGGTTATTTCTTTCAGTAGGAGGATTCTGTGTATGGAAACCCAAAGGAAGACAGTAGTGCGAATTTGTATAGGGTCTTGCTTGGAATCGAGCAAGACAGGATCCTGGGGGGATTCTTCTCCACCCAACTCATGATCAGGCCTTCAATGAATCCTCCAACACAATCAGCAGATTACACTCTTGATTTCCACAGCAGATGGAAAAATTAAAACGGGATCATCTCTCACTGCAGAGCTGGCCATATGAGGGCAAGAATGAGACTTATTGGCAGTGGATTATTCAATAAGTGCTTACGCTAACAGGGAAATTCCAGAGGCAAACGCGTACCTTCTATGCAGTCCTCCAGCCTACACCTCTTAAACCCTCCCCTGCTGACCTCACCAGAGCATTTTCTTCAGAATGTTTTGAGGTCTGGAGAAATAAACCTTTAGGTTTGCAGCACTCAGCAACTCTGAGGCAAGGTGACCCAGCCCTCCCTCTTATCTGCCTCCATCACATGTGATGTCAAGGGCCACTGTTGAGATTAGATTGCTACATCATCTCTTTCAATACTGTAATACGAACCAACCTTTATTTGTTTCAAGGGTACTCCTAAGCTAAAAGGAAAAAATTGTGTATACAAATGTTCAGCTGCTTATTTACATTCTGCAATATTTAATGTTTTGAACTTTTCTTTCCATATTTGCCTCCTAGGGGACTACCTGGTGACAATCGAGGAGAAGAACAAGGTTGCTACTCTAAGATCATATATGAACTGGAGATGTAAATCCACTGGCAACTCGCGGGTTAGTGTCCGAATGTTGGGACTTAAGCTTGAAGCTCCTTACAGCGGAGCCTCTAAAGACCAGATGGAAATTGTAGAACTGCCTCTGTCTGAACCTCCGCTATGCATCTCTTGTTGTCCTGTTCAAGGAGATCTTCTTGTTGGTTGCAGAAATAAGCTGGTGTTATTCACCTTGAAGCATCTGATGGCTGGTCATAACTTGGAGGTGTTGGATTTTGAACGCTCCCTCATTTTGCACACTTCTGTTACCCCACTACAGGTTGCTTATTGTGGTGGATATGTATCTTTTGTGTCAGAATTTGAAGTTGCCATTTTTCAAATTTTGCAAGGACCAGAAGAAATAAGTAACACTGAAGTGCACACAGTCAGCAACACAAGAGGACAGCAGGCTGAAGGTACATTTTAAGGCTTGCCTTACTTAATACTATCTAGTCCAACCTGTCAATCCATTTATTTAGTGGTTTTAACTAGATACTACAAATAAATACAAGTGATGTTGTGCAACCTTTCTGTTTTAGCTGTCACACTTATTCGGGAAACTGCTTTCCCACCCAGCGGGACTCACACAGCACCTTTAGAATGCAGTCTCAACATTGAAATGCGCCTTTACCACTCACTCCTGAAACACACAAGTCTTTACAACGACTTGCTTTATGGAATACATTGTTGGACTGGTGTTGGATTTTAAGTCCAACACATTCCCTACTGTTGCGCAGACTGGACTTGGAATAGTAATTTATACTATTCCCACGTCCTTTGCTTCCCTAAGGCACGTTGTTGACACGACTTGAGTAGTAACGACGTTTGTTGTTTAGACTGCATTCTAAAGGCATGCATGATAAATACAAACTACGTATTCTGCTGTATACGTTTATGTATATTCTTCAGAGTTCGATAACTTCTTCATGCCATGCCATCAATTCTGTATTTTCTTCCATATTCATCTCCTTTAAGCAGAAGCCCTGTATGATGTCCTCTGTTTAATATGCCATTTTGATATCACTGTGCACAAATTCAACACATCTGAAGCGAGATTGAAATAAAAAGTGACCACTTGTGAGATGTAACAAGTTTCTCCAAACTATATTGATTGGTGCAAGCAGGTCTCACCCTCTGCTTGGGTATTTGGATGGGGGGTTCTCCCGCAAGGATTTAAAAAAAATAGACCTAAATTCTGCATCAAACATCAACATTTTTAAATAAATTGCACTGATCATTGTGGGGTTTATCAGGTAGTTCCGAAACTGCACTCAACACATTTTCCTGTTTTTTCAAGGTGTAACAAGCTCGACTGACTCCCTTGTAGGGTGACTGAGGAGCCTGTGCTTGGAGAAAGCTTTAAAACAACAAGTGCAAACAATGATGTTTTCAGCATAGTTTCCCCCCAAAGCTGGCATAAAACCTAAAGGTTTTACATGTAGGTCAAATAATCAAGGTATGCAGTTTGACATGGGCAATTAACATTTTGCAAAGTATCCACTTTATTTTATTTTCCCTTCCCACCCTTTCCTAAAAGATAGTCATATATTGTTGAGAATCTCATTAGAAGCAGCAAATAACAAGATTACTTGATATATAGAAGACTTTCTGCCTGTTCATAAATGTGTACCCAATCTTTTTACATGATTTTTGTAAAGCCTACTTCGGTATTGTAATCCCATGATCAGCAATCAATTTTCTGGGACATGATAAAGAATTATTTTTTGATGGTCTATGTAATATTTGCTTAACAACTTGTAGCTGTTTGTTCTCTCCTGTTCCCATTGTGTGGATGAAAGCCACAACACAGAGTGCAGTTTCCTGTCCACTAGCATGGATTGACATTGGTGCAACTTGGAATGGTGAACACTAGTGGGCATAAGTGGGTGTTGTGTAAAGTGCAGAGTGGCCTATGTGCATTACCCCCAATATTAACAAAAGTGTCTCCACATTGTGTTAAACAGTGTAGGAAATGCATATTCTGTGGTGAACCTGCTCATTAACCCCAGATAAAAACCCCAAAGTACCAATTCCCTTCCCTTTTTTTTGTTTGGAGGTATAGGCATGTGGGTGTAAACAATGTAGTAACAGGGGGGACATATGTGGGGGAGAGGTGTTAGATCGACCCATAACTGTGGACCAAATCTAGAATAAATAACCTTTTTCACTCACACATAGCTTACAGTCATAAGTGTACGGCTTTGTACTCATGCCAGGTTTCCTACCCACTCCTAGTCCATGCAACATCCCCACACCACCACCTCCTCCAATATCTTAGGGACCCAAGGAGCATTGTCATGGGTATACAGTGCCTGTTTAAAGTGAAGAGATAATCCTATTCCTTGCAGAGAATTCAGATGAAGGGGTTCCTAAATAAAGATCTTGGTCCAAGATGTTGCCTGATGGAACCGTGTAATTTAGGTGGAGGCACAATGGAAAACATTTATGATTTGAAGTTAGTTTTGGCAGCTCCTCTGCACCACCCCTATCTGTCTTCTTCGACTTGTGTGCCATCTTCGTTACAGATTGAGACCAATCCCTGTTACTTTTTCAGTACCAGCATATGATTGGGTGAGTAGAAAATTAGTTACACCTGTAATGTAACAGAGGAAAGTATTCTTTTATTGCCCTTGCCAAATCAAATCAAATCAAATCATTAGCATTTGTAAAGCGCGCTACTCACCCGTGCGGGTCTCAAGGCGCTAGGGGGGAAAGGGGGGGTTATCGCTGCTCGAACAGCCAAGTCTTTAGGAGTCTCCGGAAAGCGGAGTGGTCCTGGGTGGTCCTGAGGCTGGTGGGGAGGGAGTTCCAGGTCTTGGCCGCCAGGAAGGAGAAAGATCTCCCACCCGCCGTGGAGCGGCGGGTGCGAGGGACGGCAGCAAGTGCGAGGCCAGCGGAGCGGAGGGGGCGGGTGGGGACGTAGAAGCTGAGGCGTCTGTTGAGGTATTCCGGTCCCTTGTTGTGGAGGGCTTTGTGTGCGTGGGTGAGAAGACGGAAGGTGATCCTTTTGCTGACTGGGAGCCAATGCAGGTGTCTCAGGTGTGCGGAGATGTGGCTGTTGCGGGGTACGTCGAGGATGAGGCGGGCCGAGGCGTTTTGGATGCGTTGCAGGCGGTTTTGGAGTTTGGCGGTGGTCCCAGCGTAGAGGGTGTTGCCGTAGTCCAGGCGACTCATGACAAGGGCGTGGGTCACGGTTTTTCTGGTGTCGGCGGGGATCCAGCGGAAGATCTTGCGGAGCATGCGGAGAGTGAGGAAGCAGGCGGAGGACACGGCGTTGACTTGCTTGGTCATGGTGAGAAGAGGGTCCAAGATGAAGCCGAGGTTGCGGGCGTGGTCTGCGGGGGTCGGTGCGGTGCCGAGGGCCGTGGGCCACCAGGAGTCGTCCCAGGCGGACGGGGTGTTGCCGAGGATGAGGACTTCCGTTTTTTCAGAGTTCAGCTTTAGGCGGCTGAGCCTCATCCAATCTGCGACGTCCTTCATACCCTCTTGTAGGTTGGTCTTGGCGCTGGCGGGGTCCTTGGTGAGGGAGAGTACAAGTTGGGTGTCGTCGGCGTAGGAGGTGATGATGATGTCGTGCTTGCGTACGATGTCGGCGAGGGGGCTCATGTAGACATTGAAGAGTGTCGGGCTGAGCGATGAGCCTTGAGGTACGCCGCAGATGATCTTGGTGGGTTCTGAGCGAAACGGAGGGAGGTAAACTCTTTGGGAGCGGTTAGCGAGGAAGGAGGCGATCCAGTCCAGGGCCTGGCCTTGGATCCCGGTGGAGCGTAGGCGGGTGATTAGGGTGCGGTGACAGACGGTGTCAAAGGCAGCCGAGAGGTCGAGGAGAATGAGGGCGACTGTTTCACCGTTGTCCATCAGGGTTCTGATGTCGTCTGTGACTGAGATGAGGGCGGTTTCCGTGCTGTGGTTGGTTCGGAATCCGGTTTGTGAAGGGTCGAGCAGGTTGTTGTCTTCCAGGAAGGTGGTCAGCTGTTTGTTGACGGTCTTTTCTATTACCTTGGCTGGGAAAGGTAGAAGAGAGATGGGGCGGAAGTTTTTCAGGTCGCTTGGGTCAGCCGTAGGTTTCTTTAGTAGGGCGTTGACTTCAGCGTGCTTCCAGCATTCGGGGAAGGTAGCAGAAGAAAAAGAAGAGTTGATGACGGTCTGGAGGTGCGGGGCGATGATGTCGTCGGCTTTGTTAAAGATGAAGTGCGGGCAGGGGTCCGAAGGGGCGCCGGAGTGGATAGAGTTCATGATGGATTTGGTTTCTTCCGTGTTGATGTGGGTCCAGTTGTTGAGGGTGATGTCCGGGGAAGCGGGTTCAGTGGTGTATGGTTGGGTCTGGTGTCCGAAGCTGTCGTGGAGGTCGCTGATCTTGCGATGGAAGAAAGTGGCGAGGGATTCGCACAAATCCTGTGAGGGCGTGACGGCGTTGGCGCTGGCGCTGGGGTTGGAGAACTCTTTGACGATGCTGAAGAGTTCTCTGCTGTTGTGGCTGTTTTTGTCTAGTCTGTCGGTGAAAAAGTTCCTTTTGGCAGTGCGGATCAGGTGGTGGTGTTCGCGTGTAGCGTTCTTGAGGGCGGTCATGTTGTCAGCGGTGTGGTCCTTGCGCCAGGCCTTCTCAAGGGCACGACAAGTTTTCTTTGATTCTTTGAGGGTGTCAGAGAACCAGAGAGGTTTTTTGGTGTTGGTCTGTCGATGCGTGCGTTTGAGGGGAGCAAGGTTGTCAGCGCAGTTGGAGATCCAGTTTGTGAGGTTGAGAGCTGCGTCGTTGGGGTCGGTGGTGAGGGTGGGTTGGTTGGCGGCGAGAGCGGAGAAGAGTTGCTCTTCAGGGATCTTGTTCCACTGTCGACGAGGGATGGGTTGAGTGCGGAGGTGGGAGGTCTCGCGTCGGAATGTGAAGTGGACGCAGCTGTGGTCGGTCCAGTGCAGGGCAGAGGTGTGGCTGAAGAAGACGTGTTTGCTGGCGGAGAAGATAGGGTCGAGCGTGTGTCCGGCGATGTGGGTGGCGGTGTTCACCAGTTGTTTGAGGCCGAGGTTGGCGAGGTTGTCGAGCAGGGTGGTGGTGTTGGGGTCGTTGTTTTGTTCCAGATGGAAGTTGAGGTCGCCTAGGAGGATGTAGTCCGGTGAGGCGAGGGCGTGCGGGGAGATGAAGTCGGCGATGGCGTCGCTGAAAGAGGCGCGAGGTCCGGGAGGACGGTAGACGAGGGATCCTCTGAGGGTGGTCCTTGGGTCGGTGCGAATCTGAAAATGCAGGTGTTCAGCGGCGAGGGGGGGGTCTTCGGTGGAGGTGGTGACGCTGATGGAGTCTTTGAAGATGATGGCGACACCTCCTCCTACTTGGTTGGTGCGGTCTTTTCTGGAGATCTTGTAGCCTTCGGGGATGGCGGTAGCGATGTCTGGAGCAGAGGAGGCGTTCATCCATGTCTCCGTGATGAAGGCGACGTCCGGGGCTGTGGAGTCCAGGAGGTCCCAAAGTTCAACGGCGTGCTTGTGGACGGAACGAGCGTTGACCAGGATGCACTTGAGGTGGTTGATGGCGCGTGGGCTTGTGGTCGTGGTAGTTGCGTGGTGGAAGATGCGTTTGCAGGAGTTGCAGGCGAAGGGTCCATGGGTGCGTTTGGGGTGAGCTAGGAAGCAGGTTTTGGAGCGCCCTGGGTTGAGGGCGTGGAGGGTGGTGGGGTCGTAGCGGATCAGCGGGGCTTGGGGGAGCTGGGGACCAGGGGTCGTGGCGCTGGGCGCGGGCCAGGCGCGGACGGGCGCAGACGGGCTTGCCTCTGGCGCGCCTCCGGCACGCCAGCGGCGTGCCCGCTGCGCGCGCCCGCTGCGCAGTCGCGCAGCGGCCGCCATAAGAGGTAGGAGGGGGGGGGAGGGGTCAGCTGGGGGCGAATGGGAGCTGGGGGGCGGGGGCGTGCAGGAGGTCGCGGCGGGAAAGCGCGAGGGAGGGGGGGGGGACAGGTAGAGTGAGAGGAGCTGGGGGAGGGGGTTTAGGGTGGAGGAGGGTGAGTGTTAGGAGGTTTGGAGATTAGGGAGAGAGATAGGAGTAGGGTTGTGAAGATAGGGGAGGGGGGGTTGTAGAGGTGGGTGAGGGAGAGAGGTAGAGTGAGAGGATAGGGAGATAGGTAGTAGAGGGGGTGGCGGGAGGGGGGGAGAGATAGAGAAATAGATAGAGAAAATAGATAGAGAAGTCGATAGATAGGGAAATAGATAGATAGACAGATAGGTAGGTAGGAGGAGGTGGAGAGTGGGGGAGTTAGATAGTGAGATAGGGAGCTAGAGAGATAGGAAGATAGGAGGAGTGAGGGAGGTAGATAGCGAACGGGTTAGCTAGGGGTGAGAGAGGGGGAGGCGAGTGAGGGAGGGGGATGAGGAAGGAGCAGGAGGGCAGGCTCGGGGGAAGAAGACGGAGGAGGTAGAAGAGCCGAAGACAGGAGAACAGAAGACAGGAGAACAGAAGACAGAAGAACAGAAGACAGAAGAGCAGAAGAGCAGAAGACAGAAGCACAGAAGATCGGAAGAGCAGAAGAACAGAGAAGAACAGAGAAGAACAGAGAAGAACACAGAAGAACAGAGAAGAACAGAGAAGAACACAGAAGAACACAGAAGAACACAGAAGAACCGAGAAGAAGAACACAGAAGCACAGAGAAGAACAGAGAAGAAGAACACAGAAGACCGGAAGAACACAGAAGAACAGAAGGGAAGAACAGAAGAACAGAAGAACACAGAAGAAGATTGCAGAGGGGGAGCGAGGAGGGAGAGACAGAGAGGAGGAAAAGAAGCAGGAGCAGAAGAGAAGGTGAGTGGCGCGGGGCAGGGCGAGGGGCTGGGAGGAGGGGGGTACTTACAGTTAGGTGGGTCTCAGGAACACAGGAACTTGGGAACTTGGAGGAGCTGCAGCGGCAGGGGGAGCGACCTACCCTTGGGTCAAGGGTCGCTACCACTGTCGCGCAGCGGCCGCCATAAGAGGTAGGAGGGGGGGGGAGGGGTCAGCTGGGGGCGAATGGGAGCTGGGGGGCGGGGGCGGGGGCGTGCAGGAGGTCGCGGCGGGAAAGCGCGAGGGAGGGGGGGGGGACAGGTAGAGTGAGAGGAGCTGGGGGAGGGGGTTTAGGGTGGAGGAGGGTGAGTGTTAGGAGGTTTGGAGATTAGGGAGAGAGATAGGAGTAGGGTTGTGAAGATAGGGGAGGGGGGGTTGTAGAGGTGGGTGAGGGAAAGAGGTAGAGTGAGAGGATAGGGAGATAGGTAGTAGAGGGGGTGGCGGGAGGGGGGGAGAGATAGAGAAATAGATAGAGAAAATAGATAGAGAAGTCGATAGATAGGGAAATAGATAGATAGACAGATAGGTAGGTAGGAGGAGGTGGAGAGTGGGGGAGTTAGATAATGAGATAGGGAGCTAGAGAGATAGGAAGATAGGAGGAGTGAGGGAGGTAGATAGCGAACGGGTTAGCTAGGGGTGAGAGAGGGGGAGGCGAGTGAGGGAGGGGGATGAGGAAGGAGCAGGAGGGCAGGCTCGGGGGAAGAAGACGGAGGAGGTAGAAGAGCCGAAGACAGGAGAACAGAAGACAGGAGAACAGAAGACAGAAGAACAGAAGACAGAAGAGCAGAAGACAGAAGCACAGAAGATCGGAAGAGCAGAAGAACAGAGAAGAACAGAGAAGAACACAGAAGAACAGAGAAGAACACAGAAGAACCGAGAAGAAGAACACAGAAGCACAGAGAAGAACAGAGAAGAAGAACACAGAAGACCGGAAGAACACAGAAGAACAGAAGGGAAGAACAGAAGAACAGAAGAACACAGAAGAAGATTGCAGAGGGGGAGCGAGGAGGGGGAGACAGAGAGGAGGAAAAGAAGCAGGAGCAGAAGAGAAGGTGAGTGGCGCGGGGCAGGGCGAGGGGCTGGGAGGAGGGGGGTACTTACAGTTAGGTGGGTCTCAGGAACACAGGAACTCGGGAACTTGGAGGAGCTGCAGCGGCAGGGGGAGCGACCTACCCTTGGGTCAAGGGTCGCTACCACTGTCGCGCAGCGGCCGCCATAAGAGGTAGGAGGGGGGGGAGGGGTCAGCTGGGGGCGAATGGGAGCTGGGGGGCGGGGGCGTGCAGGAGGTCGCGGCGGGAAAGCGCGAGGGAGGGGGGGGGACAGGTAGAGTGAGAGGAGCTGGGGGAGGGGGTTTAGGGTGGAGGAGGGTGAGTGTTAGGAGGTTTGGAGATTAGGGAGAGAGATAGGAGTAGGGTTGTGAAGATAGGGGAGGGGGGGTTGTAGAGGTGGGTGAGGGAGAGAGGTAGAGTGAGAGGATAGGGAGATAGGTAGTAGAGGGGGTGGCGGGAGGGGGGGAGAGATAGAGAAATAGATAGAGAAAATAGATAGAGAAGTCGATAGATAGGGAAATAGATAGATAGACAGATAGGTAGGTAGGAGGAGGTGGAGAGTGGGGGAGTTAGATAGTGAGATAGGGAGCTAGAGAGATAGGAAGATAGGAGGAGTGAGGGAGGTAGATAGCGAACGGGTTAGCTAGGGGTGAGAGAGGGGGAGGCGAGTGAGGGAGGGGGATGAGGAAGGAGCAGGAGGGCAGGCTCGGGGGAAGAAGACGGAGGAGGTAGAAGAGCCGAAGACAGGAGAACAGAAGACAGGAGAACAGAAGACAGAAGAACAGAAGACAGAAGAGCAGAAGAGCAGAAGACAGAAGCACAGAAGATCGGAAGAGCAGAAGAACAGAGAAGAACAGAGAAGAACAGAGAAGAACACAGAAGAACAGAGAAGAACAGAGAAGAACACAGAAGAACACAGAAGAACACAGAAGAACCGAGAAGAAGAACACAGAAGCACAGAGAAGAACAGAGAAGAAGAACACAGAAGACCGGAAGAACACAGAAGAACAGAAGGGAAGAACAGAAGAACAGAAGAACACAGAAGAAGATTGCAGAGGGGGAGCGAGGAGGGAGAGACAGAGAGGAGGAAAAGAAGCAGGAGCAGAAGAGAAGGTGAGTGGCGCGGGGCAGGGCGAGGGGCTGGGAGGAGGGGGGTACTTACAGTTAGGTGGGTCTCAGGAACACAGGAACTTGGAGGAGCTGCAGCGGCAGGGGGAGCGACCTACCCTTGGGTCAAGGGTCGCTACCACTGTCGCGCAGCGGCCGCCATAAGAGGTAGGAGGGGGGGGGAGGGGTCAGCTGGGGGCGAATGGGAGCTGGGGGGCGGGGGCGTGCAGGAGGTCGCGGCGGGAAAGCGCGAGGGAGGGGGGGGGACAGGTAGAGTGAGAGGAGCTGGGGGAGGGGGTTTAGGGTGGAGGAGGGTGAGTGTTAGGAGGTTTGGAGATTAGGGAGAGAGATAGGAGTAGGGTTGTGAAGATAGGGGAGGGGGGGTTGTAGAGGTGGGTGAGGGAGAGAGGTAGAGTGAGAGGATAGGGAGATAGGTAGTAGAGGGGGTGGCGGGAGGGGGGGAGAGATAGAGAAATAGATAGAGAAAATAGATAGAGAAGTCGATAGATAGGGAAATAGATAGATAGACAGATAGGTAGGTAGGAGGAGGTGGAGAGTGGGGGAGTTAGATAGTGAGATAGGGAGCTAGAGAGATAGGAAGATAGGAGGAGTGAGGGAGGTAGATAGCGAACGGGTTAGCTAGGGGTGAGAGAGGGGGAGGCGAGTGAGGGAGGGGGATGAGGAAGGAGCAGGAGGGCAGGCTCGGGGGAAGAAGACGGAGGAGGTAGAAGAGCCGAAGACAGGAGAACAGAAGACAGGAGAACAGAAGAGCAGAAGACAGAAGCACAGAAGATCGGAAGAGCAGAAGAACAGAGAAGAACAGAGAAGAACAGAGAAGAACAGAGAAGAACACAGAAGAACACAGAAGAACACAGAAGAACACAGAAGAACACAGAAGAACCGAGAAGAAGAACACAGAAGCACAGAGAAGAACAGAGAAGAAGAACACAGAAGACCGGAAGAACACAGAAGAACAGAAGGGAAGAACAGAAGAACAGAAGAACACAGAAGAAGATTGCAGAGGGGGAGCGAGGAGGGAGAGACAGAGAGGAGGAAAAGAAGCAGGAGCAGAAGAGAAGGTGAGTGGCGCGGGGCAGGGCGAGGGGCTGGGAGGAGGGGGGTACTTACAGTTAGGTGGGTCTCAGGAACACAGGAACTCGGGAACTTGGAGGAGCTGCAGCGGCAGGGGGAGCGACCTACCCTTGGGTCAAGGGTCGCTACCACTGTCGCGCAGCGGCCGCCATAAGAGGTAGGAGGGGGGGGGAGGGGTCAGCTGGGGGCGAATGGGAGCTGGGGGGCGGGGGCGTGCAGGAGGTCGCGGCGGGAAAGCGCGAGGGAGGGGGGGGGGACAGGTAGAGTGAGAGGAGCTGGGGGAGGGGGTTTAGGGTGGAGGAGGGTGAGTGTTAGGAGGTTTGGAGATTAGGGAGAGAGATAGGAGTAGGGTTGTGAAGATAGGGGAGGGGGGGTTGTAGAGGTGGGTGAGGGAGAGAGGTAGAGTGAGAGGATAGGGAGATAGGTAGTAGAGGGGGTGGCGGGAGGGGGGGAGAGATAGAGAAATAGATAGAGAAAATAGATAGAGAAGTCGATAGATAGGGAAATAGATAGATAGACAGATAGGTAGGTAGGAGGAGGTGGAGAGTGGGGGAGTTAGATAGTGAGATAGGGAGCTAGAGAGATAGGAAGATAGGAGGAGTGAGGGAGGTAGATAGCGAACGGGTTAGCTAGGGGTGAGAGAGGGGGAGGCGAGTGAGGGAGGGGGATGAGGAAGGAGCAGGAGGGCAGGCTCGGGGGAAGAAGACGGAGGAGGTAGAAGAGCCGAAGACAGGAGAACAGAAGACAGGAGAACAGAAGACAGAAGAACAGAAGACAGAAGAGCAGAAGACAGAAGCACAGAAGATCGGAAGAGCAGAAGAACAGAGAAGAACAGAGAAGAACAGAGAAGAACAGAGAAGAACAGAGAAGAACACAGAAGAACACAGAAGAACACAGAAGAACACAGACGAACACAGAAGAACCGAGAAGAAGAACACAGAAGCACAGAGAAGAAGAACACAGAAGACCGGAAGAACACAGAAGAACAGAAGGGAAGAACAGAAGAACAGAAGAACACAGAAGAAGATTGCAGAGGGGGAGCGAGGAGGGGGAGACAGAGAGGAGGAAAAGAAGCAGGAGCAGAAGAGAAGGTGAGTGGCGCGGGGCAGGGCGAGGGGCTGGGAGGAGGGGGGTACTTACAGTTAGGTGGGTCTCAGGAACACAGGAACTCGGGAACTTGGAGGAGCTGCAGCGGCAGGGGGAACGACCTACCCTTGGGTCAAGGGTCGCTACCACTGTCGCGCAGCGGCCGCCATAAGAGGTAGGAGGGGGGGGGAGGGGTCAGCTGGGGGCGAATGGGAGCTGGGGGGCGGGGGCGTGCAGGAGGTCGCGGCGGGAAAGCGCGAGGGAGGGGGGGGGACAGGTAGAGTGAGAGGAGCTGGGGGAGGGGGTTTAGGGTGGAGGAGGGTGAGTGTTAGGAGGTTTGGAGATTAGGGAGAGAGATAGGAGTAGGGTTGTGAAGATAGGGGAGGGGGGGTTGTAGAGGTGGGTGAGGGAGAGAGGTAGAGTGAGAGGATAGGGAGATAGGTAGTAGAGGGGGTGGCGGGAGGGGGGGAGAGATAGAGAAATAGATAGAGAAAATAGATAGAGAAGTCGATAGATAGGGAAATAGATAGATAGACAGATAGGTAGGTAGGAGGAGGTGGAGAGTGGGGGAGTTAGATAGTGAGATAGGGAGCTAGAGAGATAGGAAGATAGGAGGAGTGAGGGAGGTAGATAGCGAACGGGTTAGCTAGGGGTGAGAGAGGGGGAGGCGAGTGAGGGAGGGGGATGAGGAAGGAGCAGGAGGGCAGGCTCGGGGGAAGAAGACGGAGGAGGTAGAAGAGCCGAAGACAGGAGAACAGAAGACAGGAGAACAGAAGACAGAAGAACAGAAGACAGAAGAGCAGAAGAGCAGAAGACAGAAGCACAGAAGATCGGAAGAGCAGAAGAACAGAGAAGAACAGAGAAGAACAGAGAAGAACACAGAAGAACAGAGAAGAACAGAGAAGAACACAGAAGAACACAGAAGAACACAGAAGAACACAGAAGAACCGAGAAGAAGAACACAGAAGCACAGAGAAGAACAGAGAAGAAGAACACAGAAGACCGGAAGAACACAGAAGAACAGAAGGGAAGAACAGAAGAACAGAAGAACACAGAAGAAGATTGCAGAGGGGGAGCGAGGAGGGAGAGACAGAGAGGAGGAAAAGAAGCAGGAGCAGAAGAGAAGGTGAGTGGCGCGGGGCAGGGCGAGGGGCTGGGAGGAGGGGGGTACTTACAGTTAGGTGGGTCTCAGGAACACAGGAACTCGGGAACTTGGAGGAGCTGCAGCGGGAGGGGGAGCTACCTACCCTTGGGTCAAGGGTCGCTACCACTGTCGCGCAGCGGCCGCCATAAGAGGTAGGAGGGGGGGGGAGGGGTCAGCTGGGGGCGAATGGGAGCTGGGGGGCGGGGGCGTGCAGGAGGTCGCGGCGGGAAAGCGCGAGGGAGGGGGGGGGACAGGTAGAGTGAGAGGAGCTGGGGGAGGGGGTTTAGGGTGGAGGAGGGTGAGTGTTAGGAGGTTTGGAGATTAGGGAGAGAGATAGGAGTAGGGTTGTGAAGATAGGGGAGGGGGGGTTGTAGAGGTGGGTGAGGGAGAGAGGTAGAGTGAGAGGATAGGGAGATAGGTAGTAGAGGGGGTGGCGGGAGGGGGGGAGAGATAGAGAAATAGATAGAGAAAATAGATAGAGAAGTCGATAGATAGGGAAATAAATAGATAGACAGATAGGTAGGTAGGAGGAGGTGGAGAGTGGGGGAGTTAGATAGTGAGATAGGGAGCTAGAGAGATAGGAAGATAGGAGGAGTGAGGGAGGTAGATAGCGAACGGGTTAGCTAGGGGTGAGAGAGGGGGAGGCGAGTGAGGGAGGGGGATGAGGAAGGAGCAGGAGGGCAGGCTCGGGGGAAGAAGACGGAGGAGGTAGAAGAGCCGAAGACAGGAGAACAGAAGACAGGAGAACAGAAGACAGAAGAACAGAAGACAGAAGAGCAGAAGACAGAAGCACAGAAGATCGGAAGAGCAGAAGAACAGAGAAGAACAGAGAAGAACACAGAAGAACAGAGAAGAACACAGAAGAACACAGAAGAACACAGAAGAACACAGAAGAACACAGAAGAACCGAGAAGAAGAACACAGAAGCACAGAGAAGAACAGAGAAGAAGAACACAGAAGACCGGAAGAACACAGAAGAACAGAAGGGAAGAACAGAAGAACAGAAGAACACAGAAGAAGATTGCAGAGGGGGAGCGAGGAGGGAGAGACAGAGAGGAGGAAAAGAAGCAGGAGCAGAAGAGAAGGTGAGTGGCGCGGGGCAGGGCGAGGGGCTGGGAGGAGGGGGGTACTTACAGTTAGGTGGGTCTCAGGAACACAGGAACTCGGGAACTTGGAGGAGCTGCAGCGGCAGGGGGAGCGACCTACCCTTGGGTCAAGGGTCGCTACCACTGTCGCGCAGCGGCCGCCATAAGAGGTAGGAGGGGGGGGGAGGGGTCAGCTGGGGGCGAATGGGAGCTGGGGGGCGGGGGCGTGCAGGAGGTCGCGGCGGAAAAGCGCGAGGGAGGGGGGGGGACAGGTAGAGTGAGAGGAGCTGGGGGAGGGGGTTTAGGGTGGAGGAGGGTGAGTGTTAGGAGGTTTGGAGATTAGGGAGAGAGATAGGAGTAGGGTTGTGAAGATAGGGGAGGGGGGGTTGTAGAGGTGGGTGAGGGAGAGAGGTAGAGTGAGAGGATAGGGAGATAGGTAGTAGAGGGGGGTGGCGGGAGGGGGGGAGAGATAGAGAAATAGATAGAGAAAATAGATAGAGAAGTCGATAGATAGGGAAATAGATAGATAGACAGATAGGTAGGTAGGAGGAGGTGGAGAGTGGGGGAGTTAGATAGTGAGATAGGGAGCTAGAGAGATAGGAAGATAGGAGGAGTGAGGGAGGTAGATAGCGAACGGGTTAGCTAGGGGTGAGAGAGGGGGAGGCGAGTGAGGGAGGGGGATGAGGAAGGAGCAGGAGGGCAGGCTCGGGGGAAGAAGACGGAGGAGGTAGAAGAGCCGAAGACAGGAGAACAGAAGACAGGAGAACAGAAGACAGAAGAACAGAAGACAGAAGAGCAGAAGACAGAAGCACAGAAGATCGGAAGAACAGAGAAGAACAGAGAAGAACACAGAAGAACAGAGAAGAACACAGAAGAACACAGAAGAACACAGAAGAACACAGAAGAACACAGAAGAACACAGAAGAACACAGAAGAACACAGAAGAACCGAGAAGAAGAACACAGAAGCACAGAGAAGAACAGAGAAGAAGAACACAGAAGACCGGAAGAACACAGAAGAACAGAAGGGAAGAACAGAAGAACAGAAGAACACAGAAGAAGATTGCAGAGGGGGAGCGAGGAGGGAGAGACAGAGAGGAGGAAAAGAAGCAGGAGCAGAAGAGAAGGTGAGTGGCGCGGGGCAGGGCGAGGGGCTGGGAGGAGGGGGGTACTTACAGTTAGGTGGGTCTCAGGAACACAGGAACTCGGGAACTTGGAGGAGCTGCAGCGGCAGGGGGAGCGACCTACCCTTGGGTCAAGGGTCGCTACCACTGTCGCGCAGCGGCCGCCATAAGAGGTAGGAGGGGGGGGGGAGGGGTCAGCTGGGGGCGAATGGGAGCTGGGGGGCGGGGGCGTGCAGGAGGTCGCGGCGGGAAAGCGCGAGGGAGGGGGGGGGACAGGTAGAGTGAGAGGAGCTGGGGGAGGGGGTTTAGGGTGGAGGAGGGTGAGTGTTAGGAGGTTTGGAGATTAGGGAGAGAGATAGGAGTAGGGTTGTGAAGATAGGGGAGGGGGGGTTGTAGAGGTGGGTGAGGGAGAGAGGTAGAGTGAGAGGATAGGGAGATAGGTAGTAGAGGGGGTGGCGGGAGGGGGGGAGAGATAGAGAAATAGATAGAGAAAATAGATAGAGAAGTCGATAGATAGGGAAATAGATAGATAGACAGATAGGTAGGTAGGAGGAGGTGGAGAGTGGGGGAGTTAGATAGTGAGATAGGGAGCTAGAGAGATAGGAAGATAGGAGGAGTGAGGGAGGTAGATAGCGAACGGGTTAGCTAGGGGTGAGAGAGGGGGAGGCGAGTGAGGGAGGGGGATGAGGAAGGAGCAGGAGGGCAGGCTCGGGGGAAGAAGACGGAGGAGGTAGAAGAGCCGAAGACAGGAGAACAGAAGACAGGAGAACAGAAGACAGAAGAACAGAAGACAGAAGAGCAGAAGAGCAGAAGACAGAAGCACAGAAGATCGGAAGAGCAGAAGAACAGAGAAGAACAGAGAAGAACAGAGAAGAACACAGAAGAACAGAGAAGAACAGAGAAGAACACAGAAGAACACAGAAGAACACAGAAGAACCGAGAAGAAGAACACAGAAGCACAGAGAAGAACAGAGAAGAAGAACACAGAAGACCGGAAGAACACAGAAGAACAGAAGGGAAGAACAGAAGAACAGAAGAACACAGAAGAAGATTGCAGAGGGGGAGCGAGGAGGGAGAGACAGAGAGGAGGAAAAGAAGCAGGAGCAGAAGAGAAGGTGAGTGGCGCGGGGCAGGGCGAGGGGCTGGGAGGAGGGGGGTACTTACAGTTAGGTGGGTCTCAGGAACACAGGAACTCGGGAACTTGGAGGAGCTGCAGCGGCAGGGGGAGCGACCTACCCTTGGGTCAAGGGTCGCTACCACTGTCGCGCAGCGGCCGCCATAAGAGGTAGGAGGGGGGGGGAGGGGTCAGCTGGGGGCGAATGGGAGCTGGGGGGCGGGGGCGTGCAGGAGGTCGCGGCGGGAAAGCGCGAGGGAGGGGGGGGGACAGGTAGAGTGAGAGGAGCTGGGGGAGGGGGTTTAGGGTGGAGGAGGGTGAGTGTTAGGAGGTTTGGAGATTAGGGAGAGAGATAGGAGTAGGGTTGTGAAGATAGGGGAGGGGGGGTTGTAGAGGTGGGTGAGGGAGAGAGTGAGAGGATAGGGAGATAGGTAGTAGAGGGGGTGGCGGGAGGGGGGGGAGAGATAGAGAAATAGATAGAGAAAATAGATAGAGAAGTCGATAGATAGGGAAATAGATAGATAGACAGATAGGTAGGTAGGAGGAGGTGGAGAGTGGGGGAGTTAGATAGTGAGATAGGGAGCTAGAGAGATAGGAAGATAGGAGGAGTGAGGGAGGTAGATAGCGAACGGGTTAGCTAGGGGTGAGAGAGGGGGAGGCGAGTGAGGGAGGGGGATGAGGAAGGAGCAGGAGGGCAGGCTCGGGGGAAGAAGACGGAGGAGGTAGAAGAGCCGAAGACAGGAGAACAGAAGACAGGAGAACAGAAGACAGAAGAACAGAAGACAGAAGAGCAGAAGAGCAGAAGACAGAAGAACAGAAGACAGAAGCACAGAAGATCGGAAGAGCAGAAGAACAGAGAAGAACAGAGAAGAACAGAGAAGAACAGAGAAGAACAGAGAAGAACAGAGAAGAACACAGAAGAACACAGAAGAACACAGAAGAAGAACACAGAAGCACAGAGAAGAACAGAGAAGAAGAACACAGAAGACCGGAAGAACACAGAAGAACAGAAGGGAAGAACAGAAGAACAGAAGAACACAGAAGAAGATTGCAGAGGGGGAGCGAGGAGGGAGAGACAGAGAGGAGGAAAAGAAGCAGGAGCAGAAGAGAAGGTGAGTGGCGCGGGGCAGGGCGAGGGGCTGGGAGGAGGGGGGTACTTACAGTTAGGTGGGTCTCAGGAACACAGGAACTCGGGAACTTGGAGGAGCTGCAGCGGCAGGGGGAGCGACCTACCCTTGGGTCAAGGGTCGCTACCACTGTCGCGCAGCGGCCGCCATAAGAGGTAGGAGGGGGGGGGAGGGGTCAGCTGGGGGCGAATGGGAGCTGGGGGGCGGGGGCGTGCAGGAGGTCGCGGCGGGAAAGCGCGAGGGAGGGGGGGGGACAGGTAGAGTGAGAGGAGCTGGGGGAGGGGGTTTAGGGTGGAGGAGGGTGAGTGTTAGGAGGTTTGGAGATTAGGGAGAGAGATAGGAGTAGGGTTGTGAAGATAGGGGAGGGGGGGTTGTAGAGGTGGGTGAGGGAGAGAGGTAGAGTGAGAGGATAGGGAGATAGGTAGTAGAGGGGGTGGCGGGAGGGGGGGAGAGATAGAGAAATAGATAGAGAAAATAGATAGAGAAGTCGATAGATAGGGAAATAGATAGATAGACAGATAGGTAGGTAGGAGGAGGTGGAGAGTGGGGGAGTTAGATAGTGAGATAGGGAGCTAGAGAGATAGGAAGATAGGAGGAGTGAGGGAGGTAGATAGCGAACGGGTTAGCTAGGGGTGAGAGAGGGGGAGGCGAGTGAGGGAGGGGGATGAGGAAGGAGCAGGAGGGCAGGCTCGGGGGAAGAAGACGGAGGAGGTAGAAGAGCCGAAGACAGGAGAACAGAAGACAGGAGAACAGAAGACAGAAGAACAGAAGACAGAAGAGCAGAAGACAGAAGCACAGAAGATCGGAAGAGCAGAAGAACAGAGAAGAACAGAGAAGAACAGAGAAGAACAGAGAAGAACAGAGAAGAACACAGAAGAACACAGAAGAACACAGAAGAACACAGAAGAACCGAGAAGAAGAACACAGAAGCACAGAGAAGAACAGAGAAGAAGAACACAGAAGACCGGAAGAACACAGAAGAACAGAAGGGAAGAACAGAAGAACAGAAGAACACAGAAGAAGATTGCAGAGGGGGAGCGAGGAGGGAGAGACAGAGAGGAGGAAAAGAAGCAGGAGCAGAAGAGAAGGTGAGTGGCGCGGGGCAGGGCGAGGGGCTGGGAGGAGGGGGGTACTTACAGTTAGGTGGGTCTCAGGAACACAGGAACTCGGGAACTTGGAGGAGCTGCAGCGGCAGGGGGAGCGACCTACCCTTGCCAGATTCTCCAACATATAGTGCTCCCGTTCCTTTTTAACTATGTTCCACTTACTCTTCGGATTTATTGTTATCGTAATTGTATTTATAAAGAGCTTACTACCCCTGACGAGGGGTTGAATCGCTTTTCATGGAATAGCACGCTGCTCCGCAGCCCAAAAAGGATGAGTGGTGGATTAGTATAGGGAGATATGAGTTAATTTGAGCAGTGTCTGTGATTTGGATTGAATAGGATGAGGGACAGATAGAAGAGGGAATGGTCTAGAATGTGTTATTTGGGAGATCATAGTAGTAATATGAGGTCTGGGAGGTGGCGGAAGCAAAAGTCTCTTGAAATAGACTAGTGAAGGTATGCTAGTAAACTGAGGTTTGGGATGAGTCAAAGAAGGGATATATGACAGAAGAATTTAGAAAGGGTTGCTTGGGAGATCATATTAGTAAAATGAGGTTTGGGGTGATCCAAGGTGTGATGGAGGCGGGAACAGTCTAGAAAGGGTTATTTTGGAGATCAGAGTAGTAGACTGGAGATCGAAAACATTGAGAGGTATTGAATGAGACAGAGTAGTTCTTGGATAGAGTCAATGGTTTTTTGTTCTTATACAGTAGGGGTAAAGTAATACATATATAGATAAATATTACATATAAAGAGTATACATGTATAAGGAAGAAAATATATTGATATTTAAAGTAATATTTTATAAACTCAGACTTTCAAGTTTTGCTGTATGTTAAGCTAATTTATTTGTGAATTTTAATAACTATTTTTTTATTTAATATTTTCCTGAATTCTTAAATAGTAAAGCACTTGTAGAAAAATAGATATGATACATTATACATACTGTGATAAAGCAGAGACCAATAAACACCTGTTCAATTAATATATGAAAACTATGCAGTGACCTATGTACATGTTATGCAGCATTGTGTGTGTGTGTGTGTATGTATATATATATATATATATATATATATATATATATATATATATATATATATATATATATATATATATATATATAGCCCAGTGGCGTTTGCCACTAGATAGTTACGGTGAGGACCTAGTTTCTATAGAAAGAGCATTTTTTTACTTGCCTATATCTTTAGTTTCGGGAGAGCCGTCAAGCAGAGCCCGGAAAAGGGTGGGGGGGCTGAGAGGGGTCCAGAAACGCTTTTTCCCCATTAATTTTTCCATAGGTATTTTGAACAGCAATTGTGCCTGAACCACTGGAGCGAATTACACCAAAATTGGCAGAAAGGTAGCTCTTGGTCCAGAAAGCGACCTTTATGTTATTTGGTGTAAAACTGTTCAGTAGTTTTTGAGAAATTATATGAAAATCCAAATTTGTATATATAGGAACGCAAAGGCATTGCAAACTCTCCTGATCTTGTGCTGAGATTTGATTGGTTGCCAACACTTCAACAAGGATGCTTTGGCAGCCATCTTCGGACTCTGATTCTGCCAAAATTATAAATGTTTATATACATAGGGGTATGCTGTACATTGCTGTTTGAGTATGCTGATTATGTAGGACAGAGCCAACTCTTGAGTAGTCTTCTGAAGCTAAGGTAGTTATCTGTGGTCTCATGTTTTGCGGTAATGCGTTCTATAGTTTGGTTGCTGAGGCAGAGAAGGATGTACCACCTATAGTTTTTTCCCGGCATGGTGGGATTTTGAGGCAAGGTGCCAATCTGGAGCGGAGCTTCCTTTGTTGAAGGTATTTGATGATTTATTCCAGATGAAAAACTGTCTTCTTCCATATATTGCTTTGTGGGTGATGCAAGCAGCTTGAAGGTGGATCTTCTGGCAATCGGTAACCAATGGAGGGCTTTCAATGGAGGGGAGATGTGAGCTTGTGGCTTTACATGTAGGAGTAGTTTGGCAGCACCGTTCTGAATTCACTATAGTCTTTTTATAGTTGAGATGATCCCTGGTAGAGGTAATTTGGTGTAGTCCAGTGTAGACACTACAAGAGAGAGAGTAGCCTGAACCTAGTGTGGAAATCTCAGGTGGTTGAAGATTTGTTGCAGAGTTTCCACACTTTGCAGATCCTGTTCAACCTTGGAGGTAAGGCCCAAATCTAAAGCAACTACAAATAATGCTTTTCACACACTTGAGCAAAACACTTTTTATAGCCACAAGCAAGTGCTACATACACTTCACAAACACATTTTAAACCTTAGAGCAGATTAAGTAGTCTCATAAACACACTCTGCTTAGCCTCTGAGATTTAGTTTGCCTTTTTTCCTTTTAAAAACACAAGCCTTGGCACAGTACAGGGGAGAACTAGAATGAATCTAAACAGTCATAGATTGAAAAACAGCAGTTTTAAAAGTACAGATTGCACAGAAACCACGGGTTCAATTTAAACAGACAGTGAAAGACACTCGGTTAATTAGATTTGTAAATTTCCCTAAAATCTACCAACCGTTCAAACGTGTCAAGTGTTACAAAGCTACAATCAGCAGTCTGATATTAGAAAAAGCAGTCTCATTTCAGATAATAGGGATAGATCTGGTTCCTTTCACACCACAGGAGACGACAGACCTACCAAAGGGTATAGTCTATGCCACCCCGCAAAGATCGGACAGGGCATACAGGCTACCACCCATAACTAACTTTATGCTCTCAAACATCATACATAGCGTGTGCCACTGTGTGGTAATTTGCAGGTATGACTCTCGGATAGTGAAAGAAAGAGGCAGACCCACTGACGTAGAAGGCATGCATGGTGATGCTATCAAATGAAATTGCGGATTGCTGCTGCCAGCCTTGCACAGCAAAAGTAAAGTGCTGTGTCCTGCAGGCCATATTTATTCCAAAACGTCCCCTCCAGACCAGGGAGCTGGTTAGGGTAAGGAATGGGCCAATATTGCTCAAAAATGTTTTACATTATTTAAATATGGATGAGCTGTTTTTCTGTTTGTGTGTTTGCCCACTTATAACGCGTGTGGTAGTGGTGTGTTGTGTAGTGTCCCTTGTGTTCCCACACTGAGAGGTCCCTGTCTCTGCATGCTAGCGTCAGGAACGCCAATCAGCATTTTAATATATATTTTTATATATAATTTTACCTTTTTAGGTGCAATTTACCTATGTCCAGGTAAGATCCACCTGGACTTTTGGTTTCATCAAGTTTTGCATATATGATTAGGCCAGTCCACTAGGTATCCTTGGCTCTGAAGAATGCCCAAGACCTATATAGGCTAACGATAGGGTAGAAACATATTGGCTTAGGGAACTGGTCTAAGCCATTGCTCTCACTTGCCAGCACATTGATGTTTTTAGATATACCTGATTTGCCCAATATTAAAGGTGATATACCTTGGCACCCCAAGGTATTTTGTACTTATCTGGATCCCTCATTCATTGGATTCTATCAGGAGGTCGAGCCCGCCCTGGGGCACTGTCCTACCAGGGAGGGGAGAGAGTGCTGATGATGAAGCATAAATCAAACTGTGTGTGTGGCTTCCTGTTCCAAAAAGATTGGTTTTCCTATGGAATCTGAAATAATTCCTCTGACATCCAAATAGGGCCTGGACCAGAAATCTCAAATAGGAGAAAAAGTATTTTTTTATCTTAAGCTACCGTACCCTTTTGTATTGTAGCATATTTATTCCAATCCACCTGTGTTCGAATCGAGCTCCTAACATTTCCTCAATAGTACATTAAATATGCAGTCAGAGCATCCCTTCCAAACAGTTTACTCCTGGAATTTTCAAGAAACAATGGCAAAGCCCAATAGGTCTTGAGCTATTCGGTTTATCAATGTTTTGCCACTTTGTACAGAAGTGCAGCTGCCATGGCAGAAGAAAGCTTTTTATTTTTTTTTATTTTTTAAAAGCAACATTTTGATGAGTCGTAGCACTTTTTTCTTTCAATGCTAGTGAGAAGAAGAGTGGGTAGGAGACAAAACAGAGGGCGAGGGATGCAACACTGCAACTGAGTGTAGCAGTGAGCGCATTGACAAAGCCAGCAGTTTCTGTGTCATAGCGCTTTTCTATTATTGTAGGAGAGTGTGAAGCAAGCAGCAACATCGTTAAGGGAAGAAGTGGGTGAGGCAAGTCGCAGCAGAAAATCAGAGGTAGGGTGGCTGGGAGGCAAGCATTAAAACGGACAAGGGATCAAAGGAGGGTGGGAGGAGGCAAGCAACAAGACGGACGATGAAGTGAGGGTGGATGGCAGGCACAAGGCAGGGAAAGAGAGTGAGGGGCAAGCCGCAACACAGTTGGAGAGGAGAGAAGGGCAATCAGCAACACATTTTGGGATGGCGAGCAGAGGAAAGCAGTTTTACGGACTGGGAGGAAGGGTAGGGGCAAACAGCAACAGGAACTTGGAGGGATGGCGGGGCGAGCAGCAACATGAGTAGCACAGATGAGGAAGGCTGAGAAGAACACGGGGGTGATGACAAGTACAAAAGGGATTTAGCTGAAAAAGACAATCCAGTAGAGTGCATAAACAAAGAGAAATAGTGCCCAACAAAATGAGTAGTGGAAGGACACAAGTAATGCCTCCATGCTCCACAGAAGGGACAACACATGAAGAGGAAGGACGCCTACAGTAGATGGCCAATAAAAAGCAAGTAAATTAATGTGATAATGAAGCTAACCTTTTGTTAGCAATGTGGGCAGCCTCTAAGCCCACAATTTGGAAAAAAGAAAAAAGATGCGCTATATAGGTGAAATCGAACAAAATGACATCCAACTTTGTCAAATTCGAACAGTTATATGATAGTTAACGGTCTTGCGGTTCACCAACATTCATCTTGCAAGGCAAGGAAATCCGCCTTCCCTCACTAAATAAGGCTCCTATTGCAGATGTCATTAGGAGGCAAGGGAAGGATTCCTGCTCTCTATTGTCTGCTATCATAGAGCATGAAATAGACTGAACAAATAACTTAAGCTAACATTACCTGCAGCGAAACCTCATTGAACAGATCCTTGTGCCCGCTCCCCATGCGACAGGTATCCGCATTTGCCTGCAGTCCGCTCACCTGCACAACTCTTTTGCTGCCTTTGTCTCTTGTTGCCCTGTTTGCCATTTGTCATTTTGTCTCTCATTGCCCTCCTTTTTGTCTTTCTGCTTGTTCTGCCTTTTCCTGGTTGTTCTGTTTCTTATTGCTGTCTCAACATTCTGAACCTCATTGCCCTCTGTTTCGCCTTTTTCTGCATGTTTTTTGCCCTTTGCTGCTCACTTCAGGCCCGCTTCTTGTCCGCTTCCTGCTGTTCCCTTCCTTCCGCCTCCCACAACCCAGCACCTTTCCCTCCCCCAGGACCTACTTACTGAAGGCTGCGTAGTGGGTGTGCCAGTGGCACGCCGAAGGCAACCCCGACTTTGCCAGGTCCGTGACTTCAACTCAAGACTGCCAGATCCTGCGCCATACCTGCTCAGAAGACCACCAACATGCCAGAACCACTTTAGTGCATCCTGCTCAATGCCAGATCGCTCTTTAAACATGCCACGGAAATCTGGGACACCATCAAAACCCTCTTCCCCCATTGTAGCATTCATCACCGAAACCTGGCTCAGCCCTTCCTCAAACCCAGATATCATCATTGCAACACCATACGACTACAAGATGATAAACTGACACTGCAACAACAAACATGGTAGAAGCATCGCCATCATCTTCAAGGAAACCATCCGATGCATCGCCACTGACGACAAGCTCATACCGCTTATGGATCACCTTAACTTTCAACTACAAAACGATGCCAAGACAACAGTAAGAGGCACCCTCATATACAGACCCCCCCCAGGACTTCGACTTGCCTTCTGCAACGCCGTCTCCAACCTCATCGCCCCTCTAGCTGTTGACTCGAGTCACTACATCCTACTCGGCGACCTCAGTTTCCACATTGACGACCCTTAAAGACGCCAAATCTACCACTTTCCTGGAAAACATGAACAACATCAGCCTCACCCAACTGGTCACTGACCCCACGTACAAAACTGGACACACACTTGACACCATCTTCACCTCCAGCAACAGAGTCCGATTCAGCCACGTCACAGAACTCACTTAGTCCGACCACACCATTGTATGCTGAGCGCCAGAGATGGTGAAGTGAACAATCACCAGGCACCAAAGCTGGTTCAAGGTAACAGAGACACAGTGAACTCATGCCATCAGCACCACCCAACCTGAAGCTTCATCAGACCTAGAACCTGCCGTCCAGAAAACCTGGATCACAGAATGTGCCAACAGAGTTGCCCCGAAGAAGCCAGCAAAAACCAACAAAACCTCAAGACAAGTCGGCTGGTACATCCAAGAGCTCAGAACTACCAAGCGCAATTGCTCCTGACTACGGCTCTCCAGCAGGCCCCCCTCAGTTAAAGCTGCCTATAAAGCAGCCATCAGCAACTACCACCTGCACATCAAGGAAACCAAGAGGCCAGCCCTCAAAGTCTGCACCGAAACAGCAACCAACCACATGAAAGAACTATTGCGATTACTCAAACACTCCAACCCGGCAGCCACAGAGAGCACAATTCACCCATCTCAAGAACTCTGCAACACCCTCTCAGACTATTTCCACAGCAAGATTGCCACCATCTACAACAAATTCGACCCCCACCCCCAACCCATAGATCTCAACCTCAACAGCCTCGGTCTACCAGCACACACCAGCTGAACGATCACTACATGTACCCCGCTCACCACACAAACCACCACGACCATCATGTCGTTCATCCACTCTGGAGCATCCACCGACCCATGCCCCACCTTTTTTTCAACCTCGGAACCAAACAGATCGGCACAGAACTCAGCAGCATCCTCTACACCTCCATTACCATGCCAGCCTTCCCTTACAGATGGAAACATGCAGAGGTCAGACCCTTCCTAAAGAAACCCTCTGGCAATCCCAGTGAACTCAATATTTATTGACCAATCTCTCTGCACCCTTACCCAGCCAAAGTACTTGAGAAGGCCATTAACCAATAGCTCATGAAATACCTGGAACAATACAACTTGCTTGACATCTCCCAATCAGGATTTTGCACCAGAACGGCACGAAGACCACACTGATTGCAGCCACAGATGACGACAGAACCCTCCTCGAACGTAGGGAGACAGCAGACCTGATTCTTCTAGAGCTCTCAGCAGCATTTGACACCGTATCCCACCTCAACCTCATTGACAGACTCTACAACATTGGCATACAGGGGAAAGCCCTCAAGTGGATCACCTCCTTCTTTACAGGACGTATGCAGAACATCTGGCTGCCTCCCTTCTCCTCCAAACCCAAGATCATCATCTGCAGTGTACCCCAAGGATCATCCCTCAGCCCCACCTTGTTTTATACTTACGTGCCCCCCCCCCCCCCAGACATTGTCAGATCCTTCGGTCTCAACATCATATCCTATGCAAATTACACACAACTCATCCCATCTCTCACCAAAGACACCTCCCACCACCCGAACAAACTTATGCTACGCCCTGACCAGTGTCACCTCCTGGATGAAAGCTGAGTGCCTCAAAATTAACTCCTACAAGACAGAAGTACTGATCAACTGAACTTCTGTCTGCATGCCAGACACGATGCTCCTCCTTCATAGCCCTTGCACCCCCACCACGCACACATCCATCACAGCTGCAATAGTGGCCGCTCCTTCTCTTGCATTTCTGCAAGATCTGGAACGACCAGCCCCATCAACTTTGAGCAGCTCCCCCCTTTGTGAACTTCAGAAAAAAACTCAAGATCTGACCTTTTGACCGAAATCCCTCACTCCAACGCCCAGATATCCCTAGGGGTGACAGTGCTGCAGTGTACAAATGTGGACTGATTGATTGATCTGGTAATCCAGGAACGGAGGCAGCAGTGCAGAAACACTGCTCTCAGATCGTGGAAAGTAGCCACTCGAAAATTAGCTATGCATGGGCTTGGTCTAAACAAGCATAGCCCATGGTGTTGCACAAAAATCATACATTTAACATTTTAAGGGGACACCAGCTCTTTCTCTGGCATCCTTTTCAGGGTCAGGGATAATGACCACATGCTCCATGAACCCTTTGAGCCAAGAGGCACGGTGTATAGAAGTCATTTTCCATCCAGCATCTGCCGAGATCGGCCACAAGAGGGAGGTCACAGCTGGTGATGTCTGCAGGTGTTCAAATCAGATTTTTCAGCAGCATCAGCTGTTCACTGACTACATGCAAAGAGTTTAGCGACACTGCCGCGGTTGTGAAACGGAATGGTTGTAGCTTCCTGTTCCAGGGCTTTGCTAGCAGTGCTACGTCCTATAAACGTACGATTTGGAGAACATCATAACTAAATCTATAAACTGCTATTTTAGGGTCTAGTTATCATTTTATTGATTTTAAAGAATTAATCAGAATAAAGATGTCATCATTGAATAGAGTCTGACTTTCAGCAAAAACATCAGGTGGAAAAACGTCTACATTTTCAGAGCTTCAGTCTCAATGTTTGTTTAAGAATTTTTAAAATATGTATAAGAAAATATTTTCAAGTGTAAACCACAACATTGTCCATCTGTGTTGTGCATTGACCTTCTGTGTCTTGAAAATTATAATTGTAGGAGATTTTACTGAATATAATTATTTTTCTCTGCCCTCTCAAGGTTCGTCATTGGGTGCACCTCCTTCCCCAAGTGACTTTGATGAATTTGTCATCTGCCAGAGGCCTGTGGAGCTGATTGGCAAAGAAAGTAAATCCCGAGTATTAGTCACATTAGAATCAACAGGACTGCCAGAAGAAGGTGGAAAATACCATGTTAACTACATCTTGTACAGGTGATGAGAATATTGGATGTCTAGTAGGATGTTGTCCTTTTGAATGTGAATTGGGATTCTTAATTTCTGATGTCTAATTTCTCACATAATTCTTCAAGAAAGCCTTTCTTTTTATTGTGAACTCCAACCTGCTTATGGTTTTTCATCCAAGTGTTGGCCACTGCATTAAGACTATTGACCTGCAGCATTTCTTTTTTTTTTTTTTAAAAGGAAAAAAGTACAACACATACAATACACAGCAACTTGCAGTACATGAAATGTAAGTCAGACTTGCGAACAGTACTAGAATGTTGCATTTTAGTTTGCAGCTGAATTGTCAATATCCTCAAGTGATAGCACTATCATTATCATTAGGCTTTGGTTCCAGAAGAGATGTTTGTGAAAACTGCAGAGTTCCAATAAGAGTTAAATGCTTACCTCTCTAACAGAACATGCCAGCGCTGGTAGACATATTGTTGGGCAGACAGATTTGAAGCTTTGCTTTCCTATGCAGTGTGTTGAATTTTGAGATGGACATGTTTCTAGTCTGGGTTGCTACAAGTTTTAGTCAGAAAACAAGTTGTTTATTCTCTCATGGCAGCAGTGAACTATATAACCCTCATGCATACACTTCACCCATCAGATTCACCTGAAGGCCATTATCTTTCTGTCTGTCTATCTATCTCTACAGAAACATAGAAGGAGGTTGTGGGGCTGGGTCTGTCCTCCTTATAGCCTATATAACATTACAACAGAGGCCCAGCTAGAAGAACTACCAAAGGATGGATAGGAAAAACCCTCACCCACCAGAGTTACCCCTTGGTGGAATGCTTCATTATTGGTTTTCTTCCCGTTCCGCTATGCAGTGGGGCGTGCTACGACATACGGGATACCTGGGAGCACTGATGTAATCTCATCAATGTGAATCACAGGAGGGATAGGAGTAGTGGGGTCTTGGGTGAGTTAAAAATACCTTACTCCTAGTAATTCCAATGATTTAATAGATCTCTTGGAGGCGGTATGATTAAAAAGGGGGCTGCAGAGTGGGGGATGTAATGTTCCTGACTTCCTAGTCTACATGTTTCGGAGCCTTAACCCTAGGCTCCTCTTCAGGACCAGGGTGGACTCCCTGGTGACACTCCTAGTTTGACTACCTCAGTGATATGATGCAATTTACCTAATATGGTGTCATAAGATGATACCTATTGTTTATGGTGTCCGTCATTGATACCTGTGGAAATACAAGAGAGGCACCTTCAGCACACATGGCAGAAATCACAGGGCTTACTTTCTCTGCCGAAGAAGTAGAGAGAATTCTTGCTTCAATATCCCCGTTTAGTGATACATCAATAGCGGAGAATGTGGGAGACAGAAAGGACTGGGACGAACTTAACACCCTGAAAAGGAATAGAGTCAAAACTGTGATCCATGGGATCATGATGACAGAGTACCTCAGAGCAAATGCAGCCCCACACGGTCTCATAGTAATAAATGAACCTTTCATTTTCCAACATGACTGTTAAAAAAGACTGTTCACTTATATCTTGGTATTGTACCCTGGACTGGTGGTTGATTCTCATCATTAAAACGGCAACACGAATATTGGAGGAACTAAAGGGTGAGATTCCCACCATAGAGGTTCGCCTTAAATCATGTTGGAGACTACATCAGTGCTCCCACATATCCTGTAGGTTGTAGCATGCCCCACTCCGCAGCTGAACGGGAAAAACCCAATGATGAAGCATATCACCAAGGGGTAACCCTGGTGGGTGAGGGTTTTTCTAACAGGAAAATTATTTTTCCTATCCAGTCTGTGATAGTTCTTCTAGCTGGGCCTCTGTTGTTATCTTATCCATCTATCTCGACATATGGGCTTCATTTGAGGTATGTAGTGTCTGTCATTGAACCCTGAGGGAGGGCAAAATATTTACATAGCTTGAAGTTCCCAGAGGCTAAAGGTATATGCATCCTGTGAACTCAAAGAGGTCAATAGGTAATGTACGCGAAAAGCGAAGTCCATAAAAGCTGAGTTTTGGACAAGCCCAAATACTCTACACTTTATAGTACAATATTGGATTTGGATGAAAATATGAAATATTTTGATGAAGAGATGGGTATAAAAAGGGAATGGCATATGTCACCATATTTAAAACATACTTTTTATGGCACAATCTATCAGTTTGTAGTGCTCCAGCTGAGTCCATCATTAATTTGTGTAAATCAGGACAAGTATTAGAGGGATCATTTGGGTGAACATCCTTGTTGATAAACTCTCAAGAACAGCCATCAGGGGATTCAGAGCATGAACCTCTAGGACCTTCTAAAATTTTCACATGAAGATCATAGCTACACAGAGCTATTGCACCAGAGATGTTTGACTGTACACAAATACATTGATAAGAACCAAGACAAACTGATTTGCACCAGAGCTACTCCTGTTTGGTACCTTCTGGTCTAAAGTTTTTATTTTCTCCTGGTACTAGTCACGGATCTATTTGTGGGAATGCATTTGTTGCCCCAAGTCATGCCATTTTCTTTGTTTGTTTTTTTTATAGCGTGAGCTCGACCCAAAGGTATTGGAGCGCTTTGCATGAGCACTAGTTACATTACACAAGGACACATTCATTTTTGGTAATCAATGGGAGATTGTGATTTGCCTAGAATCACAGGATGTTGAGCTGACACCAAGACTCAAATATGGTTCGCCAGCTCCAAAGTCGGCAGCTCTGTCCGTTATACCACATCCTCCCCCCAAAGTATTACCTTGTGGCTTCAATTGGTGTGAAGCAGTTTTTTAAGAAATATGCTATTAAAAGAGAGAGTTTAGTTTTAAACATAATTGTATTGTTTTTCACTTTTTCAACAGTAAATGTAACAATGACACCTCTTCCCAGTCACCCTTCCCATTCCATTCTTCATTACGACTTCCAGGAATACAAGCAGTAGGGGCGTAGGGCATGAACCCCATCAACCAAAGTGTGGTAGTATTAGTCTCTGGGTTACATGAGCATTGGCTTATCTCCTCACATAGTTCAGAGCAAACAATGTCTGAACAAGATACAAAAACATATAACGCATAAACGCACCTAAAGCAAGTGTGCCATTCTGGAAGAAAGAGATAGGTATAACACTATCATGACACTTTCTGTATAGATGCTCGTGCTTTGTATTCTGTAAAACAACAGTGTGAATAAAAATGTAGAAGCAGAACCGTGATGGAACTGGACATCATTATTGTCTCGTTTCTCAAACAATTCTGTCTTTGTTTCTGTTGACCATGGTTCAGAAGTCTGAGTATGAAGCATTGAAACTGTCCACGAGGTCTCTTCTTTGCTTTCTCTAAAAGAAACATAAAGCTGTCCTTTGGTTGTAGTTGCTTTGTCATCCCCCTCTTTCAACCTATTTGTACTTGTTTTGTCTTCGGAAGGTTCCGTGATAACCCGACTGGTTTCTTTCTTCTTTTTGCCTTTTGGCTATTGCTTTCCTTGTCTTTGCTTAACTCTACCCTTTAAAGGGTCACCTTCGAACACCTGCACAAAAACCTGCTAAAAAAACATTTGCTACAATGCCATTTCATAGATGCAGAAATCAGCACTCCAAAAACAAAAACCCGAACAACTCCTTAACTGTAACCACTTTTCACAGTGCTGCCATTTATAAATAATGATAGTTGGATGATTTGGAGAACTGATCTTGTTTTCTTTTCCTCTTTGCTAGGAGGTCTTCCAAAATTAGATTATAGAATCAAGATAGCCTTTCGCAGACCTTCACTAACTGAGCTGTACGTATTGGTAAGGCCATTGGGGCGCATATAGCAGACCTGAATATTCTGACATAATGTTTATCTCTGGCAACAGAGAGGAGTAAATCAAAACCAGTTAAGCATCCTCAACAACTAAAATTGAACTACTAATGGTGTGCCTTGAATTCAGAATCATCAGATTTGCTTCACGATTTTGGCATTCGCCGTACAATCGATGCTAACTAATTCATTAATTCTTACTCATTCTAAAGTAAAAGTGACAACATAGGTGGCCTCTAACTTGGAAAAATGTATTTGGGACCGGGAAGACTCACTGAGGTGTGAGCAGTAGCAGTCTAGTGGGTGGTTGCTGCTTTAAATTTCACTCACCCCCACAGAAGAGGCTTGATGGAATAAAGCATACAATAAAAACAACAATTTCTGGCTTTTGTGCACAGTGCAATTCATTCCCCGATTGCTCTTCCTTCCTGACAATGGTTACCCAAGACTGAAGACCGCTTTAATTTCTGAAGTCTGCACCCGTTTTGAATAGGGTCTATGGAGCAGTAAAGACTCACCAAGATAGAAAATGTGGACAGCAGATGGCCCACAGTGATTGGATGGATGCTTCAGTAAATTTCTCATGCCCCTAGGATTCAGCACCTGTACTGAAAAGCATATATGGAGAAGTGTTGATTCACTGACATAGGAGGCTTGAACAGCTAATTCTGCACTGCGGTCGCGTGGTTGCTGCTTATTCACTCACAAGAGTGGTGCAAATACTTTGTGCATGAAGTGCACTAAATGTGTTACTGTTGTGCTGTCTTAACCCAGCTCCTTTCTCAGCTATTCTATACAAAAGCTTAGGCCTTGCTTACTAGCCTTTTTGCTCTCTCATCCTTGACGGGTGCAGGCCTCTGTTACCTAAAATATAACAATGTGGGCATCACAAAATTCCCAAGGTTGGGGCGTGCTCTGAAGCCTCTGACGCAGAAATAAACCGATTTGGAAATGGCTGCACTTTAATTCTTACTCCCCTGTATTTTAGTACCTTCAACTTCCTCTTGAAAAGGTACAGCCCTTGTCAAATGCAAATGCAGAAAAAAGCTCAGGTATGGTATCTGCTCCATTTTTATCTACTCAGGTACACATGGTTGTTGGCCCACACCCTCGAGCAGTAATGAAATGGCTGGTTGTTTGCTAACTGCAGCATCTAAAATATCAGGCACTAATAAGTTCATTTCAGCACTTACCTAGTCTTGTAGTTTTAAAATCACCCACCAAGACTCCGATCCAAAAGCGTGAAATCTAGAACACATCCTGCAGATACTGATTACACTAAAAAATGTATCTTCTAGAGTCACTAGGCAGGTCTAAACCCAGCTCAAATTTCACTATCTGGATAACACCATAGCTCCCAAATTAGACTTAATGCCGTCCCACTCTGAGGTTTGTTTCTCCAGAGCCGAGGAATATATTTCACTGGTAACTGATATTTAGTATTTCACCTCAGTTTTGTAATCGACCTCAAATATATTCATGCGTTCATTCTGAGAAGTTGGTGTTGCTGGTTGACACTCTTCTGACATTGGCAAATTGTGTTGTTTATAACAGATACACTGAACAACTATATTGGGAGGTTTACTTCAAAACACACAAAAGTTGCCTTAAGCTCTGATAGGTGTAACTGTTTTCTGTTATTAGATAAGCAGTGCATCTTTCCCAAAACGCTATTCAGTAATTAATGATCTTAAGTTAGGTGTAGTGCCAAAGCTGAATCTAATGTCTCAATTGTTCCAAGTTAATAGCAAGTCAACTGAGAGCAGCATCATTATGAGAAACACAATGAGGATCCCAGCAGAGGTAGTCACAACTCCAGAACCAACAAATTCCCAATATTATTGGGATAAAATAATATGATCACGATATCAGAGATCCTGACGGTAGTTTTCTTCAGCTTACACCCATTATGCCGAAAAATGTCAGAAACAAATGAAGGACTGGAATGGCTACTTGAGTAAAGCCAGCCCATTTTGACTGACCATCCAGCTGCAGCTAAAATTGGTGTGGCCGGAATTACAGCCTCCATTTCTACTTCTTAAACTCAATTGCCCATAATCGACTAAAACCTAAACACTGACCCTAACCATTTCTAAAAAGACGCCTTACTGCCGATGTGTGCTAATGTGGCTTCCATCAGCCAGACTTGTAAATCGCCTTGATTTTTCATTGTTTTCACTCTAAGCAAGACAACTGATTTAGCGGTCACCACAGTTGATACTATGGTGGCTACAAGTTGAGTTACAAAGTCACATTTGTAACCTTGACTCATTGCCTTATTTTATTTCATTTGACATAATTATTTTAAGCCCCCGAATTCCAAGTGGCTGTTTCATCAACACATGATCACAGTCAGGGTCAGGCCCTAGGAGGTCTGCCAGTATTTTTCTCTCTAAGCCTGGATTGTCATTTAATAAAATTAAAATACAGAAGTGATCTAACTGTTGTTTAAACTACGGGTTAACTCGAAACAAATTAGCAGATTCTCACTCATTTATAGCCAATACTTGTAGTAAAGATGGTTTTAAATATAGGAAACTATTGGTGAAAATTACCAGACTTGGGCTTGATTTAGATGTTGGCAGTAACGGACCTGCTGTCGAGTTTTCGACTGAAAACCTTCCTGCCATCGTAACGGTCTGCCTGTTGTATTTAAATGTTGGCAGTCCCATAGCCGAAAGCCTGCTTTCGAACCGCCGTCTCTGCCAAGAAACACTGCCCGCGTCGTTGGCAGGAGAGGGAAAAGTGGATGTTGGTGGGACCCTAGCCTCACTTCCTGCCGTGCAGATTTGGATGTGCCTTACTGCCAGGCAAAAAGTGGCAGTCTGACCTCCACTTCTGAGTTGGCAGATTGGGGAGGGTGGAAGGGGTGAAAACCCACCTTTTTGTTTCCAGATTCCACCTCTGTTTTCGACTGGACATGACAAGATCTTCCGTCACTACTGCCACCGACCCACAGAGATAATACGACCCCCGTCACTGGACTTGAAGGTGGGGACGCTGCATTGCCAGAGTATGTTGGGTGGGCACTGCATAGGAGATCAGGACCACCGCAAGCATATACATGCCACAATACTTTTTTTTAAATCACTGTGACATGGATATGTCGGGGAGACAATTGTGTTACACATGGCTGGGGACACACTGGCACTACACTCAAATTGCACACATACACACGTCATTATTGTGTCATTATTCATTGCCAAATGATTGCTGGCACCACAATGACAGTACATTCACACTTGGCAACGCTGTCTATGTGTGCGCATTGCAATGGGACCTGAACTGGTTGGATTGTGCTATCTGCTGTGTATGCGAGTCAGTACATGTGTATATATATGTGTGTGTGGATTGGCTGGTTGAGATGGAGGGAGCTGGAGTGAGTGATGTGGTGATGTCTGCATGTGTGTAACTTGCATGTGAGACAGATGTGTTGCTGTGTGGCACATTCAGGTGGGTGTTGTTGCTGTGTGGCAGAAGTTGTCATGATGTGGGTAGTTGTGCCTGTGTGCGAGTTTGTCTACCTGAGTGGGTAATTGTGTCGGTTGTTGTGGCTATGTCGTATCAGTGCAGTGTCAAGAATGTGTGTGTGTTGTGTCATGGATATATGTCAATGTGTGTTTTCGGCATGTACGTGTTGTGTTATGTTGGACTTGTAATGGATAATGATGTGAATGTGGAGTGTTGTGTAGTGCAGAGGCACACTTATGGCTAAGGTACAGTGTGTCTGTGTGCCACTTACTTCTATTCTATAGCCTCCGCCATTGTACAAAGTCCATTGGGTTCTGCTGCCGTCTCCCTCCATTGGCAATCGGTCCCTAGTCAACCACTTGCAGAGCTGTATAATCTTAATACAGCGGGCAGGACACCATCAACTTTACGTTTTTCTCACACCCACTGCCATAGCAGCTTGGCGGTAACACCGTCAAGATCTAAATCAAGCCCTTAGTGTGCTTAGTAACATTTAAGTACAACTACAAGAGTTTGATGATCACACAGGATTTTAACACAAATCTGATTCAACATCTAGTTAAAGACAAAAGAGTTGATGACCAGGACTTGAACTGGAACATGCCGGCTCCTTTGCCACACAGCATCAGGACAAGTGTAGCGCTGAGCTGCATAGTTAACTAAACCTGTTGGTTTAAAATGAGTTCCTTTTTGCAGACTGCACTCCTCAGTTTACACATGTACCTTCCACGACACAAATAGTATTTTATTAACGTTTATGTCAATGAAAATGCTATCACTGGTGTACAGATTATAGAATCGAAGGTTAAGCCGGGAATGGTAATATGTCTTGGATAATCACTTTCTCAGCCATTCTTTTTAGGTAAGCCAAATATTTAAGGTGGAAGAACCAGCTGGTGGAGTTTTCTTGAAGCAAAATGAAGCAGGTGTTGAAAACTGAGTTAACGCTAGCAGGCTGGATAGTGCTGCATATCCTCTCTATTAATGGTATTGATTCTAGAGCTTAGGTTACATCCTTACACTTAGATTTAGGATACACTTTTTGATTTGCTGTTTCAACATCGGAGCCACCCAGTGGGTTTCCCTCTTGATGAGGACCATGCAGAAAGATGTAAACAGCCAACTTTATGAGCTTTTGTCCTGTACATTACTGAAACATAAAGCTTTAGACTCAAGACATATAGATAAGCAGTCATGGAGGCCAGAAGATTTTACCTGGCAAGGAATGGGTAGTTGTTCGTAACATCTGTACTAAGTTAGATGTACAGGGTAAAAAGATTGCATACAGGCTTAATTAAATGGCAGATATAAAAAGGACTTTCTCCTAGTATGCCCTATAAAAGCACCAAAAAATGTAAGATTTAAAATTATACAGTACAACATCCTACACAGAATTTCACTGATGCCACTTCGAATCCAAAGAATAAACCACAAAATACTGGGCAGTTGCCCACAGTGAATGAAAGACAATGCAGATCTCTTACATAAGATCTGGTTGTGCAAAAGCTAGCAAACTACCAGTCGGTCATCACAAACACCATTGCTGAACTCCTAGGAAGGTATGGCTTATTCAAGCCCTAAAACTACAAACTGTTGCTAGTGATGAGTCCCAAAAGAAGAAGTTAGACTGCAGATTCGTAGACTTCAAGTCTTACTGTGTTGTGTAGTTCTGGTTATTGCAGCTCACGCTTTGCTATCCAAAATGCAGTCGTTTTATTAAACCAATCTTTAAAACTTAAACTGCCTTTGTCATTTATATATGAGACAGTACTGTGTATGAGAGAACTGGTTGTGACCTGAGTGACCACGACTTCCCTGGGGGAAGCACTAAGATGTCATGCGCTCGGCTGCCCAATTGTCTCTTCCATTTGGGAGAGATGAGGCACTGCTAGTTAGCCGGATCAAAACCTGGATTTAGAGTGAAAGTGTCATCCACTGTGGGTCCGACTCAGTCCCCCACACCGCGAACGACCTTGCTGCTCAAAATCCAGTAGTCTCATTAGGATAATGAGAACCTACGCGACATCCTCACTAAGAGACAAATAACCATAACATGTAAACATGTAAACATGTGCACCACAGACTAGCATGGAGAAAAGAGCTGTTGAAGTGTGCCGAGGCAGAGAACATGGCTCTTTGTACACACTGGAAATGTGCAACATGCAGTTTCAGAATGACTATGGGATGATATACTGGCCAACTAGCAAGAAGAAAATCATGAGACCCTGCCTTGAATATGGACAGCTAGATCAAAACTGGAAAAGCACACTGCCAAGTAGAATACAAGCAGAACAACTGCTAGTCCTGTTATGCCTATCAAGACATCATAAGGCAAATCTAATACCACACATACCAGCAAAGACAAAACAAATGGTCCTTGCTATTATGGTTAGCTAAGAAACGGAATTTCTGAGTTGTTAACCAATCTGACTCCACTTAAGACATGATTAAATAGAACATGAGAATCCTCCACTCGGAGCTAATAATGTGACTCACTTAAATAGAGGATGACCTGCAAAAGGTATATGTTTTATCATGCTAATTTAATTTACCCAACCAGAGGGTGTAACTACAACATTTTGCACATACAAATCTGCAAGAGTATATGTTGAAATCTAATAAAATTGTATTTAAAGAAAGGAGAGAAATGTACAGATATTTTACTCTGTCAACCCCCTAGACTCACCACAGGATACTACCATGGTAAATAGCATCTTCCTGTCCGGTACAGCAATATTTAAAAGTTGTACATAAACCCACTTCCACAATTGCTATTACTACTGTCAAATTAGGGATTTGCCAATAAATTGCAGATTTATTTTAGCAGAGTCTTTGCAGTCTGACAGGATGCTCGCTCTTCTCGTGTTCCCTATGGTATTCCCCGCAGGTGTGTTCAAGTCTGACCTCAGTTATTAGACTAGTTGGTCCTCCCCCTCATACTGTCATTAAATGATGTGATTCTCTTTACCTGCCAGGGATATAGTCTCCACCCGATTCTTAAAAACTTGAAAAACTACAGTTGCATTGCTTTCTTGAATGTTGAAGCCAAATCATATGGTTTTAGTTTTCTCGAAGAATTGGAGATCTAGGTACTTTTCAAAATACTAACGTAGCACACCTAATACAAATTTAGCAATTGGTATTCCGTTGAAGTTGCTCAACAACAGAGAACATAACACACAGCCAGGTGGAAGAAGTCACACTTGGCAAAAGTAAGTTTCTCTCACACAAAGTAATCACAAATGAAAATGATTTGAAAGTTAATTTTATTATTACTAAAATTGCCATTTTATGCTGTACAACTTGCAAGTTGGGAATCTGGTTTTTAAGTGGCTGAAGCATTGAAAGGGTCTGGAATCAATAATTTGGTCCTTAGGTTTGAGGAGGTAGGAGTTTGTAGGAGGCAGCGGTCTACTTTAAAAAAGCAAATCCGCTCCATTAACATATGCAGTAAAGCACGTATGTTTAATGATTCCAAGTTTTAAAAAAAACTGATCTTGTATGTAGTTCAAGCAAAATGTTTACCAAACGTGAGATAATGGACTGACACGTTCCTCATAGAGGAGATACAACTTTTGCATTTAATCTCCCATACTACATGTTTGCATCTGGAAGAAGCTGAGTGGTTGTTCCTAGTTTCGTTCAGCCGATTGTCACCATTGGAAAGGTGTGGTATACTGTTGTTAGTTGCCTGCGTGGCTGTGCTGTATGGTGACCTATATCCCTTGATGTTAACGTATGGGATAGATGAACTGTGAGTATTCCCTCCCTGGGAGGGTTTCTGCTGCTGTATAATGGAAGTATATCAGTAGGTTGATCTGTAATGGAGAATGGAGCTGTGTGCTGGCTGGTGTTGTTCAGCTGTCTGTTTATTGCAGGAAAGGTTTGGTATACTATTCCTAGTGTCCCGTGCTGGTGAGCTGTGTGGTGATAGTATATGCCTAGGTGTGGAATGTTTGAACTGTGACTTTTCCATCTCTGAGGATATTTCTGCTTTAATATAGTTAAAGTGTTTCAGTAGGCTAAGATTTCAGACATGGAGCTATATGTTCATGTTAGGAATGTTCATGGATTGGAGGTGTGTGATGTTTAATGTTGTTCACCTTTCTGTTATTGAGGGAAAGATTAGATATTTGCGTATTAGTCTTGTGTGGATGAGCAATGTGGTGAAGATATGTTGCTTGGCGTAGAGTTTGTGTGCTGTAAGTGTTCCATCTCTAGAAACCCACCTGCTGTAGTATAGTTGAATTGTCTCAGTAGGCTGAGATGTCAGCCATGAAGCTCCTGGTTTATGTTTGTAATTGTCACAGGATAGGGAAATGTGCAATATCTGTTGTTATTCACCTGTCTGTTGTTGTGGAAAGAAAGCTATACACTATTCTTAGGGCCAGATGTATGTAGCATCTGGTTTGTGATTACCAAATAGCGAATTTTTGCAATTCGCTATTTGGTAATCGCAAGCACCCATGTACTAATTTGTGCTTCACACATTGTGCGAGTGCCAGTGGGTCGCAAATGGACCTATCTCATTAATACTGATGAGGTGGGTCTCGCTTTGCAACCCATTGGGAATCTCTAAAATCACAGACATGGTGGGCTGCTGACCCAAGCAGGCCACCATCCCTGTGACTGCTTTTATATATAGCAATTTGTTTTGTTTTTTTGCAACCTGTTTCCCTTTAAGGAAAACGGGATGTTCCAGACTGAAAAATGAAAAGTTTTCGTGCCTTCCCCCCCCCCCCCCCCCCCCCCCTCCTCCCACTCACCACAAGTAGGCAGAGGTCCTTGGACTTGTCTTAACAAATGTCTTTACAAACATTCTCAAAGGGGAAGGGGTGCTTTGGAGACCCCTTCCTATTTGCTAATGGGTTACCACCAACTTGATATTGGTACTAAAATGTGACTTTTTTGCGACCCCATTTTAGTCGCAAAACATTCAAACTGAACCTCTGTGATTCAGTATTAGGAATGGGACGCCCTGAACATACCCTTTCCTAATACTCAATTGCAAATCCAATTTGTGATTTGGTAATAGATTACTGAATCTCAAATAGGACTTGGTACATTAAAAATGCTTTTTTTGCTGTCGCAAATGGCCCAATTCTGCAATCGGACAATTTGCGACCTCAAAAAAGCTGTGTACATCTGGCATCTAGTGTCCTATTGCTGGGCGGTGTATTGAGAATATATCTCTTGGTGTAGAGTGGATGTGCTACAAGTGTTGCATCTCTGGGAGTGTTCCTGTTGCATTATAGTTGAGGTGCCTCAGTAGGCTGAGATGTCAGCTCCGGTTTATCTTTGTAATTGTCACAGGATAGGGAAATGGGTAATGTGTGTTGTTCATCATCTATTTTTGTAGATGGAAAGGTTAGATATACTATCCTCAGTGTCCTTTGTGGCTGAGCTGTGTGGTGTTGATATGTTCCTTTGTATCGAATGGATGAGCATTTCGTCATGTTGTCCAACTTTATCTGTTGTTGTTTGGCTTTGTGGAAAAAAAGGAGCTGTATCTCAATAGAACGACTAGGTTCATAGGACCTGGGATTCATATTGAGGTATGCTACTTGTAAACTTTTCTTCTTTTTACATGCAGTTGGTGTATATAAAGTAAAGTAACCTGTGTTTATGGGTTTGAGGAGCCCTCGTAATCTGCTGCAGTTGCAGATTCCCATATTTACTATAATTCTTTATGTATCTCAAAACAAGTATACATTTTTGACTTTTCATGCCTGATGTTTGTGAAATGTTCTCTTATCATCACTTCATGCTCAAAGTGCTGAAGAACCAGCGTGGTGGCTTGATATTAAGCATCGGTTGTTTAAACCCCTCCAAACCAGTCCCATATTTATAAGCTGCATTTGTATTGGTGAGTAATTTGCTTTTTGTTCATGATTAATCTGTTGACTCGTTATTCAGTATTTTACGTGGAATAATTGTGCCACAATAGAGCTTCTAAAAGCCTTGAATCGTGCAAATTTTTGCTTTTTGGTGAATTTACATTTTTGAGAATCTATTGACGTTAAGCATTTGCTGATTGAATTATGTTGTTTTTATAGGAGTTTTGCACCTGACCTTTCTCAGACGTGCTCTGTTGAAGACACACGGTTACATTCTCTTCAAATGCTACCGATGTACAGAACAGGTAAATGCAGAGACATGTAAATCTATAGTTTATTGTTTACTGTAAACACTTAACGTCTGTGCACTTGACTTTGGCCTTTAATTCAAACGAGGAAATATAAGCACATAACTCATACATTGAGTAAGGACGCAGGCACATCCTTTGGATATAAAGGTGATCTGTGCCTTCAGAATATTGGCATTTATTTCAAAATATTCATACGGTGTGTTTGATTATGAGCAAAACATTTTGCTTACTTTTAAAACACAAAGAACGCTATACCGCCCAAACTGCTCAGGAAACAGTTTCGGAAACGTGTACTCTTTAACTTTTGAGACATAGAGGTATTTTAGAATACAAAAGACTCAATGTGGTGTCATCTACACTCACCATGAAAAGAAAAGAATGAGAAGAAATACTGATTAGTATTGCTATTTAGAGCCAGGATTTTCATTCACTGGACCATGTTAACTTTAGGAATAATAATGCTGTGACTCACTGATTAGTCAGACGATTTGGCTCCTAGACACTGTTGCACTACTTTACCCTCCTATGTTACAGAGAATTTACTGGGTTGAGTTTGGTGCAGCCCTGGTTTCCTCTCTAGTTTATTATAAAAGCCCTCTTGTGAGAGACTCGTGCCAGAATAGATGACAATAACGTGTACACAAGCAATCACGCTCCCTGGTCGATTTGTATAACTTACTATCGGGGGCATTATTCCAGTCAAAATGCTGCCACCTGGGTGGTAGGTCCAGAAAATCCTTATGTTTTGCACCAAAAAGAAGCGTATGGGCAGAGCTAGCAAGTCACAAGCTGGCTGACTATACCACTCATGGCTCCCCGGAAAGCCAGGTTCACCACACTCATTTGGAAGACAAATCAGTATTCCTATGGTATGGCATTCCCTGGCCACAGTGGCTCTCATTCACACTGTTCTCCTTCTGTCATGGGCAGATGGAGTGACAGCTACAAGTGTCTTCACCTGCTCTGGGTAGTAATTCAGTAATGAATGCAGTAGAAACCACATCATGTGCACATGCTTGAGGTCTGTTCCTGTTGTGGTTCTCTGATGTCCACCAATGTGCTGTCACAGCCTGAAATTCCTGTCTAGAAAAGGCAGGCGCACAGGAATGGCTCCGGTGAGTGTCGGTGGGACAGTCCTGCTCCCTCCACAGATGCAAACTGTGATCCTTATTAGAGTAAAACATTATTTTGTGAACGTCTGAGCAGTGCAGTACTTAATTTGATAAAACTAAAAAAAAAAAAAAAAAATCTTAGGTGTATTCCCCTGGCAATACCAAATGTTGGGGTTGCTGAATACAAAGAGTAGTTGTTTTGTTTTTAACATTTTTACATTAGTTTTCAGTAAACAAACAAAACAAAACACGTTTAAGCAACACTTTACAAACAATCACCCATGACAGCCAGCCCTGTTTTTCAATAATATTTAAGAAGTAGAGTCCAGTCCACTTATTAAAGTCATATTCTCAAATGGTGTTGCATTTACTCCAACTAGTAAGATTTCCAAAACACGGTTAGGGATTTTCAGGCTAATAGTAAACAAGTCACATTGTTGTACCTCAAAAAATACAGTATTAATGTGCCTTAAACAGTTTCAAAATTTTGGGGCACCCGCAACTCTGTATAACCTGTCAGTTACGACCGCGTAAGCCAGTCAGCATTATTACACCTAAAATCTTCACACAAGGGTGCTTGATTGGCCCATTGTCAGGCAATAGCCCACGAGTCCCACCTGGGCACTGCTAGTGAGTAAGCCTACTCTTGATTTCACCTCACGCCTCTGTCTTCCACTACAGTATACTTTGTTTTTTATTTCACTCATGTTGGCTCGTTTCATCCCTGCTTGCTGCCTTTGCAATGCAAACAATGTGTTACATGAATTTATATTCACACCTTAATCCAAAAATAACTTTGGTGTTGCCCCATTTTGACCCCCTCCACATACAACGCCTATATCCTGAACCTTGTGGATTAAAAGGAGGAGTCTGGGACCAAAGGATGGCTTTGTTGTTGGACATGGATTTCAATATCATTTTCACTTCATTTTAACCCCTGCGCTGCCAGGCCTTTTCCCCTCCTGTGTCGAGCCTTTTTCTGGCTATTTGGGGCAGTTCATGCTTAGGCCCTCATAACTTTTTGTCCACATAAGCTATCCACTCCAAATGTGAATCCTGTTTTTCCAACATCCTATGGATTCTAGAGGTACCCAGAGTTTGTGGGTTCCCCTGGAGGAGACCAAGAAATTAGCCAAAATACAGTTAATTTTTTTTTTTTTTTAATGGGGAAAAAAGGGCTGCAGAAGAAGGCTTGTGTTTTTTTTTCCCCCCTGAAAATTGCATCAACAAAGAGTTTGCAGTGATAAAATCACCATCTTCCCTGCTTTCAGAAACAGGTAGACTTGAATCAGAAAACCACATTTTTCAACACAATTCTGGCATTTTAGTGGGACATACCCCAGTTTTACTATTTTTTGTGCTTTGAGCCTCCTTCCAGTTAGGGACAGAAATGGGTGTGAAACCAATGCTGGATCCCAGAAAGCTAAACATTTCTTAAAAGTAGACAAAATTCTCAATTCAGCAAGGGGTCATTTGTGTAGATCCTACAGAAAATAACAGCTAAAATAAAAACAATATTGAAATTGAGGTGAACAAAAACCAGCCATTCTTCTCCACGTTTTACTCTGTAACTTTTTCCTGCAATGTCATATTTTCAAAGGCAATATGCCGTTATGTCTGCTAGACTCTCCTGGTTGCGGGGATCTATAGGGTTTGTAGGTTCATCCAGAACTCTAGGTACCCAGAGCCAACATAGGAGATGCACCTTGCAACAGGTTTTCATTGTATACCGGGCATACAGCAATTAATTTGGTGAAATATAAAAAGTGAGAAATAGGTATCAAGAAAACCTTTATATTTCCAAAATGGGCACAAGATAAGGTGTTGAGAAGCAGTGGTTATTTGCACATCTCCGAATTCCGGGGTGCCCATACTAGCATGTGATTTACAGGGCATTTCTCAAATAGACGTCTCTTTTGCACACTGTCTTACATTTGGAAGGGAATAATGTAGAGAAAGACAAGGGGCAATAACACTTGTTTTACTATTCTGCGTTCCCCCAAGTCTCCTGATAAAAATGGTACCTCACTTGCGTGGGTAGGCCAAGCGCCCGCGACAGGAAATGCCCCAAAACACAACGTGGACACATCACATTTTCCCAAAAAAAACAGTCCTGTTTTTTGCAAAGTGCTAGCTGTGGATTTTGGCCCCTGGCTTAGCTGGCACCCAGGAAAACCTACCAAACCTGCACATTTTTTAAAACTAGACACCTAGGGGAATCCAAGATGGGGTGACTTGTGGGGTTCTCACTAGGTTCTGTTACCCAGAATCCTTTGCAAACCTCAAAGTTTGGCTAAAAAAACACTTTCCCCTCACATTTCGGTGACAGAAAGTTCTGGAATCTGAGAGGAGCCACAAATTTCCTTCCACCCAGCGTTCCCCCAAGTCTCCCGATAAAAATGGTACCTCACTTGTGTGGATAGACCTAGCGCCCGTGACAGGAAATGCCCCAAAACACTATCTGGACACATCAAAATTATCAAATGCAAAACTACCTGTTTTTGTTGGGGGGCACCTGCGTTTTTGGTCCTGGACTCAGCAGCCATCTAGGGAAAGCTACCAAACCCAGACATTTCTGAAAACTAGACACCCAAGGGAGTCCAGGGAGGTGTGACTTGTGTGGATCCCCCAATGTTTTCTTACCCATAATCCTCAGCAAACCTCAAATTTAGCTAAAAAAAAAAATCTCACTTTTTCCCACATTTCTGTGTGGGATCACCACACCAGGACAAATTTCCTACCACCCAACGTTCCCCTCAGTCTCCCGGTAAAAATGATACCTCACTTGTTAAGGTGGGCCAAGTGCTTGTGACAGGGAAGAGCCAAAAACTTGTTGAAATTGAGGGGGAACCAAAGCGGGTCCAAAAGGGCAGTTTGAAAAAAACATTTTTATTCTGACAAGTGCAGCAGCATTTTTATCGGTATAGATGAGACAATGCTGGATGATAGGAATTTTGTGGATTCCTGTAGATTCAGGAAGGTTCCATCACAAAAATGTGGGAAAAGTGTGTGATTTCCAGCAAAGTTGGAGGTTTGCTGGGCATTGTGGGTAAGAAAATGGTACGGGGTGCATGTGAAGCACACCACCCTGGAATCACCCAGATGTTTAATTTTCAGATGTGTCTAGGTCTTGTGGATTTTGCTACATGGCAGCGTCCCAAAGTCCATAAAGTATAGCCCTCACCATTCCAAGTGGGATGATTTTGAGAGTTAGGCAAGCTCTCATGGCCCAGATGTAAAACCAACACCCCAAATAATCAAGTGTCTTCTTGCTTGCCGTGGGATAAGATGTTTTGGTGTGCGGGGTGAGCTGAAAAACTGTTACCCCCTTCATTTGGGGTGGGGGCATAACCAGGCCCATACGGGTTGGTAGCTACCACCCCACTATACATACATACATACATATATATATATATATATATATATATATATATATTTTTTTTTTTTATTCCATGGCATCTAGTAGACTTTCTGCCATTCGGGGTGTGGATCAGGGGTAATTGCCCCATCTGCCCACTGGTGGGCAGAACAACTTTGGCCCCATTTATTTGAGGTGGGGGTATGGCCATACCCCCTCCATCTTATTTTGGAGAAAAAAAATCTTCCCTGGTCTCTGGTGGGCTTCTGGCCCATTTGGGGGCAGATGGGCCTTCCAAAGGTAGGCCAATCTACCCCCAAGGGGGGCAGATATGGCCAACAGTTATGTGCCCCCCATGGGGAGCGACCCTTACCCAAGGGGCTGCTCCCCAAAAAAACATACACACACACCAATCCCTGGTGCCTAAGTGGTTTCTGCCCCAATAGAAATGGGCAGATCTGCCCCCAAGGGGAGCAGAAATGGCCTAAAATAAATTAGCCTCCCAGAGGAGCGAGCCTTGCCTAAGGGGTCGCTCCCCTTGCATGAAATTGACGCAACAAAATAAAGATTCCTGGTGTCTAGTGGTTTCTGCCACCCTTGGGGGCAGATTGGCCTAACAAAAAGTGGCCGATCTGAATGGGGGCAGAAATGGTCTAGATACAAATTGCCCCCCAGGGGAACGACCCTTGTCTAAGTGGTTGCTCCCCATATATAAAAATCAAAAGTAAACATAAACAAAAATATATCCCTGGTGTCTAGGGGTTTCTGCCCCCCCCCTGGGGGCAGGTCAGCCTAATTATAATAGGCCCATAATAGGGGGCCGAAAAGGCCTAAAAATATTTTGCCCCCCCTTGGGTGCGGCCCTTGCCCAAGGGGCTGCTGCCGCTCCTCTTATGCGCAAGTATAAAAAATAAAAAAATCCCTGGTGTCTAGTGGTTTCTGCCCCTAAAAATAGGCCGATCTGCCCCCAAGTGGGGCAGAAATGGCCTAAATACAATGTGCCCTTCAGGGGAGCGACCCTTGTCTAAGAGGTCGCACCCCACCTATAAAAAACGAAGAAACAAAAAAAAAGATCCTTGGCGCCTAGAGGTTTCTGCCCCCTCCCCAGGGCAGATGGGCATAATAACAATAGTCTGATCTGCCTCCGGGGGGGGGGGGGGGCAGAAAAGGCCTTCAAAAAAGTTGCCCCCCTGGGGAGTGACCCTTGCCCAAGGGGTCGCTCACCTGATGCCAATTTCCATGTTGTAAAAAATCCCTGGTGTCTATTGGGCATTTCAGCATCCAGATCGCTTCACGATCTAGCTTCTAAAGCGTTCTGAGAGACTTCAAAGGGAAGGAAATTCCGTTCCTTCCCTTTGAAGCCTCTCAGGCCCAGACGTCATCAGATGTTACTGGGGGGTGGGGGATGAAGGGGAAGAGCTTCCCCTTCCATCCCTGCCCTGGGGGGGTGGGAGGGAAGCCCATGGAGGGAGCGCTCCCTTTGAGCTCATGTGCCAGAACGTAATGGTTACGTCCTTTGCACAGGAGCACTGTGCCGGTGGACGTAACCATTACGTCCCCAGCACAGAACGGGTTAAATTCTTCAAGAACAGATGTTTGCAGCATGCTTGTCGACTCCCTGGGCTCCATCCAAACAAGCACTAGAGGCAAATGTTCTCATTAGAAGGATGACTCTTGTCTTTTTCGCAATATTGTGCTCATTAAATATAGATCCTGTACTTTACCCCACCTCTATCAGGCTTTCAAAATGCTGTTATTCACCTAATGTGTGAACCCAGCACTGAAAAGCAAAGCTTGTTATCTACTGCTGTGGCATAATGCTCAATCCTGGTGTATACTATCAAAAATATTGTTCACAATAGTGAGCAGGATTGGAACCCTTGTACAGCACAAAATATTAGAGGATGGTGTTTCTCACTTCAGGCTTCTCAATGGCATTGTAGATGACTTGTGCTTTGCTCTCATTTTTAATTTCATGTCAGTCAATCTGTTGGTGAAAAACATCCAAGTATTTATTGTTATCCATGTATAACTGTATATATTCACAGTGATATTTAATCTGTAATGCAGCTTTGTTTATGATATCTTCCTGGATTCAGCCCCTAAGAGAGAATTCCCACAAGATTCCATGTACCTAAATGAGATGGAGGTGAATATACACTGGTGGTAGGGTCTGAGGGATTTTGATCTTGCCCACCTGTGGATGACGTCAGGCAGCCATTTTTGACTGAGACAGAGTGTGCGCTGTTCCTTGTGATGATTGTTAAAAAAAAAAAAAAACCTTCCCAAAAGGGGCTTATAACTCACCTATTATTAACATTGGTTGGCTTAATTGTCAATCTTATTTTCTTCCTTTTTGACGGTGTCAGAACTCCTTTCAGAGGGCCACGTGGCACGCAGTGGATACTGGGCCCAACTGGGGTGGTTGAGGCCTTTTACTCCTGATGTTGTGGGGCCCGAATTACTATGGATCCCAGGCTATTGGGCAAAGTACCCCTTCTGCACTCGACTGTCTGTGGTAGCTGTGTTTGTGCAGAGAAGGATCCCCCAGTTAGCGGGTAGATACCGGTGATCATAACTCCCAACTCAAAAGACACACAGTATAAACAATAAACCAATGTCCAAGCAATACTTGTTTTTATACAGGGAGTGCAGAATTATTAGGCAAGTTGTATTTTTGAGGATTAATTTTATTATTGAACAACAACCATGTTCTCAATGAAACCAAAAAACTCATGAATATCAAAGCTGAATATTTTTGGAAGTAGTTTTTAGTTTGTTTTTAGTTTTAGCTATGTTAGGGGGATATCTGTGTGTGCAGGTGACTATTACTGTGCATAATTATTAGGCAACTCAACAAAAAATATATATATACCCATTTCAATTATTTATTATTACCAGTGAAACCAATATAACATCTCAACATTCACAAATATACATTTCTGACATTCCAAAACAAAACAAAAAAAAATCAGTGACCAATATAGCCACCTTTCTTTGCAAGGACACTCAAAAGCCTGCCATCCATGGATTCTGTCAGTGTTTTGATCTGTTCACCATCAACATTGCGTGCAGCAGCAACCACAGCCTCCCAGACACTGTTCAGAGAGGTGTACTGTTTTCCCTCCTTGTAAATCTCACATTTGATGATGGACCACAGGTTCTCAATGGGGTTCAGATCAGGTGAACAAGGAGGCCATGTCATTAGATTTCCTTCTTTTATACCCTTTCTTGCCAGCCACGCTGTGGAGTACTTGGACGCGTGTGATGGAGCATTGTCCTGCATGAAAATCATGTTTTTCTTGAAGGATGCAGACTTCTTCCTGTACCACTGCTTGAAGAAGGTGTCTTCCAGGAACTGGCAGTAGGACTGGGAGTTGAGCTTGACTCCATCCTCAACCCGAAAAGGCCCCACAAGCTCATCTTTGATGATACCAGCCCAAACCAGTATTCCACCTCCACCTTGCTGGCGTCTGAGTCGGACTGGAGCTCTCTGCCCTTTACCAATCCAGCCACGGGCCCATCCATCTGGCCCATCAAGACTCACTCTCATTTCATCAGTCCATAAAACCTTAGAAAAATCAGTCTTGAGATATTTCTTGGCCCAGTCTTGACGTTTCAGCTTGTGTGTCTTGTTCAGTGGTGGTCGTCTTTCAGCCTTTCTTACCTTGGCCATGTCTCTGAGTATTGCACACCTTGTGCTTTTGGGCACTCCAGTGATGTTGCAGCTCTGAAATATGGCCAAACTGGTGGCAAGTGGCATCGTGGCAGCTGCACGCTTGACTTTTCTCAGTTCATGGTCAGTTATTTTGCGCCTTGGTTTTTCCACACGCTTCTTGCGACCCTGTTGACTATTTTGAATGAAACGCTTGATTGTTCGATGATCACGCTTCAGAAGCTTTGCAATTTTAAGAGTGCTGCATCCCTCTGCAAGATATCTCACTATTTTTGACTTTTCTGAGCCTGTCAAGTCCTTCTTTTGACCCATTTTGCCAAAGGAAAGGAAGTTGCCTAATAATTATGCACACCTGATATAGGGTGTTGATGTCATTAGACCACACCCTTTCTCATTACAGAGATGCACATCACCTAATATGCTTAATTGGTAGTAGGCTTTCGAGCCTATACAGCTTGGAGTAAGACAACATGCATAAAGAGGATGATGTGGTCAAAATACTCATTTGCCTAATAATTCTGCACTCCCTGTATAAACAAACAAAGTATTTTATTTCTAACTCTACACATGCGAAGGTATACTACATTCAGTAACAGCAACACAGTGCCCTTTCAGGTCCGGTCTCTAGTAGTCGTCAGGTGCATCCCTGTCCTGCTATCATTCTAATAATGTGTTTGGGTTATTCCCTGTTCACTGGTGGCCACATCCAGGGAATGCTTACTGTTAGGCCATACTAAAGGGTTCCCCTTTGATTCTTCAGGATTTTAGTCAAAGGTGCTTATTGTGCCACAGTACGGTTAGCAGCAAGTCCCCCGTGACAACCCAGCCCAGTCCTTATGTTACCCATTCTAGCAGCACAGATGAACTTGGTGGTGCAGCAGGTGCTCCTCGGAGCAAGCACCCACAAGTTCTGCTGTGTACGGAGTAGCCAGGCTGCTCTTGGTCGATGCTGCAGCACCTAGTAGCCCAGGCTCCCACTCCAGAGAGACACTGCTGAAGTCTTTGTCTGTTGTTGGAACAGCTCCCAGCATGCAAAGACGCTGTAAGTTGGCTGTACCCAGCATGGTGAGTGGGTGGGGGGGTTGAGGAGTCCTTTCTTTGCTCCCGACTGGAGCCTAATGAGGGTTCAACGCCATCCATGCTGTCTTTGGCAGTCCTCCGATCAGTCAGGCGCATTTCTCAGTGTGGGCAGTGGTGGCTAGTGACTGAAAGCAGTGGTGGGGCACAAATACAAGACGGAATTGCACCTTGTGAGAGAGCCTCACTACCCACGTATTTCCATTCACCTACTCACCCACTGCCTTTGGTCACCTACCCATTTACTCATCCACATTGTCATCCACTGCCATTCACACAACTCTTACACACAGATACCCACATTTTCTCAGCCACTCTGTCAAGCCCTGCAAACACATTCAGACAAACACACATTGCCTCACCCATCCAGTATCCAGCAGTTTCAGTGATAAAAGGTACACGTTTATTTGAGCTGCAGATTACATGTTTAATATGACATATCACATCATTAGTCTGCAGAAGAAATAAAACAATAACTAGCCATGATAAATTACTGGAACCATTACTGCCTTTGAGAGATGAAATCACCTACAGAGGCATTGAAAGGAGAGGAGAACAGATTTTTTTTCTTATTGCCTGTAAAAAAGATAGAGCTCCAACTTACTTGTGTGCAGGGTTGTCTTTGGCATATTTATGACTTGAGGTCTTCAGGTCACACTCCTGTCTCCTAGAGAGCCCTGGATGGAGTTATTTATTCCATTTCTCTGCCACAGACTGCTTTTAATGCAGGAAAAGGGGATTTTCTTTGCACAATGCCACATTATTTTAATAAAATGTGACCTCTGGTACGTAGACCCTTCTGATCACACCCCACCATTTGAGTAAATAGGAAAGGGTGGAGAATAATATCGGAGTGACATGACGTTTTCAGAAACCCGGGATGAACAAAAAACGCTCCAGGGTGTTTACTGTCAGGGCTTCTGGTTGAGGAGGAGATAAGCCAGGGACGTCACTGCGTTCTGAGAAAACGTAAGGGCTTTGCGTGGGCAAGCCCTGTCAGCCCTACTGTGCAGCTTTCAGCCACATACTGACGCAGGCACAGTGGGGCTTTTCAAAGTGCACAACTTTCACTCGGAAAATGTTGTGCAGAAAATGTTTTACTTTCATCATGTAATTAAATATATGCTTCACTAGAGAGGCCAGAAAAGGCTAGGGGCGCAGCCCCTTAGCCCTTAAACACCAGCCGCCCCTGAGTGTGGGTGCAGCCTGCCGAACATAGCCTGAATCTTGCCGTTGGATAATGACCCAAATCCTTTGGGAGTTGGTACAGGCAGACCCTCCAGGTATATGGTGCCGGTGCTGTACTTGGTGACGCAGAGGCGCCGACCTTCATGGTGCAAACACCCATGCTGAGACAGTCACAGGTCCCAGCCTTTCAGTGGCCCCCTCTGACATATGAGGCCACTGCAGTGCAATGATACAGGTTTGCCCAGGCCTACAGGGCCTTGCCTCTTGCCTCAGTCTCCAGCTACCTTCTCCTGGCATACAGGGATTATAGAGTCGACATTGCACACGTGCAATGAGCCTGTAGAATCACAGCCTCATACCTCATTCAGGGCTCCCGCTGGACCTTACTCCCTCCTATGCTCTCTTCTTCCTCTCACGTCAAATTGGTCTTGGCAAGCAGGAAGATCCTAGGGCTTCAGGCTGCAAGGCAAGTGTTTGTGGTGTCTTGTGTGAGGTCCCTCATCCAGCAAGGAGACTGTCAGGCCTATGCCCCCAGTCCTGTTCACAGGCAGAAGTCTTGCAGAACTTCTCCTTCTCATACGATATGACTGGATTTGGTCTAACAGAGTGACCTAATTTTTTCTGGTCCCTGTTTCAACATGTGCAGATGTATCAGTTGAGTGACTACATCCTTACAAGATCCTATGAATAGTTTGGGGTTGAAATGTCAATCCAGTTGCACTGATAATTCGGTTGGACTCATTCTCTCCCTTGATTTTAGTTTGACAGTCATCTCACAACCATTGGGTTTTGTGCAGTGTCTTGTGTGCTGTATGTTGTAAATATGACCACTTTATGAGCACTGTGTTGTCTGCCTTTTATTCACTTTATCACCTTGTGTTGTTTTGCACTTGGATTAATGTATTACACTTGTAACAGAAACAAAGATTCAATTTCTTTTATACAATTCTGGTGGAACAGAAATGCATTTCTAGTATTTCTTTGGATTCCTCTAAAGTTTAGATGAGGTTTTCTGATGTTGTAAATGAGTCCCACAAGACTTTTGTTTGGAATACACCCGTTTCTTTTACAAGCAGCTTGGTAGATAACAAGGTTTGTGGTCTCATACTCCACTTCTTATAGTCCAGTGTCAGATACCAAAATGTAATTTAGTGTCTAAGTCTTTGAAGTTTTATGTTGGGATTCTGCTTTTCTTTAAGTAGAACCTTCTCCTTTTCTTTCCTCTTGACAGACTGTCTGTCACAGCAGGCAAGACTCCGCAGAGGATTGTCCCATAACACATATCATGGGAGTGACCAGGGTTAACTCCTGGATGTCAGCCATAGTGATATGTGCATCAAAAGCTTAATCCCAGGTTCCTAGACCTACTCTTTAGGTTTCCCTTATCAGCCCAATCTCCCTTCCTGATATTGCCTAGGTCCCTTCCTTGTGATCTGTTTCTGAATCAAAGAGCAGTTTTTGGAAGTGTAAAGGGAGTCTCTTTGTTTTTCCCTCCAATATGTGTCCCACCCAGCTCACAGGAATGCAGCAATACACAAATCTATATGGTGGGATTCTTCTCCTACTAATGCCTTCACCAGGAAGGCCTGGGCACCTGAAAATTGACCCAACAGTCCTCCATGTAATGTACCATTGTAGGCACACATACTCAGTGTACGTCATTGTCATTTTTATTGTTTTAGTTAACAAAAACCATATCTGATAGAGATTTCTGGTTGCAGATTCTTTACCTTAGAATTTCTCCCAGGTGTCAGTCTGGATCTCGAAATTTTTCTCGAACCGTACCCCTGTGCACCGTCAGATGGTGTTGGTCAGCTCTGCATCTGTTGTTTACGTTGTGGGCGCCAGACATGATGTTGCAGGTCCTATATAGGCATACCCCGACTTGCTGACGTCAGTTCTTTTCTTTCCACCCCAGACAGTGCTGATCCAAAGAAGAGCTACCCTTCAGTCACTTTTTGACTGGCCTTTTTTGTCTTTTGGTTGAGATTTTTTGAGTGTCTGCACTCCTGGTGCATCCAGGATGTCTTCACGTAAGACTGGGTTCATGCTCTTCGGATTCTGACATCGGTCGATGTCCGTGACGGATTCGCACCTTGTGTGCTTGTGGTGTCTGGAGCGCAACCACGACCCAATGTTATGCTCAGAATGCCAGGTCATGAATCTAAAAGCTTTGAGGGTGTGGTTCCTATAGCTCCTGGGACCCGGCACTCTTTTCCACATCTCTCCCGATCTTGGTTGAGAGGAAGGTCCCGAAAACGGTCACAGAGCCCCATTAGTTGTCGTCCCTCCCAAAGTCCTCAGGACAGCCAGGTAAGGCGAGGCACAAGAAGAAGTCGAAGAACCACTTTACCCCGTTCGTCGGCCGATGAGGGGAAGGGAGCATCATCGTTCTAGGCCTCCGTCCTCGGAGCCTGCGTCTGGGTCCGCTCCGCACCTCCAGAGTTTCCGGGAGCCAGAGCGACCCCTGCCCAACTTAAAGAGTTTTATGAGGCCATGCGCCTCATCTTTGGGCGTTCAGACTCCGCAGGAGCGCCTTTGGGCCCCACAGGTTCAGCAGGGGCCTCTTAGGCTCCACGTCAGTGGCTTTGGTCCCGGCTCCAGGGGGCATTCATAGATCCGTTCCCTGATCTGAACCCACATTGGTCCTACCACCTCAACCTTTGCTGACGCCGGTTCTGATGTTAATGCGCTCGACGACACTCATGCCCCTGGGTAGCATCGACCCCCATCCTTATTGCCAACTCGACACAGACTTCGGTAGGTGCCTTCCCCCTATGTCTGATCCTGACCCTTATTCATATGGGTGGAGGTACGGTGAGGGATGGGATGGTTCACTGGACCCTGTAGAATCCCAGATCCTAGATCCTGTGGACTGGCGATGGACCTGGCTGATGCCAATGGTCTAGACACTTATCCTGACCCTGGCATGCTTTCTCTCCCTGCCGTGGCTATGGAGGAGGGAGCATCCTATTCAGTGGTGGTGTGGAGAGCAGTCGAGGTCCTGGCCCTCGAACTAACTTCGGTGGCAGTCAGGACTAACCTCCTGTCAGATGTGCTTCAGCCTGGGGCTTCATCCTCTGAACCCTTTTTGCCCTTGAATGAAGCCCTTACAGATGCCCTGCTGTGTACCTGATCCAAACCCATCACAAGGGCTCTTGTGAACAGGACAATCACCTGCTGCAACATCCCACCCCACCCGAGAACTTAGTTATCTAGGCCTCTATGTCCCAGGGTGCATTCCCTTCCACACACCCCAGATAGGGAATCCAAGAGGCTGGACCAAATTGGGAAGATGTTTTCTTCCTCCAGCCTGGCGTTGCGGTCCATGAACACCCCATGCCTTTTGGGCCATTATACCCAAACTCTATGGGACACAGTTGCGCAAGTGCAGCCACAGGTCCCGAAGGAGGCCTGGCCATTCTCTCCCAGGCTGTTGCTGACGGGAGAGACTCAGTGAAGTTCACAATCAGATGTGGGCTAGACACAGCAATCACTGGGCAGAGAAGTTGTATTGATGGTGGCCTTGAGGTGCCACACCTGGCTGAGTATGTCTGGCTTTTCGAGGGATGTCCAATCTACCCTTATGTACATGCCCTTTGAGGGCACCCGTCTCTTCGGAGGTAAAGCAGACTCAGCGCGCGAGCGCTTGAAGGATTCTCATGCTATGGCCAGGTCCTTGGGCCTCGCAGCTGCCCCTCGCCCCCTTCCGTCTTCTTTTTGCCCACCAGCCACGGTGTCACACATGCTGCCCAACCTCTGCATGGCTGGGTATGTGGGATTCGCCGTCCTCATGCTTCAGTGAGCTCGCGGTCTAGCCAGTCCACCGCCAGGCCCCACCTCTTTGCAGATACCTCCAAACCTTCCTAGTCTGACAATTCCCCACCACAGACTAGAGGTAGCATTCACCATCACCTTCTAAGCTGGCAGTCCATCACGTCAGACAGGTGGGTTTTGCAGATAGACCGAAGAGGCTACATACACCCTCCCCTTTGAGATTACCCCTCCATCCATGCAACTAGCCTACGATTGATTGATGGAGGATCACTTAGGATTTCTCTGCGATGACTCTCTTGGCCAAGGGAGCCATAGAGAGGGCCCCTGTGCCAGAAGTAGGTTGTGGTTGTTATTCATGCTACTTTCTGGTACCCCAAAATGATAGGGGCCTCTGCCCAGTCCTAGACCTTCAGTCCTTCAATCTCTTCCTCAAAAACTAGAAGTTTAAAATGCTCACTCCAGCTCAGGTCTTATCTTCCCTGGACCCAGGAGATTGGATGGTAGCGGTGAACTTGCAGGACGCTTATTTTCCTATCCACATCCTGCAGGCCCATAGGCGTTACTTTTGATTCACGGTGGGCTATGAGTATTTTCAGTTCACTGTGCTCCCCTTTGGCCTTACCAGTGCCCCTTGGGTGTTCACCAAGGTGAAGGCGGTGGTCGCAGCTCATCTGTGCAGGTTAGGGGTTTCACTCTTCCCCTACCCCTATGACTGGCTGTTGGGTGTGGGCTCTTCCCATGCTGTCGTCTCCAACCTTCAGAATACGGCGGACCACCTGCATTCACTGTGGGTCACTATAAAAGTGCCAAGTTACACCTGACTCCCTCTCAGGCTGTCCCTTTCATCTGAGCTGTTCTGGACACAGTGCAGTTTCTGGTTTATCCTCCTGAGCGGTGAGTGCAAGTATTCGGCTATAATGCCAACGTATCAGTCTCTATCCAGGATTTCAGAGAGAATGACTGAGGCTGCTGAGCCTCCTGGCCTCCTGCATTCTGTTGGTGAATCATGCTAGATCTTTTATGAGAGCTCTGCAGTGGGACCTGAAGCTCCAGTGGGATCAGCATCAGGGGAATCTCTCTGGCATGAATATTGTCCAACCAGAGCAGTAAGCCAAATACTCAAACCGCACCTCCCCCTTGTCCCAAATATTACATTATGTCTTGCTTCCAAACCAGGCACCCACTGCTCCCAGAGTGCAAACAATAATGGTCCAATATTTGTGAACTGCAATTGGAGCGGCACCGACAACTTTCATATAGGAAGTACACATCCAAATGTGTTGCTCCAATGGGATCTTTTATTCTCTTCAGTAGAATTGACAACAGCCAACGCGTTTCGTTCACCACCTGTGAACTTCCTCAGGGCATCACTATTTTTGTGTGCGCAGAAGGTTGAGGTTTCCATTTACACCACCTGCAAGTTCTCAACCGCATATATTCCCTTGTATTATTTCTTCGGTCAAAGTCTATTAAGTCCAGTTCGAATCAAATAACAGCCATAATAGGCCACTCTGTAGCACTGCTTCCTTTCCAGACACTTAGACAAATGCCATGATGCTGAACTGGAATTAATATACTTTGTCAGTACCCCTCCAGTTGCAATTCACAAATCTCTCTGGCATGGACTAGATCTCGGAGGGAACTGCACAATATCTGCAGTGGTGGCTAACAAACTGTAATTTGATCAGAGGCAGATCTCTTACCCTTCCCCAACCAGATCTGACAGTCCTGGAATGGGTCGGCTACCTGGGAGAGACAGCGATCGGAGGCATTTGGTCTCCGGTGGGGTCCGGACTCCACAATAATCTTTTGGAGCTTTGGGTGATCAGACTGGCATTGAAAGCATTTCTTCCCTCTCAAATGGAAAGTAGTGCAGGTGTTCATGGACAACACCACTGCCATGAGGTACTTCAACAAGCAGGGCAGTGTGGGCTGTGGACCCTTTGTCAGGAGTCTCTTCCCCTCAGGACATGGCTGGAACATCAGGGCATTTCCCTGGTGGTTCAACACATGGTGGGCTTTCTGAACGCCAGAGCAGACAAACTCAGTCAACAATGCCTGGTCGATCATGAATGGCGTCTCCATCCGGAGTTGGTGCAAGGTCTCTTTCAGAATAGGTAGAGCCTTGGTTAGATCTGTTTGCCTCTGTAGAGAACGTGCAGTGTCAGCAGTTTTGCGTGTTGAAGTTTCCAAGACGGCACTCACTTACAAAGCTTTTCGTCGTGAGTGGAGCTCAAGCCTCGTGTACATCTTTCTGCCCACACCAGTTCTGCCCAGAGTTCTCATAAAGATCAAGAATGACTGGGCCCAAGTAATCCTTGTGGTTCCGGGCTGGGCATGAAGATTTTGGTATCCCGACCTATTGAGCACGGCCATGGATCCTCTGATCAGACTGCCCCTTTGGGAGGATCTTCTGTTGCAGGAGCAGGGTATGGTCTCCACCCGAACCTGTCCAGTCTCCGCCTTCTTATGTGGAAATTGAGGTGAAGCAGTTGACAGCTTTTGACTTTCTGTCAGCCTAATCCCCTGCACTCTCCTAAGCCGTACCCACCACTGGCGTGCCCTCCCGCTCCTAGTCTTACAGAGAGCTGATTTAGTCCTGTGGTCCTTGGCTCCTTATATCTTTGCGTCTTCATGGCCTTATGACCTTTATGGCCCCTGCCTCCCTATTCTTGGGGCACAGGACAGAACCAGGCAAGGAAAAGTGAAGAAAAGAGTCTTTGGCATCGGAGGCGTTTTCTTAAGCACAGCAGGGAATCACCTGGCTCAGTGCTGCCCATCTAAACTGCGATTGCCACCAGTGGCCGGGCCCCCTGGCGCTCACTGTCTACCTGCCGTCTTCCTAGAGTCTTGGCTACGGTGAGTGGTGTACGGTAATGATAAGCAGTTTCACAGGAGGATCAGTCGGCAGCTCCTGTGCTACTTGCTGTTCGCTCGCTCCGATAGCTCCACCTCCCATGTTCTTGACGTCCACAGTCAGCCAAGTCTTCCAATCTGTTTCCAGCCCCACTCACAGCACATGTACTCAGTGTATGTTCACAGCACACTTACAGTTCAGCTCTAGTACCTCCATGCATTGTACCCTTACTTGTCCATACATTTAGCACACACAGTCTACGTGCACTCTTCAGCAGTGAACCTTTCCTATATTTACCTAGGGTGTGCGATTTACAAACACATACTTCCAGCACACACTTCCCATGTGCGTTTTGCACAACACTTTGCCCCTCATGTATTGTACTTCACGTAAGCACACATACACCCAGCAGATGCTCTCCTTGTGCACACACTGCACAGCACTATATCATTCTTGTAATGTATTCTTCACACATCTACATACATGCAGTACATCCACTAACCACACATGCACTGAACAGTACAGCTTTATCCTTATACTGTACCCTCTCCCAGGCTCACACATCCAGCAGAGTCACTACACCTGTGCTACACAGCACTTCACATCTCTTTTTAGGTCAAGGGTGAGTTAAGCACACAACCGGAGAACTTTTAAAAGGGTGAGTGAACCTGTAGGCCTCACTCCAGGGATACAAGGAGTAAAGGTTCTGTTCACTAATACTGATCACTACACAGTATGCTGCCACCACTGCGCTCTTGCTGCTTAACTCCTTGTGAAGGCGGTTGAGTTTCAACAGGATTAGGGTATTGCTTGGACCCCTCACGTGGTCCAGCAAGACTGCAGACTACGAGACAGGCCTATGTCATGGCGCACATGCATCATCTGTGTTCACCAATGGCAAAAAATTAGCAATAAGGTCCAGACAAAAGTGCAGTTATTACATAGCAGGGATACACGTTTTGAACCATGCAAAGGACTTTTCCGTCCCAACAATTGAGGAGCATGTGTCCGAACCTGTCTGCTTCACTTTTTCTGTGTTTTTGTTTTCTTGGATCTAGTAGTGATTGATTTCTTGATTAGTGTTCTTCCGAGATGCTTGTGCTCGAAATGTGGTACTTTTTTTTTTTTTTTTGCTTTCAAGACCACTTGAAACCTTCACAGTTAAAGCTCCCACTTCCCCGTGTTTTTAAGAGCTGAAACCACACACCTGGCAATAATTGGTGGCATGGGATCAATTTCATAACATACATTTTGCTTGTCTGATGCTTTTTTTAGATGAAGAAGCTGTAAACATACTCCCTTCGTTTTCTGTACCTGTTGCCGCTGTGTCACATTTTGTTATTTGTTGGTTATCTCTTTTATAATTTGAAGGATGTTTTATTTTTTATCATTAAACACTGATTTCAAAAGGTTTGTGTTTCACCTTTACGTGTACCCTTCCCTTAAACCTAAAATCACCCTCACTTCCCTTTACCTACCCCTAAACCCTAAATTCCCTATAAGCTCACTTTACATCCACCCACCCCTGAACCCTAAATTCACCCTTACCTCAATTTACCTCTGCTTTACCACTACCCACAGCTGAAACCCTCGTGTGACCCTCCCCTGACCCCTCAAGTCACCCTCACTTCCCTTTATCTCTACCCACCCCTGAACTGTCACCTCACCCTCACCTTACTGGTTTGTATATCCAGGAATTGCAGCCCAGCCGAGCTTTCCATGACATAATTCTGTATTACAGTCATAGCGACAGCCAATTGAACTATGAGGCACTGGAGTATCAGATTATGCAACGCTTAACATCGTTCATCAGTATTACATCAATTCATACACTTATTCGTGGACACATACCTTGCAACACATTTTCATATGCGGTTGTTTTTTAGATTATTAATGACATGTCTTTGTTGCTGTTTTCGTAAATCGATTAAAGGGGTGGAATGGAACGCGTCATTTAATTAATTATGTAAAATAATAAGTCTATAAATGCAGAGAGCGTGTTCTTCTGGTTGTGTGACCAATCTGTCTCCTTTCGTCACCTCCCATCAGCATTCCCCTTGCCATTTCACACGGCCTGGAAAATATTTTGGGGTGCAACCGTTTTTCGACCCTCAGTTTTGCCCACTACATCCACTACTCTTTTCCCGGCTGTAGGAACCCGCCATGTATTAATATTGAATAATTGGATAGCAACAAACCTTTCTTCATATCTGTCTCACGTTTCCTTTGAAGCTACTGCCGCCATTTTGTTATTTCAGTTAAAAAAATAGTTGCCATGGTCGCTCTCGAGTAAAGCTGTTTTTTTTTAACAGGTTATTCTTTAACAGAAGATGGGAAAACATCATTTTGGGAAAAAGAGCTGCTGAGTCTTTTTTGTTTTTTCTCCATGCCACACATTGGATATCTTTACACAATTGGGAAGCAGCCGGCTTTGATTTCCACCTACCAGTATCCAGAGCGGTCCCAGCAGGCCGTTCTTTCTCCACAGTTCCTGCACGTCATTACGAGGTGAGCTGTGTTCTCTTTATCATTTCCATATCTGCATGGACACAGCTATAATCAGTGCCACTATCAGCCATTCCTGGTATTTCTGCCACTTTGCATTCTGGGACTTGTAGTTTACTAGTTTAATCATCATCAGAGTAAATCCTGTTAGATTGAACTGCCTGGAGCCGTTACACAGGACACAAGGAACTTGGCAGTTCTGCCTTTAATTGCCTATATAGTGGAATGCTCTCATTTACATTCCTGAAGCCAGACACTGTCACAAGGTTTCACCAAGTCAATGTTTTCTTTGTTCAGCAGAGCAAATTCCCCGCAGACATGTGACTTCATCTCTCTTCCATTTCCTCTCTCCATCGGCAGGCTCAATTATATTTGCTTGTCCGCTAATTAGATTACTTGCTCGTCCGCTAATTAGATTACTTGCTCAAACAGGACCTTAGTAGGTTAAGGGGTTCACGGCAAATGCCTGTGCTCTAATTATTGGGGATTTAGGAGGATGTATATGTTTAAATGATATCGGAAACATTTGCAGATCATTGAAGTAAAAAGTCACAGTGGATTAGAAAGGTACATTAAAGTACGGTACGTTATAATGTGGCCTCGGAAGGCACTTGCCGTATCAGATGTAGGAGGGCTGGAGCTTGAATGTATGTCTTACTTGGGAAGAGTTGGGGTCTGTTGTCCTTGTGGAAGGCCTGGTGCTACAGAGATATCTCATGCAAGGTGACACTACCAATTTACGCGGAAAACACAAGTTTTATGCAGAAAAAATACTATATTTCAACTTAAAGCGTACTTAACTCCGTCATAAGCCTGTGAGAAAAGAAATCCCTCCCATTTTTTTCAATTCTTCCTCTTCGATGTTTCTAAAATGTTGGCATGTGTGGTTAAGCTAGCTTTTTAACACAGACAAGTCTATTCGAAATTGTACGAAATGCGTTTTTCCGCATATCTCTGTGAGGCATGTTAAATATATATTTTTGGTGGCTGAATTCACCACTCAGTGTAATATGAACCCTCGGAGGGGTTTTTGCCATCTCATATTGAACATTTATTCTTGGTAATTTCTTCATCTGACACACCATTTTTCACCAGTGTCAATAGTTGGACCATAAAACATTTTTAGCTAAAATGTCACTTTTTAGTTCAATAATGCTACGTTTCGACCCATGAAGTGTTTATAAAAGGTGGACTATTTCAGCCTAAAACATACTAAATGCCTGTCACTGGTCCCCAAAAAGAGCTGTGCATGGCATGAAAAGAGCTATGCTTAGCAGTACTAATGAAAAAAACAAGCATTGGGAAAGTCAGTGATCTTCGCCTTTCGGACCTGGTGGCTTTGGCAGTGTTTTTAAGCAATGGTGTACAGCATGCCATTTTGCAGGCATACACGTGCGTGTATTAGCTAACTAACATCAATCAGTCAAAATGGCTGTATACACTTAATCAGCACCAGAAATAAGGAGTTTATCAGTCAAAAAATTGAATTGGCAGTGTACAGTTAATGTAAGCAAGAGAACAAGAATTTATGACCACCATGTATTATGCCTAATAGTATATTGTATTACTAAGTTTTGCATATTATAATTGTTCATAGAAGTGCAGCGTGTCCCAGTGAAAAGGAAAAAACTATTAGAATACACATTACAGTAGTCCGGTTTCAATGGAGCTAGTCTTTTCAGAAATTGTGAGAAATACACTGTCCCTCACCCAACGAGGCTATTCCCATTCATAGGTTACAACCCTTTCATCTCCAGTCCACATGGATAGGCTCTTGCTTAAATTGCAGAAGTAGCAGTTGGGCACATTGGAAATCCCGCTCCAAGCAAAGTGATGTACAGCAAACGAAACCCCAACCCCGCAAACCACCCCAAGTTAGACTGAAAGCTTGTGGGAACACATTGGTTTTACTTTACCCATTTCCCATCAGCACTTCTGCTGACAGAAATACTGTTTGTTCTGAAAATACTGATTTCATTTCGAAATATAGCACTCATGAGATCTGCAGCATAGAACTCAGACATGTAGCATGTGTATGGCACAGGTTTTAGCATTTGTTTTCACCTCAGAAAGGTGAAATTCTGAGCAGCTAAGTAGGAGCTCAGTCTCTGAAATCCACCTAATTGCTTACAGATAAAGACATCAGGAGAATTAAAATGGGTTAGGCTTGCTTCAAGCTTGCAAGCATGTTTTAAATAGACTAAACCCCACGCTGATTTACATTTTGGTGATGCTAGCCCCTGCTGTGTAGCTGTTCTTTGGAAGGAGAAGAAGAAATAGGGAGGGGTGGTGGGGGAGGTGGGAGGAGGTAGGGAGGGAGGGGGAAAGATGATGCATAGGAGATTGAAGCCACAAGAAGTAAAGAGGAGGGAGTTGAGAAAATTAGACAAGGAAAGCATCTGAGATAGTAAAGAACAGATTGACAGGGAGGAAAGAGGAGAAATTTGGTTGAGAAAATGTGTGAAAGGAAGAAGAACGTTTGGTAAATAATTAAAAGGCTGAAGTTTTGAAAGACAAGTGAGAAAGGAAATTAAGAAATAGACGTGAAGAAGGTTATAAGGAAAGGAAGAAGAAATTTATAAAGGAAAGGAGGAAAAGGGAGACAATAATGAAGAGTGTTTGGTGTTGTGACTTCATATCTGCTGAAAGGTTCTACTTCATATCACTTAACTCAAAAATGGCCCATTAGCTGCAAGTGTGCTTTCGTTTTGATTTTTCTACAATAAGGATTTGGTATTAGAGGTTTTAAGGTGGCTACTAAGACTTTGGCCCGATGGTAGACATAGGAAAGTAGCACCTTTCTGTCATAATTACCCTCACTTTTTGCCTAGTGTCAGTGTGCCTAGACTTTAGTACACTGGGATCCTGCTAACCAGGACCCCAGTGTCAGTGCACTCTCCCCAAAATTTAGTTGTTAGGTAACTTTTACACCCCACAATTGGCATACTGGTGAACCCATGTAAGTCACTAAAATATGGTACTAAGGTACCCAGTGCATTGGTACACCAGGGTTCCCCTATAGGCTGCAGCATGTACTCTGCCACCCATGAGGGCCCATGCGAACATGCAAACAGAGACTGCAGGCCTGTCATTACAGCCTGTATGAAATGGTGCATGCACCTTTCACTCCAGATAGGTTTGCCTTAAATCATGGTCACTGCATTCTGACCCTGTAAGTCACCCCTAAGGTAGGCCCTTTAGCCCAATGGGCAGGGTGCATGGTTCTAAGTGTGAGTGCATCCCTGCATGAGCAGAGGTGTCCCTAAAAACTCCAGACTACATTCCCTGAGCTATGTAAGTGTGGGGAAGCCACCTTAGGGTACATAGTGGGCACTGGTTAACACAAGTGGTCCAACTACATAATGGCTTCAATGAACTTAGGCATGTTTGTTAATAAACGTGTTGGAATCATGCACCTACACCGAATCTAGTGTTAGTTGCATGATACTATTCACTCCAGTTCCCGAGGGGATCCCCATGTCTGCCTGTACAGCCTTGCAGGGTCTGCATGCCAGCCTATGCTGCTGCCGACCACGGAGCTTAACTTGGGCAATGGGAGACAGAACAAGGGATTTCCTGTAGGATAGAGGTGTGACCACCTCCTCTTTAGATATAGGTGTCTCTGGGCTGGGGCGAGGGTGTCTCTGAGCGCCCCAGACTGCTTAGAAGGGCACATTTTGTGCCCTCCTTGAATAAACTGGTTTGCACCACTACGGGATCCCCCGATTCCCGCTTTGGCGCGAAATTTCACAAAGGAGAGGGGAGTGACCACCCCGCTGTCCAGCTCCTCCCTTAGGGAGGTGCACAGAGCTCTGCCAGGTGGCCACTTGATTCTGCCGCCTTGGAAATAAGATGAGCAAAGGCCTCTGGGAGCATCTGACTGGTTAGTCCAGCTGGGTGACCTCCCTGACACACCTCTGCTAGGTGGGCATTGCAGTTAGTGTCCAACCCCCTGTCTGGGTTACCTGAGGGCTTCCCTGAAGCTGGGACCCTAGATTAGTCTGCAAGACTTCAGGAACCGCCTACAAGTCTCCTCTGCAAGACACTTATGCAACCTGAACACTAGAACCGCTGCTGTTCTTCGCTGGAACTAGAAGCAAGACTGTAACCAGTAGGAGGGGTCCTGCTGCAACTTTGTTTCTAATTTCTGCAAAGACTTCTACAACCCCATGGCCCTGCATTCTTCAGAGTTCTGGTACTGTGCCTGCACTTAGGAAAGCAAGAAGGAATCTCCCTTGGAATGAACTAGTCTCTCCCCTACATCTGCAGGAACCTTAACGACGACAACGACCAGCTTGTGGATCCTGCTGGCCCACTGGCTATCCAAGGCTTTGCAACACAGGTGATGGTTTATGGCTCCCCAGAGGCCTATCTTCCTTGCAACTGGGAAGTTTGTGGCTCCTTGCCGGAGCTGCTTGGCTTGAACCCCTGTGCTCTGAATCGGCTTGTTGTTGCTAAGGCTTGTTGGCTCTTGAGTCTGATGACCTCCTAGCTCTAAGAAGACCTGGCCTCCAGCACTCTCCAGTTCCAAGAACGACATCCTCACTACAACTCCTGCAAAGTGGGCATTCCTCTTTGCTGTATTTCTGAGTCCTCCCTTTGAGTGAGACATTGCCCTCCTGCACCACCTGGGCACCTTTGGGTGGTCTGGACACTGTCCCCTCTCTCTTTAGGCCCTCATCTTCTGGATTCCATGCCTGGGTTCTACCTCCTTGGTCCATGGGTCGCAACAGCAGCTGGACAACCGAGATCAGCGCAAGGTTCCAACACAACTTCATCCCTATGTACCTGGGCTCCCTGGTGTAGGTACTCCACCGTTCTGGGTACCCAATGGCGGGGGCACTATCCAACCACCCTTGTCCCAATGGTTTTTCTCTGGGAACCCTGGAAATGGTCTTAAAACACAAAAACTCTATCTGTGACTTCCCCTTGTTATCCTATGGCTACTGACCTAGGATTTCTACTCTGCACCCGCGTGCCTGGGGAATCCTACCTACTTACCTTTGGGGTTTTAGTACTTCCCCAGTCCTAAGGGTCCTTGGATGGGAGTGTGGGTTGGAAGGGAATTTTGCATCCCATTTCTTTAGTATATGTTTTTCCCCCTTCCCCCACCAATAGGGGCCGATGTTATTTTATGCCTTTACTTACCTGTTTCTAAGTATATTTTTGTATAGTTCTAGAGTGTGTGTTATAATAAATATTACATATTTTTCCAACACTGTTGTGGTTCTTTTTTGTGTGTACCTCACTGACCTTCCTGGGTGGTATTTGCAACCACTTTACACCCTCCTGGATAAGCCTTAGCTGCTCTCCACAGCTACCCTATAAGAGCTCTGTTTATCTAGAGCCGCGTACACTATCACTAAGGGTTGCCTGCACTCAGTACAGAGTGCCTCACCTATAGGAGTACACCATATACTGAGCCAGCCTCGTACTGTAGATACTTTTTATCCGAACGCACATCTTATTGCCCATATCACTGCAAATTTATTCCACACTGCCTTAGAAACATGATATCCCCCCATGACTTTTGTTTTTACTGTTTTATTTGATGATGACATTCTGTTCTAATAAAATTCTTATCTGATATATTGATATAGGTCTTTTGGGGATGATAAGGAGCAGTGATGTTTCAGATAATTTTTTGGAATTCTGTAAATGAGAAAAGATCGAGGCAAATTTAATTCTAAGGCTAGTGTAAATTTGATTTTACAAAACTGTGATTGCCTCTTACGTAGAGGCATAGATAGTTTCCCTTTTTATCCAGATGGGTGCTCAACTAGCCTTGATATAATTTAGGGTAATGAGAATGGTGCTCCTCTGAAAATTGGTAAGGCCCAGATGGATGTTTTATTAAATAATGCTAAATCAATGCAGATCACAGTTGGGCCAAAAGGGAGATTAGTCACCCTCCAGGATGATGGCATGGGTGCATGGATTGCACTAACGATAAGTTGTCCAAGTGGAACCGGTTATCTTGGGCTTTCAGTAGCAACTGTACAAATGGCCACACACAGCTTAAGTTGTTTACGATGAGTTTTAAAATTGTTTTGTGGTATTTAGCTGGATGCTCCAGCAGATCTCAGAAGCTCAGTTTTCTGACTGTTCTGAGCGCATAGATTATCTGTTTTCAAAGGACCTGGTGTGAGAAGCCTTTTGACTGTGCAAATTATTATGTAATTAGCTGTCCTGCTAAAAAGTAAAGAAAGGCCATGCCAGTGGAGGTAGTTCTATTCTTCTTAGTACGGAGTATACTTTGTCATACAATTCCTCTACTCATGTTTTGAACCTTCTACAATGTTTATCATTTAGCACTAGGGGTATGGAGAGCTTGAAGTCAGTTAAGTATTTACTTATAATTCTCTATCTTCCACCCGGCTCTGCTTCTGACTTTCTTATCAGGTCGTTCTTTCATTTTATCTCTCAAACTATGAAAGGTGAGAACATTGTTAATTTGCTAGATGTGGGGGGCTTTAATGCTGAAATCCACTATCATGCTGTTATCCTTTTTACAGCTATCGACTGGGAGGAAGTTGTAAACATGCATAGTCCCTTTTATCCACCCTGTTAGGAGAGGTAAGCTTCTCGTGGGCTCATGTAGTGATAATGGGTATATAATCATAAACTGAAGATTGCCCAGTGATATCCCTGCTCATTTCACATATAAGAGTGTTAAGACGACCCATTTAATCGATTATAATCTTTCTTCTTTCTCCGATGTTTAGCTTGCTAACTAACCTTGAGATAGTGGTCTTTCCATGCAACGATCATAAAATAATTTCTCTTGACATCAAGTTAGCCTCAATATTTGATTGAGGCTTCTAGTTGCAGATTCCTTACTTTTGAATTTCCCCCAGGCATCAGACTAGATCCATAGATTTTCGTGAGCAGTACCCCTGCATGGGGTTAGGTGGCATCGATTGGCTCTGAATCCGTTGTTAGTGTCGTTTGCACCAGATATAACACCGCAGTTCCTATGTAGGTGCCACCTCCGTGCACTGACATCAGTTCTTTTCTTTACGTGTCAGCACGCGCTGATCCAAAGAGAGCTAACCCTCTGTCACTTTTTTTTTTTACTGGCTTTTTCCAACTTTTCGTGAAGATGTGTGGGGGATGTCATCCAGGAGGACCATCTTCAAGACCTGTGGATCCTTTCATTGGGTGATGTCTGTGACGGATCCCCATCTCATGTGTCTTTGGTGTGACCACAACCCAAAGTCGTCCCCCAAGTGATAGGTTATGCATCCGAAGGCTTTGAGGGAGCGGTCCCTAAAGTTGATGGTGGCCTGACGCTCAACTCTGCACAAGTCGAGAGGAAGGTCCAGGGATCGGTTGCGGTGTCCTCCATCTTGGTCATACCTCTCCAAGTTTTAGGGGGAATCGGGTAAGTCCAGGCATAAGTGGAAGTCCAAGAAGTCAAAGAGCTCTTTGACTTCTCCCCGTCTGTCGGCTGACAAGATGAGGCAGTGTTGACGTTCTTGGCCTCGCTCTGCGGAGCCTGCTGACTCCACACCTCCCAGAGTTTCTGGGAGCCGGAGCGACCCCTGCCCAACTTAGAGAATTTTATGAGGCCAGGCACATCCTTTTTGGTCAGCTGGGCACTGCTGGCTCGCCTTAGAGCCCTGTAGAGTCAGAAGGGGCCCCTTAGGATTCTGCACTGGTGGCTTCTTCCTCTGCACAGACGGGAACACAAGGATCCAGTCCAGGATCCAGACCAGCATTGGTCATACCACCCCACTCTTACGTGACCCCAGTCCCAGGCGCCCACAGGCAGCACCATCCCCATTGTGATCCCTGTGTCCGACACGTAGCTGGATGGGCATCGTACGATGCTGTCTTCGAGGCCGACAGGAGACCTGCCTCCTAGATAGGATCCTGAGCCCTTTTGTTAAGGGTCAGGCCTCAGGAATTAATGTGATGTATATCTGGACCCTTTAGAATACTAGTCCCTTGACACTATGGACTGACGTGAAGACTTGGGTGAGGCCAGCGGACTGGATACTTCTCGAGATACTGGCATACTTTCTCCCCCTACAATGGATATGCGGGAGGGAGCATCCTATGCTATGTTAGTGAGAAGAGCTGCTGGGGTCCTGGAACTTCAGCTGCCTTCGGTGACCGTCAAGGCTAAGCTCTTTACAGAGGTGCTTCAACTTGGAGCTTCTGCCTCAGAATCCCAGCTCCCGTTTAATGAGGTACTCATGGGCATCCTACTGGGTACCTGGTCCAAACCCAACACAGGGGCTCCTGTGAACAGTAAGATCGCCTGCAACCATCGCCCTCCACCAGGCGACCCAAGTTTCTTGACGAAGCACAACACTGCTGAGAGCTTGGTGCTCCAAGCCTCTACTTCCCAGGGCGTGTTCCCTTCTGCTTCCCTGGATAGGGAATCCAAAAGGTTGGACTCACTTGGGAAGGAGATGTTTTCTTCCACCAACCTTGGACTGCAATCCATGAACACTGCATGCCTTTTGGGCATTATTCCCACACGCTGTGGGACACAGGTTTGTGCAAGGGCTGCGACAGGTCCTGGAGGAAGCCCGGTCTGTACTCTCTCAGGCTGTTGCAGATAGGAGAGATGCAGCAATGTTAACAATCCATTACAGGCTGGACATGACTGACTTACTGGTCAGAGCGGTTTCATCAACAGTGGACCTAAGGCGCCACGCCTCGCTGAAGGCGTCTGGCTTTTCAGGGGATGTCTGAGCTTCCTTGATGGACATGCCCTTGGATGGCACCCGTCTCTTTGGAGACAAGGCAGACGCGGGAAAGCTATAAGGATTCTTGGGCTACGGCCAGGTCCTTGGGCCTCGCGGCAGCCCCCCAACTCCCCCAGTCTGCCTTTTGTCCCTTTTGTGGCTACGGAAGGGACCTCCAACCGTGTCAGCAACCATGCCACACATGCTGCGCAGCCTCTGTGTTGCCAAGGGTGCTGGGATTCACCAACCTTGTGGATCAGGTGGCCACCGGTTTGGACAGTCCGCTACCCCGCCTCTGCAGCAGCCTCTAAAGCTTCCTAGTCTGACTCACCTCAACCATGGGCAAGTTGGTGTCAGGAGTCGCCATCACCTGCTCCATTGGCAATGCATCACGTCAGACAGGTGGGTTTTGTAGATAGTCTGATTGGGATACTCCCTCCCTTCGAGACTACTCCTCCACCCATGCCACCATCTTATGATCTGATAATGGCGGATCACTTATCCCTTCTCCGCAAGGAAGTTATGGCACTCTTGGCCAAGGGAGCCACAGAGAGGGTTCCCATGCCAGAAGTAGGTTGTGGTTGATATTCCCACTACTTTCTGGTACCCAGAAATGACAAGGGCCTCTGCCCTATCCTAGACCTTCAGTCCCTCAGTCTCTTCCTCAAGAAGGAGAAGTTCAAGATGCTCACCTTGGCTCAGGTTCTTTCTGCCCTGGACCCAGGAGACTGTATGGTAGTGTTGGACCTGCAGGATGCTTATTTTCATATCCCCGTCCTGCCTGCCCGCAGACGTTACTTGTGATTCACCAGTTCAGTTCACCATGCTCCCCTTTGGGTTTACCAGCACCCTCGGGTGTTTACCAATGTGATGGCAATGGTTACAGCTCATCTACGGAGATCAGGGGTTTTAGTCTTCCACTATCTCGATGACTAGCTGTTAAAGGAGGGTTCGCACCAGGGTGTCGTCTCCCACCTCCAGACTATGAAAGGCCTCCTGCATTAGCATGGGTTCATTATAAGCGTGCCGAAGTCACACTTGACTCCCTCTTAGATACTCCCTTTCTTCAGAGCTGTTCTGAACACGGTGCGGTTTGGGGCTTATCCTCTGGAGCAGTGAGCCCAGAATATTCAGGCTATAATACTGATGTTTCAGCCTGTATTCTGGATTTCAGTGAGAATGGCTCGGAGGCTGCTGGCCTCATGGCCACATGCATCCTTCTGGTGACACATGCCAGATGGAATATTTGGGCTCTGCATTGGGACCTGAAGTTCCAGTGGGCGCAGCACCAGTGGAATCTCCCCAAAAAGGTCCCGATTTCAGAGGGAACCGCAAAAGATCTGCATTGATGGTTAATAAATCACAATTGGGACAGAGGCAGATGCCTCACCCTTTCCCACCCAGTTCTGACAGAAGTGAGAGATGCGTCACTCCTGGGATGGTGTGGTCACCTGGGAGAGGTGAAGATCAGAGGCATCTGGTCTCCGGTGGAATCTGGACTCAACATCAACCAGTTGGAACTCCGGGCGATCCGACTAGCATCACAAGCATTTCTATCAAGGGAAAGATGGTGCAGGTGTTCACAGACAACAACACGGCCATGCCGTACTGCAACAAGCCGGGCGGGGTGGGGTTGTGGACCTTTTGTCAAGAGGCCCTGTGTCTCTGGATATGGCTGGAACAGCAGGGCATATCCCTGGTGGTTCAACATCTGTCGGAATCTTTGAACGCCAGAGCAGACGAACTGAGCCCAAAATGCCTAGTGGATCACAAATGACATCTCCATCTGGAGGTGGCGCAAGGTCTCTTTCAGTAGTGGGGAGAGCCTTGGTCACATCTGTTTGCCTCTGCAAAGTACGCGCAATGTCAGCTGTTTTGCACGTTGGGGTTTTCAAGACGACAATCGTTTGGAGATGCTTTTTGTCTCAAGTGGAACTCAGGACTCTTGTACACCTTCTTGCCCATACTACTTCTGCCCAGATTTCTCAAGAAGGGCAAGAACGACTGGGCCCAAATAATCCTTGTGGCTCCGGACTGGGCATGAAGAGTCTGGTGTCCCGAGCTGCTGAGCATGTCCACCCATCAGACTCCCCTTTCGGAAGGATCTTCTGTCGCAGCAGCAGTGGAGGGTTCTGCACTTGAACATTTCCACACTGCCTTATTGTGTGGGGATTGAGTGGCATCAGTAGTTCAAACTGGCCTGAGTCTGGAAAGCATTCATATCACTTGACTGAGTCAGCCCTGCGGGTGAGCACATCAAACAAATTGTCTGTGGTATTGGCACCCTTATTTTTCAGCCCTGTTCTAGGTTCCATGGAAATGCGAAGGCATACTGGCTGATGTAAGACACTGGGCTGGCATTTCTTGTAGAAAATGTTGCTGAGGAAGAGAAGGGTGACGGGAACACACTGGTAACCAGTACCTGCATTTGTTCAGTTGCTCTCCACTCTGCATTGTAATAGCTTCATGACACATTAAAAACTGCACACAGGATATGGTAAAATGAAGGTCTGTTCCATGGAAGTCAGTAAACTTTACCCTCCATTACTGTAAGTCTCCTTCAACTAAGTGGTATATTTTAAAGGATATGGGGCAGCTCTTGATAAAGGTTAGTGGATCGAGTATCATTAAGGTATTTGAGGAGCAGAATTCTAGCACTGAGAAAGACCGCTCCTTTGGTACAGAATCCCTTTTTAAACCTGGCTATTTCCTATAAGAGGAAAGTTTACTGATACTGATCTGGTAGTAGTACTGCTCGGGCCAACATACACTTCACCAAACTTGCTGTTCCTCCTCCTCATTTTGAGTTGGTGGGTTTCGGCTGGTGAAGTCTCAGCCTGTGGATTCCCCTGATCCGACTGTTCATCTACCACAGCATTGCTACATCAAATTGGCAGATGCCCTTTCTCTGCTAAGAGCAGGGTGTCCTACATTGGTTTTTCTTGCTCTGAGCTGCCATGAGAGACATGACCGACCTGGGGAGGGAAAAGTGAGAAGTGCTCCTGATACGCAGGATGTAAGCTTCCTGTCATCAAGGCACGCAAACAGTATTGTCAAGGGAAGCATACATAGCGGAAAATAGGTTTACTATTCCCAATCTGCATCTTTTTACCTTAGCAATATAGTGGAAGTCAGTATCATGCAGTCAGTTTTGTTGCAGGTTGATGTTGTGATACCAAACAGTATCTAACAGTTTTTATCTCTTTTAGCAACAGTTTGCAGTGTTTTACGGTACGATGCAGTGCAGCAGCAGCACGCGATGAGGATCCATATATTGATACCACTATGAAGGTACGGTGTAGATATTAAAAACAACTTTTGTAATCATTACCCAGACTCGGATAAAACTGTCTCTGAGTCGTCTCTACATCTCTTCTAAACTTCCTAAAAGCTTTCATGGAACTGAAATGTTCTTAAAGTGATACAGCTAATTGTTCTGTTCTGTGGTGCATGGTCTTGGGAGTCAGGGGTGGGAGGTTTGATAGGGATTGCCCAGAAACAAACCCACTGGCATTGACTGATTTGCTACCTATTCAGACACTACCTGACGAACCCACGTAATATCTGACTCTAAATGAATTTGAGCCTTCCTAGAGTATCAGTTAAGTAATATTATCTAGAAATCTACAGAAGGACCATGGAGTGTATGACTGCGGTTGATAGATTCTTCAATTTTGTTGTCATTGATCTCCGATTCTGCTCTTGTGAATAGCGATCCACTCTGGACACTATTTCTCTTATAGTATAACTTGTTCTACTATTTTCTACATAGGACCATTTTTCTTACCCCTTCTGAGATGCAGTCAATTCATGCCCCCATCATTCCTTTGGGGTAGGGAATTCCGAGATAAAGTGACTATAAAATGACTATTATGTCTTAAGTCCATAAGCTGCACCAACAGTTCTTCCATATCTACTTACTTCAGTAATATTGAAGAGGATACCAAATGTATTGTTACTTGTCAAATAGTTTAAATCCAGACAGACTTTGCAAAGAGGCTCCAGATTCCTCCATCTTTTAACACTTTAATTATCAGATTGTTTCAATCATTTGTATTAGGAAAGGGTAAATTCACAGACAAGTGGTGATGTATAAAGTAGATTCTGCATTGCAAGGCATTGCAGCATATGAGATTATTGCCCAGACTGTGCTGTAGAGCGAGAGAGAGTGCAGAGGAAGCCAGTGACTTAATCTGATATGACTAGAGGATCCAACAGTAGGTCATCAGATGCCTAGATTCCAGCTGAATACACAAGGGCGAAGAGAGCAATGAATGTTTAAATTGAGTGCACAAGGATCCTTGAATCAGAACACATTCACCATATAACAACAAGACGGTGGATTCAACAACAGCATTCATTTGAGTTATCTTTACATTGTACACTGAGATATGAGCAAACATAATTTAAGAACTATGTACTTATGTGGAATTGATGTAAAACATGTTTACTGAAACTAGGCCAACGTCCTAGAAGTGCAATCACAGTGGACAGAGAAGCTAGCACAAAGGTTTAAGCAAGCTAAAATGGGCAAACCTACAAAGCATCAAAGTTGGTTACAAGGCAAGAACATGGAATAGATGGGAAAGGACAGATCCATGATTTCAGCATATTCAGAACAAAGCATTATTGAAGAGGAATTTTTGGCAACTTAAGGAAAATGTTTCCCTAATGCAACCAAAGCAGATGGAAGGTACGTGAGTGGTAGGTAAGGTGACCTCAGCTTTGTAAATGCAATAGGTGGCTTTCAGGTAATTATAGGGTTCTACAAGATATACTGAGAAGACACTGTGGGGAGAGGATATAGAAGGAATACAACAGAGTGATTTTCTGCACTTAAGAAAATCAATATATTTTGAATTTTTCTATAAATGGTTCATGGCACCAGCACCATTGAAAAAGGGCGAACAGAGTGTTCAAGCCAAAAACCTATAGCTTTAAAACCAACAGGTCCACACCGAGGCAAAAGTAACACAACAATCTATGCAGACGTAGTTGTTAGAGCCCATGTACATCCTAACAAGAGGCACCTCTTCCTACCTCTACACCCTTTATCACAAACCTTCTAATAGTAAACCCCTGGAAACAGAAAAAAACGTAGTCATGTGTACCTGTTGCATTCATAAAGAGGTTCTAAATTAAAAATCGGACAAAATGAAAGACTGTGATTTAAAAAAATAAATAAAATGTTATTCCTAAATTGGTAGCACTCAGGTCTCTGGTCCAGGATTAGTAATTGTTTTCCCAGAGATCCTCACTTACCACAAAGCTGTTTTGATTCAGCCTTTGAGATTCTGCCAAACTGAATGCCTTAACCACTTGGAGAACTAGCTTTTAAATTTGGCTTAGCCCAGTTATGAAACCATTCCTGGTTACTAGAATTTGTTTTACTTGCTTTCATATTTCAGTTTTGTTGTGTACTTTGAGCATTACAGTGGTATTACATTTTGTTAGACAACTTTGTGACTGCAGCACCAGTAACCATTTCAAGAAATGGCTGGAATGATCAGCTTTCTTGCTCAAAATCGAAAATGTAGAACAGCAATCATAGTTTTATTCAATATTCCTGATAGTATTTTCATGTTTCCAAAATCATTATACAGCTATATGGTCCTACATTCAATGTGATTTCAGTGAGAATTTTGAGTTAAGGGCACACTGGAAGAAACAAAATGAGCTTTATGTACACCAGCCACAATATCTTATTAATATTGTCAAGTTTGATCTTAGTCACACTAACCAACATTGAATTCTGTCATTGCGTTTTTAGTGATAATTTCATTCCAGCTTCTCCTAATCATTGAAATTGGATCTTCCTGTGCTCTTATTTGTAGACATGTCCACCGGTAACACTGGATGTGTGTGCTTTACGAATGCAGCTCTTCATAGGACTGAAAACTATTTGCCGTTTCAAAAACCATGTGATTCTTCTTACAAAGGCTAACATGGAAGATTACTCAGAGAGAGTGAAGCTGCCTAAAATACCTAGGTAAGTGTCTATTCACAAGTCTGAAATATGTGCTTGTTGGTAGCAGTTGCCTTTAAGTTCCCTTTCTTTAGGCTACTCTTCTTGGTGGGTTTTCAGAACACTGTATTTTAGCTATAATGAGAGCAAACTCAAATTGTATGTTTTGATTTGCTTTATGGCATCACACTTTTCGGCTCCATTAGGTTTCTCAGTATTGTGCATAGTTTTCCAGTAATGTAATGCTGAAAATATTCCCTATTGCTGTGCCAGTTAAGTTTTAATAATATTCTTCCTCACTGACATAACTATAATGGTGCTAATTGTATGAGTAAATGCTATTTTTTATAAAACACAGTTCTTCATATTATCTATATGACAAAATGCATTGCGCTAAGTTATCTATTCATACAAAGTAGTCTTTCAGTGTGCACCCATGTGGGTTAAAAGGATTGGTCAGTAGTGTATTAGGGAAGACGTCCTGTAGGCAGCAAGAAAATTTATGTTTAGCTTATACAAAGTTTCTTAACTTTCTGTACTGTTCTTGTGTCCTAATTAAAATGCCAGGTTGTGCTCTAGCTTATTTGATTATATCAAGTGTATATTAATCATGTTCTGTATAATATCTTTGGAAGCATTTCACGTAATCGACCAGTCTATCCATATTTAACTACTATTTTGATGTGAGATAAATCAGAATATTTGGTAATTTGTGTATTATTTTGTGTTCCATTCCACATGCTACCACATTATTTGCTGTTTCACATTGTTGTAAATATCAGGTTGTTATTAGCATTCACCTTCTCAGCCTCGGAAGGATCAAAAGTAGAGTCTGTCTTTAGTCATTGGAATGTATGACCTGCAGGTTACATCTAGGTCTTGGCAGTAACGCTTATCTCACTGAGCAAACTGCTTGGCAAGCAGCATTATGCATGAACCAAGTAGAAAATTCTGAAAGTTGGATACTTATGGGAGAAAAAGTATCACATTAGCAATCCCGGCACTAAAACTAAATCTAATATGAACTGAATTAGTGAGATGTCACTGGTTTCTCAAAGATTTGTGAGTGGGGATTTGCACTCTTTCTGGTTTGTTTTGGTACAATAGTACAACTTGTGTTAGAAGTAATTTTCATAGTCAATGAAGATGAGTCAGATTTAGGTGAAAAATCATGATGGGTGGGATGTCATTCGAAAGTCGAAGAGCACCATGCATTTTATTAGGTACATATATGAAAATATTGGTACCATTCCACATTTTGAGCAACCTTTACATAGTCTTCCACAATACTGTGTAGACTTGCAGCTCTGGACTTGCCATATGGGATAGGGCTAAAAAATAAAACCCAGTCCAGCAAGTACTAATGGGCAGGTTTTAGGGGTGAATGAAGAGAATGATCATTGGCTATCCAGCGTGGCACACAGCGCTTATGGAACACAAGCAGTTTTCTTGAACACACATGTATATATAATTTGGCCCCACCCCGTCCTAATCCTCTTGGAGAAGGTCAGACTCATTCACACAATTAACTCAGTGCAATAGTCATTTTTTAAAATAAGTTGCTTTGTTTTCTCTAGTTCTAGGAAGTCCATATTTGCTAAGCGTGAGCCACCCGTTGAAGCAGAACCAGGATGGAATTTATACGTAGTGAATTTAATTTCTGCAAGCCAGCTTTACAAAGAAATGGTATGAAACCTGTTTATGCTGGCCCCACTATGTTTACTGTGGTGACATTTTTAATGTCTTTAATTTTAATTTGCCTTCAGCTACACCTGCTGTTAATGTAGACTTTAAACTTTTTACTACAGTTGTTTTTGTTTCAAAAAGTGATGCCATAATTTAATTGCTGCTCATTTCCAGGTGGAGTACAGCACAAAATCTAGAACTGTTCGAACCCAGAGCAGCATCCATCTTCTAAGTGAGGCTCATTTGTTGGTGAGAGCAGCTCTGATGGACCACAACCTAAAGGACGCAGAAGAGAAGGATAAGCTGTTAACTGTGTTCAGAGAGAGCTGTGTGCTCCTGGGAGACTGCTTTAGCAGGTATTTATTTCACATTTACAGCCTTTTCTATTAATGTTTTGGAATCTTTTATTTATTGTTAATTCCAAATGGGGAAGAAGATTTTCATAATGGGAGTTCGTTTATCTTCATAGAAGCTTGTTATCTGCTCATCTCTGACACTTGCCTTGTTTTTCCCTCTAAGAAGGGTATAATTGGATTTTATACAGGAATGTTAATGTTTTGCAAATAAAATCAGCTGTGCTTTGAATTTACAACATTTTCCTTCTACACTATATAGAAGAACTCACATTTTGAGTCAGCTAGTCCTACCTTTGAAAGGTTGCACTTTGGCGGAGCATGTTTTGGTATGAGGCAGGTCTTGTTTTGTACCTAGGTTTCAAGCCCAACCGAATGTGGTTCACTAATAATCATGTGTTATATTTCTTTTTAGCCTCTTCAGATTATGGCCTGGTGTTCCCCGTTTTTAGATGTGGCTAAATTTGAATTCCTTATCAATTCTTCAAAAAAAAGCACAATAACAAGTACTAGAGAAAAGGAGGTTGTATTAGGCTAGCCCCATTCAGCAAGTGGCTTTCATATGTGTTTCATAGTTTGCCATTGCTTGAATAGACTATGCATCTAGCCATGGCATTTTGTATATATATTACATTGTCCCATTTGTGTTTCTGTTATACTTCAGTGATAAGACATAAGTTTATTCTATTGTTAGACTGCAAATGTGCCACAATGTAAAGCTTGTAACTGAGAGCCACTTTGTATTGTTTGATGAATCTTCTTTGCTGGCACACCAACTTATAAAATGCTAATTTATGTTTCTGTTTGTTAAGGAAGTGCATGCTGTTTGGAAGCTTAAGCCTGTCACAAAAACATAGTCCTAGTTCCTAATCGTACATCAATTTTCATTCTGTTTTCTTTGATGTTATGTTAACATGCTGAATTTATATCTTGTTTGTTCCCAAAGTGAAGACATACAGGTATAAAGGCTTCCTTGAGGTGCAACACAAGTACTGGCCCTTTATTACAAATATAGCTACACATGCCTTTTAATTAATCTGTTTACATCCCAAACTTCATCTTCTGACCATTTTTTATAACAATCTTTTTAAGACAACAGCTTGCTTTTTGTAATGCATTTTGTTTAGCAATGGCAATCCAACTCATATATTCTTTTTAGCCAATGATGTTACTTAATTATGCAGTTTTCATTCTAGGACAGCTAGGGGCAACAATCACCTCACTAACACCCCAACTTCACCTAACAACCCTTACGAAAAGTCAGATCTGCTAACTTTGCCAATGCTGATTTCACTTTTTTCCTCCAGTGCCATCTGCTGAAAATTAAACAAGTAATTTATAAGGACCCAGCAAAAATTCTCAAAGCACGCGATTTTGAAGTTTCACTCTCCCACAGTCTTCAGCAGAAGGAGCTTCAGTTGTGTGTTTCAGTTTTCCAGATAAATAATCTAAAAGGTCATAGGTTGTTTAGGAATTTGTGAAACAACAGCACTTAGGAAATGTACTTTGGGAAAGCCTAGGCCTCCCTAAAGGCGTTCTGAGAGATTCTTTCCCCCCATAAGATTTTTTTTAATACAAATGGTAAATTTACAGTGCTAAGCTACTCCCTTCACTTCAGTCTTCTATGTCTGCTACTTTATGTAGTTGATTGTGTCCTATACGTTCAATGAGCGCAGCACACACAATATAAATAAAGACAATGATGGTAGACTTTAGTAAAAAGATGACATGTAAATCAAGATAAACAATTAAAATAATGATTTTGCAGAGGTTTGCATTGCAGGGGATCAGTTTGTTCATCTAATCTTAACTGGAAAATATGAGAGTCTTGTCCATTCTATTTAGTTATTAAAACAGTAAATTAATATATGAGATGAGTTTTATTTAAACATGCATTGCTGCCTTATGAGAAGATTAAATTGTAACTTTCCATTAAGAGCATTTTTTTGAGGAAGCTGCTTGTCTCGTGCAACATCCTGCGCCCTACTTTCTGTGGGACCGGTTGCATTGCACATGACTGTGTATAGTGGGATTTACTGCAGTGTATGCCCAAACTCCATACACTCGTCCCCCAATGCATTGTTCTATAGATATGTTATTAGTTTGCAGCCAGCTGTGGATGCAGGTGTCATGCATTATGCCCACTTACATTGAAACAGCTGAATGTAGCCATCAGAAATGCACACTCTCTGGTCACAGGGTCTTACACTCCCAAAACCAGCAGAGCGCATCAGGCTCTGAGAGCTACACTGAAAGTGAAACCAGACCTACACAGACCTTCTTGTGACAATGAGCTGCAGGAGTGCTAGTTAGAGAGACTAACAAATGGCTTTTTGCATGCATAGATGCATTGCTATTTTTTGTTTTCTTTATTCTGTTTTTAATTTCGAGATCTATTTGCAAATTTGTGGATCCATAGACCTGAACTTGGTTCCACTCATCTTTGTTTAAACACATTTTGAGGCAAATATCTTTCCCTCCAGGACATCCCTAATCTGTGTAAACTCAGAAATTTCGATGTTATTTCAACAAAGTTAAATAACACCCATATTGAGGCTCATTTACAAACCAGGTATGGGTTATTGGGTAGTAGTAAGAATGATAACACAGACTGGACAAATGACTTTAGACAAAATGTTTCACTTGATCACTGTTCAACAGCGATGGATGTTGGGTAATATATTGATATTTATTTCACACAAGAGCAAAATTTGGCTGGTACACCAGTTTTGGCCAATGATGTTTGGAATTACCAGCAGCAGCTGGCAACTAGGAAGAGTGGGGGGACGGGGAAATAGGTGGTGGGTGGGTGCATGCATGCAAGGTGAGTGGTGGCTATCGGTAAAAAGAAATAGCCACTTACCTTGCTTGCTGCACGACGTCCAACGCCCTTCTTGCTCTGGTCCATGTTCTGGAGGTCTCTCATCCAGGCTTTGCGGACTCTAGCCAATTTGCCTAACCAATCCTGGCACTGATCTCATGCTGGTAACCAACATGAGAGAAACACCTAGACTGGAGGGAGTGGCTTCTCTCGGTGTTCTCAAGAGTACTAGAGGTCTGTGCTTTCTCTAACCCAGCTGTCTAAGACAGCTGGGTTAGAGAGGTTTAAAATGTGCATGTCTGGTGGGCTGTCGCAGAACAGCTGGCCAAAGAGAAGTGTACACTTTAAACCTAAGTTCACAGCCAGCCCACCAATCCTCCCTCCTGCTTCATTTGCCCTACCCCGTCCTGACTTTCGGTTTGGTGATGAAAAATAAAATGGTAATAAATTAAGTTTATTACCATTTGTTTTTCATCTCTGAGGCTTTGAGGAGGAGGGGGTTATTTTTCTTAGTGGGGCGAGACTCCTCTGTCCTAATGGAGGTGCAGCCCCTGACAACTACTGTTTTTACATTAGCGCAATCATACCCTTATATCAATTCCATATTACTCAGGGACAGTGCCTTACCAAAAATCCTTGCTTTTGGCAGCACTGAATGTATTGCGGTATCACGTATGTTCGTAGCGGGCAAACAAGGGGTGGGGAATTGGGGAAAGGCATGCTGGAAATACAGAAGTCTGAAATGTGAAACAAAAGTGTTTGTTCATTAAAGGCTGTTTGTTCCCGTGCAGTATGTCCTGCCTCCTTACTGCAGTATTATGTATGGGAAGTGAGTCCCTTTTACCCACAAATCCCCACAGACCATTAGGATTCCTTGCAGTTATTTGTCTGCAGAGAATCATGTGTGATTGATCAACCAGATTGCTCCTCGTGTGTCTTCTGTCTATTGACAGTTATACCAGTATGCAGGCCCTAAAAACATTAAATGCTGTTAGGTAACATCTCTAGTCAGTAAAGTTACAGGAGATTATGTTCTCGGTGCTGGGCCTATTCTCCCCCCATATTTAATACTCCTTTTAAGAGCTATTTCCTGCAACAATCACCTGCATGTTGCACCCCAAGTTATGCCTTACTATTTGATCGGAAAGCCTTGAGAGTACAGCTTTGCTCCTTTGTTGGTCGACCACCAGCCAGGGAGCCACAAAAGTAAGTCTCCAGTATAAAGCCTCTCTGCTACAGACAAGGTCCATTGTCGGAAACAAAGAACACAGGCTACCCCTCCATCCTGGATTCTAGGAGAATGTAGGCATGCTAAAGTCTCCTTTTAAAGTTGTAACAACAAATGGCTGCCATCAGAGAACCATGGGAAATGTAGTCCCATTAGTCTTGTGCATTTTCAGTAGTTTTTGTATGCATAAATGTTCTTGGTCGAATCCACCAGGAATCATGGACTTGGGCTTGACTAAAAGGTTAACAATTATTTATTTCTTTTGTGCCCTCAACTGTTTTCTGTTGAAGTTTTATTATTAGTAAGCGTTATTGTTTTACAGGCAACAAACTTAAAGCAACTGCTAAAACACCACACATACAGATCAAAATATTATACTACTTTATACATCACTTTCCAAAACTTGTTAAAATCCACCAAGTGCTCAAACTAGGACCAGGGACTGTCTGACCGAGGAGTGTAATGGTGTCCTTATGTGTTCTTATCACTAAATAAACACAGGCTTCCATTTCTAGGGGCGGGTGAAAGATGAAAATGGGAATTATAATAATAAATGCATAGCTGAATATTTAAAGCTTATTGAGCAAACTAGGCTTCCATAAAGCCCTTCCATTTCCATCCCAGACTGATTCCAGGCTGTCAACTAAATATAGCATATCTGTGATTAAAACTAGGAAATTCATAAATATAACTCGGACTCGCAAAATCATAAAAATGTTACTATACCTGCAATTCGAGTAACTTAAATAATCTACTCTACTTAACTATAATGTACTTGACCAGTAAACGGGTCTCAAATTATGTGATCCTAGGCAAATAGTTTACAGAGTCAACTTGTTCTTAATTCTCACATATGAATGCACCTTGAAATATGTGAGCTCAGCATTTCTGCAGTAAAAAACCTCTTTTGTTTGATTAAATCGACTAAAGTTTGCTGCTTGCATCACAAGAATCTAGCCCACATACCCATGAGGTCTAGCCCACATAACCTAGGATTTCTTTTGGTTTACTAACAACATTGCCATCAGGGCAGGAGTGTTTCTCAGTTTGTTTAAACACTCAATTTTAATAAACATATTACCAAACCATGATGTGGTAACATATTGTCATCTACACACAGTAACTTTCCAAAAACCTCTCCACTAACTTGGAGCCTTACTGATAAAACTATATAGTGTATTAACAATCTGTGTAAATTGGGTTTCAAGAAAGATATCCTTTGCACATTTACATGTAAAGTATTCTGATGTGTTTTGATTCTATGAAAATATTTTCTCATCACACAGAAATATAAAAAAGGCCTTTCACAACTATTGAAATATATTTTGAAATGTTTGCACAGTTGACTTAGTCATTTAAGTGTTGCGTGTTAGGAAAAACCTGACACCCTATATCCTTTTATTTTACATTCTAAGCAGCAGGTCTCACAGTTCACCTTACAAAGTGCTGGAACTCTGCATTCAGAAGGAAAATTAATTGTAAGAAAAACGGACTTTTGACCTCGATCTGTGAACACAGAGCAAATGTGAAATAAGAGCAATTTTTAAAGGCATATTTTATTGCCTCTTTACCTATGAACTGAGCAGAACACCTGTTCAGCGTCAAATTGCCAGAAGGGACGAGTAAGTATTAAAAATAGCTTGACCTGATCAAATAAAACTCGCCAATGCGAGTTGTCGAGTGGATTTTTCGAGCCCTGCTTCAGCCCATCACAAAACTATTACGTGCATGGCTGTTGTATTCCCAAGATCACACAGCTTATTCTAGGCTCACAGCATGTATCACGGAAGATCTCAGGAGAGCAAGCCTCATTTTTTAAAATGTTAGATTCTCGTCAGGCATATAGTCCAGCATAAATACTATTCTTGTTGTGATTCAACATCTAACTTCCACCCAGGCTAGTTAAAACTCTTACCCTTTAACCCCTTGAGCAATGGCGTTATACTTTCCCCTCCATATAAGGAGTTACATTTTTTCAATCCTGTCAGAATTACTGAAACTTGGTTCTTTATCCTTTCAATAGTTTTATTTCACTGAACTTTGTTAACAATAACCGTAAATACTTGTACTAATCTACCACCTCCAGCATCTAACCATCTTCCCACCGTTTACAACAAATATTTTTTTTCCGAAGATGAGACTGTCTTAGTGTAGGCAAGACTCTACCTATTTTAAAAAACAATAATGCCTAACACAGACGTACTCAATAACTACCGACCAATGACTAACAACCTGATTATACAAAGTCATTGAGAAATGTGTGTCTTCTCAATTGAACAAACAGATTGACAATAGCAATCTTTTGTCTGTTGCTCAGTTCATATTTTGAGGTGACCACAGTACATAAACAGCAAATTTAAAAATACACAACATGCTTGATGAAGAAGATACTTGCCTCATTGTCTTATTAGATTTATTAGCAGGATACACTGTCAACCACACCATACTCCTCAAAATTCTTGAACAGTGATTGGGCCTCAAAGGCTCAGTACCCATATCGCTCTGATCATTTCTCATCCGTCACCCTCATCTAGTCAAGTTGGGTAATTTCACTTCAAGGCCTGATCAAGTTTCCTGTGGTGTACCCCGAGGCTCCATCTTATCTCCAGTACCTTTCAGTTTGTATGTTGAATGTCTTGGCCTCTTACTGTTAGGCTCTGGAATGAAATTACATCAGTATGGGAACAGCCATCAACTTTATTTAAAATGCTTCTCATTTCCTCATTGCTGGACATGAACACACTCCAAAGGGGCATTGCCCAGATGTTTGCATGGACAACTGAACAATACCTAAAATTAACCCTTCAAAAGAATGAATTTTTACTCTTTTTTTGCATGTCCTATGAAGGGATTGATTCATAAGTCATCAAAAAGCTCATGCAACGTGCTACTTGCCATCCTCTTCTGCTGAGTTAATTTTTTGGCTTCTTCTTTGAGAGTTCTTGCTCAAAATTGCCCAAACTGCCAACTTCCTCCTTCGCCAACCCAGGAGTCAAGCATCTTCTTTCTTATAATCAACTGCACATGTACTCATCATTTCCAGAATTGACACTAATTCCATCCTAATTGGTCTTGTAGCCTATCTTATGTTGCCTATGTAAGCAGTTTTTAATTCCACTGTCCAATTAGTCTTAGAAGAAATACATTTGGACCACATAACTGATTCAATGAATCTTTTGCTGGAAACTAGGGTCCAATTTAAGCTTTGTTGTCACATGTTGAAGGCCCTTCACTTATGAAAACTGGGTTACGTATCTGACCTGCTGACAATCTCCGGGACCCCCAAAGGTTCCTGAACTCACTCTCAAATCCCTTACATTCAGATCATTGCTAGCCCATATTTAATATCTTCTTTTTATTACAAACAGCTTTCACTTCAATATGAATAATTGTGATTTTCTCTAATGCACATTCATAGCATGATCTTCTGTGTTACAAATCTGTTGCAAAATGGTAATAATTAAGTTTATGCAAATACATTCATTATAGTTAAACTTCTTTGCTCGAACATATAATTTTTAGATGTTACTAATACACAGAGTTATCATAAGGTTATTGAATGGGGGCCTCAGTCCTTGTTATCTTTCAGTAGAAAATGTTACGAAGTAATCCTGAAGTCACTGCCGGGGCATTTTTGTTAAATGTTTATTCTAACAGTTTGCAACATGTTCCCTGACGTACCTTTTAAAAGCTCACATATGAAGCCATAGGTTAGAGAGGAGCTTCCTGCCTGGGATATCAGACAAGTGAGGCACAACTTCAGCACCAACTTCAACTCCAGGGAAGGTTGCTTTGGGATGGGTGCCCTTCACAGGTGACTTACAGGCTATGAGCTTATCCACAGCTTGTGACCAAAGTAGCAGGCTTGCTATCTAGACTAAACAATAAAGACTTATTTTTCTGAAAAAGGGTATGCTCAAGAAAACCACTTTTGAAACTTGGAATTGAGCAGTTTATTTACTAACCTGCCTGAACTTTCATAGCGCCTAGAAGCAGCACAAAGAGGTACTTGGGATTATGACATGCAATAACCATGTTAGAATGTTCCCTTTTTCCATTACTTATAAGTTGCTTCAGTGCATTACTGTTTTTTGTGTGGGCGCAATTCATATGATGTGCACGAAGGTAGGATTTGAAAGTAAACATTTTAAATGCATAATCTGTTTACTAGTGCTGTATGAGTGTGTTATTCCAAAATAGGTTTGTGTGTCCACCTGTTGTCCCTAACACTACTCATAGGCTAATCATTACCGGAAACACTTAATACACAAATACTGCTCAGTGAGTTGTGAATTGGTTGAGTTTCAATTATGTCTGACTGTCATTTTGATAATTTACTAATTAATCATTTTCTTGTCTCATGTTTTTTCATGCCCCTTCTTTATTTTCCTAGACCTTCTTAGACTCCTCCTACCTCTTGAGCTTGCTCTTTGCCAACGTGATTCTTTTTCTTAGGCTGCATGCCTATCACCTTTTCCTTTTACCATCATTTTCACCTCCTTTGTTGTGTTTGCCAAGTTTAAATCCTTTCTAACTCACTCAAAGCTGCACAACAAATTATTGTGCAGTTTTGGGTTTCGACAGAAGCCTCTACTTCGGCACCGTGGTCGACAAGGGTTTGGTCCATATATGCTATGAAGTAATTGAAGTAATATTCAGTAATTGACAGCATTAATAGATAAAACATAGAAGCTTGAAAGGACATGGCACCGTTTTGCACCTTTTGGAAGGCTCAGGGCTCTATAGCCCTAGTCCGGGTTAGACTACCCTTGATATTACACAAATCTGGGACCATGCAGCTCAAGTGAGTTGGAGTTCCACTCCTCCCTGAGTGGGGGGGCATGGGCCAACCCCTAAAACCACCAGGGGTGCTCCATAGCAACGTTTTGACCAATTGGCTACCAGCTAGATGGGCTGGAGTGTTGTCAGAGGTAAAGATTTCTATTGTTATTCTGTAGTATGGTAAACTCTGAGGACAAGGTGAATAGGTTTTCTGATGCTGCTGCCAATTTGTCTACTACTGTTAATGAAGGGTCAGATGTACAAAGTTAATTAGCAGTTTTAAACTGCAACATTTGTCATTGCCACTGCTAAATGGCCTTGTACTATGTACCAACCCTAATTTGCGAGTCGGTAACCTATTACTTTTTATTATGAAGGGGCAAGCCAAGGGTGTCCTTTTCTAATTGCGAGCCGAAGGGGGGTGAATGATTGTTTTGCAACAGGGAATTGCAGTTATCACCAATTTCAAATAGGTTGTAACCCATTCACAAAGGGAAAGGGGTCTCAAGGGACCCCCTTCTCCTTTGTAAATGGAGGCGCCTACATTTTTTGAGAGCACGCAATGCCTACTCTGGGAAAAAATGAAAAGGAAACTTTCCTTTTTTTTTATTGTGTAATGCATCCAGTTTGTCTTTGAGGAAAAGGGGCTGCATTTAAAAAAAAAAAAAAAAAAAAGTCAGCTTTATTTAACAGGCAGTCACAAACATGGTGCAGGGATGTGGAATTCCTATCGCCCAAAGCCTGGGACATCTTGTTTGGGGTCAAGGGCAACACGTTTTTATGTTTACTTTGTCCTTAGGACAAGTAGGCCCAACCCTCTGCAGCACAAACCCTTTGGCTGCTTGTTTACAGAGAGTTGAACTCTCTGCAGTTGAGGTAATGTGTTTCCTAAAGATAATGCAGTTCGAACTTGTATTTATGGTTCATTATTTGAAAGCCTTCATTATTAGGGTGAGTGCTGTAAATAAATGTTTTAAGGTCACACTTCACTACTGACGTTGGTTCCAGTACAAAAAAAAAAAACGTGTATACACATGTTTGAAAAGTTTAGGGTATGAGGCTAAGTATAATGCTCCCAGAATGCTCTCTGATTAGATGCAAATGAAGTGTCATTTAGTAAAATGTTTTGATGCATGCTAGTATTTCCCAAAAATATTTCTAATGGAAAATCAGTGTAACCATTTTCAACACGATTATGGGAAGCATGAAAATAAACAAACACTGACAAAGCCAACTGATCTGACATATTTTTATAAGTCTTTTAGTTTCATCAATGCGTGTCTTGTTTTGACATGGCTTTTGTAACATTTTATTGTTGTGGGAGCTACCAGGCCCTCAACATTGTAACAAACACTGGCAAAAAAAAAAAAAAACGTTTTTGAACTCTAAAAGCACACGTTGCCACCAGTGGCATAACAAAGGCCCCGCAGCCGCCCTCCAGGGGGCCCCTTCAGCACAGCACCTGCCCTGAGTGAGTCTGGAGAGGGGGCTCCTCCATGTTCTTTGCAAAGGGGCACCCTCCAGTTTCGTTACGTCACTGATTGCCACTGAAGTTCCTGACACTGAACAAAACTACTTTGTGTGCCAATATGCTCCTTGTGGAAGAGCAGAATGCGATCACTCACAGTAAAGCCAGCCGAAAGAGAGAGAAATAGAAGTTTAATAAAAACAAAATGTCTTTGTTAACACCAGACCTAATTAGGGACCAAGACCCACATGTAGGTAGCTTTTTGCATGTCGCAAACAGCGACTTTAGCTGTTTGCGACGTGCAAAAAGCACATTGCGATGCACAAACCCAGTTTTGCGATTTGGTAACCTGGTTACTGAATCGCAAAACGGGTTTGCGTCTCGCAATTAGGAAGGGGTGTTCCCTTCCTAATTGCGACTCGCAGAGCAATGTAGGATTGTTTTACGAACGCGGGCGCAAACCAATCGCAGTTTGCACCCATTTCAAATGGGTGCTAACACTTTCACAATTTCCCCATTGTGAATGGCACTGTAAACATTTTTTCAGAGCCTGCGGACCACTGCCTGCTCTGAAAAAATGAACCGAAAACGTTTCATTTTTCGTTTTTGTAATGCATCTTGTTTTCCTTTAAGGAAAACGGGCTGCATTACAAAAAAAAAAACTGCTTTATTGAAAAGCATTCACAGACATGGTGGTCTGCTGTCTCCAGCAGGCCACCATCCCTGTGAGGCCGCCATTCGCACCTCATGATTATTCATGAGGTGGGCATTTGCGTAGCCCTTGTGAATCACAGATGGTGTCAGGGACACGATCCTACATTCGGATTTGCGACTCGCAATTTGCGGGTCGCAAATCTGAACCTACCTACATGTGGCCCCAAATTCTTAAAGAAAGTCACAAAAGTGCACCCATGGTATATGTCGTACCCCTGTAAAAGATTTGTGAACTGTATTTTAGCATGGGTAAATACGTATGTGTAGATTTGCTCATGTGAAAATCTATTGAGCATTTGCAAGTTCATTTTCCCTCCAGCCACTTTCTTCCCAACCCTGGAAGAAGTTCTAATTCTGCCATTGTCAGGAGTAAATGTCCAACCTTTCTTATTATGGGAAAATATTAGAGAGAAGCTGGTGAAAATCATTAAAACATGCAGGTTAGTAGGTTTGCAGACTCAAAGGCATTCCAGCCCTGGAACTATTGCTTACTGCTTCCTCCAGCCCCAGTATGCAGATCTGCAGAAAGGTTGAAAAATAAGGAAATTGCTACAGTAGGGATTGAAACTGCAAGTATTCAAGCCCTACTATGGTAGTAGCCCTGGCATAATCAGAGAGGCTATTATCAGAGCTCTTACATAATGAGATTGCTGCCATAATTTGGCGCCACACTACATGGCACCAAAGAGACAAGTAGATCTTTTTACAGGACAAGTAGATTTGAGATCAACCTGTCCCGTGGTCAAGTAGATATTTTAATAAATTCCACACCCCTGATGGTGGTCTGCTGACCCCAGCTGGTCACCATCCCTGTGAGCGCCTGGCATTCCCATTGGCCAGCAAGTTATGACCTGCCTCATGAATATTAATGAGACAGGTCCCTTGTAACCCATTTGCGTATCGCAAACAGAGACAGTGTTGTACATCAGCTTTTGCAATTCACAAATTGTGAGTCGCTATAAATCGCAATTTGCAAGCCGTAAAAGCTGACCATCGTACATCTGGCCCTTAATATTTTTTCCTTTTATATGAATCTTTTGCATCGATGGCTCTTGATTTTATTTTTATGATTTACACTGGAGTGTTTTATTTCTAACATATACATTTGCATATAATGCTCAGAATTTAGGGCATTATTGTTGATGGTTGACGTGCTACGTTTGCTTATTAAAACCTCAATAAAAAACAGTCAAGATAGAAATACATAAATAAATTGTTCTTTGCAAACATCATGCATATGTAACTAAATTTTTCTGTAACGCGTTCAAATACCTTCCAGTTCAGTGGTACTACCGAAAAATAAGAAAATAAATAAATAAATGAGAAACTTGATTTAGATTTGTAAATTGTATTCTCCTTTCAGGATTTGTACTGTGTACGACATTTCTTCTGTAGCCCAGGAGGGGTTAAAGCTAGCACAGCAAGGCTATCAGCAGAAAGGAGACACTCAACTGACTTCTAATTCTGTGTAAAAATGAATTAGATACAGATACGTGCCTATATATATACCCAGAAACAAGTAACATAGTGCAGCAACAAATGGGCAACGTCACAGTAACATTTAACATTGCTAGTTTGAGTCCAGTTTCCAGCTTGGAATGATTGTTAATATCTAGTGGCATCTAGTAAAGTGGAGAAGACCTCTCTGAAGATGCTTATTTTCTAATTTCTTTTAAATGCCTGTAATTTTCGTGATGTTTCGATCTGGGCTAAGTAAGGTCCATAGTGCGTGCCTTGGAATGTGCTTGTTTGTCCAATCTGATCTGAGCAGTCAGATTTGTTTGCTGGATCTCAGGTTGCTGCTGGGTTTGTAGGGCAGTGCTGACCTCTGCAGATAATGTAGGCCCTAACGCAGTCTTGTTTTCAACACTGTTTGATGGGGATCCCTCTTTACTACCTGGGTAACAAAAATCAGGAGAGTTCTTAGAGAGCAAGAGTGATGTGATCAGATCTTGCCAGATGGAGGTATAGTCCAGCTGCCTGAATTTGTTTCCTCTGATGGCAGAAATGTTCTTCTTGTGTTTTCCAAAACCAATGATTGTGCAGTAGTCAAGTGATGAGAAAACTAGGGCTCTTGTGTGTTCAGTCCAGTGACTTAACAGTAGCTCTAATGTTTCAGAGTGATTAGCTTATTTTCCAAGTACATTGGGTTATATTTTAAAATGCCTTAACACGTAACATATTCTGCTTTGTTGAGTATTATAAGGAGTTATTATGATAAAGTACCTTTAAAGGTTAAAATGCTTCTGTTTTGCTTCTTTTAAGGTTTGACACAAAGGATTCACACCTTGCCCTCCCTTATTATAAGATGTCTGGGTTATCACTGTCTAAAATTCTGAGCAGAGCAGTCTTAGAAGAAGAATCTGCGAACTATGGAAAGGGGTTCATATTTTACCTAAAACATTCACTTTTTGAAGAGTTGGATGAAGTGTTAAACGAAGTAAGTGTATCATTCTAGTAATAAACCACTTTATCATATGCTAAAAATAAGAACAACATTTTGTTTAAAAGCTTTTTCTTAATTTTGATTATACAGGAAATGGCAACGAAGGTGCTCCATATATTAAATGGTACAGAGAAGAGCCACTTACCCCATGCTTTGTGCAGCCCTTGCATGCAGAATGTCTGCCGAAAAACTGCAATGAAATACCTGCAAAACCTGAATATCTCTACGCCCTCTACATTAGTGACTCTTACAAAGGCTGCCATGGCCCTTAAAATGCAGAACTTCAAAGCGTTTGAAGCAGAAATGGAAAGACATTCTGAGGTGGGATATATTTAGAAGCATTTGTTAGTGTCTGGGTTTCCTAAATATCAATTGGGAAAAGTTATTCTGGCAATTACGTTTTGGTCTAGTCTTTCTCGAGTCAGTGACAAGACTGAGATTAATTTCTTAACATATTTTAAAGTATGGCTTTCAAAAGATGCAATTGCTTCATTGCCACTGTTCAAGATATGTAAGGTCTTAGAAAGAGGCTGTTGATGTGGCAACAGCACAGCCATCTCTTAATGATGCATTTCTTTGGAAAAAATAACAGGACTTACATCATGTTTTTCACTAGCCGATAGTAAAATTACCACACGTTACAGTCAGCTTTCTTTTATATTCGATATCATCCTGTTTGATTTATCTCACTCCTTTTCCTCTGCCTTTACACCAGTATCTGGTCTCCCTGTTCCTACTGCCAGTGTCTTCTCTCTACTTAAAAAAAACAAACCTCCAGCTGACTGCTGTTATGATGTTATTTTATTTGTATTTGTATAGTGCACCATGAGGGTATCTTTGCTCCTTACAGATGTGTAAGACTAGCCCCGGGGAGGGTGAACCTACTTTAAGACAGAAGGAAATTCTAATATGAAGTGGGAGGTCATTTCAAGTTTTACGAGTGATGTAGACCTCCACATCTGCTTTTGTGAATGTGTGGGACGTGTGCTAGTAAGAGTCCCAGAGAGCGGAGGTGCCTGGGGGTTAGCGGAATTGTGTGCGACTCTTCAGGTTGGCTAGGCCTATGTTGTGTAGTGCTTTGTATCAGTGGGTGAGGAGTTTGAACTGTGCACGCTTGTGTATCGGGAGACAGTAGAGCTCCTTCACGTGTGGTGCGATGTGAGACCGACATGGGAAGTTGAGGATGAGTCTCGCAGTTGCAGTCTGGATGGTCTGCGGTCACTATGCGAGTAGGTTGGTGATTCCTGCTTAGAGAGAGTTCACATAGTTCAGTCTGTTGGTGATGAGAGCTTGGGTGTCGGACCTTCTGGTGTTATGCGGCAGCCAGTTGTAGATCTTTCTCAGCATCCTTAGAGTGTGGAAGCAGGATGCGGTTAAGACTTTGACCTGGGCAGACATGTGCATTTTGTTGTTGATGATGAGCCTGAGGTTCCATGCTTGTGGGCCGGGTGGTGGGACTGAAGTCTGTCAGCTACCAGGTTGGGACCCATGGCGAAGAATCTTTTCCAAAGATCACCCTTTCTGTGTTGTAGGTGTCGGCTTAAGACACTTGCAATTGATCAAGGTGGCCACTTCAGTCAGGCAGGTGTTGAAGTTGTTCCTTGTGTTGGCGATTTGTCTGATAGTGACAGAATCAGTTGTGTTTCATTGGCGTAGGAGAAGATGTTGATGGTGTGTGTGTGACACCTGCCGTTGAGGTCCTGTAGACGTTCAACAAGGTGACGCTGAGAAAGGATCCTTGAGGTACTCTGCAGATGACATTCCTGGCATCTGAGCAGTAAGGTGACATGCTCACTGTTTGGGCCTTCTCGTTACAAATGTGCATATCCATTGGAGTGCTGGTCCTTAAATACCATTCTTGTGTAGTCATTTGACCAGCAATCTGGTGCCTATCACCTTCCTCTCTTTATGCAATATATTCGGAGCCTGTTGTATATACTGCATATTCTGCATATGCAGTGACACCTGAAAGTCCATGCAGTCAGTCTTTTGATGCATTGCCACCAACTGGATTACTTTCACCCAGTCCTTAAACCTCTTGACCATAGCCAGGTGTATATCATTATTTCAACCTCCACAAAGTTAGATTACCATTATTTCAGCCTGGTAAGCAACTATACATTTATTTTGGATATTTGTATTTATTTTTTTAATTTGCATTTTTCCTTAGTTTTTTTATGCTTTATATCTGATAGAGACTTCTAGTTGCAGATTCCATACCTTAGAATTCACCCCCAGGCGTCAGACTGGATCTGGAGATTTTTTCTTCGAGCAATACCCTTGCGCGTCGGTCGTTGGCGTCGTGGTCGCCGTGATGACGTCGGGAGTAGTACATAGACGCCGCCCTCGCGCCGTGACGTCAGTTCTTTTCTTTCCGCGCCACGCGCTGATCCGAGAGAGAGCTACCCTCGACTATTTTTTGGCTGAATTCTACCGTTTTGTGCGTCGAGGATGCCCCCGAAGATCGGGTTCAAGCTGTGCGAGGACTGCCACCACATGATGTCGGTGACGGACCCTCATCGTGTCTGCCTGTGGTGCCTCGAGCCCGACCACGACCCGAAGTCGTGCTCCGAATGCCAGGCAATGCATCCGAAGGCTTTGAGGGAGCGGTCCCTAAAGCTGATAGGGGTCCGGCACTCAACCCCGCGTACATCCCGATCTCGCTCGAGAGGAAGGTCTCGAGATCGGTTGCGGAGACACCACCACTCGTCTTCTTCGAAATCGTAGGGTCAAGGTAAGAAGAAGAAGAAGTCGAAGAAGTCCCATCACTCTCCGACTTCACCCCGTCGCTCGGCCGACGCGACGCGGGACGAGCATCCACGAACTAGGCCTCCATCCTCGGAGCCTATGACTGGGTCGACTCTGCGCTTCCCCGAGTTTCCCGGAGCCGGAGCAACCCCCGCCCAACTCAATGAGTTCTTTGAGGCCATGCGCCTCATCTTTGGGCGTGCCGACCCCGATACAGCGCCTTCGGGCCCAAAGGGCTTGGCTGAGGGGCCTTCGGGTTCCGCGCCGGCGGCTTTGGCCCTGGCCACGAGGTCGCCTCCAGATCTGTGCGCGGATCCGTGCCGACGCTGGTCGCACAGTCGAGACCTTCCCTGCGCTGGTTTGTTTAGCGACACTCCCGACGTCGGTAGTGTCCACTATTGACGTAGACCCGATTCTCGTTCCTGACGACTCGGAGTCGGAGCGGCGTCGGGCGCTGCCGCCATCGGCTTCGGTGGGCCCCATTCGCCCGAGGTCAGATTCTGACCCGTTTTCCTATGGGTACGAATACGGGGAGGAATTGGAGGGGTCCTTGGACCCTTATGAATACCAGGAAGACCCTACTATGGACTGGGCACAGGACTTGGGCGAAGCCGGTGGTCTGGATACTTCTCCTGGCGGCTGAGGTCCTTGGCCTTGAGCTACCTACAGTCGAAGTCAGGTCTAACCTCCTGACGGAGGAGCTTCAGCCTAGGGCTTCTACGTCTGAACCCCTTCTCTCATTTAATGAAGCCCTCACTAACGTCCTTTTGGGTACATGGTCCAAACCCAACACAGGGGCTCCTGTGAACAGGACTATTGCTCGGCGACATCGGCCTGCCCCGAATGACCCGAAGTTCCTGTCCCAACATCCTACGCCTGAGAGTCTTGCAATCAAGGCGTCCTCTTCTTCTGGCGTGTTCCCTTCCGCACCCCGATAGGGAATCCAAAAGGCTTGAACAATTTGGTAAGAAGTTATTTTCTTCCTCCAGCCTCGCGCTGCGGTCCGTGAACACCGCATGCCTTTTGGGACGTTATTCCCACTCACTGTGGGATACGGTTGCGCAAGTCCTGCCGCAGATACCGGAGGAGGCCCGTGCTATTGTCTCCCAAGCAGTCAAAGATGGGAGAGACGTGGCAAAGTTCACAATCCGTTGTGGGCTGGATACGACCGACTCTCTGGGCAGATCGGTTGCTACGACTGTAGCCTTACGGCGCCATGTCTGGTTACGTACTTCTGGCTTCTCGGAGGATGTCCAACAGTCACTCTTGGACATGCCCTTTGATGGCACCCGTCTCTTCGGAGACAATGCGGACTCGGCATTGGAGAGGTGTTCAAGGAGTCCAGGGCTACGGCTCGGTCCCTTGGCCTTTCTGCTACCACCCCCACCCCACACACACAGTCCGCTTTTCGTCCCTTTCGTGGCCACGGAAGGGGCGCCCTGTCACGTCCTCAACCCAGGCACCGGGCCATGCACGCTGGACAGGGCGTGGCCGGGGGCGCGGAATCCCACATAGTCGTGGGACAGGGAACCAGAGGTCTGTCCAGTCAACCTCTGCCTCCGCAGCAGCCTCCAAACCTTCCTAGTCCGTCCCCTCACTCACGCCAGTAGGTGGCAGAATCCGCCATCACCTGGCCCACTGGGAACATATAACCATGGACATGGGTTTTGCAAATAATTTGGAAGGGCTACTCCCTTCTTTTCGAATCTGCACCACCACACATGCCACCATCTTCCATTCCCTTTCGGAGGATCATTTGGTGCTTCTCCGCCAGGAAGTCGCGGCTCTCTTGGCCAAGGGAGCTTTAGATAGGATCCCTGTGCCAGAAGTAGGTTGTGGTTGGTATTCCGACTACTTTCTGATACCAAAGAAGGACAAAGGCTTGCGCCCTATCCTAGATCTTCGGGACCTAAACTACTTCCTCAAGAAGGAGAAGTTCAAAATGCTCACCCTGGCTCAAGTTCTGTCTGCCTTAGACCCAGGAGACTGGATGGTAGCGTTGGACTTGCAGGACGCTTATTTCCACATCCCCATCCTGCCTGCCCACAGACATTACCTACGATTCGTGGTAGGTCACGAGCACTTTCAATTTACCATGCTCCCTTCCGGCCTTACCAGCGCCCCTCGGGTGTTCACGAAAGTGATGGCGGTGGTTGCAGCTCATCTGCGCAGGTTAGGGGTCTCAGTCTTCCCCTACCTAGACGATTGGCTGTTGAAGGCGCCTTCGCCTCCAGACAGTGGTCTCCCACCTCCAGACTACGCACCAGCTGGGGTTCACTATCAAAGTGCCTAAGTCACACCTGACTCCCTCTCAGAAGCTCCCTTTCATCGGAGCAGTTCTGGACACAGTTCGGTTTCGGGCTTATCCTCCCCAAAAGCGAGTCCAAGACATTCAGGCTATGATTCCGATCTTTCAGCCTTGGTCTTGGGTTTCGGTGAGACAGACTCTGAGGCTGCTGGGCCTCTTGGCCTCCAGCATCCTGCTAGTAACACATGCCAGGTGGCATATGCGGGCTCTGCAGTGGGACTTGAAGTTCCAGTGGGCGCAGCACCAGGGGAATCTCTCCGACATGGTCCAGATCTCGGAGGGGACTGCGAAAGACCTGCAGTGGTGGCTTTCGAATCCCAATTGGGTCACTGGCAGATCCCTCTCCTTTCCCCACCCAGATCTCTCTATAGTGACAGATGCGTCGCTTCTGGGTTGGGGCGGCCACATGGGAGAGGCAGAGATCAGAGGTCTCTGGTCTCCGGCGGAGTCGGGACTCAACATAAATTTGCTGGAGCTCCGAGCGATCAGACTTGCGTTGAAAGCATTCCTTCCCTCTCTCACAGGGAAAGTGGTGCAGGTGTTCACAGACAACACTACCGCCATGTGGTACTCCAACAAACAAGGCAGGGTAGGGTCCTGGACCCTTTGTCAGGAGGCCCTTCACCTCTGGACATGGCTGGAACATCAGAACATTACCCTGATGGTTCAGCATCTGGCGGGCTCTCTCAACTCCAGAGCAGACAAACTCAGCCACTGATGCACTGTCGATCACGAATGACGTCTCCATGCGGAGGTGGCGCAAGGTCTCTTTCTCAAGTGGGGAGAGCCTTAGTTAGATCTGTTCGCCTCCGCATAGAACGCGCAATGTCAGCTATTCTTCTTTCTCGAGTGGAACTCCGGCCTCCTTTACGCCTTCCCGCCTATCCCTCTTCTGCCCAGAGTTCTCAAGAAAATCAAGAGCGACAGGGCCCAAGTTATTTTGGTGGCTCCGGACTGGGCTCGAAGAGTGTGGTATCCAGAGCTATTGAGCATGTCCATCGATCCTCCACTCAGACTGCGTCTTTGGGCGGATCTTCTGTCACAGCACCAGGGGACGGTCCTCCACCCGAACCTGTCCAACCTCCGCCTTCATGCATGGAGATTGAGCGGCAACAGTTGACGGCAGTTGATGCCCTTCCACCCGAAGTCTCCAATGTTATCTTGGCAGCCAGGCGTCCCTCAACTAAAACTGTATACGCCTGTCGTTGGATAAATTTGTGGCATGATGCACCAACAAATCTGTTGACCCCCTATCTGCCCCTCCTTCAGAGGTTCTTCTATTCATTCTTTCCTAGCCCAGCAGGGCTCTGCATTGGGCACCCTGAAGGGGTATTTGCCTGCTATTTCCGCCTTTCTTAGGCTTCCTGATTAGCCCTCACTCTTTAAATCTCCTCTTGTGAGTAGGTTCTTAAAGGGGCTTACCCACTTATTTCCTCCCACTCCCTTCATCATGCCTCAGTGGGATCTTAATCTTGTGCTTACTTTCTTGATGTGCACTCCCTTTGAGCCTATGCATAATTGTCCCCTACGGCTCCTCACATTCAAAACTGTCTTTCTCATCGTCATCACATCTGCTGGCAGGGTGAGTGAGCTTCAGGCCCTTTCTTCAAACCCTCCATGCTTGTCCGTACACCCCGACAAAGTGGTGTTACGCACAAGGGCTTCATTCCTTCCTAAGGTGGTTACACCGTTTCATGTGGGCCAGTCCATCACTTTGCCTACCTTCTACGCACCCCCACATCCTTCCCATGAGGAGGAGAGACTCCACCGTCTGGACCCAAAAAGAGCTTTGGCGTTCTATCTCAATCGTACTAAAGACTTCCGGGTGGACGTTCAACTCTTTGGTGGCTATGTGGGTGCGAAGAAAGGGAAGGCGGTGCAGAAACGTACTATCTCTCGATGGGTGCTTCTTTGCATCAAAATGTGCTACGCCTTGGCGAAAAAGCAACCTCCTGGTGGCTTGCGGGCTCATTCTTCCAGGGCCAATGCTGCATTCAGTGCTTTAGCACGCGGAGTTCCTGTCCTGGATATCTGTCAGGCAGCTACGTGGGCGTCTCTGCACACATTTGCTAAGCATTACTGCCTGGACAGTCAGGTCTGTCGGGACGGTCAATCGGTCCTGCAGGACTTTCTAGTATGATCTTAGTTCTCAGCCCACCACCGAGGATGGCATTGCTTGGGTATCTATTCTAAGGTAAGGAATCTGCAACCAGAAGTCACTATCAGATGTACAAGTTACTTACCTTCGGTAATGAAATATCTGGTAGAGACATATTCTAGTTGCAGATTCCTTACTGCCCACCCATACTCCCGCTTGCAAACTGATTTTTAGGGACAGGGATTCCCCCCTTTCAGGTCCTTAGCTCTGGCGCACCAATATCAGTGTTCTTAGCGGCTCTGCGCTCTGGCATGGAAAGTCATTAAAAGAAACTGATGTCACTGCGCAAGGGCGGCGTCTATGTACTACTCCCGATGTCATCACAGCAACTACGACGCCTGCAGAGCCGACCAACGCCACCTACTGACGTGCAAGGGTATTGCTCGAATAAATTTTTTCCAGATCCAGTCTTTTTCAATATTTAGGGAAATTCTTTAATAAGGAGTATATTCTACATCTCTATATACACTTGTTTATATTTTTTCCCTTCACTCTGTCCCCTGTATATATTTGCATTTTCACTATTTTTCTTCTTTAGTGTAAACCATTGACCAACATCTTAGTAGCAATCAAGTTAGTAATCAAACGCTTCTATGTATAATTAATTGGGGTTTATTTTCTTCAATACCAATTCTAACAACTTATAATATTGAAAATAATCACTTTCTGAGAATGAGATGTACTGCTTGCTCCCTGCATTGCACATTGAAAGTTTTTGAAATGCATTCAGCAGATTACTGTAAATGGAAAACACTTTTCGAGGTGATATTTAATTAGTTGTTTTTGGTTCCCTGTTGAGAGTCTGACTGCGATTGCTCTGTAAGGACTAAAATGCAGAGATTGTGGGTTGTAATAGTTATGTTATAGTATACGAGTTTGCTGGCTACTTGCAGATTTTTCATTTATTTGAATTTTAATCTTTGTTTGCACTGCTACAGTTTCAGGGAATGTTTAGTGCTCATTACTTTAGTAACAGACTATTACATCTAAAATTAATTATAGTCAATTTCTCAAACAAATACCCACACACCAAAAAAGCCCCGCCCCCTCGGACTCCACAATGCAACTTTCAGCAGTATTTGTTAGAACAAGGGCAAATAGATTGATAGAATTGCATCTAATTTTTCACTCCAAGCCATCTACCCATTTGGTCTCCATATGGATGAACAAGTTACTGACCATTGGAACGTCTTCATTTTCCAGACACTAGCTGGGTTTGGATCTGAGAACACACTACCTGACATTCTCTAACCATGCGTTTGAGATCTGTGTCATGCGCTTCGGTGAAGTTATAAGTCATTTCATATGCCATGAGTTATTAACTCATGTGGTCTCTGTCTTATGAAATTGACTGCCTGATTGGAAGAGTGGGGTCGATTTACCATTCTCAATCCATGATCACAAGGATTTGAGATGTAGGTTGGCAAAATTTTACAAAGCGTCAAGAATATCTTTTGCCAGCCTCTTTTATTCTCTTTTCCTATTATAAAAGAAAGTTACATAAACTCCTCACAATTGTGATTGTGTTAAGCAGTGTCAGAAATTAAGTATGGACATGACATTCACATAAACAGCAGTTTAAATTATGGGATCAGTAGTTCTCTGACACCAAGATAACGCTTTAAGACTTACTGTAGAACGTCAAAAATGATTTTTTCCCTGAGTGCCTTGAAATTTCTTTAGGTTCAGCTTTTCCTTTGTTGCACTGAGTGGTTACAGGGCATTTTTGGTTTGTGAAAGTAACAATTTAGTAACATTCTCAAAATTAGGACTTGGAAAGATTATTTACTTACCACTGTCATCACACTTGATTTATGCCATTTTGTGGGATTTTGTTATGCATACAGGACACTTTTAGGGGCCTCTGCTCCATTGGTACTCTTGCACTACATAAGCCTAATAGGATTAAGTACACAAAAGTGGTATATATTTGAGGCTGGCAGATGTCTTAAGTGCAGATTTCTTTGAGTGCTGTTCACTATATATTATGATAGAGATAGATATGCACTATATATATGTTTACAAATTCATGTGGTTAATGTCACAAGTAGCCACATACAATATAAAATGATAAAAATGGTCTGGTACTGTTTATTAATTATTTATAGAGCTCAGTTGTTAAAGTTGTTAAAACATCGTGGCACAAGGACATCATACTGCACAGCAGACAGAAACCTCTGCAAAAGAAATTAACCAAACAAAAATGTTTTCAGTCGTGTTTTGAAATGGAAGATGATAATCAATAATGCAGAGCTGTAGCAGAAGAGATGTGGGCCAGTAACTCGGAAATGTCTTCCTCCACATTGCACTTTTTAAAATCGAGAAACTTTCAGAAGTACTGAAATCTCTGGCAGGCTATAGGAAAGTGGGGTCAGATGAAATCTGATGAAGCCGTCAGTGCTGCTCCTCTGGAATCCTCCAGTTTGTTTCTTTAATTTTATCTTTTTGACAATTTGATAACTTTTCAAAATTATAGTTACACTATGAACCTCCGACTTACAGGCCCTCAGACTAACTTTATACTCCTCTTCACTTCTCATGCATGCCTAGCTTACTCCTTCATGTGGCATGAATGGGCATCCATTATATAGCCAGACAACAGCATACATTGAGCAAGGACTTGGTTCTCCTACTGCCAGGTCTGGGGGTGCAGTAGCCATTCTGGGTCAGAGAGAAATAGGTGTTAACCCAAGGGTAGGTCGCTCCCCCTGCTGCTGCAGCTCCACCAGCCCAGGCTCCTGAACCCTCCAAGCAAGTCCTGTGAAAATACAATAAGTACTCCCCCCGCCCAGCCCCTCGCCCTGCCCCGTGCTACTCACCTCTTCTCCTGTACCTCTGTCTTCTGCCTTCCGCTCTCCCCTCCTACCTCTCTCCGCTCCTCCGCCGTCCTTCTTCCCTTTGCTCTCTGCTCCTCTTCTGCAGCCCTTTCGCTGCGTGCTCTACTCTTCCTCGGCCCCGCTCCTCTTCCTCACCGCGTTCTCTTCCTGCTTCTTTCTTCATCTTTGGTCTTCTTCTGTGTTCTTCATCTCTATTCTTCATCTGTGTTCTTCTTTCTGCCCTGCACCCCGTCCTGCGTGTTCTCTCTTCCTCTTTGTCCTTCTTCTGTGTTCTTCATCTGTGTTCTTCATCTGTGTTCTTCATCTGTGTTCTTCATCTGTGTTCTTCATCTGTGTTCTTCTTCTGTGTACTTCATCTGTGTTCTTCTTCTGTGTACTTCATCTGTGTATCTTCCTTCTCTTCTGCACTGCGACCTGCGTGTGCCTTCTTCTTTCTTCATCTGTGTTCTTCATCTGTGTTCTTCTTCTTCCCTGCTGCGTGTTCTCTCTTCTTCCCTGGTCCTTCTTCTGTGTTCTTCATCTGTGTTCTTCGTATCCTCTGCTTCTCAGGTATCTCCTCTTCTGCCTGACTCCTCTTCCTTGACTCTTCTCTCCTCCTCTTCTTTACCCTTCTTCCTGGCTCTTCTCTCCTCTGTTCTTCTGTTCTTGACTCCTTGCTCCTCTTCTTCTTTACCTTTTTCTTCTTGGCTCTTCTCTCTTCTGTTCTTGACTCCTTGCTCCTCTTCTTCTTTACCTTTCTTTCTTCTTGGCTCTTCTCTCTTCTGCTCTTCTGCTCCTGACTCCTCGCTCCTCTTCTTCTTTACCTTTCTTTCTTCTTGGCTCTTCTCTCTTCTGCTCCTGACCCCTTGCTCCTCTTCTTCTTCACCTTCTTCTTGGCTCTTCTCTCTTCTGTTCTTCTGCTCCCGACTCTTCTCTCTGTCCTTCCTTACTCCCCTCCACCTCTGCAACCCCCCTCCCCTATCTTCCTATCTTCCTTCCCTACTCCCCTCCACCTCTGTAACCCCCCTCCCCTATCTTTCTTCCCTACTCCCCCAATCCTTTAACCCCCCCTCCCCTATCTTCTCTCCCCTCTATCTGACCCCCCCACCCTCCACTTTCCCGCCGCCACCTCCTGCTCGCCCCCGCCCCCCCTGCTCCCATTGGTCCCCCCACTCCCACCCTCGCCCCCAGCTGACCCCTCCCCCCCTCCTCCCTCTTATGGCGGCCGCTGCGCTACAGAGTTAGCGACCCTTGACCCAAGGGTAGGTCGCTCCCCCTGCCGCTGCAGCTCCACCAGCCCAGGCTCCTGAACCCTCCAAGCAAGTCCTGCGAAAATACAGTAAGTACTCCCCCCGCCCAGCCCCTCGCCCTGCCCGCGCTACTCACCTCTTCTCCTGTACCTCTGTCTTCTGCATTCCGCTCTCTCCCCTCCTACCTCTCTCCGCTCCTCCGCCGTCCTTTTTCCCTTCGCTCTCTGCTCCTCTTCTGCAGCCCTCTTGCTGCGTGCTCTACTCTTCCTCGGGCCCGCTCCTCTTCCTCACCGCGTTCTCTTCCTGCTTCTTTCTTCATCTTTGGTCCTCTTCTGTGTTCTTCATCTGTATTCTTCATCTGTGTTCTTCTTTCTGCCCTGCACCCCGTCCTGCGTGTTCTCTCTTCCTCTTTGTCCTTCTTCTGTGTTCTTCATCTGTATTCTTTGTCTGTGTTCTTCTTCTGTGTACTTCATCTGTGTATCTTCCTTCTCTTCTGCACCGCGACCTGCGTGTGCTTTCTTCTTTCTTCATCTGTGTTCTTCATCTTTGTTCTTCTTTCTTCCCTGCACCCCGTCCTGCGTGTTCTCTCTTCTTCCCTGGTCCTTCTTCTGTGTTCTTCATCTGTGTTCTTCGTATCCTCTGCTTCTCAGGTATCTCCTCTTCTGCCTGACTCCTCTTCCTTGACTCTTCTCTCCTCCTCTTCTTTACCCTTCTTCTTGGCTCTTCTCTCCTCTGTTCTTCTGTTCTTGACTCCTCGCTCCTCTTCTTCTTTACCTTTCTTTCTTCTTGGCTCTTCTCTCTTCTGTTCTTGACTCCTCGCTCCTCTTCTTCTTTACCTTTCTTTCTTCTTGGCTCTTCTCTTCTGCTCTTCTGCTCCTGACTCCTCGCTCCTCTTCTTCTTTACCTTTCTTTCTTCTTGGCTCTTCTCTCTTCTGCTCTTCTGCTCCTGACTCCTCGCTCCTCTTCTTCTTCACCTTTCTTTCTTCTTGGCTCTTCTCTCTTCTGCTCTTCTGCTCCTGACTCTTCTCTCTGTCCTTCCTTACTCCCCTCCACCTCTGTAACCCCCCCTCCCCTATCTTCCTGTCTTCCTTCCCTACTCCCCTCCACCTCTGTAACCCCCCCTCCCCTATCTTCCTATCTTTCTTCCCTACTTCCCTCCACCTTTAACCCCCTCCCCTATCTTTTCTCCCCTCTACCTGACCCCCCCACCCTCTGCTTTCCCGCCGCCACCTCCTGCTCGCCCCGCCCCCCCTGCTCCCATTCTTCGCCCCACTCTCGCCCCCCCCCAGCTGACCCCTCCCTCTTATGGCGGCGCGCCAAAGGCAAGCCCGTCTGCGCCCGTCCGCGCCTGGACCGCGCCCAGCGCCACGACCCCTGGCCCCCAGCACTCCCAAACCCTGCAGCACCGCTACGACCCCATCACCCTCCACACCCTCAACCCGGGGTGCTCCAGCACCTGCTTCCAAGCCAACCCGAAACGTACCCACGGACCCCTCGTATGTCACACCTGCAAACTCACCTTCCACCACGAAACCACCACGCCCGCCAGCCCACGTGCCAACAACCACCTCAAATGCATCCTGATCAACGCACGCTCCGTACACAAGCACGCCGTTGAACTTTGGGACCTCCTGGACTCCACCGCACCAGACGTCGCCTTCATCACTGAGACCTGGATGAACGCCTCCTCGGCCCCCGACATTGCCATCGCCATCCCCGACGGCTACAAGATTTCCAGGAAAGACCGCACCAACCAAGTAGAGGGAGGAATCGCCATCGTCTTCAAGGACTCCATCAACGTCACCACCTCCACCGAAGACACCCCCCTCACCGCCGAACACCTGCACTTCCAGATCCACACTGACCTCAGGACCACCCTCAGAGGAACTCTCATCTACCGACCCCCTGGACCACGCGCCCTCTTCAGCGACTCTATCACTGACTTCATCTCCCTGCACGCCCTTGCCTCGCCGGACTACATCCTCCTCGGTGACCTCAACTTCCACCTGGAACAGAACAACGACCCCAACACCACCGCCCTGCTCGACAACCTCGCCAACCTCGGTCTCAAGCAACTGGTGAACACTCCTACCCACATCGCCGAACACACGCTCGACCCCATCTTCTCCGCCAGCAACCACGTATCCTTCAGCCACTCCTCCGCTATACACTGGACGGACCACAGATGTGTCCACTTCACCTTCCGACGCGAGACTCGCCACCTCCGCACACAACCCATCCCACGCCGACAGTGGAACAAAATCCCCGCGGAACAGCATCTCTCCACTCTCAGCGACAACCAACCCACCTTCTCCACCGACCCCAACGTCGCAGCCCTCAGCCTCACGCACTGGATCACCAACTGCGCAGACAACCTCGCTCCCCTCAGATGCCTCCGAAGACAGACCAACACCAAAAAACCTCTCTGGTTCACTGATGCTCTCAAGGAATAAAAAAAAACCTGCCGCACCCTCAAGAAAGCCTGGCGCAAGGACCACACCGCAGATAACATGACTGCCCTCAAGAACGCTACCCGCGAACACCACCAACTGATCCGCGCCGCCAAAAGAAATTCCTTCACAGACAGACTGGACAAAAACAGTCAGAACAGCAGAGAACTCTTCAACATTGTCAAAGAACTCTCCAACATTGTCAAAGAACTCTCCAACCCTAACGCCAACGCCATCACGCCCTCACAAGACCTCTGCAACTCCCTCGCCACCTTCTTCCATCGTAAGATCACCGACCTACACGACAGCTTTGGACACCAAACCCAGCCAACCACCACAGAATCTACAACCCCAGCCATCACCCTCAACGCCTGGACTCACATCAACACGGAAGAGACCAAAGCCACCATGAACTCCATCCACTCCGGTGCCCCCTCGGACCACTGCACACACTTTATCTTCAACAAAGCCGACGACATCATCGCCCCGCATCTCCAGACCATCATCAACAGCTCTTTTTCTTCTGCCACCTTCCCCGAGAGCTGGAAACACGCTGAAGTCAACGCCCTACTGAAGAAACCTACGGCGGACCCAAGCGACCTGAAGAACTTCCGCCCCATCTTGCTCCTCCCCTTCCCTGCCAAAGTCATAGAGAAGACCGTCAACAAGCAACTTACCAACTTCCTTAAAGACAACAACCTACTCGACCCCTCTCAGTCCGGATTCCGATCCAATCACAGCACAGAAACCGCCCTCATCTCAGTCACAGACCACATCAGAACCCTGATGGACAACGGAGAAAGTCGCCCTCATCCTCCTCGACCTCTCGGCTGCCTTCGACACCGTCTGCCACCGCACCCTAATAACCCGCCTCCGCTCCACCGGGATCCAAGGACAGGCCCTGGACTGGGTCACCTCCTTCCTCTCCAACCGCTCCCAAAGAGTCTACTTCCCACCTTTCCGCTCAGACCCCACCGAGATCATCTGCGGCGTCCCACAAGGCTCCTCGCTCAGCCCATCTCTCTTCAATGTCTATATGAGCCCCCTCGCCGACATCGTACGCAAACACAGCATCATCGTCACCTCCTATGCCGACGACACTCAGCTGATACTTTCCCTCACCAAGGACCCCACCAGCGCCAAGACCAACCTGCAAGATGGAATGAAAGACGTCGCAGATTGGATGAAACTCAGCCGTCTGAAACTGAACTCAGACAAAACGGAAGTCGTCATCCTCGGAAACACCCCGACCGCCTGGGACGACTCCTGGTGGCCCACGGCCCTTGGCACCGCACCAACCCCCTCAGACCACGCACACAACCTCGGTTTCATCCTGGACCCACTTCTCACCATGACCAAACAAGTCAACGCCGTATCATCCTCCTGCTTACTCACCCTCTGCATGCTCCGAAAGATCTTCCGTTGGATCCCCGCCGACACCAGAAAGAACGTGACCCATGCCCTCATCACGAGCCGCCTGGACTACGGCAACACCCTATACGCAGGTACCACCGCTAAACTCCAGAAACGTCTGCAACGAATTCAAAACGCTTCCGCCCGCCTCATCCTCAACATACCCTGCAACAGCCACATCTCCGCCCACCTGAGACACCTGCACTGGCTTCCCGTCAACAAAAGGATCACCTTCCGACTCCTCACCCACGCACACAAAGCCCTCCACAACAAGGGACCTGAATACCTCAACTGCCGCCTCAGTTTCTACACACCCACCCATCAACTTCGCTCCGCCAACCTCGCTCTCGCCGCCATCCCTCGCATCCGCCGCACCACGGCGGGTGGGAGGTCCTTCTCCTACCTGGCGGCCAAGACATGGAATTCCCTCCCCACCAACCTCAGGACCACCCAGGACCACTCTGCATTCCGGAGGCAACTCAAGACCTGGCTCTTCGAGCAGCAGTAACCCCATCCCCCTAGCGCCTTGAGACCCGCACGGGTGAGTAGCGCGCTTTATAAATGTTTATGATTATGATTAAATTCAACAGGTGTATATCCCTCTGTCTTCTCGTCCATTGCAGGAGTCTATACCCTATCATTCCCACTGGGCCAGTTTGGTCATGGCTTCCAGGAAGATCAGAGATGTTCAGGAGCCCAAATAAACTATCCTGGATGCTGCATCACCTCTGTGCAAGTGATGTGTGCTACTTCACACAAGTCACCTTCAGGCACTTCCTTCAGCTCTATGTTTTAAGTGGCGTAACTCCAAGGAACTCTTAAGATAGACACATTACTGTCAGACAGGTCTGATGAAACTTTGCATTTTGCTCTACGTAAAGGCATATCTTCTCTTTTCTTAGGCTATATTCTATCTAAAAAGGGCACCCTAGGGCTTCTATATTGTTCAAAGATAGGTCCAAGTCTTGGCGAAGTGGTGAATGCACCAACTTCCAAGATCTAGTCTCAGTCCAAGAGGACTCTTGCTGTGCAAAAGAGGTTCCTGAGAAATCCTCACCAATACAATATAAAGGCTGTAGAGGTCTAATGCTTATAGAAAACTGACTTCACTGGCAGGAACCCACAACCAGAAAAAAGACCTGCCATGTTCATATCAGTCTATCTATTTTTGTGTATAGTATCCACTGACACAGGAGACTTTTACAAAGTGCTAAAGGAACGGGAGATAAACAAATGAGAAATGGGGATCATCTAAGCAACAAACAGTTGTGTGCATTTATGTGATCGCTTACAGTCTTATTATGTGAGATCCACATGCCCAACCAAACATCTGACTTTTCAGACCTTTCCTGGGTTTCACCAGTGGTTCTTTAAGGCAAAAGTGTAGCGTTAGGGAGCTCCATGGGCTTCTTAATTAAAGAGAACGGGAATAATAAAATGCAAAAAACTAAAATGAGTAAGGGCTTGATTATGAGCGTGCCTGTAATTACCGATCCCTGTGCAAACTCTGATCAGAATTGAGAGTTATGCGATAATTATCCCTCCACTGCAGTTTTCCCCCGACAGAATTTGCCAGGGAAAACGTTGCTAAATATTTTGTGGGAAACTGCCTGGAAAATTGGCAAAACATGCAGATTTTGGTGTGATGAATCTTGCATCCAAATATTACGCCTCAGATCAAGGGCAGAAAATCATAGTCGCAGGCACTTACTGCACTTTGTATCTCCCTCATTCTGATGTAATAATCTTCAACAGGTGTAAAAAAAATATCCTCCACGTTTCTCACAACTTGTAATCAGTTTCCATAATGGAAATAAAACTCAGAATTGAGAGTAATGACATCTCATTATAGGCAAAGCATGTAATTTTTGAGTTACCAAAATGATGAGTGAGTTATCACATTTTGTATTTTGTACCACAATCTGCATGTAGTCTCCAGGTTACAGTTTTGAATCTTGGTAGGTTTAATTCAGCTCTTTGTGTATTTTGGACATATAAATTGGATAACAGTAATTTTTTACAGCACATCTTCAGAACAGAATAAGGGCTATGTGAAAAAAATAAGTTATGTATTTGTAACTGAAATATGCGAATCTGACCTAGAAAAAAGGAGAATAGGTGATTGTGCTGTTTCACAAACGCAACAGTTTGGAGGGTTGAAGTAAAGTGTTCATTCAAATTATTGATACATTAATTTGGCGACAACCTGTATTTAATCACATAGATTTTCTAGAGGGTGGAGTTACTTGGTTTGAGTCTTAGAGAACACAGTACCTGACTTAATTTTTTCATTAGATTTAGAAATGAAAGTTTGATGTACAGCTTCAGTTGTCCCAATTCCTTGTGGAGCAGGCTAACGTGTACCTTGATACCAGAGACTGAGAGCTAAGGACCGATGACCTTTCCTAAACACAAAGAAACTAATGTGACATGATCCTGTTTTCCGAAGCACCTTGTTCATTTAAATATTTCTAAATCTGCATGCAAGCATTTGAAAATATATTTAAAAATGGATGATGCTGATTAGAATATTATTTTGTGCTGTTTTCGTCGTCCGTTCAGGATCCGAAGCTCATGTACTGCCAAGATATGGTTCTAAAATAACTTGAAAATTGAATAACAGAATTTAACTACAAAGATTTAGCACAGGGCCTTTTTGTCCTATATTGTTACCACTGATTGTATTTAATCAATAACCAAATTGAACATGGTTGTATCTTTCCCTAGATGATGCTGGTGTGTGGGTTTTTAGATGAACCGCGATTACTAATCCAACGAAAGAAGGAACAGATTCACCCAACTCAGTTGTCAATCACACTGAAGGAGTTTCGGCCAGGTGTGCTGGTTGCATCAATGGTGGCTTTACATGAACACAGCAAATTAAATCTACCCGAAGCACAACTATTTTTCAGGGTATGTCTGTAAACATGTGGTAGCTTGAGATTTCCTTTTGTATTTTGACGCAATCTGGTTAACTCTGGTGATATTTGACAGTTTATTGCAGGTGGAGATTTGTGTTCCTCACACAGTGAGCCTAACAAAATTAATGAACAATTACAAAACTTTACTATTAATCTGCTAAAGCTGGCAGCATATGTTTATACATAATACGTAACATTACATGTGTGTTAATCTGCAGTTGCACACCTTGGAGTTTAGAGTAACATAATATACCCCTAGTTGAGTGGCTGAGTTGTCACCAGTTTCATTAGCATACTGGTGTAGAAAAACGTGTTTGACAGTTAGTCATATTCAATGCTGCATTGTAAATGCTAAAAGGAGACACACAACATAGTTTTGGGGTATATAAAACACGTGTCCCTTGATTTTATAAAAACTATCCTGTAAGCAATATTTCACGTTTGATACCTGTTGCTTTATTTTTCCATTCTGCTGTTTTTTTCTTCACTTTGCCACTTTGCAGCATGTTTGTTGTTAATGTCTTCTTTGAGCATGTAATTCTGCAGTGTAAATGCCTGTTTAACATCAGTGAAATCGTAATGGAGTGAATGTTAACACATCCCCCACATTAAGGCTGTGATTTATCTGATTGAGAAAGACGCCAATCTGTGGCATTACAAAACATTCCCTTAGAAAATACAGCCTCTGTGAAGAAGCCACTTCAGAGAAATGTAATTGCACAATAATGCCTTTACAGAGAAATCACTGCAAAGAAACGTCAATTGAATTAATGTTATTACAAAGACATTATTTCCTTCAACTTCTGCTAAACGTATTTAACCTAAAAATTAACTGCTAACTGAAAGTGCATACTGTTTTTTTTATTTCTTATTGAGCAGCATGTATGCAAAAGCATAAACTCAAAGAACGGTCAAAACATGAGAAGTGGAAATAAAGGGTTTTTCTGTGCTAAATACATTAATCAAGAGTCTCCACCAGGATTTTAAGGTAGGGTCAGTTCATTCCCAAACAATTCAGTAGCCTGACTAAATCCATTAACCTATTAGTGATGTAACCTGGAACATTAATGAATGCCAAGATTCTCAAATAAAGTGTCTCAGTGCTTAGTTTAAAGCATTGACCCTCCAATACAGTCATCTTCAATCTTAAAACCCCATTGATTCCTTACAGCAGTCCTGAGTAGTTGGAAAAAAGAAGACAAAGACATAATACATGTATCACATTGTAAATAGAGTTTGAAACTCGCAGTTGTCAACCCGAGTATAATAACGTAAAGGTGCACTGTATTTGCTCCCCATACAATAATATACCACTGGTCAGTTTACTTAGGGAATAGCAACCAAATTAGATGGCTCGAATGTAGCTCAAACAGCTGAAAATCCTGAAAGAGATCCCACCCGACGTGCATAAGCTTCCTCAAATACTTGCATCATTTTCATTTTGGCAGGCCAATGCGCATTGCTTGGACTCTTTCTGCCATTTTGTACAATCTTACTATGAGCAGCCAATATGCCAATGTACACTAGATATTGCAGACTTTCATGCATATGTCTAAGACTAAGAGATAAACCAAATAACCCTAACTTAGTCTCCAGCGCTATCGGAAATTGACCACACTCACTAATTTCTTGGAAAATTGTGTTCCAGAAATCATAAAGTATTAGACATGTGTAGAAAGTGTAGGGCCAGTCTCCTACCACATTGGACTAGCAATGAAAACATTGGGCTGAAATGGAATCTGCTATCTTATGCATATAATGAGAAGTATAATACACCAGCCAACTGCACATAAAAACCATCCTTTGGAAGTTTACCACGCATAGCGCTGTATTCCCAATTTCCCAAAAATATAACCACTCCACTGGAGTTATCTTACATCTGGTTGTATTCAGAATCCTATCCAGGAATCCAGGGACTAAGTTAGAATCGTATTATTACGTAGTGCCCGATACCAGTTACTGAGGTCTGTTAATTTGTTCTTAAAAAATTATACCTGTGACCGCATTAGTCTCTTTGTTCGTCTCCTTGTAGTTCATATTAAAAAGCTACTTATTTTCTTTTAGCTGAATTGCAGTGGATGCGTGACTCCCTCAAAATATAGGACAACTTCTTCACATCTTAAATGCCTTTCACCCACAAAGACATAGTCCAGCCTTAGAAACCCCTTAGATTTTCAGATCTCCAGAATAGTTTTGGACAAATCAAGACCGGACAATCTACAATCTTGAATTGGGGTGAAGGAGTCACATTGCGGAATCTGCCATATATCATAAAATGTCTTAATGCAGTACTGTAATGTTTGAAGAGTTATATCATGTTTTTTTGGAAAGCTTGGCTGATCATAAGAAACACTGTAAATCAATTGACGATTCGTTAACCATTTATGTTATTAGAAAATCATCAAACGCACCAGCTTCAAAAGACATACAAATTACATCGTCGAGCAGGGCACCACGATAAGAAGTCTGACAATGGGGCAAGGACAGGCCGCCCTGGGCCTTATCTAGTTGAAGAACCACCAGCTTAACGCTTCAGCATGTGTTGTTCCACAAAACAGCTGAGCTAACTCTTTGAAATATGATACTTTAGTCGTGATGGGTAGACTGACCAACAGAAATATTATTAATGTAAGAATTGTCATTTTGATTTGGGCGACCCGACCAGTGAGTGATAGAGGAAGGGAGGCCCATCTATACAATAAACCTTTCACCCTAAAAAAAAAAAAAATTTGCTTGATAATTCAGCTGAAATAATTGTGAGTAGTTATAAGTTGCTTAAATACCCAGATACTTGATAGGCCATTGTGGTATATGTATATCCTGCAACCCACTGGGGAGATTCGCGAGGGAAGAATTGAATAACAAGATTTCTGTTTGCCTGATTAACCTTATATCCACCCCCACCCTGGTATATTCCTTAGTTCTGTTCAGAAGCCTTAGAATGTTAACCTGATAAGCTTTTCAGTACAATATGATGTCATTCGCAAATATCTTCATTTTTTGCTTTCATTGTAGTGGAGGGACAATCAGTTGATCTTCCTGTATTTTCAACGCTAATGGTTCTATGAATAAGGTGAAAATTGTGGGGGACATTGGGCATCCCTGGTGGGTACCCCTGTTAACCCTCACCACACCTGCTTCCCTAGAGTTAACTATCACTTTGTCTTCGGCTCCTGGATAAAGATGCTTCAGCATATAAAGGAACTGGTCAGGAAAACCAAATTTTCTTAAGATGAAAAAAAGTGCTTCCCAATTGACCAAATTGAATGCTTTTTCCGCGTCCATCATTAAAATGGCATCCTTCTCTTGATTCTCTGAAAAATAGTCAATTGCTTAAATTAAAACATTTGTCTATTTGGTAAAATACACATTGATCTTTATGGATCACACTCTGCACCGACGGGTAATTTGTGATGCCCAATCGTTTGTAAATAACTTATAGTCTCCATTTAAAAGACTAATAGGCCTTTAGGAGTTTACATTTGTTGCTACATTATCTTTAAAAACGGTGTGTAATGCTATCTGTATTTAACCACTGGCTCCATCTGGATCACTGACTCCATTTTGTGCTTAGCTTAGCTGCAAACACCGTCACATTAGTGGCGCAGGTATTTTTTCAAGCACAGCTTGTGCAACGTGTTTTTGCTCTTTCTCACCAAGGACGGGCACATAACATTGGTGAGTAGTAATGATAAGTTGTAACAGGCGGATAATGTTTATGATAAAGCATCGAACAGCTCGGTCTTGGAAGTGCACCTTAGGATTTGGCCAGACTCTAAACGTGTTCTTTCAACACTGACCTGGTACGGCCAGCTTACCTGATGGGAGAGGGGTTTCTAGAATCTTCCTCTTAAAGTACATAAGGTAGTGGAAGCTTGACGGCTAGAAAGAAGGGGCTCATCTGAGAAGGGGTGTCTTGCTCAGAAAATAATCCCATTGCGGCGTTCTCCCTCTTTTTGGTTATCCTGGTTCCATGACCTGAAGTTGGCAGACAAAGGGATGATGTTGATGATGCCCTATGCTGATGCATTTTTAATTCTTATTTTTAGCTTTCCGTTGTACATGCATGAATATGTAGTCTATGTATAGATTGCATTTTCTCTGTTTCTGTGATCATTATTATTCTACTGTTGTGATCATTTTTAGAATTGCACATGTGTTGCTGCACTTGAAATAAAAGCTCAAGTTATTCTTTCTGTGTGTGAAACTTGGGAAGTGCCTTAATAAAGTCATTACTCAGAGTGGTGCATTCTTTGCATTCCTTTCACTGCATTTCTGCTCAATCAAGCAGAACACTGTGATTGGTTTGTTAAATGCTTTTGGGATATCTAAAACTCTATACTGAACTATAGAGTTCTATAGAACTCAGTAGGAATTCTAGCACTGCCACAAGCCTTTTCCTCAGAGCATTGGCGACTTCTTCAGTCTGGATTTTCTCTAGAACCTAGTCTTTCCTTTCCCTCATAATCTGAGGTAGAGTGAGAGTGTTGAAAAACTGCTCCAACTTGGATCGATTGACCACAGTATCTGTAGTGGCTTAAAGAAACCTTGGCTATTGCACTATTCTCCTCCACCTCTGCCCGAGTATCTGGATTTTGAATTCATCTTATTTCCTCTTTGCTCTTCCTAAGTTTTGTCGACCATGTAAGAAACATGCCAATATGCTGGCTTTCCTCATACATTTTTTGTTGGTAAGCTCGATGACCGTTAATCTCCTTAATCAAAAAGAAATCGCTGGGCTCCTGCTTAGCTGTTTCGAGTTGTTCCTTTCGCCACCCGCCCCCTTGCCATAAGCTAAACAAACATTGGTAGCATGTTCCAAGGCCACTTGCAACGAGTGAGCTCTGTTATGAAATTCTTTGCTATTATGAGATTGATATTACATGTCTCCAAAAAAACAGCCTGAAAAGCCCCCCATAAAACAGTCATTAGCTGAATTTTTATTAACCTCAAAAAAAGGCTTTTATAAAAACTCTTGTTTATCTAACCAAACCTGATCGGACATAAGTGAATTATCAAAGCGCCACCTGGGCCTTTCTCTTGGTGAGCTGTGTAGCTTCAGTTGGATGACCACTATTGACTGATCTGAAAAACCATTTGTCCTAATCTCAACAGCTCTCCCTTTAATCGCACTGGAAAACAAAAAGAAGTAAAGATGTGATGTTGCATTGAACTGATGGGAAAAGCACAAAAACTGCATGTGCTGCGGATGGTCTGAGTTACCTTCTCGACTTGACAGTCGATCAAGCTTGACAGATATATTGCCACCCCCTCACTGCTGCATCTGCTGATGCAAAGTATGCATGGGATATGTTTCTAGGTATAGATACCCATATAATGCTTTTCGTGAATAAAGATCACTTGTGTTTTAAATGAAAAAAGCCAATTAATCCTGGCTGCGCTCCCCACCTCCCCACAACAATACAAAAAAGGCCAAAGAAAAAAGTATATACAGAAAAGAAGAAAAACAACAAAACCTTTGGCTCAACCTAGCCTCTCCGTAGAGTACGTGGAAAAGTGCAAAATACAAGTGGCGGTAGGTAGAGCCTGATGGAATGAGCATTTACTACATTAATGTCTAAGCAAAGTGCCATACCTAAAACCAATGTTTTAAAGCTTAATTACCACCCCAGTTGTCCACTCTGGTAAAAGTCATGCCAGAAAGCTCCAAGTTTTGAACGTGATTCTAAAGGTGCTCTGTGCAAGATAGAAGAAAAAAGTGCAACATGTATAGCAGCTAACCGGTATTGCCTTAAGAAGAAACACAGACCGACCCACCCCCCCCCAACCAGCTAAGAACTAATATTTAGCAATAAAGGTATTTTGTGGAGGCAGCAGCGGGCCCACATGAGCCTTTGATAATGTTCTTTGGACCCCCCACCCCTTCAGTAGGACACTGGTGATTCAGTTTCCGGGTTTACCAGAATGCTGAGGATGCTGGGAGTACAATGGTTGGGTTATGCTGAGCTCAGCATTTCTTACCCTTGAAGCAGGGGCAAGGCCTGGATGGAAATAAGGTCGGCCACAGTAGAGCTCTTCATGGCTCTAGCTGCAGCTTCTTTACGACTCTGTTCACAGGCTGCTAGCTGACACAGAGGCCAACATTCCCAGTATATGAGCAGAAAGGTGCTGGTGAGGAGCAGGAAGGAAGCCAGGATCCCAGGTGGCTCTTCCTGGTGACTAAGGCACCCTGCTACAAGGGTCGTGGCAGGTGATTTAGTTATCACCCGGTGGATGGTCCCTGGATAGCGTGTTTCTCTCCCTCTCACCCTTGTATGACAGAACGTCCTTGTGACTTCACTGAGGGTATTGAGTTCCTCAGCTGACAGGCTGGGCCCCTGTAAAAGTTATACAATATTGGAAAGTGAGGATGGGGCAAACATGAAGCAGCAGCACTCTCAGGGAAGGGCCATCCTTGCTACAAGTACGCCGCTACATCAAAGACTGAACTAAATGGACAAAATTATTTTGCAGATTCCCGAGTTGTTTCAAGCAGTCAGACAAAGGCTACATGAATTTTAGGATTGCTCGCTTTTAGGGGCTAAAGAGATACGTAGTATCCAAAAGAAGTTGACAGACTCACAGAATATAATTTATGAGTTAGAAAATTATGCTCTACAATTTAACCTGCACTTTTGGGGGTGTCTGGGGTGGGGGGAAGGGGGCAGGGGAAGGGGTGCCAGAATGAGTAGAAGACAAGGGGAACCTCGTGGAGCCACAAAGGTACCCTTCAATTTGTGAAATCTTTGATTAAAACCTGTATTCTTGCGCACGCCCTGTCAGATCTTACTATTATAAGACCACATTGGGTCGCCGCTCAGCGTTTACATAAGTCAAGTTGTCCCTGTGCCATCATAGTGAACTTCGCAGACTACCCCATCAAGGTGAGAATTCTTACAAAAGTGATCCAAAAGAGAAGTTTTTAATTGCTCATCGAGGCACAGTTTTGAATATTTTTAGATATGTCGGCAGCGGTGGCTTGCCACAAGAGGGAATTTCTTGGGCTGATTGAACAAGTTAAATCTGCTGGTGCTCAGGCCGCATTAGTACTGCAGTCAAAATTAAACCTCTTGCTTAAAGGCCAATTTAATTTGTGCGCGACTCTAGAAAAGCACAACTTTTATTGTAAAGGGTCCAGAGTTCAGATGGCATAGCAGGTGGTTATTTTTAATAGGTGCTGCAATAGCAGTGGCATTAGGAACCAACTTCCGATAATGTAGCTGATAAGCAACCTGGGAGGGGGGGCTTTATTGAAGTTCATATGATCAAGCTCACTGTGCACGTAGCACTTTATACATTGCTGCACTTTGTAAATTTCAACAATTGATGAGTCCCTGGGGTGGAGGTTGTTAATGGGAGGTTAGAATGTTGCTGTGCACTCAGCACTTTCTCTTTCCTCTGGCGATTTCAGCACTTTTTATCCTTAGGTTTATGGGTTAGATCCAGTGCGAATGTAAGACTAAAATATTAAAATTCCTAACTATTGTAACGGAAAGTATCAATTCTGTTAAGGACACAGAGGCAAGGATTATGCTTTCTTTCTTCGCCTTTATTTTCACAGCAGCCATGTCAGAACTTAAAAAATCACATATCCCATGAACAGCTGGGAAAAAAACTGTCAAATGAGCAACCAATCAAATGTCACCACAGTCCATTATATGTTGTTTCCAACACCCTCTTTTCTTTTTTCTTAAAATGATGAGCAGCTGGAATTGTGGAATGCCTCCCAAAGGCTGGAGTATCAATGACAGCCTCTTGCATTGCCAGGTTCAACCTTCTGGCTATAGTCGGGGAATAGACTTCTTAGTGAGGCTTGGGAAAGGAAATAAGGAGCTGACTGAGATCCTCTGTCAAAGCCTCGTAGGCCTTCAAACATCTGACCACACTGAGTTTTGGAGAGTCTGGAAAGAATAGGTAGGAAATCACCCTGGAATCCATTTTGGTTCTCCTGAGAATATAAATGGTCACCCCTTCAGGAGTAAAAACCCCTGCCAGTTATGCCCAGAGTTCTGACATCAGAGACCCTGCAACAAGAAATGAGACATAGCAGGGATGCTAACTTGGCCAATAACTGTTTCTGTGACAGGTAGAGACTGCTCGGCCGGGAAATTAAAAGGTTGAGCAGAACATTCACATCCCATAGAGTGGAATAAAGTGGAGCTGGAGGAATGGAAAGACAAACACCCTGCAAGAGCTTACTGGCCAATGGATGTTCTCCCACCGGAAGGCCATCAGTCGGGGCATACCCTGCTGATAATGCTGAATGGAAGGAATTAACTGATCTGTAAGTCATACCTTTGGTGGCTAAAGAGGCCAGAATGTTCAAGATATGGACAATGGGGGTCCCCCACGGGATCCAGGTATAGTTGACGATACCAACCCATCCATCTGTCCCAGACTGAGCTATACCATTTAACTGTACTGCTCACCCATGCCTTGGAGAGCAGATCCACAGCCTGCAATGAAAGGCCCAGCACAAGTCAGCGACCCCAGGTAATCCTCCACACCATGATGTTCAAAGAACACTCCAGGAGAAGGTGGTGTGGATTGCCGGATGGTTCCCGTGGAGGTGGGGGAACAGGGGTAGCCAGATTGGAGAATCCCAAAAAAGTTCCATAACAACTGGAGACCATACTTGAGATCTCCAAAGAGGTGTGCCACCACTACTTCTGCTTGCTGGTGACACACCTGGTTTGAGAGCCTCATGGTCATCGCAAATGGTGGAAAAGCGTAACCCTTTTCCTTCCCCCTGCTCTGTTGGAAGGCACCCATTGCCAAGGCTGAAGGATCCGGTCTCCAGCTGAAGTACCTGTCCAGTTGATGGTCCGGATGGGAGCCAAAAAAAGTCGATCAAAACGGGCTCCCACTTGGTATTCAGTGCTTGGAAAACCAAGGCGGGCATTTCCCACAAAATGAGGTCCCTCAAGTGTCTGGAATGCCAGTTAAACCACCTGATTGAGCCGATTTGCCGTAACCAGTAGTCTATTTTCCAGAGCGAATTCCCCAAAACTCATGCCCATATCCACCTCGGTCTTGGAGCGAGTCCCCCCAGATGATTGAGGTAGCCCACCGCTGCAACATTGCCCATCCTATTTGACCGCAAATGACCCAGGCAGTAATTCCAAGCAATTGATATGCAGAGAACTTTTTTGGTCTGACTGTTGTCCTCCTGCAGACCATTCCCCACAGCGAGCGCCCCAGCCCACTCTGCTGGCATCTGATTCTGTGACCAAGTCCGGATGGGATCTAAAAATGGCTCGACCATTCCAAGCCTCCATCTAGGCTAGCCACTAGCGAATTTCTGCATGCACAAAAGAGGGGTACTTTGAGAATAGGAAAGACCCTTTCTTAGGTGAGCAGTCTTGAGGCGTTGGAAGGCGCGATAATGTAAGGGCCCTGGAAAGATGGCCTGAATGAACGACAAGAGTAGGCCTAAAACCCATGCGATCAGTCTGAGAGAGATCACTCCTTTGGACAGTACCTGGGAAAGTTTTTGTTGAATTTTGAATACCTTCCTGGAGGGAAGACTGAGGGTAGCCGGAACTGAGTAGACAACAAACCCTAAGATTATGAGGGGATGGGTCAGAATTAGCACCAACTGCTTCTCGTTTATGAGAAAGCACAACTTGTGGAAGAGGAAAATTGTCCGGTGAAGGTATTGCTGTAGACATTGTTGGCTTTGGTTCATCAGCAAAAAGTCATCCAGATAGATAAAACAGACGCCTCTGGCTTTGAGGAGTTCTACTTCAGGATGGAGGAGTATGGTAAAAAACACCAGGGCCGAGGCAAGCCTGAAGGGAATGGCGGTGAATTCGTATGTGGTGTCACACCACTGAAACTGAAGGAAGCACTGGTGAGGGGGAAATATTGGGACTGTGAGATAAGCGTCTTTCAGATCCAGATGCACGAGCCAGTTGTTAGGGAGGAGCAGATCTCGAAGAAGGTGGATGACCACCATCTTAAAGTGGCTGTAAACCACCCACTCATTGAACTGGTTGAGATTGATCACTGGACATTTCCCGCCATCCTGTTTGTCCACCAGAATCAGATTGCTGAGAAAACCGCGGGAGTGAAGAGTGGGGTGGACAATGGCCCCTTACTATAGCAGCTCCCGAACCTTGGTGTGGATTAAAGAGAATTGCTTTTTGGAAAACCAAAAGGAGCCTTGGACTGGACTGAGCAATTGTAAAATTCTATCTGATACCCCTGCACTGTCTGCAAACCCCAGGCATCTGCTGTTAAAGATTGCCAATTGTGAAAGAACTGTGCTAGTCTGACCCCCTGACTGGACTGAGGTGAAAGATTTTAGACTCACTGTTTTGCTTTCACCAATGACCGAGCTAACAAAAATCTCTGGAATGCACTTCTCAGTTGAAAGAAGACATTTATTATTAGTTCACCACAGTATTCCTAAAATAAAAGGAGTTTAGTAGATTGAAAGCACAAGTTTAAAAATAGTCACAGCAATGAAAGGAAAATATACCAAAATTATCCTCAACTGCAATGTACACAGCAAATATATGTAGTTATATTATATCATTTTTGCAAAGCAAATAATAAAGTTAAAATTCCTCACCGTAGGGCCTGTCAGATGCTTCATCTTTCTCATGGCAGCAAGAAGATGCCCCCGTTCAACTGTGAGAAAGAGATCTCCACCCTCACGGAACAGATGTCAGGTATTCAACATCTACTCTTGACCGAGGGCTCTTCACCGCCACTGAGCAGGGTCACCTTTTTATATCTTAAAGAACCGGAGAAGGGCTTTCTGGAGAAAAAAAACTCCCATAAAAAAGAAATATTCAAACATGCTGGCTAATATAGGTCAGAGTTGAAAGAAACAGGTTGGAACTGATCAGTTTCCCAAATTGTCTCTCTCAAGGCCAAACCGTTCCCTGCTTGCACTAAAAAACATCAGTCTGGTACATTCATATCGTGCTGACAGCCAACTTCCGCCATAATATGTATTTAGCTGTTCGGTGATGATATGTCCTAGCTCTCCGGTGAGAAAGAATACGAAAACAAAAACAGTTTGCAATGGGGAATAAAAAATATGGACAGCCTTTAACTTAGCAGTGTCTACCGCTACGATAAAATCAATAGGCAGCTAAGCTGAATACAAATTGTAATCTGCAACTGGTGAACACTAGACAGCTAATCCAGGTGCAAAGTAGTGCAACACAGTCAGTGGTCAAAAACACATATTTCACTACACTCATTGTGGGAGTTTCCTTGCTGGTATCCACCTCTGGAACCACTCTAGAACCCAGTACCTAGGGTAGCCGCAGGTAGGGTAGAGGGTCTTATATTGGTCCTGGTCCTGGAAGTGTCCACAAATAGGAGCTGAGGCCCTTGAGGAGGCCTGTTCTTGGCCGCATCCAGCCCAGTGCCCCTTTCCACAGCCGGCCAAGGCAAAAACCCGGGAGATGAAAATCTAAACGGAGGACTGGGCCTTGTCCAACAAAGTAAATGTGGTGACAATCTTGCTTAGATCTTTTATAAATGAGTTGCCAGAGACCCTCTTGTGCCACCGGGCCCACATCTGATGACGCCAAGCCCCAAGCTTGGGGCCAATTTTAATTAGGAGGGATCTCCTCCGCTCAGTGGAGATGGCACAGTTGACGTTGCCCAGGAAAATTATTGCCCTCTGTGCCCATCGTGAGAGGATGCCTGGGGAAATCTAGGATCAGGAGACTGTGGCGTCCTCTGCCATATCAAGGTTCTCAGTCGAGGGACCTGCCAGGTCCAGCATCTTGTCCTGGCAGGAACACCAGGAACAGTCTACGCCCTTTTTAGGATCTCGGATAAACTTAGCCGAGGGTCGATGTCTGGGATAAGGGCAGCTTTGTCAGCTAATGAAGGCTGGGGGTATTGTGCTGTGAGGCATTTGCGAACCTCCTTCTGAAGAGGCTTATGCAAGAGGTCCGCTACGTAGGCAGTTCCCTTGTCAGAAGGAACCCAATCAGATGAACAAGGATGAAGGAGATGGTCAGGATCCAACATGTGCAACTCGAGGGGGGGTGCCATGGATGCTACCCCGTCAGAGGGGGAGAGGTCTGGAAGTAGACCCCACAACTGGATTGGCTCAAGCTCTTCATTAGAGATTGGAGAATCGCCTGTTCCGGTTGACTGGGGAGTGGGGAGGGGGGCTGGGGTGGATGGCGTTTAAGGTGGGTCATGGTCAGGCAGGGATTTGGTCTTTCAAGTCAATAATACCATTCATCTTTTGGCAGTTAGACATGGAGAAGAGAAACAGTAGTTGAGATAGCTGGTTATGAGCGACCTCCTGGTGAAATGATGTAAAAACCTCTTTCTCAACTGTTTCTCTTCTCATTTGAATAGCCCCTCCCAACGGCTGTCCCCTACCAACTGTCACATCCATAAAAATTTACCCTCTCACGTCTGTGTCCTTCAATTTCAAAATATTTTCAAACAAAACAACATTTATTTATACCATTGTCTATTAAACAAAATAACAAATTCCAAGTATAAAACATGTCATAAATAAGATTTAAAAATTGAGTTAAAAGTTAAAGTATCATAATTACAGTTAACACATAAAATTTCATAATCACCACCCCAATAATCAGAATGTAATTTAACTTAAGACCCCTATTATCTAGTACCACTTCTTCACCACCTTCTTTTTGAGCTACTAAAAACCTACCTACTATACTACCTAAATCTAAAAATTGCATGTCCTATAAATATGGTATTGCTTCCGATCTCCTCTTTACCCCCTATCTGATTAAAATTGTTCTTATGAACTTGCGCCTTATTCCAATAAAATATAAACAATGTATTAGAATGTGCACAATGGACATTTTCAGGTTTAATCTGCAGTCACAATATCGTTCTTGATTAATCAAGCACTTCCCCCCCATTTAATAATGCATATGCAAGGTTTAAACCCACCTGAAGTTTCATGAGGTCTCTCTGCCATACTGGATTCGGAAGCTCTGACAAACAGGCAATGCTTTTAACATCCCAGCCATACATTTGTCAAAAGCATTTTTGGTTGAGGTAACTCAAATCATTAGCCCTAGGTTCTACAGCAGATTTTCCCTCAACTCCTTTTTTGTGTATTTTATAGAAGCATTGCTCTAAAATCTTCTAAATTGAGTGGGTTGGGGGGGGTCAGTTCACTTGTATGAATCCTTACATCTCGTGCCATCCCAACTTGCTCTGATAGATCTCATCCATACAGATAAGATACTTTTGTACAGGTTTTCAGTTTATTTCAATAGCACAAAGTTATATTTGTGGCCATGCAGTTCCAAGAGTTTAGGACAATTTCGACACAAATTGCTGTTACCTCAGTTGATTGGGGAAGGATTAAGAGATTTTTAAGGCAATAGCCCTCCAGTTTATTACAAATCACGTTCTGACCCCAAACTTATGACCTCTGCTCCATATAGCTTTTGAGGGGGGACCACGGCCTTATAGGAAGTGATCACTGGAGGTCTTGATGACCCACTAATATCTCTTAAATTTCTGTAAGCCTCCCACAGGTGTAAGTGTTCTTGTTCTTAAAGTGTCTTAAGTGCATTCTCCACTGCAATTTCCTATAAAATACCATTCCAAGATATGTATATGTTGGAGTTCCTTCAATAGGCATATCCCCAAATAATCTACTTAAAGGGTTTCGTTTTTTTCCCATAATCAATATACTTGTTTTATCCCTATTTGTTAGCAGATCATTTGACTTACAGTGTTTGTTGAAGACTTGAAGTTTTCTTTGTAGAACCACGCTATGCACATCTAATCTGACAAGGTAATCGGCATACAATAAACAGTAAGTGACGACTCCCCATCTTTAGAGAAAAATAGTGCATGTTTCTTAGAAAAGTCGGCAGATCGGCTAGATATAAGGTGAAAAGTGTAGGGGCAAGAAAACATACCTGACTCAGACCATTATAGATAGGGACTTTTCTTGACAAAGTACCATTTGCATCTAGTTACACCCTACCCCAGTTATCTAAGTGTAGATTTTTGATCTCATCCAATAGTGCCTTTGGAATATTTATCCCTGTTAGTTTTTCCCATCATATACTCCTGTTTACCAGATCAAATGCTGAGCGAAACTTGATAAAGCAACAGTAAAGATTCTCTTGAGTTCTAATCTATTTCCGACCCACCGCCCAAAGGCTGAAGCATTGATCTATAGTTGAATATTCTTCTTTAAAACCACGTTGGTCAGTGGATATTTGCTCATCGGAGCCCAGTGTTTTGTAAATGACTGTTCAGGTAACCTGAACCAAACTTGCCTGGCAAATAGGCTAACTATTCAAAGAACTCCATGAAGGACAGTGGAGTGCTGCACATGGGTTGCCGAATCTTCATGTGAAGATGCAGAGATGCTGGTAGGTTTACACTTGAAATGAGGAGAATAAGTGAAAAATTGCACCATTTCTTCATTGCTACAGAAAGACCCTCAAATAAAAATGAAATGACAAAGATGGACATTGGGGTCTCCTCCCTTTTCTTCCAGCTTCCTCTAGGAATGACTTGGTCCAAGCCCTCATAATATCAACACTTGACTACTGTAATTCACTATTAATAAGCTCATCTAGGGCATCAAGTGCAGTTAATACAAAATGCCTCGGCCTGGACCATTTTAGGATTTAAAAGAAGCACACCCATCTCCAGTCCATCTCCAGTCCATCTCCAGTCATCTGCAGCAACTGAACTGGTTACCCCTAATCCAGAGTTTTAAAGTGTTCGGCCTTTTTCATAAAACGTACTGTCTGACATCTGGATCTTACAAGGCTTCCATGTTTTCATGGTGGTCTCGAGAATGCTCTTACGATCTTTATATCAATAGTGGGCAAAAGTACCAGAATACAATTGAGTCAGACAGGGAGGCCAGCCTCTTGCAGTTTTGACTGCCAAAGCATGGAATACTATGCCCATCTCTCTTCGTGTTCAAGCCAATTATCTCTATTAGTATAGTGGTTTAAGAACTACTGGAACTACGTCTTTGAGGTATTTTTTCCACTAAGTATATGCACCATATATTTATAGTACTTTTGTTCAGATGGTTTCATGCCAGTGATACTTCTCTAGAAAAAGACCCTGCACCCACTTCATTTTACTCTATCACAAGTTACTTAAACCATGCAATAATATCCTGTATCCCACAGTGACCTCACAGTCACTGCATCTAAGAACGGTTTTTATCCTTACTGGCTTAACACTCATTTGTGTTAGTAGCCATGGGGCTCATACTGACTGGTAAGGATCACATTTTTATTATTTGGTTGAATGATGAGCGTATGATTATTCAAAGTGCGCATTAACTAGATAGCCTCTGGTGTCTTTACTGTACATCTGTCAGCAGGAGATGCAAGTTTGTTCCATATCACAACAATCACAGGAAGGCTTGTACTAATTGTTTCATTGTCATTCGGTTCGTCTGATGCATGGCAATGTGTAATATTGATTTATTGTGACCAGCTGGTGGTCCCCATTTTAAGCGTCATTGGGTAAGGTTGATTGCAGTGACTACGTCTTGCTCTTCCTTACCCTGTTGGTTTCTGTTTTTTCGTTTTATTAGGAGCTGTGTGGGAAGTATGAAGAGGATTATGTGCCACAATTATTGGTAGATTTCTGGGAAGCTCTTGTTGTTGCTTGTCCTCAAGATTCCGTCCTCCGAGATCTTCTGTGCAAACTTACCTCACATTATGTTGACACAGTATCAAAGGGGAAACTTCCAGAGGCAAAACCATTGAAGACGACAGAGGATTTGGTAAAATACGCCGCTCTTTCGTTATTTACGAACAATTACTATTTACTACATGTTAGTGTCCACTGAAGCGTTACATATTTAGCACGATGCACAGCACTGACATTTTTTCTATTTTGCTTTTAATTTTTATGGATTTTAATGTTTGCGGATTGCTGTACTTGGGAGGGAGGTTGGGAGTTGTGAGGTGCAATTTCTCCATTAATGAGGGACTACTTACAAATTTAGGGGCGATAATTACAAACTACCAACCGTTCACTTTAATTTGGGTCCTGTTGTGTGTGAATGACTTTGAGTGGATAACCTGTCTCCTGGTTCAGATTGCTGACTTAAGTGTTTCCAAGCTCTGGCCTGCCACCTTAAGTAGCTCTTTCTCCGGACTCAAATGAGCAAGCTGAGGTTTCTTTAGAAGCAACACCTAGCACTCAGTGAAGACTAGCCGTGTTATACATTCTTGAAGTAAGTCTGGTATTGTTGGCCCATGCACTTTAAAACATAGTCAAGTTTTAAAGACATTATAATGACTGTGAATATATTTGGTAATTTCGAATAGTCAAATGGTTTTTGGGATTGAGTGGATGGAGAAAAGGATCCCTGGATAGGACGCACCGGAGGCCCCGTTTTTGTGGACGAAGCATGACCTACCTTTGGTGTGACGACTCTGGAGTCTAGTAGGGGCATTGCAAAATGTTGGATTGATGATTCGGGAAAGGAAAACAGTAAATGTGCTGAGAGGATCATGGCAGAAATGCTTTATTTTCGATCGCTGCACATACAGCACATGTGTCGCTTCTTTCTGTGTGAGAGTGACACCCTCCTACCTCTTCTAAAAAATCTGCGGGGAAGTGGGAGCGATAGGCTAAATGTTAGAGACGCCGGACACTCTCAGTGGTGTGGCTTTGCAGGTGAAGATTATGCACAACCCTCTGTAACGCTCGAAAGTAACCGCTGAATAAAACATAACATGTCTAAACTGAGTTTAAACAATTCTTATTGTTTTTTAATGAAACCCATAATTTGATGCAAGCGAACTTGCATCAAAAAACTATTCCTGATACACCTACATGTATATGATTAATGTCTTAATATTACATCGTCGATGCATATGCCTACAAATCATAACAATGTCCTAAAGCAAACTTAAGACTTACTTTTCTATAGTAAGCTTCAATAATAAAAAAAATCACTTCATGTGTCTTTCATAAAAACAATCCGAAGTAAACAAAGGCGTGTTACTCTGGGAAATATTTCTCAATGTCTTGAAAGAGTCTCTTATTTGTGAAAATAAAGTCATAGTGACAATATAGGTCAATTTACTTATAGAGACCTTAAAATTAGTAGGGCTGAACTCATTATATCTGGTTACACGATTAATTGGTCATAAATCAAGTATAGGATTTTTAGAGGCTCTTTTTTTCGGTTAAAAGTCATTTTAGCTGGTAAAACACTGCTACGGGGAGTAGTTTCTTTACAATAGAAAATGGAACACAGATTTTGCTGCACTTTTAGTGCTATGGTGCCCTCTATTGGCAAGTAGTATAAGTTCAGCCTCCTCTTTAAGCATTTTCCTGTGATAGATGCTCCCACTATGACACACTCAGAGCATTTTAAGCCACTTAATATGCCATTTTGACTGTATGCTAGGTGTCTGGACTTCCTTGACCAACTTACATTGCAACCTGCGCTCCAGTTTTCTATCTTTATTCCTGGTATTTCTAAATCACGTTAAACCAGGAGGCATCAAATCTCTAGGAAACAGGAGAAACAGAACAAACAGTGGCACCCAAACAAACAAACCTACTACAAAAACAGCCCCCAAAAAAGGTTTTGGACCATGGCTCACCTCATATGGACTCGGCTCATTTTTCATTTTTCACATTGCTATGTAGCGACCAGCAATTTTGCAGCTGAACTATGAGCAGTCTCTCGCCTGCGCGGGAGGCATTGCATGATGCTCATCCACTTTCAGTGAGAGTGGACGGAGCTTTCCTTACTGAAAGCTCAGGTATGAGGATTGTGGCAGTAAGGATGGCTGGACGTACAGACACCTCGAAAATCAAAGTCCTCCCATGCAGCGCCGCATTGAGCACTCCTCTTAGTTTTACAGTGTCATGGTCTGAAAGGGCTCATCCATTTATACAGAAGGAGCGTATCATGAGCATCTTAATCAAACATGCCCAGGAACTGAAGGGTCCGTGCGCTAGTTTTGCTCAAACTGCTTGCCACAGCGCATTCGACAAGTCAGAATATCTATGAGATAGCTCATGAGCTGCAGACAGTGTAGTTCAGAAACATGAAAAGGCAGCCACTGTTCTGTGTTTGCTAGTATTGAATGCAGACAGCACAATTTGAGCATTAACCTGTTTTGAACCTACATACACAAGTAGAACATGTTCATGTTACAGCTTCAGCACCACCAAGTTCATCTTTCATTCCCAGTTCCTGCATGCCAAAAACCTATGGTACCGTAACAAGTCCTGCCACTTGGCATTTGTTCAAACCACTGTGAATGTATTTAATAGAAACATATTGAGCGGTGCTTTTTTCCTCCCAGAACAAAATGCACTAAAACAGTTAACACTGTTCAGAGCACAAGGTTAAAGTGCCCTGGAAAGCATTTATCCACGCACAGCAGTAGCACAGTCCTCGCACTGCGTCCAGATAAAGGACGAAATGCTTGGTAGAATCTTGGCTGGACAGTCCTTGATCTTGCTTCAAGCAAATATAAGATCCAATTGGTATGTAAAATAATCTTCCTATAAGGCGTGACCTTCCCAGGAATTCGACTAATGGCATCTTGCAGTTTATGAAATGTGTTTACTGTCTCAGCTGTTTCTTTGTACAGCAGCGCAGTTTAGCGAATCCAAATTTCCTATAGCTTCAAGTATGCATATTAATTCCATAACATACTTCTTTCCTGTGACAATGTAGAGCAGAAATAGGCTCAGATCAGACAGTAGAAAACATTTTTTTTACCTAGTCCTTTCTTGGTACCTGGACACGAAGAATAGGGCAGCGAGACGATTGCTTCCAAAAACAGAGCCCAGTGCATCCCACAATATACAGCTCATGTCCTTAGTAGAACATCTTCAAATAGCCAATCGTTGTAATTTGTCTGGATAGAAGAGCGGCAGGAAAGAATGCTAACTCCTTAACAATAACTCCTCATCTGTTGCAGTCAAACCTTATTGAGGTATCCCCACCCATGCACACCCAGGACACAGAGTTGGTCTGCCAGAAAAAAAGGAGTTTGTTTGGTGAGGTATGAAATGAGCAGGGAGCTGAGTAAAATAACGAAAAAGTACTTGTAAGATAAAATTCAAGGAAAAGGTACAGATACGTGAATTAGAAAGTGGAAGGAAGAATTGGCAATAAGAAAGACTGAGAAAAGAAAAGAAACCCCAAATTCTTTATAGGCACTAGAAAAATCCCATTCCATGTCCACTGTTTTTTGCAGCTTTTTAAAACATTGAAAAAAACATCAGGATTCACAACAAATAATAACTAAAACCACAAAAAACCCATGTATTTTATTCTTTAGATCTTCCTCTAATTGTAATTTATGGTCTGGTCCATTGCACTTAAAAATGTTTTGCCCAATAACTCGGCAAAAAGATTTCATTTATAACTTCTTCCGTGCATGAGTTGATGAGGTTTGTGCCTCTCAAATTAATTAAGTTAAAATGTCTCTTATGTGGAGAAACTAAATTATAGATAAAAACAACCTTATTCTGAAGCTGTTGGAACAACAATGAAGTGTGTTCACACCTTGAGCAGAGATTACTGTATCTTATTTCCACTGTCCATTTACATGTGGTGGTGTACGGAAAATGCACCACATGTGATAGTTTGCTATCCAACAGGATTAAAATTGTTCAGTGAACCTACAGGGCCGCCATATGAAGATCCTATTGCCTTAAAGAGGCATAGTCTCCAGCCTTTTGGGGAGTCAGATTATTTTTAGCGGTTTGTTTTGTGGTACGTAATGTCTGATGAAGAGTTTAGAACAATATTCCTATATTGTACACCTGTTGATACTTTCAAGATCTGATCACAGATCTATTGGCAGCCCTCTTCTTGTGTGTTTCTACAAAGGCCAGTATTTTCATGATAAGACTACTTTTGGGTTTGGATTCAGCAAGAAGGAAATCACTTCAGTATAAAATAGTAATAGGCCTTACAAACACACTTTTCAGTTAGTCATTGAGCATTTATTAATAATTGATTTCAGTGATGCTTAGTGGCAGATATGAAAGTAACTGACTCGTTTAGTTTCAGGCAAGCTACGTGAGGCATTGAACACCAAAATTGAGAAGAGAGGTCTGGGGTAGACTTGTTGTAGATTATGCAGTTGCCCAAGGAGCTAAAGACGGCATGCTTGAGTTATATGCTTGACCAATGTCAAGGCAATGAAAGTTCAGTCAAACCTTTTGAAAGACTTCTCAGAATAAGAAATTAGCAAAAATGGCAGATCTCTGAGCCCATGTCTAATATTCTCTGATATCTGCTGTTTTAAAATAAAGGAGAATTTATTCGGATAGGTAGTGACTAGTAAAACTATTAGCAAGTGGATGGCTAAACCTTACAAAAAGATTTCTTCCAAATAATGGGGCAGATATTGTTATATTTATCACAAATGTGACTTTGAGATTGTTGACCGTAGTCAGCCCAAAGAAAAAAAGACTTGTGTATAGTAGATCTTACAGAGGTCAGTGTGAAAGATATTGAAAACGGATTATTGTCCTTAAAGAATAGGCCTTGTCTCAGTTGCGATCACCTGGTCCACAATACCAGCGGAAACTGATGGAAATCCAGGCTTGAGTAAGATTGATGGCCCTGTAGAACAATAGGTATCTTCCCCCACACTTAATAGGCAGTGTTGTTGCATGTTCACCAAAAATTTGTAGGATTGTTCTTCAGGAACCCAATATGTCCATTTTAGGGTCCACCACCAAATTAAAATCTCCATGCTCAGCCCAAATACGGTTGCCCTTGTGAATTCTCACATTTTGGGGAAAAAATCTTTGTGGAATTCATTCAGCCTTTATTCATGGCTGATGAAGCATTCATCATAATCAGATGCACACTTTACTGGCATGAAATATGACATCATCGCCCTCGTAAACAGCCAGAGAACAACAATTTAACTGGGACAAAGGTCCCAGCAAAACAGAACAGTAACATTGCTGCTTTATGTGAAAACAATTTCATTTAAGTGCATCAGGACCCCAATTACAGACCGGGGGGCACTGTCTTGGTCTGCACTAAGGCTCACCTTTCAAAAGGTGCACCTGGCACATGCTGGTCGGTGCCCTTATTATCACAAATGAGCTGCCCTCAGGGGGCTATGCATTCAGTGAAAGACAGAGTGAGCATCTCCTTACAAGCTGCTCCATGCTTCACAGTGCAGATGGCAACCCTTCGCACCTTATAGAGGGGTCAGTGATCTACTTGCTGGTTGGTGTAGTGAGTTACTGGACTGCTTGCACGAGGTATGTCTGGGTCGATGGGACTCCCCTTGCCCTCTACAGAAGCCTGCCCTCGGGTGGCACACTAATGCCGTAACACCTTTTTTTGTTAAACTGTCAGTGCTCCTCATAAGGTCATGCTTGCGTCTCCCCCCTCATCAGTAATGGGGAGTGGAAGCTGAGGCAAAGTGATTCCTTCATTTGCAGGGGGCTATTTCCCCATGCAAATGAGGGAACGCACTCTCAAGATACCGCTGCTGCTATTCATATTACAAAAGGGGCCACACCAGCGTCTCTCTGCCCCTTCTGTATTACCATAATGCCCGGGTGCGCCCAAAGAAGGTGTACATGACCATTGCACCCCTGCTTTAGTGTGCATAATACAGCCCCCGGTGAGTTTCCTGCAGCATTACAACTTTGTTGTGAGTGTGTGTCAATTCATGCACTAAGGCCCGAGCATATTGGTAGTAGCTTTGCCTTTAACTTTCAGTGTAGGGAACTGTAAAATAAACTTAACCCCTTCGCTGCCAGGTCTTTTCCCCTCCTGTGCCGAGCCTTTTTTTGGCTACTTGGGGCAGTTCGCACTTACGCCCTCATAACTTTTTGTTCACATAAGCTACCCACGCCAAATTTGCGTCCTTTGTTTCCCAACATCGTAGGGATTCTAGAGGTACCCAGACTTTGTGGGTTCCCCTGAAGGGAGACCAAGAAATTAGCCAAATACAGCGAACATTTTGTTTTTTTCAGAAAAATTGGAAAAAGGGCTGCAGAAGAAGGCTCGTGGTTTTTTCCCTGAAAATGGCATCAACAAATGGTTTGACTTTCCAGTTTTAAGGAACAGGCAATTGGAAAACCCAATTTTACTGGGACATAACCCATTTTTACTATTTTTTGTGCTTTCAGCCTCCTTCCAGTTAGTGACCAAAATGGGTGAGAAACCAATGCTGGATCCCAGAAAGCTAAACATTTCTGAACAGTAGACAAAATTCTGAATTCAGCAAGGGGTCATTTGTGTAGATCCTACAAGTGTTTGCTACAGAAAATAACAGCTGAAATAAACAAATATTGAAATTGAGGTGACAAAAACAGCCATTTTTCTCCACGTTTTACTCTGTAACTTTTTCTTGCGATGTCAGATTTTTTAAAGCAATATACTGTTACGTCAGCTGGACCCTTCTGGTTGCGGGGATATATAGGGCTTGTAGGTTTATCAAGAACCCTAGGTACCCAGAGCCAATAAATGAGCTGCACCTTGCAATGGGTTTTCATTCTAAACCGGGCATGCAGCAATCCATTTGCTGAAATATAAAAAGTGAAAAATAGGTATCAAGAAAATCTTTGTATTTCCAAAATGGCCGCAAGGTAAGGTGTTGAGAAGCAGTGGTTATTTGCACATCTTCTGAATTCCGGGCTGCCCATACTAACATGTGACTTGCAGGGCATTTCTCAAATTGACGTCTTTTTTACACACTGTCATACATTTGGAAGGCAAAAATGTAGAGAAAGACAAGGGGCAGTAACACTTGTTTTGCTATTCTGTGTTCCCCCAAGACTCCCGATCAAAATGGTACCTCACTTGCATGGGTAGGCATAGAGCACGCGACAGGAAACACAAAATTGACACATCACATTTTCAGAAAGAAAACAAAGCTGTTTTTTACAAAGTGCCTAGCTGTGGATTTTGGCCTCTAGCTCAGCCGGCACCTGGGGAAAGCTTGCAAACCTGCACATTTTTGAAAACTAGATACCTACGGGAATCCAAGATGGGGTGTCTTGTGGGGCTCTGACCAGGTTCTGTTACCCAGAATCCTTTGCAAACCTCCAAATTTGGCCAAAAAACACTTTTTTTTCCTCTCATTTCGGTGACAGAAAGTTCTGGAATCTGAGAGGAGCCAGAAATTTACTTCCACCCAACGTTGCCCCAAGTCTCCCGATAAAAATGGTACCTCACTTGTGTGGGTGGCCCAGGTGCTTGCAACAAAAAAATGCCAACAACCTGTAGAGATTGAAGGGATAGCACAGCGAGTTGATAAGCACATATTTTGATTTTATTCCTCTTTTAGGCTCACTCTGCTTTGGGGACCCACGCAAGTGAGGTATCATTTTACTTGGGAGACTGAGGGGAACGCTGTGTTGTAGTGCCGCAGCGGTGATCCTACAAAGAAAAGTGAGGGAAATATGATTTTTTTAAAGTATATTTTGAGGTTTGCTGAGGAGTCTGGGTAAGAAAATTTGGGGGGATCCAGGCAAGCCAATCCTCCGTGGACTCTTTGGGGTGCCTATTTTTTAAACATGTCTGGGTGTGGAAGGTTTCCCTAGATGAAGGCCACACCCGGGACCAAAAACATAGGGACCCCCCCCCCTGAACCCCCCAAACAGAGGTGTTTTTTCAGTAGATCATTTTGGTGTGTTCACATACTAATGTGATGTTCCAAACACTAAAATTGTGAAAAGAAACGCACTTAGGTTATGTTAAAAAGACCCCTCACCTACCAACAAAGTTGGTGGCATGCTTCATCATCGGGGTCCCACCCGAGACACCTAGCGTGTCACAGGTGTGCTGTGACACCTGATTACAGCGGAGCAGGATTTGTAATTTTTACCACACATACTGGTTGGATTTGGCACGAGGGTGAGTGATGGTTCAGTGGATCAAATTTTACTAACGAGATTTCACAAAAATGAAATGCTCTGTTAATAACTGAAAGGCCAAAAAAAGGAACCAATGACTCACAGCCCGTGAGCTGTAAAGCCACGGCAAGGCACCAACCGCTTTACAGTCAATTCACACACCTTTCATACATGGCATGCACAAGACCATTCACGCCGCCAGCCACGGGCCCAGCACATTACAACACTTGCATCGACAGACAGCGCCACTCAAGGGTCCATCACTTACATACGCCCACATGCCTGATACAGCAATCACACCAGCTGATGAGTGTGTGTGAACTGGCGTTTGGCTGACAGTGTGTTGCAGTAGCCAAGCACCACTCCACACACAATGGCATCACTTTTTTTGTTTTGTTTTAAAAACCAAGAAACCACTAACTAATTAGAAATAATTACAAAACTGCAAATACAAAAACTCTAACTAAGTGCATAAAAGAAATGCCAACCATGAAACTGAACACATGAAAATACAAAAGAGGCAGTTTACACTCCTGGTAGTTCCCACTAACTCTTCTGGGTGTGGTAATTCTTGAAACAACCACCCACACACAGCCCAGGCTTTGAAGGACAATCTGGGCAGTACATTCGAGTCTCCCTCCGGATCCCTCTTCAAGCACACAATCTACATTTCTTAGCTGGAAAGTATTTTTTGGGTGTGAGAGGAATGTGCTCAGCAAAGTGGCGATCTTTCAATCTAGCCACATCCTCCACCACTGCTTCTCTACAAACTCTTGCCTGTTCCACCACAATAAGGCTCTCTATCACTGTCTCCTGAAATTTCACAAATGCCATCTTTGACTCTGGAGACCTATCCTTAAACACAATAAAAGCATTAAAAGTTGGCAAGTGGAAGAGGTGAATTGCTAACTTCTTATACCAAACGTAAGACTTACGAAAGCAGTATAAGGTTCCAACCTCTTATCAACTCTATCTTATCCCAAGCCCCCCCCCCCCCCAGAGCCGGCTGAGCTTAGAGGCCAAAATCCACAGGTAGGCACTTTGCAAAAAACACCTCTGTTTTCTGTGAAAAAATATGTTGTGTCCATGTTGTGTTTTGGGCCATTTCCTTTCGTGGGCGCTACGCCTACCCACACAAGTGAGGTATCATTTTTATCGGGATACTTGGGGGAACGCTGGGTGGAAGGAAATTTGTGGCTCCTCTCTGATTCCAGAACTTTCTGTCACCGAAATGTGAGGAAAATGTGTTTTTTTAGCCAAATGTTGAGGTTTGCAAAGGATTCTGGGTAACAGAACCTGGTCAGAGCCCCACAAGTCACCCCATCTTAGATTCCCCTAGGTCTCTAGTTTTCAAAAATGCACAGGTTTGGTAGGTTTCCCTAGGTGCCGGCTGAGCTAGAGGCCAAAATCTACAGGTAGGCACTTTGCAAAATACACCTCTGTTTTCTGTCAAAAAATGGGATGTGTCCACGTTGTGCTTTGGGGCATTTCCTGCCGCGGGCCCTAGGCCTACCCACACAAGTGAGGTATCATTTTTATCGGGAGACTTGGGGGAACGCTGGGTGGAAGGAAATTTGTGGCTCCTCTCTGATTCCAGAACTTTCTGTCACCGAAACGTGAGGAAAATGTGTTTTTTTAGCCAAATTTTGAGGTTTGCAAAGGATTCTGGGTAACAGAACCTGGTCAGAGCCCCACAAGTCACCCCATCTTGGATTCCCCTAGGTCTCTAGTTTTAAAAAATGCACAGGTTTGGTAGGTTTCCCTAGGTGCCGGCTGAGCTAGAGGCCAAAATCTACAGGTAGGCACTTTGCAAAAAACACCTCTGTTTTCTTTAAAAAAATGGGATGTTTCCACGTTGCGTTTTGGGGCATTTACTGTCGCAGGCGCTAGGCCTACCCACACAAGTGAGGTATAATTTTTATTGGGAGACTTGGGGGAACGCTGGGTGGAATAAAATTTGTGGCTCCTCTCTGATTCCAGAACTTTCTGTCACCGAAACGTGAGGAAAATGTGTTTTTTTAGCCAAATATTGAGGTTTGCAAAGGATTCTGGGTAACAGAACCTGGTCAGAGCCCCACAAGTCACCCCATCTTGGATTCCTCTAGGTCTCTAGTTTTCAGAAATGCACAGGTTTGGTAGGTTTCCCTAGGTGCCGGCTGAGCTAGAGGCCAAAATCTACAGGTAGGCACTTTGCAAAATATAGCTCTGTTTTCTGTCAAAAAATGGGATGTGTCCACGTTGTGCTTTGGGGCATTTCCTGTCGCAGGCGCTAGGCCTACCCACACAAGTGAGGTATTATTTTTATCGGGCGACTTGGGGGAACGCTGGGTGGAAGGAAATTTGTGCCTCCTCTCAGATTCCAGAACTTTCTGCCAGAGAAATGTGAGGAACATGTGTTTTTTTAGCCAAATTTTGAGGTTTGCAAAGGATTCTGGGTAACAGAACCTGGTCAGAGCCCCACAAGTCACCCCATCTTGGATTCCCCTAGGTCTCTAGTTTTCAAAAATGCACAGGTTTGGTAGGTTTCCCTAGGTGCCAGCTGAGCTAGAGGCCAAAATATACAGGTAGGCACTTTGCAAAAAACACCTCTGTTTTCTTTCAAAAAATGGGATGTGTCCACGTTGCGTTTTGGGGCATTTCCTGTCGCGGGCGCTAGGCCTACCCACACAAGTGAGGTATCATTTTTATCGGGAGACTTGGCGAAACATAAATTAGAAAAACAAGTGTTATTCCCCTTGTCTTTCTCTACATTTTTTCCTTCCAAATACAGGAGAGTGTGTAAAAAAGACATCTATTTGAGAAATGCCCTGTAATTCACATGCTAGTATGGTCACCCCCGGAATTCAGAGATGTGCAAATAACCACTGCTCCTCAACACCTTATCTTGTGCCCTTTTTGGAAATACAAAGGTTTTCTTGATAGCTATTTTTTACTCTTTATATTTCAGCAAATGAATTGCTGTATACCCGGTATAGAATGAAAACGCACTGCAGGGTGCAGCTCATTTATTGGCTCTGGGTACCTAGGGTTCTTGATGAACCTACAAGCCCTATATATCCTCGCAACCAGAGGAGTCCAGCAGACGTAACGGTATATTGCTTTCGATAATCTGACATTGCAGGAAAAAGTTACAGAGTAAAACATAGAGAAAAATTGATGTTTTTTCCACCTCAATTTCAATATTTTTCTTTTTCAGTTGTTATTTTCTGTAGGAAACCCGTGTAGGATCTACACAAATGACCCCTTGCTGAATTCAGAATTGTGTCTACTTTTCAGAAATGTTTAGGTTTCTGGGATCCAGCATTGGTTTCATGCCCATTTCTGTCACTGACTGGAAGGAGGCTGAAAGCACAAAAAAATGTAAAAATGGGGTATGTCCCAGTAAAATGCCAAATTTGTGTTGAAAACTTGGGTTTTCTGATTCAAGTCTGCCTGTTCCTGAAAGATGGGAATCTGGTGAGTTTAGCACCGCAAACCCTTTTGTTGATGCCATTTTCATGGGAAAAACCACAAGCCTTCTTCTGCAGCCACTTTTTCCCATTTTTTTTTTTTTTAAACAAAATCTTCACTGTATTGTGGCTAATTTCTTGGCCTCCTTCAGGGGAACCCACAAAGTCTGGGTACCTCTAGAATCCCTAGGATGTTGGAAAAAAAGGACGCAAATTTGGCTTGGTTAGCTTATGTGGACAAAAAGTTATGAGGGCCTAAGCGCGAACTGCCCCAAATAGGCAAAAAAAAGGCCTGGCACAGGAGGGGGAAAAGGCCTGGCAGCGAAGGGGTTAATTAACATTTGAGCTAGTCTGGCCTCCAAAGAGCATCTCTGAAGTCTTGTTAAGAATATATTTCCCTTACAAGACAGACACATGGATCATTATTATAAAAACAGAGAGTCACCTAAAAATTGTTTCAAACATAGCGACCTAGAACATTCTTAAACATTCACAATATTATGGTTGATTCCATGAGAGACTTAGTCCAAAACATTCTGCACCTGCTAGTGGCACAATTGGTTGTAACAATCGTGTGTCATAATTCTTGTTTCCAGTTAGGAAACATCTAGAGGCAATCCAAATTCTGGGTCTTCCATTTGTTCTGAAACTAGGATTGTGTAAAATCAACACCTTCCGGGTCTCCTCTTTAAAAAAAAAAAAAACTTGTGGGTTCCAGAGTCAGATGTATTATGATGCACTGCAAATACAAACCGTGGATGTGCTTAATGTTTCTTTAGATTTCTGGCTTTATAGATTTGTAGTGAAAAAAGAAATAAGCTAAATAAAATTGACATGTATTTTCTAAAGACACCTTCAACCTGCTTTGGCTAATTTTACAAAACATGGTTAGCATTTCCAACACCCCACGCTGTATAACATAGTTATAATCCAGCTTTGTGTCTTTTAGATGTTTTCTGTATTTTACATGAACATTGTACACAGCAGTGTGCCTGTGTCACAGTTTAAAAAATCTGCTCTACAATTATTATTTTGGTCATGCAAGTCATTTACATTAATAGTTTATATTTTTAGTATGCTATATGGACATTGTTGAGGTGTTTGGGAAAAAGTGTTCTTTTATATTGATTTTCAAATAATTTATGTTTATTTCAGATTAATTCATGTGATCATTATGGCTTAATTTATCCATGGATAAGTGTGATGTCACCAGAATCATTAGCTGATGTATATAACATGGAACTTGCCAAATTACAGGTAACGAACAAACACAATGCACAAGCCCTCCAAGTTATCAAAATCTACTAAATATCGTACACATGTCCTAAAACAGTGGTTCCCAACTTTTTGATTTCTGTGGACCCCCACTTTACCATTAATGGAACCCAGGGACACCCACTGAATCATCATGGGAATCTGGGGACCCCCGCCTGGGTCATTACTGGAAGCTGGGGACCTAATTTGTCAATATTTGTTAATATTTTTTAATTTTCTAGGCCCTTGCGGACCCCCTCAGAAGGCTTCGCGGACCCCCAGGGGTCCCAGGACCACAGGTTGGGAACCACTGTCCTAATACGAGTAAAATGCTGATATGCGGAAATGCTTCCAGATTAGAAAATCCTGTTTACATTTTTGGGTCACTGGGTAAGGAAGGTATTATGGATTTAATGAAATGAATACTATCCCAAAGCTGATTGATGTTACTGCCACCTATATAAAAGGTTTATACATAACTGGCAGTTCGACGTATATAGCTTGGAACACCTAAGAAACCGGTAGCTAACTTTTTACAACTTTCCTTGTTTTTGTTTGTTTGTTTGTTTTCCATAGACTATGCATAGATATGTCTGTTGTCATGACCTAAAACACTGGCCTGGAACAGTGGAGTGGAAAAAAAAGATGATCCATCCTAAGAGAAGCCTCTGATGTGAACCATCCTGCTCATGCCACCTATCAAATGCTTAAATCCCTAGAGCCCCATAAGGGTCCAAATTCTGTCCATTATTACGTTACAGTGGATCCCTAAGGAGAAACACCTTTAATATAGGCTTCTTTGTAGCTCTACCCCATGTTCGCCTCTTCTTCCTCAAAAATCGTTGTTTACTTAACTGTTGCTCAAGCACTCTTCTGAGCTTCTACTTGTGACCTATTGGGCTAGTGACCCTGGATTCTTCTTATCTCCTTTTAAGGAACCCTTTCTTCAATTAAAACATCCATGCTCACAGCATTGGCACACCCAAAATTTGTTTTCACATTAACCTGTGCTTTATACTTTTCAATTAGAAAATTAAATCACAATTTTAATGAGACTCGGAGCCTTTATCTGCTTCAAAGTATGGTACCAAAATAATGTGGATTTATTATCATGTTGCAAAACCATTGTAGCTAAAATATATGATAATAAAAAATATTGTCAATTAAAGTGTTCATAAGTAAGTATACTACTGCATCGTAGGATCTTCATTGATAGTCATAAACGTTGAATAATTCCCCACGGTCCGCACAGACCCTGGAACACCTTCTTCAAAATATTTAAATCGTGAGGAAAATGTATTTGAAGAGTGTCTATTACGCAAATTAATTTTCCATATAGCTTTAGTTTAGTCTGTGAGGGGAGTCATTTGCCTTCCTAAAGCTGCAGAACAAACATTTGAAGCTGTTAAATAGATTTTGAATGTGCTGCACTTTGTCACGGAAAAGCTACCTTTGTACCAGAATGATGAGGAGAAAATGCAGGCTGACACGCTAACACTGACAGAGGTTAAAAAGAAGCCTGTTACTTTAAGAACCCCAGAGGCATCCCCCCTTCCACAATGTATCATAGTACCAGTTTGCCTGTGAGAGTCCGTTCTTTATTTCCAGCTCCTACAGGCAAGATCTCTGAACACCTCAGATGTTTTTTCCACACCTTCAAAACATTCATTTTCATCTTCAGAGCGTTTCCGAAGCATTTCACTCAACATTTTAACATCCCCTCTGTCAAGTAAATTAATTTTTTCCTAATTCTGACAAAATGTTTTAGTCAGAATGCCGTTCACACACAGAGGAAAAGGAATAAAAGTTGAGACCCCAAACATGGTCCCACCAGCTATAGATACAGCATATTAGTTTTGAAAAAACTGCCCTCACCTACTAATATTGGCATGCTTCATCATAGGGCAGTGGTTCCCAAACTTTTTTGATCCCCGGCTCCTTTGACCTATTGGCCGTGTTGGCCACGGCTCCCCGTTATGTTACTTTTTTTGGCGGGTGGGGGAACGTAATCTCAGCCTGTACCTGTACCTACACTATTTACCGTTTGTCTTCTTTATTCTCTCCTTCACGTTGCTGAAAACCATTTATTGGAAACAATTTTTGTTACAGGGATATTATTAATGGTACTTTGGCGCCCTCCGCTGGTCAGAATAATTAATGCAGGGTGTTTTTTTCCAATACCACGAGGAAAAGCTACAGATTCAAAGCACCTCCGAGTGGTTTCCAGACTGTGTGCGGCGCCCCTGGCTAGTTTTGACGGCGCACCAGGGAGCCGCGGCGCACAGTTTGGGAACCACTGTCATAGGGCGATGCTAAAACATTTCGATGCTAGCCAACGTTAGGAATGGAGCAGAAGGGAGGGGAAACTAATAACATAGACCAATATAAATCAAATCAAATCAAATCATTAACATTTATAAAGCGCGCTACTCACCCGTGCGGGTCTCAAGGCGCTAGGGGGGAAAGGGGGGGTTATCGCTGCTCGAACAGCCAAGTCTTTAGGAGTCTCCGGAAAGCGGAGTGGTCCTGGGTGGTCCTGAGGCTGGTGGGGAGGGAGTTCCAGGTCTTGGCTGCCAGGAAGGAGAAAGATCTCCCACCCGCCGTGGAGCGGCGGGTGCGAGGGACGGCAGCAAGTGCGAGGCCAGCGGAGCGGAGGGTGCGGGTGGGGACGTAGAAGCTATATACGGGGATCAGACACACACAACACCTCATTCATATGGTTGAAACTATCTCAGGTGATACCACACTCAATCTTTATTCCAAAGTTCACCGGAGAGGATTAAAAGACAATCAGCAATAGGTGGTGAAACGGGGACATAATCACCCCATACCCCAAATAGCTGTTAAAGGTCAACATGTTTCTTTCGGCAGTTTTCATCGCCCCTACAGGTCAGTCAGCCTTCATCAGGACCATCGATCCCCTTTAATTCATATTTCATACCCTACCTGTAGTGCCTTCAAATTGTGACCAAATATGTTTTGGTTCAATTGTCTTCCTGTCTGTTAGAACACACACTCAGGATTGCCTACGAGGGAACATAAAAACACACATTTAAGATTATGCACAGTGCCTGTTTAATCCACACCTTGCCTCTTGCTCCCTCATATTATTATATTTGTACCCATATACCCTTAGCCCCATCAAAATGCATGCACTCCATGCTCAATTCATTACCAAATCGGGAATTATTAATGCAGTTCACGTGCAACGACATCCTTCACAAGCCCATCACCCCAAATCGTGACCACTAACTCAGGTTACTCAATATGTGTAAAAACTTTTTTAAAAAAGAATACATTTACCGAGTTATCATTGTCAGTCTCCAAAACTAGAGTTCAGTGGGAGCACCTCCCTGTAGTCACACACTGAATGTAAACACAGACAAATGTACACAGGTCTTACATTAAGTAATTCTTCCCCCTCATTAGTTCAAAATCTCTCCCTCAATCGAAAAGCCTGCACCTCCCACCCCCCCGCTCACCTTGTCAAGGGACCGGTGCCACCCGTCTGCCCAACGTAACTCCCTGTAGGTCACGGAGCCGTTCATTGCTTCTCGTCTTATTTCCTTTTTCCCGTGGTCAGGTGATCGCGTCTACCCTCCAACCAACTAGACTGTTCTATCTCCATGGTACCGTAACACATTCAACATGTTGGTAGGACATCACTAGTCCTCTTTCACAATGAGCACCTCTCAAAAGCCAATAAACATGCTAATTTGCCCCTCATGCCCAAATTCACTCATTAACAGCCACAATGCTGAACACATCTAATTCTTTCACAAGCGCTCGTTACAGTGCTGTGGAAAAAATATGTATTTACTCAGAAAGATTTCCGTGAATGCTTGCCACATTTGAGGTATACGGGTACCAAAACCCCAATACTAACGGCTCGCTGGGTAACTTATGTTTAGTGACTAACCTCCAGTTTACAGGGCAGTGTAGCAGTGGACTCAGTCAGCCTCTACACTAATAGATTGTTTAGAAATTGGTGAGCCCTCTTGAACCATTTCCAAAAGATCTTGCTGTCTGGAAGGGGGTAGATCAGACAAAGGATTTTGTGCCAGATGTGAAAAGCATTTTGCATGGTGCAAACTGCAAAAATCGCAGTTTGCGCCATGCAAAATGCCTTTTGAGATGCACATTCACAATCTGCGAGTCGGTACCGACTCGCAAATTGTGAATGCGACTCGCAAATAGGAAGGGGAGTCCCCTTCCTATTTGCGACTCGCATCACTATGCTAAATTGCTTTGTGACCGCAAATGCGGTCGCAAAGCAATTCGCAGTTACCACCAGTGTCACACTGGTGGTAACCCATTCACAAAAGGGAAGGGGTCCCCAAGAATGTTGCCAATAAGGGTTTTTCAGAGCAGGCAGCGGTCCTAATGTGGTGGGGCTTTGCGACCCCATAGCGACTCGCAGTCGGTGTCTGAGACACCGCACTGCATCCGATTTTGCGAATTGGAAATTGTGAGTCACACCGACTCGCAATTTCTGATTCGCAAAATCGGAAATTGCTACATCTGGCCCTTTGTTCCATCCCAAACTTCTCTGTGATATGTGCCTAGCAAGGCAGCTGCATTGGCATTCCTTAAATGGGTGGAGGCTCTCCCACAGGTCTTTTTGCCAATAGCATCCATCTATTTGCTATCCCTATCCGGTGCAGCCATGAGCTCAGGTTCAGAAGCAGGTCTATGCCTAACCGCCATAGCAATTATTGAATTGGTTTAGGATTCATTTAAAGAAGATCAGGATCCTCTTGTGGAGGCTTGTATTTTTTGAGTAGCCTTAGTGTTGCAGCCTTAACTGTAGCCAGAGTAAGGAATTTTGCATTGACTATGCCCAGAAGACCTGGAAGAGGAGGTAGAAGAGGTCTTGGAGTTGTTCTTGGCTGCAAAGTTTTGAGGATAACACATACTGTTGGTTGAGGTGTATGCAAATTAGTGTTCAGTTTTGTAGCCCAGCTAACTAAAGCATCTTAAAATGTAAGGATATTGCCTACTGTTGATATCCTACAAGGGGACTGAGGTGGAGAGGCTGGAGTATAAAAATAATGCATTGAGCTAGAATATGTCAATCTTGACGGTGATCTGGCGTGTGAGGGAGTTATAGACTTTCTGTCAGAAGGCGTTCTTGGTGGAGTTGCCCAAACCAGAAATGGAGATTTCCATTTCCAAAGATGACATGGATGTGGCTTTTAAGAACCTTTTAATGGGTGACAGATTTAAAGAGCATAAAGAAATCTGCAGAGGGTTGTCTGCAGGTATTAAAGGCTTTACAGAATGAAGCAGAATATCCATATGAACAATTGAAGCCTCACAGGAACACAGAACATTTTGGGGAAGAGGACAGTCTGATTTGAGAAACTCTTGAAGTAGAGATAGGTGGTATTAACATCATGCAAGTCTTTTTTAGCTGGAACCGGTCTTTAGCAGTGAAATATGTCTTTTTGATGTCAAATGGTGCATCTTCAACGTCAAATGATGTGATTTCGATGACAAACATGAACTCTTGATGTCTAACAGTGTAACTTTGATGCTGAATGTGAGTGTGACACTGGTGAAGTAGACGATGTTGTAGTCCTCAGTGTCGACTGCTGTGACATTCTCGCTATTGGCCATGAGGATGAACGGTGGCAATGGTGTGTCAACGTTGACCCTTCCTTGGAGGGTAACAAGCTGGCACCAAAACTCTTGATGGCAATGTCGATACTCAGTGCCGATGGGAGAGCTGCCAATGTTGATGTATGGAAGGAGATTTTGTTACCTGGAGATCACCTTGTGTGGGAGCCCCTACCAGATTTTTGTAATTTCTCAGCAGAAGTTTTCTCTCTTCTGTTTTCATTTCTTTCATTAAACCTCATAGTCTGACACCCTCCCTGTCTTTAAATGTCCTTTTTGACATTTTCTTATAAATATCACATCCTTTTGTCTGGTGTGATGGTGAAAGACAAACCACACAGACTTTGTGAGCATCTGAGCTCCCGCTCTTCCTTCTACTTGAAGCGCAGTTTGTAAAAAGTGAAGGCATTCTCACTAGCAACACACAGCTGAGGGGAGAAAACCTTGTCCAACCTCCCGATCTATGAACCAATCACACACAGAGGATAAGGAATAAGAGTTGAGACCCCAAACGTGGTCCCACCAGCTACAGATACAGCATAATATTTTGGAAAAAACTGCCCTCACCCACTAATAGTGGAATGCTTCGTCATAGGGCGATGTCAGCCTCTCTGCCATCTCATTCTGCCATGGCATTTTCCTAAGTTTATCATCCCAACTGCATTTATCTTCTTTAAAACTTGATGCCCAGTTGAAGATAGTGAACTTAACCATTTCAGATGCCTCATTATTTGCATAACATACTGAGGAACAAATGCTCAGGATGAAGAATGAGGTGGAAACACTAAAAGCTGTAGGTCTTGAAGAACAAAACAATGTTTGCAGACAGTATAAATTTAGAGATATAAAGTACTACTACCATAGGGTTCAAGACCCTAAGTGGCTTTATCAATCTTCACAACAACAGAGACAATCACAAAAACCATACCTAAGGCGATTCCAAAAGAGAAGTTCTACTCTAACAAAATCTTTACAGCCCAAAGGCAAGAACTCCTCAACCAGTAAACCATGAAAATCAGACTCCTCCATCACAGTGTCCCACTCCTGTGGTAGGTGGTGAAATTCTTCCTGGAAGAGTGAAAACCCATAACCTCGGACAGAAGGGTGCTAAACATACAAAACGGATATGCATTCCAATTCAAGCAAACTCCTCCACATGTTCACCCACAGCTCATGTCAGCAACTTGTCTAACCAGCCAACAGCAAGAGACGTCTTTTCTACCACAAAAGCAAGCAATAGAGAAGATTCCCTCAGACCAGATCAACAAAGGTATTGACGCAAGGTTCTTTCCAGCCTAAAAGAAAAGTCTTTCGAAGCAGTTTGTGCCAATTCTGGATCTCAGATTCCTCCATCAAATATTCCCACAGATCAGAAAAGATGCCTGGATATGCACAATAAACTTACAGGATGTGTATTTCCATATTCCAGTCTCTTATCATCACAGACAATAAACAATAATTACCAATACACTTTGCTTCTTTTCAGCCTCAAATCAGTTCCTCGAACCTTCTTCAAATGCATGGCGGTGGTAGCACCACAACTATTAAGAAGAGGAATTTTTCTGTATCCATACCTGAATGACTTACTAAAAGCAGAGTCTCTTTGGAAGGCGAAGAAAGACTTCACTATCACAACAAACCTATTGTCCGAACTAGGGGCCATATTTATACTTTTTGACGCAAAACTGCGCTAACGCAGTTTTGCGTCAAAAAAATTAGCGTTAGCCGCCGGCGCTGCCTGGTGTGCGTGGAAAAAAACTACGTACACCAGGCAGCGCCGGCGTAGGGGGATATGGAGCTTGGGCGTCAAAAAATGGTGCAAGTCAGGCTGAGGCAAATTTTTCGCCTCAACCCGATTTGCGCCATTTACCTTAATGTCCCTGGGATTGGTCCCTCCAGCCTTGGGTGTCCTCCTGGGGTGGGCAAGGGTGGCAGGGGGTGTCCCTGGGGGCATGGGAGGGCACCTCTGGGCTCCTTCCGAGCCCACAGGTCCCTTAACGCCTGCCCTGAGCAGGCGTTAAAAAATGACTCTAACGAGGGTAGACGTCATTTTTTTTGACCCGCCCACTCCCGGGCGTCATTTTTGCCCGGGAGTATAAATACGACGCACATGCCTCTGAGTCATTTTTTAGTAGGGAACGCCTACCTTGCATATCATTAACGCAAGGAAGGTGTCCGCGCTAAAAAATTACGCTCCAAGATCTTTGGCGCTCGACGCGTCGAACGCCAAAGTATAAATATGGAGTTAGTTTTGCGTCGGATTTGCGTAAAAAAAAAACGACGCAAATCCGGCGCAAACAGAGTATAAATATGCCCCTAGGTTTTCAAATCAAGTTCGACAAATCGATCTCCATACCAATTTAGTGCCCCTCTTTTTACAGGAAACAAAATCATATACACGAAAGGAAAAATTGTGTTCTATGGCATGGGTACCTGTAGACACACATGCTTTGCAGCATAGGTCCGCCATCTAGTGGTGGGCTCTGAGTGTTACAAGGTGTTTTTCTTCAAAGAAGGTTTTCTAGTCACAAGATCGAGTGACTCTTCCTCTCGGTGATCCTGCGCATGGGCATGGGGTCCTTTGTTAGGTTGTTTTCTTTACGCCGTCGGGTTCGAACGTGTTTCCTCTCACTCCGGTGGATCTCATTTCGGGCCTTCTGGACTTATTCTACCTTTTTATAATACCAGCGGGTTTGTCTTGGTCACATTTTCTACCTGTAGTTGATCCGATTAAACCATTGAGTCGATTTCTTTCCACCCTTACAAGGGGCCTCTCCCTTTTAGGGCCTACTTCAATGTTGGGCTGATGGAACAAACTCAGCTTCGATTCTGTCCTCGGTTCACGCCAAGTTCCCATTCACCAACCAGCATTCTGTGTGTAATCTCGATCTCCCCTCCATCGGTAGTAGACTTGCGATGCCTGCAGATCATTTAGATCTTGGAAGACTCTCCAGGACCAAAGAGCTCCTCGACTGGAAATGGCATCCAAGTCCACAGAAGATACACCCGATATTCTTGGTGTGGAACACGCGCAGGAGGAATAAGAACATAGTACGCCACTTTCCATCAGAGACCCTGATTTTGAACGCAACTCCGATGCGGACAGCCACTCCATACCTCCGGTGCAGTACATGAGTATACCTGCCACGTCACACCACCCAAAGATATTAAAAAAAAGTCTCCAGCACTGGTCCTCGGTACTCCACTGCCTTTGGGCCATAGTCGGATCCGAGCCAAAAAGTAGACACATCAGTTTTGGAGCCAAAAAAACATTTATCTATTTCGGACCCAACACTTTCGGTTCGAGCAAAACACTCGGTGACTAAACCTTCAGAGCCGAAAGCTACAAGTAGTAAATCTGCTACATCCACACAAGAAACCTCAGACATACAGCCAATTTTAGAGGTCACCGACACTAGACAGCGCAAATTACAAATTCAAAAGGACACTGGATGAATAATTGCTTCTCCTCCAATGACTATTAAAAGGAAGTTCACCTTTCAGGAGATCTTAGATGCTAGACCTCCACCAAAAAAGGTCTCAAAGGACAAAGAGAGAGAAAAGACCTTAAACCAGAAACAGCCTTTGCCACCACATTCTCCTCTTCCTCCCACACCAGCACAACCACCATCACCCACATATGAGAAGCAACAGACATCCTCGGCATCCCCACACAGGGATGATCTTCGTGATGTTCAGCAGAATACGGATCCATGGGATCTATTTGACCCTGATCCTATTACCTCAAACGATCCAAACTTGTACCCTGCTAGACCTTCTCCACCAGAAGACACTACAGCATGCAGTCAGGTCATAACAAGAGAAGCTCCATACCATAATGTGCAGATAAACACAGACTCGATAGAGGAGGATTTCCTTTTTAATACATTAACATCCACACATAAGGACCAGCAATGCCTCCCAGTGCTACCTAGGATGCTTAGGAATTCATCTGATATTTTTAAGGAACCTGTGAAGGCCAGAATTATCACTCATAGAGTAGAGAAAAAAATATAAACTGTCTCTCTCAGACCCAGTTTTCATAGGAACTCAATTTCTACTGGATTCAATATTGGTTAGTGCAGCAAGGAACAAGGCTAACAGCTGGTCAACATGGGATGCTTCTCCTCCAGATAAGGAGAGCAAAAAGCTAGGCACTGCATTAAAAAGGGTAGTCTCACAAGCGGTAAACCATTGGAGAATAGCTAACTCCCAATCTTTTTTAGCTAGGTACGACAGGGCCCACTGGGACGAGGTGGAAGAATTGCTGCAGTACCTTCCACCAGAGCATCAAAAGCGAGGATGGCAAATAGTGACAGAGGGACAGGCAATTTCCAATAACGCTATTAGATGCACCACAGATGTGGCTCACACTGCAGCTAGAGGCATAAACACAGCTTAGTCATCAGAAGACCTGCTTGGTCAAGATGTTCAGGCTTCAAACATGAGATGCAACAAGCTGTCTTAAGCATGCCTTTTGACAAGGGACATCTGTTCAGCCCAGAATAGGACACAACTGTAGAGAGGCTGAAGAAAGATTCTGAGACGGCTAAGGTGATGGGTGCATTATACACTAAACCTGCTAGAGGAAGCTTTCATAGGCCACAATTTAGAGGAGGCTTCAAACCAGCAGCCACAGAAACAACATCAATTTCACACTAACAACAGACCTCACCGTTTTACACAAGAGGTTCATTTCAAGGTTCCTACAGAGCATCCAATAATAGAGGAAGAGGCAAACCATCAACTTCCAGAGGTTCCTTTACTGCCACTAAGCAACAACTCACTCACCATCCTCAAAGCCCACACATCTCCTGTGGGAGGAAGACTGGTAAATTTATATCCACAATGGCAAGACATCACTTCAGACCAATGGGTTCTGTCAAATACCCAACATGGTTATTGTCTGGACCTCATTACTATTCCACCAAACATTCCCCCTCGTTCACACAGACCTACTCAGGACCATCTCAGTGTACTAAAATAGGAGGTACAATCACTACTACTCGAAGGAGCCATACCCAGATTCCAACAGGGATCAGGAGTATATTCACTATACTTCCAAATACCAAAAAAAGACTGCACATTAAGGCCAGTTCTAGATCTCAGGCCTCAATCTATACATTCTCTCAGAACACTTTCACGTGGTCACTTTAAAGGATGCCTTATTACAAAAAGGAGATTACATGACATTAGATCTTGAGGATGCATATTTCCACATACCCATACATCGAGCACAATGCAAATACCTAAGATTTGCATTGCGGGAAAGTGCTACCAATTCAAAGTACTACCATTCGGAGTAACAACAGCACCAAGGGTGTTTACCAAATGTTTAGCGTAGTTGCAGCAGTTCTCAGAAGACAACACATACATGTCTTCCCATATGTAGACTGGCTAATAAAGGCCAGTACAAGTAAAGTCTGTCAACAACACATTCAGTATACAATAGATCTCCTACACACTTTGGGATTCACGCTGAATTACCTAAAATCCCACCTACAACCATTACAAATGCAACCGTATTGGAAAGCAATTCTCAACACTCAGTCAGGATTAGCATCCCTAAACCCTGCAAGGATTCAGGCACTTCAAGACCTAATATCTCAACTACACCACAACCACACTTTACAGAGAAGTTAGTGATGAAGTTATTAAGAATGACAGCTTCATGTATAGTCATAGTTCCAAATGCCACACGGCACATGAGGCCACTGCAGTAGTGCCTCTCAACAGTGGTCTCTAGTGTTGTTGGACTGCCAGACTTCACGCTTTCTACAATGGTGGAATCACACAAATCTATCTAAAGGGCAGCCCTTTCTGGATCCTGTGTCTCAGGCCACCATCCCAACAGATACATCACAGACAGGTTGGGGAGCTCATCTCACCTATCTCACCATATAAAGGGAATGGGACTCCAACCAACTGCCTTACCACATAAAGTATGTGGAATTACAAGCAGTATTCCTCTCCCTCAAAGCTTTTCTGGCACAAATTGCACACAAGGTAGCATTAATACACACAGACAATATGACAACAATGTATTATCTGCAAAAACCCGGGGGGGGGACACTCATCCCAGTTGTCCCTTTTTGCCTAGTCAATTTGGCAATTCAAATAGTGGGTATCTCCCAGGGATGGACAATCAACAGGCGGACCTAAAAAGCAGGAAGCAGCAACAAGTCCACAATGGGAAATTTTACCTGCAAGTACTTAAAAATGTGAGGAACTCCTGACATAGACCTATTCGCCACAAAAGAAAACTCAAAATGCCAAAGCTTCGCATCCAGGTACCAACACCCATAATCTAAGGGCAGTGCTCTATGGATGAACTGGTCAGGGATATTTGCTTATGCTTTTCCGCCTCTCCCACTCATTCTATTTCTGGTACAGAAGATGAGACAAACCTCACTCACCTTAATTCTCATAGCTCCCACATGGGCATATCAACATTGGTACACAACAATGCTGGATCTATCTGTGGTACCTCATCACGAGCTACCAAACAGACCAGAGCTGTTGACCCAAAACAGAGGTCAAATCATACACCCAAATCCCAGCACACTCAATTTTGCAATATGGCTCCCGAAGTCATAGAGTTTGGTTACTTATAACTCCCATCTGAATGCATGGATATTTTAAAAGAGCTAGGCAGTCCCACAACTCGACAATGTTATGCTGCTAAATGGAAATGTTTTGTATACTGTTGTCAACCCAAAAATATTGACCCACTTAAGGCTTCAGTACAAGATATTGTATGCTATTTGTTACACTCACAGAAAGCGAATCTGGCAGATTCCTCAATTAGGCTTCATTTAGCGTAGCAGCTATAGCAGCTTATCTTCAAACAGACAGTATATTTCCCTGTTTACAATTCCTGTTATAAAAGCTTTTATGGAGTGACTTAAGAGAGTGATCCCACCTAAAGTTCCTCCAGCTTTTGCATGGATATTAAACATTGTACTTACAAGACATATGGGCCCACCATTTGAACCCATGCATTCTTGTACCGTAAAGTTCTTATCATGGAAGATTGTTTTTTTAGTAGCAATAACTTCTTTAAGAAGAAATACAGAAATTCAAGCTTTCACTTTAGAAGAACCGTTCTTTCAGATTCATAAAGACAAATTAGTTCTTAGGACACCTTTTCTTATCAATCAGTCAATGGATTTGCCAGTCTTCTTTCCACATCCAGATTCAGTTGCTTATAGAGGCCTAGACACTCTTGATGTTAAAAGAGTTCTCATATACTATATAGACAGAACAAATGACTTTAGAAATTCAAAACAACTTTTTGTAGCATTTTCAGAACCTCACAAGGGTAATCCTATCTCAGAAAATGGATTAGCCAGATGGATAGTGAAATGTATTCAAGCTAGTTATCTTAAAGCCAAAGGATAGTTGCCAGTAGTTCCTAAAACTCATTCCGCTAGGAAAAAAGGAGCTTCAATGGCATTCTTAGGCAACAAACCAATAGCAGACATATGTAAAGCTGCTACATGGTCTACACCACACACATTTATTAAACACTACTGTGTAGATGTGTTAGCTCGCCAACAATCAAATACTGGACAGGCAGTACTTAGGACATTATTTCAAGCTACTCCAACTCCTACAGGCTGAACACCACTTATTTGGAGGGGACTGCTTTACAGTCTATGTAAAGCATGTGTATCTACAGCTACACATGCCATCGAACGGCAAATATTACTTACCCAGTAGACATAGACATCTGTTCGTGGCATGTAGTGCTGTAGAGTCACATGTGCCCTTCCTCCTTCCCAGGAGCCTGTAGCTGTTGCAGTACCATGTATTGTAAATATATGTATATACGTTGCATGGACATCTCATTTTTTATATCCATCTATGTACACGTGTACACACTGTTTACTTCACCCGCCAGAGGGAAAACAGTCCTCAAAGGACTCGATCCCCATGTGCAGTATCACCAAGAGGAGGAGTCACTTGATCTTGTGACTCGAAAACCTTCTTAGAAGAAAAACAACTTGTAACACTCCAAGCCCAACACTAGATGGTGGACTTATGCAAAGCATGTGAATCTACAGCACTGCATGCCACAAATAGATGTCTTCTTGGTAAGTAACATTTTCCTTCCTTCGGAGGAGGAGAGGGTATCATCAATATAGATGAAAGGTGCACGTTTAATTCAGCAACTCAAACCAACTGTCCGTCAGGTAGCATCTCTTCTGGAATCGTGGCATCCTGCATATTCATGGAGCCAAATTCAAGGCTGTTCATGAGACCTCTTCAGGTTTGTCTAGAGGATCAATGGTCTCAGAAAACTGGCAGTTGGGAAGATCAAATACATCGGACAGACAATGCACTCAATCTCTGACCTGGTGGACCAAGTCTCACAAGCTACTAGCAAGGGGAAAGTTTTCTGAAGGAAACACCCTCACAAGCTATAGTCACAGACACTTCACCTTTAGGATGGGGTGCACATATGAACCACCTTACAATTCATGGGCGTTGGTCACAAAGGGAGAAGTCTTATGACGTAAATGTTTTAGAGCTAAAAGCTGTGAATCTAGCTCTCAAGGCTTTTCTTTCATCTCTCACTTCTAAAAATCTAATGAGTCAAGACAACACAACTACAATGTACTATATCAACAAACAAGGGGGAAAAAAATCAAGACAACGATCTCTCCAGGCTGAAACAGTATAGCACTGGGCACTAGTCAGAGTTTTATCACTCACAGCCTTCCACAATCAAGGAGTCTAAAATGTAGGAGACTGTCTAATTCGGTTTCACAAGGGAAATTACGAGTATGTTCTCAACGAAGAAGTAACAAACAACATCTTTAAAGAGTGGAGTACACCAATATTGGATTTGTTTACCACAGCACGAAACAAAAGATGCTGAGACTTTGCATCCAGGGTACCACAACCACACTCTCTGGCAATGCCGTTCTGATCAGCGAGTGGATTCCATTTATCTATGCTTTTTCACTTATTCCTCTAATAGCATGAGTAATTGAGAAGTTACGGAAATCGAACCTCAGAAAGATTTTCATTGCACCGGAGTGGCCTAGATAGCGCTGATACACAACTCTTCTCAAACTATGCATTACATTCACAAACGTCTTCCTCTCAGACCGGATTTGCTATCCAGACTTCACGGCCAGATTCTACACTCAGCTTTCCAATCCCTGAATTTGTCAGCATGGCTCCTGAGATCACACAGTATGGCTATTTAAGCCTACCTGAAGAATGTATGAACATCCTTAAAGAACCAAAGAGACCATCTACACAATCATGTTATGCCCTCAAGCCAAAACACTTTTGTATGTGGTATCAGAACAATGGCCATGATCATATTAATGGGTAAGGGAACGTCGTACTTCCATAGTTACTTAACTTGGCCAAATCAGGTCTACAGTTTTCTTCCATTAAAGTACACTTAACTGCGATTACTGTTCATCACTGTAATATTCATACAGGAAAGCTCCCATGCAACCATCTATGTTCAAGATTCCCATGATTAAGGATTTTTTCAGAAGGACTTAAAAACGTTTTCCTCAAGTCAGGAGATCATCTCCTCCTTGGTAATTAAACTTAGTACTATCAAAGTTAATGGGTCCTCCATTCAACCCCTTCCACAAATCAACATTACAACAACTGCCTTTTTATAACCATTACCTCTGCATGAAGGGTACGTGAGCTGCAGTCATTGTCATCTTTAGAACCATTTACAGATTTTTTTTAAATCATAATAGAGTAGTTCTGCGTAGACATCCTTCATTTTTACCTAAGATAGTCTCAGATTTTCATATTAATCATTTGCATATGTCTGGGTCCAGACTGGAATGGCATGGCAAGCAAAAAACAATAGTAGAAGCACATAGTATATGACATAACCATAATCCAGACAGGATCCCCCAATGGTTTTAATTCTAAGGTCTTATTATTGAATGTCCATCAACCAAGGGCCTGTGTTAGTATTTTAAGCTGATAAAAAAATAGACACAGCACAGAAGACCAGAGGAGCCATAGATAAGTCCATATGCCAGGAACAATGCTGTAAACCCTTGTTGACTGATCTCTTAAGTATTGATGAAGTGTCAACATGAGCCTCAGTCTAATGTCATTCACTGCCGACATACTGGATACTCCACTGTGATCTATAGCCACCTAAGGGCTATACACCTGGTTACCATCTTCACAAATTAGACATCTAGCCACTCCTTAGATGAACGAAGCCAGAGAAATGGTGTTCTAATGAGGCATCTGTTTAGGAGAAATTAAGATTTCCTTCACAAATACTGTTAAGCTTAAAAAGCACTACAAGCAATTAACCAACAGCTATGTGCCTTGTAAAATGTAGTTATGTCAGTTCATTGAGATATAGTTCCAGCATTCATGAACAAATACAGTTGCAAAGGATAAATGGAATGAGGACATTTCAGTACAACTAAACCTGGAGGTTGTAAAACTACACCAGTTCGTTCAACAAGGATTACTGAGGATTTACATTTACCTCTTACTCTGAGAACATAAGTTAAGGAGTTTATTGATGGCCCCAAATGCTTTTCAAGCTCAGATGTACTGTGAAAATTACAGAAAATTGTCATTGGCTACTAACGTAGCTTCATGGCCAGGGGGTTTTGTTATGACATCAAGCAAAGAATATGTTTGTTTTCCAATATACTTTAGATTGCATGATATGATTTCAGTACACCCATTATAATAAGAGACGTGTTTGGTGGCATGGGTTGGCATACATCAGTAGCATGAAAAGGAACTCAAGGCTCTTAGCTAGTTCAGGCATGGAAGGTTGGATGCCATCGCTCTGTTTGGGTGGCAAATCACTGCTCTAATTGGGTTCCAGTGGGTCTCAGTGCCTGACCCTGCAATTGCTAGATTAATAATGGATAAAAGATGCAAAATAACACTTGTTTCGGAAAATGGGGTTGCAAAGGATGCTTCCTGTACTAATAAATGACTCTACCGATATATTATGGAAGAGAGAGATTCCAAAATTAACAAAGAAAGACCTCTTCAAATCTACATCTATTCGTTCTCAGTTGTAATTTTAATACTGCTAACATGCATTTCTGTTTTATCTCTCCAGGCTCTTCTGTGTGGTCCATCAGTTGATATCATTTCGGTTATTCCTTCCTTGGAATCCATACCAGAAGACAATAATGCTGCTCTTAGCATTCATGTTCTCTGTAAAACGCGACTGGGAAATTATGAGGATTCCATTGACAGTCTTTTGGACCAGTGTCCTGAAGCAGTTATAACATATGCCAGCCACGAGTTTAAGGATGGAAGACAGGTAGTAGTCTCAATTTTTTTTAAGCTTTTTGTTATGTGTTTGGGTTGTGGAGTATCCACTCCAAAAACAACGTGATTGAAGGCATGCTTGTTTAATTTCTGCCACTGGTGATTGCTCGGGCCGCATTCCAGACCATCATTTTTTGGCCTCTGTGCCACTTAGACCAATATATGCTTTATGCAAATAAGTCTTGGTCCCTCTCCATTAGGAACTGTCCAGGCCGAACTCCCAGGCCCCCTTAGATGAAGCTCAAGCAGGCAGGTTTCAACCTACTTTTGGAGTACGCAGCTAAAGAGATAGAATGCAAGTATGTTTTTTGGTGATGAGGCCAATGGAAAGCCCTGATATTCCTGAATGCCGACGTATATGTGAATGACGGTTTACACACCTGCAGCTGGCATCAGGGTGGATGTTGGGCACAAGGAAAGGGAGTCAGAGAGAAACACTGGACTAGAACTCATTCTCTGAGTGGTTTCATCACAGGATAGAAACAGCTCAGAATACCATCATTGTTTGAGGAATGAAAGAACACTCAACTGGCTATAGTGGGATTTAAGGCCCACATGTACATATTAGGTTATTGGTCAAAGTGAGTTACTTAGACATAGAAGCAATGCAGGCTTACTAGTTTCACCTGTGGATGTTGCTTTGTTGAACGCCATTGAAGGGCAGGTTTCTGGATGAAGCACTCAGGAGTCCATAACAACTCAGATAAGTCAGAATGTGAGGAGGTACACAAGCGATTGACACCAAAGGTATTGAGAACAACATAGCGTAAAATAGAGAAGGGTGGACTTGAGGGGAACGTAATGTGAAAGAACCGAGAGGCAAGAAACCAACAAAAGTGGGAGACGTAAAAGTGTGCAGATTGGTATAAAGCAAAAAGCTGCAACAACTGACATGTTGTCAAGCAAAGGCTTTATGTCAGAATGCCCTTAAATAGTGGTTCTGCCATCTACCCCTTGGAATGTTAGCACTATCCAGGAAGTGAGTATATCAGTCTGTTAGTGGTCTAATGTTCCCAGTGTCTTTATTTTCCATTGACCCGTTATCCAGTCACCAGCCCCCCCTGTTGACTCTATGTTTGATCACTTGTCTGTACTAAGTCTGATTCCTGACAAAATACAACATGTAATGGGGCCACAGGAAGGTTTCAGTAATCTTTTTCTTAAGCTTACACAAGCACGATCCTATTCAAAGCAGGATCCTGATACATCTTAATATTTACATGTCACAGATGGTATTTGTGGTGCTTGTGAAGTTGCATTGTAAAGTACAACATCTTGTTTACTTGTTTAGAAGAACACTGTACTTATTTGTACCTTATTATAATGAACAAATAAGGCTGCCTAAGTGCATTTCCTCATTGTGTTGCTGTCATGGGCCTCGAGAAAGAATCCCGTCCTATTCTAACGGTTATTAATTGTTACAAAGAATACTGGGCAAACATAAGTATTAGAGAATAGTCAATGGCTTCCTGGTTTGTTATTCTGGTTTGGTATCAGCCCATTTGAAGGATATGAACATTTTTCCAAAGCTGAAATTGTTGATGGTGGTAAAGTTTTTTTAAGGTCTCACCTAAAGATAGCATTAGCTGTCGGGTGAGTGCTGTTGTCACCAGACACTACACACCAAATTCAGCTCAGAAAATACACATAAAGAAAGTGGCTTTTGCACAGCCCCATTCATTCATTGGGTAATGTCTTTCAGCTGGCTTTAGGCTTTGGCTTTGGGAGTTGCCCATCTGCATTTGTATTAGCCCACAGCATTTCACGGTGTGTGCGTGCACACACACACCAACACACTCACAAACCGCCCCAACACCCTCCCACCCCACCTGTCCATAACCTGCTCTCGGTTGTGAGGGATGCTTGCATGGCAGTCACCTAAGTGTGGTGCTTTTGATATTCGTTGGCTGGTATGGTGGAGAGAGGTTTCCATTGTTGCTGCCTGTGCAGTGCATTTTGTGGGCATGTGTAATAGCAGTTTTCATTGTGCTGCACCTGTGAAGGACACTTGAATTGTTCCTTCCAGAGTGCCTAAAAGCTTGCACTACTACTACTACTACTACTACTACTACTACTACTACTACATGTACAGTACAAAACATGTTCAATGGGACCTCACACTGCAGAGTCCCATGTGAGCCTTGTTCTATGTCTTATTGAAGCTTCACGAGGCTTTCACTATAAAAAAGGAAAACCTGCAATTTCCAATGCCTTTAATTTATGGTGTGTTACAACAGATGATCTGGATTCAAGGTCAGCCGAAGCTCTTGTATGCTGCACTCTGCGTTATGTTTATAAACCTCACCTGCACACAATTACCATGTAGTCTTCGGAGGGGCAATAGTTTCCTATGTGTGCAGTAACTGCTCTTCTGCATCGTAGGATCTTCATTGATAGTCATAAACTTAGAATAGTTCCGTGCTGCCTGCATGGACCATGGAAAACCTTCAATATGTCTTTAGATTTCATAAAATGTTTTAATCGTGTTCATCATCACTTGAATAATTTTTTTGAATCAGTGGTGCATTTTTCCTTGAAATTCTGAAGTAGCATAGAAAGAATTGTAGTGAGAAAACAGGCCTTTTTACAATCTGCAACACTTTGTCGTAGAAAAAAGGCTGACCTTGACATAGGCAGCATGAGAGGAAAAAACAACCTGCTAGGCTAGCACCGAAAGCCTGAAAAGAGCCTGTACCCTTAAGGACCCTTGAGAGACCCCTTCCCATAATGCACTGGAGTGGCAGTGTCACTGAGAGAGTCCGTTAGTTTTTACAGCTCCTTCAGGCAGGATCTCTGTACACCTCAGGTGATTTTGTTTTCACCAAATATCTGTGAGAAGATTTTCTTTCTCTGTACTTTTTAAAGAGTTCGACTTGACATTTATGCACATGTTCTGTCAAGTAACACTTATTTGCTTTTTTTCCTCTTTGTGGAATAGTATATTTTGTCAAAATGCCAGCTCTCTTCACAAAGTGCCCTCCATGTGGCAGGAAAAAAAATAATCTTCAGATGCCCTAAAGTATGTGTAGTATGTTTATCACCTGACCACACCAAACCACTAAGGACTATGACATTCGTATAAAAATAAAGTGTCAAAAAGAACTATCAAAGATAGAGAAGGCATAAGACTATGTGGCTGCATGGAAGACCTGAAACAAGAACAGGAGAGAAAGAAAAAGAGGAGAATAGAAAGATCTTCCTTACATATCTCCCTCTTAAGAAGAAAAAAGCAGGTACAGACTCCCACCACAGGAGATCTGCCTCCAAGTGCTCTCCAAACCAGCACCGCCACCATTCTCATCGACGGCATGCCTGTCCATCAAATCCTTCGCCGTCAAAAGGTATGGCTCCATCCTGCTCACCTTCCAGATAAGGTTCAATGCCGATGGGACACCATCCTCATCACCCTTTGATGTCAAAATCCACAGTGAGACCCCCCGTGGTGCTGGGAACCTCCACACCGGCAAAAGCACACTCGTGATCGACGTCAAGATCTCATAGGTTGTGGTGATAACACTGATATCAGTGTTGATTTCTCACCATTTGACTTCACAATCACAACACTCAATGTCTATGCCTGATACCCACTCGATGTTGAAGAGACACACATCACCGCCATGTGGTAGATCTTAGCCTAAACGACCTTGTATGACCTCAATGACCCCTCAGTTGATGTTGAGAACCTTTTATAAAGACATAACTTCATCCTCATCTCCCTGGTCAGGCCCTTCACAATGTCCAGACCCTTCTTCACCTGCACAAGAGTTAAATCTGCCTCCAATACGTCATGTAATACTACCTGAAGATCCTCCACAAGTTCATCTTTCATCATTAAATCTCTCATCGGTAAAGTAATGCACCAGAGGCACTTCTGTGTCTCCAATTAGAAAATGGAAGGCTCCATCACCAGTCAAAACAACACCTACAAGACGGGTTTTCCCCAGAATGACGTCTCCATCTTCAAGGTCCAGATCACCCGACTCTACTACCTCTTCCTGCACTCCGACTTCTCCGGCACAGTCTCCAAGTAGAGTTTCACCAGTGGATGACATCTAAACTTTATTGGATGCTCCAATAAGAGGAGTCTCTAAATCAAATATTCAGTTGGACAACCCTCGAACTTCAATGTTGGTCATATTGAAGACCCCGCAAACCCTGTCTTCCACTAGGCCTCTTCTCCCAATGCTTCCAGGTCTCATGGAAATAGCCCAAGAGAAATTCTTAAATCCAGCTACAGTTAAAGCAGCAACTCCAAGGCTACTTAAAAAATATAGACTTCCACAACAGGATCCGGATTTCTTTAAGTTTGTGACCGGATTTAGTAATTGTGATGGCTTTAAGAAAAAGACATGTGTCTTCTCCAGAAACAACAGCTCCGCAAGAGAATGGATGCCATTGGAAAGAAAATGTGTGGCATAGCTACCACCCACCTATCCAACGCTAACCCTGCAGCTCTCCTAGGGAGGTATCATCGGTAAATTTGGAGGTTATGAATTCTTTCTTGGGTGATCTACCCTCCCACGGTCAGCAAGACTATCTTGAGATGGTGAAAGAAGGCTCTCTAATATCTAACAGGCCCATCAGCGCAGCAGTTGATTTGGTAGAGCTTATCTGCCACGACATTCACACATGGGATTTCTCTTTGACGCACGTCTTGGTTAAGATTCATATTTAAAACCTGATGCGCAATTAAAAATTGCCATCCTACCATTCTCTGGATCCTCCTTATTTGATCAGCATATACAGGAGGAAATGCTGCGCATGAAAAATGAAGCGGAAACGCCCAAGGCTGTCTGGTTGGAAGAACAAAAGACATTTTTTAAGCAATTTAAGTCCAGGGACAAACTTACTTACTATCATAGGGTTCAAACCCCTAGATGGCCATACCACTACCAACCAGAAAGACAACTGCAAATTTCCTACCAAAGCAGGTATCAGAGGAAACGTTCTCCTCCACACAAGCCTTTTCAGGCCAAAGGCAAGAGTTCTCAGTCTAAATAATGTCCACCCTTTCCACTGTTACCCACTCTTGTGGGGAGAGCGATGCAGCTTTTTCTGGAAGAGTGGAGAAAAATACATTTCGTCCTGTACTCAATCTCAGATTGCTCAACAAATTTATGAAGAAAGAAAAATTCAGGATGTTGTCTCTCCATCAAATATTCCCTCATATAAAGAAAAACGATTGGCTCTGTGCAGTGTATCTACAAGACGCCTACTTACACATCCAAATAATCCTAGTCATACACAATTCCTGCGGTTTGTAGTAGCTAATCATCAATATCAATATACAGTACTCCCTTTCGGCCTAAAGTCAGCTCCTCAAACCTTTTCAGAATGCATGGCAGTAGTAGCTGCACAACTAAGCAGGAAAGGTGACTTGGTATATTCATACCTGGACAACTGGCTAATAAGGGCAGACTCTCTACACAAAGCCAAACAAGCCTATGCCATGACAACTACTCCTCCAACGTCACTAGGTTTTCGGGTCAGTTCAGAAAAATCAACAACTCCAGTACAGCATCTGAATTTTCTGGGAGCAACCTTCGACACCCAACAAGAAAAAGTGTTTCCTTCTGACGAAAGAGTGTTATTTATACAAAGGAAGTGTACACATGTTCTACTTCAGTCCAGTCCAACGGTAAGGCAAGTAGTGCCCTTGCTGGGGTCATTGGCATCATGCATTTTCATAGTCTCAAACACACAGCTATATATGAGACCACTTCAAATGGGCTTGGAAGATCAGTGGTCTCAAAAGTCAGGTCTTTAGGAAGATCTAATTCTTCTGGTGAGCAAAGCTTGTCGGTCACTCAGTTGGTGGACCAACTCCTACAATCTCCTACTGGAAGGCCCATTCCAGGAACCTATACTGACTTAAACATTTGTCACAGACGCCTCATTGTCAGGCTGGGGCGCTCATATAAAACACCTGACTATGCAAGGGTTATGGTCGTGAAAAGAAAGAGTATTACATCAATTTTTTGGAACTGAAAGCTGTTCATTTAGCTCTCAAAGCCTTCTTTCCAGCTTTCAAATCAAAAGACCTACTGATTCAAACAGACAACACCACTTCAATGTTTTACATAAACAAACAAGGCAGAACAAAATGAAAGCAATGTTCTCTTCAAGCGCAAACGATGTGGTACTGGGCCCTGGCAAGAGGGCTTTCCATCAGGCGTTCCACATACCAGGAGTACAAAGTTTAGAAGCAGATTTTCTCAGCAGTCATCACGAAGACAACCACTAATGGGTTCTCAACGACAGGGCGGTACAAGGTATCTTCAAAGACTGGGGCACGCCAACATCAGACTTGTTCGCCCCTGCCCCAGTGCCTAATTTGTAAATAAAAATGTGCCGGTGCCCAAAGCCCTCCACATAAACACGCGGCTGCTGAACTACTGAGGCGGCGTACTCCTGAAGCCATTGCAGGCCTCTTAAACCCATATAAAGCCACTCCCTGCCCCTTCAGCTCACTCTTGCAGCTCTCTACTTTCTCCCTTTATGACGCTTTGTCGTTTTTCTCTTCCTCTGTCTTTCCCATATGTGTCTTTTGCTTGCAGCAAATGCTTGAGGCAGAAGAATAAGCCCCACCTCTCAAAAATAGGTGCCGGTGCTCAGCAGTGGAAACAACAAGCACAAATTAAGCACTGCCCTCCCCAAAAGAAAGAATGCCAAGACTTTGCATCCAGGGCTATGGAACCAAAATCTCTGGGCAATGCCCTTTTGATGAACTGCTCAACTCCATTTGTGTACACCTTTCCACCAATTCCACTGATTTTGAAATTAATCCTGAAATGATTCACATCTCTTATCACAATGATTCTGATAGCTCCAGATTGGCCAAGACAGTGGTGGTACACAGACTGCCTTCAGCTATCAATAGCCCATCACAACCGTCTAACGCTCAAACCATACCTCCTTTCCAAACGCCAGGGCAAGATTCTACATCCAACGATCCAATCATTGAATTTGGCAGCATGGCTCCTGAGATCACCCAGTATGAACACCTGAATCTCCCTGCAGAATGCATGAACATTTCGAAAGAAGCCAAACGTCCATCCACAAGAACATGCTATCCATTTAAATGGAAACGCTCATGCCTATGGTGTCGGAATAGAAACTACAGTCCCATTACTGTACAGGCAAATATAATTCTACCATTTCTGTTACATCTAGCCAAATCAGGACTTTGATTCTTTTCAGTTAAGGTTCATCTATCAGCCATTACTGTCTATACAAACAGTCCAACACAACAATCTTTCTTCAAGATTCCAGTAGTCCCAAGATTTCCTGTAAGAACTCAAGAAGGCTTTTCCACCAATAAAAAGACCTGCACATCCTTAGGAACTGAACTTGGTGTTATCAAAGCTTATGGGTCCCCCTTTTGAGCCTACCCATAAGCCATCTCTACGACAATTGTCATGGAAAACTGCTTTTCTAGTTGCAATCACCTCAGCTCGAAGAGTTAGTGAGTTGCTGGGTCTCTCTTCAGTAGAACCTTTCATGGTATTTCACCATCACAGGATAGTACTTTGTACACATCCTTCTTTTTTACCCAAAGTAGTTACTAAGTTCCATATCAATTAATCTTTCACGCTACCTAATTTTTTCCAAATCCCTCCTGTCCAGCAGAGAGAGCACTACATTCCTTAGATCTGAAAAGTGTCCTACAGTTTAAATTAGACAAAACAAAATCCGTTAGGAACTCTACTCACCTATCCATAAATTGTGGTCATATCAGAAAAGGTCTAGCAACCTCTAAACAATCCATAGCAAGATGGATTGTATCTTGCTTCTCCTTCTGTTATCATATAGCATATAAAACTTTACTAAATGAGCCTACAGCCCACTGAACTAGAGGAAAACCTGCCACCATGGCTTGGATAAGACACACCCCTATAAAGGACATTGTAAGGCAGCTACTTGGAGCTCTCTACATACATTCACATAACACTACTGCCCAGACACTGATACTCCAGCTAATTCTTGAGTTGGACAAGAAACATTAAGAAACCTTTTCAAATAGTCTATCTTGTCCTCCTACATACAAGTTGCAGTTTTTCACCTATCAGATCCCAAATCAGGTGCTTGCGGTCTCATAGTATATGATTTCTGATAGTCTCTTCAAGAGGATATTTGTTAGCTTGCTATTCTATTTTAGGTTTATGACTATCAATGAAGACTCTGCGATGCAGAAGGAAAAGTAACATACCTGTAGCCATAGTTCTGCATCATAGGAATGTTCATTGAAGTCATAAACACCCTCCCTTCACCCCAGCTGTCGGATCAATCAATATCCTATACTTCCCGTAAAAAAGAACTGACTCTCTCAGGCAAACTGCCACTGCAGTGCATTCTGAGAAGGGGTCTCTCAAGGGTCCTTAGAGGTACAGCCTCTGTTTCAAGCTTTCAGTGCTAGCCTATAAGGCTGTTTTTTTCCGATCATGCTGCCTATGTCAGGGTCAGCCTTTTTTGTATGACAGTGTTGCAGATCTTAAAAAGGCCTTTTTTCTCACTACTATTCTTTCTACTCTACTTGAGCATTTCGAGGAAAAATACATCACTGATAGTCTACACTGCAACAAAGAAGAAAATGATTCAAGTGATAACCATGAATAAAACATTTTAAGATATATGAAGAAGGTGTTCTGGGGTCTGCGCAGGAAGCATAGAATTATTTTAAGTTTAAGACATCAATAAAGATTCCTACGATGCAGAACTATGGCTACACGTATGTAACTTTTCCTTACCACGCATTTGAGAATTATGAGTTTAATCGTTATCTAAAGTACTGAGTATATAAAAAAATGTATCCCCAGAAAAATGTTGGCAGGTCAAACCTACTGACATCAATTTGGTAAAATAAAATGACGTAAATACCAGGACATTCGAATTTTGGTGTGGTAAGCATCAAATTCCACATATTATTCCCCATTCAAGGAAAAAAACCTGGAAGAGCTGCTATTTATCACACCTAATAAATGACTTACCTAACTGTATTGATATTTATCAGGTACAATCAATTTCAGCATGTTAAACCTGCTAGTATCTATTGGATAATATGACGTGCAGATTTTTACTACCAGTACCCACACAAGCTTGCCTGCCATATTTCTGTTCTTCGTATATTAATAGAAAGATTTAAAATATAAAAAAAGAAAACTGATAAACTGTAGCTCTTATTAAATTGTTTATACTTGAGAATAAGAAATGCTTTGATTTCAACCTTTATTTGATCTTTTTTAATGGACTAGGCTCTTTGGTGGAATAAGTTGCTCCCCGAGCTTTGCAAACGAATCCGATTAGACGGATGTCAAGACCAGGTTCTCATCTCTTGTTTGAAAGGTAAAAAAGTAAACCGGAACGTATATTGTCCTGATGACAATCGGTATCCACATTGTACATATTTGTCAGATAAAGACTTTATTGATTGAATGTATTGCATTGTATTTTGTATCTTTCATTTATTTTGTAATGCATGAACACCTCATGTGAATCTGTTTGTTTGCTTTGTTTCCCTCTCTGGGTTCTATTCATATTTGTTCAAAAAACATATTTGAATTTCCATTATCCATACAACTTAGAAGTCTGAGCATATGCAGCATTGATTACCTTTACTCCAGCTTTATGGGCTTAGTAGGACAGAGGACCAGAGAGGGTTTCTAACCGGCATAAAAAGTAAGAGTTGAATGTCACAAACAGCACCCCCTGTGCTATAGACCTACCTACCTTTGGGTCGTTGGGCTTCAGTTCTCAGTCCATACTCTCTATGTTTCTGTCAGTCTTGTAAACTCTGGGTGCTTAATTTATGTGCAGCACTGTTCTCTATATTTATGCTCCTTTCTTCTGCTCCCTTTGTTTCAGGTCCTGCAGTTTAGTTGTTCATGCTCTTGAACCTCCTCATATTTCTCAGTTCACACGCTTCAGGGGACATTTACTCTACAGTCATCCATTTTCCAAGGCTGATCTGGATAGGCTGTTCATGAATCTGCCATTGTGCATATTCTGAGGCTGAACTGGATAGGCTACTTATGGATCTACAGTCATCTGTTTTCTAAGACTGACAGGTTGTTTTTTAAATGCTTGGGCCAGCAGTATTTGTTTCCAAAGTAAGGTGAATGAAATTCTCAGATACGCCTTTTAGAGCTAAGGATGCTGGAACTTCCTGTGAATTGTCTTTTGACTAGAAGTGGGCGATAAGCTCCATTCCGCTGGCCGAGTTGGTGTAATTTTGGCCACTCCGCGTTTCGCTTGTAATGCAGAGTTCCAAGAAATCTCCAGCAACCGCTGCATAGCGAAGTTTTTTTTCACTCGCCAACGGTAAGTTGGTGATTGCAAGTGAGAATTGGAGCCCTCTAGCATAATTTTCAGGCTCACTGCAAACGGACACAACTGTTTGCAGTTAAGAATCTGATGCTTGCATAAAAAATCTACTTGAGCAGCAGCAAAGTCAACTCGAGCAGTAGCGCCCTCTGGCATGCCATGTTGTGCAGTTTGTGCTGATTTTTTAGTGCGGAATGAGCTCCTTGCAGTAGAAATTAGGAGTGGGTGATCCATTCCCGCTACACTGGGAAAGATTGCAGAATTTTTGCCACTCCGCGTTACGCTTGTAACATGGAGTTCAGGCCTAATTCCGCCAATTGCTACATGGTGGGGGCAGTTTTCCTCATGTGCGGTTTACACATCAAGTTGGAGAGAGCGAGGATTGGCATCCCCTAGTGCAATTTTCTTGCACTAGGAAAGCACCCGGGGAGACTTTCTCAGCAAAATCAACTCGAGCGACAGAGCCCTCTGGCGCACTGAATGGTGCTGTTTGTGCAGATTTTTCAGTGTGGCTCCTGGTGCTAAAAATCATTGTGACATGACAATTTATTTCCATTCACAAAACTCTCTCTAATCTGGCAGAATTTCCATGTAATTCAATGGAATTCCACTGAATGAAACTTCGTGAGTTCCAACTACTCCTTCTAAAAATCAGCGCTAGCAGTGCTCTGTGCCAATTTTACCCAGTCGGGGAACTTTGCGGAAGCTCGCAGAGTTTTCATCTAACACTGCGGAAGTCCGCAGAGTGAAACTCCTTGAGTTACCTCCACCCCTACTTTTTACCTAACACCTGCATTAGAGTATCTAAAGTGTAAGCACGGCCAAAGACAACTAAATCCTTCCTATAGATTCCCCTTGGGCCTAAAAGAGTGGATTCCTTGCTTTCAAACAAATTTGGAGTTGTGTGTTGGGATGAAGGCCATCGGGTCTTCAACTAGGAGCCTGAGGACAAAGCTACTCTGGGAGACTTAGTGGTCAGCAAAGAGCCCAAAGCTGCTTTTTCTTTGAAACAGCTGAACAGGCTCCCCGATTAGGTACACAAATTTGAAACCATATATTGAGCCTTCATATGCTTAATACCTCCTGTAGGCGTCGATGTCTCGTCAGTAGGAATGGAAAGGAATGGCGCACTTTGTTACTGTATTCCAGAATATAGATTCTATACATGTAAAGGGTTATGGTATTTTCCTCAGAAAAACGCTTTGGTTTCCCATTTTTCTGGGGGTTGTTTTCGACATGCTTCAGAATGAACATTCATCATATTTTTCTGACCTATTCAGTGTGTGTATTGCTATGTCACGGGACCTTCTACTATTGATTCCAATGACTGACTCCTGTAAGTGTGTAGGAATCAGTTTGTAGAGTTTAGAGTTGCTGCCAGTTGGTCGTACACTTATAACAGATTGGTGTCAGTCATGTGCAAGATCGTTATTTTTGGCTTTTGGCAGCTGTTTCTGTGATTGTACGGTTTTCATGTATACTGTTTCAGCGTCTTTACTTATAATGTGGAAGCCAATAAAAATGTGAAAGGGGAAATCTTGTTGTTCACCGTCCCTACTTATAATTTGCTGCACACACTCCCCAGTTATGGTCCTGCCGCGGGGAACATGTCCTAGTCAGTAGGCCTGGATGGAAACCAGTGGCAGCAATGAGTGCAACTTTGGCAGCTGCTGTGGAAACTCTCCGGTTCACCACATGCTGCTCTGGTGCTGGAGGGGCAGGGATTTCACATCCAGCTCAGAAAGTAATTTTCTGCAAATCTTTTTATATGTGATAAAAACGTTTTCGAACAGATGCCAAAATCACACTGCCGCAAATTGACTCACTAATAATGTGTGGAAAAAAGCAAAGGCAACCTGTGCAGAGACTGTGAAACGTATCCAGGCTGTCAGTGGCTTAATAAAATGAGAAATAGCAGTACAGTGTAGGAACTAAGGGCCAGATGAAGGAAGGCTTTTGCGCCTCGCAAACGGCGAAAAACGCCATTTGCGAGGCGCAAAAGCCCTTTCGCGATGCAGAAACACATTTTGCGAGTCGGTACCGACTCGCAAAATGTGTTTCAGACTCGCAAATAGGAAGGGGTGTTCCCTTCCTTTTTGCGAGTCGCACCGCGATGTACAGTTGATTTGTGACCACTTAAAGTGGGTGGTAACTCATTCGCAAACGGGAAGGGGTCCCCATGGGACCCCTTCCCCTTTGTGAATGCTCACAAAAACATTTTTTCAGAGCAGGTGCCTACTCTGAAAAAAACCGAAACTAAAAGGTTTCGGTATTTTTTCTATTTGCAGCTCGTTTTCCTTTAAGGAAAACGGGCTGCAAAAAGAAAAAAAAAACTGCTTTATTGAAAAGCAGTCACGGACATGGTGGTCTGCTGTCTCCAGCAGGCCACCATCCCCGTGAGTGCCTAGACTCGTTATGGGGTCGCAAACTGCGACCCACCTCATAAATATTTATGAGGTGGGTCTTTGCGACCCCATAGCGAGCCGCAGAAGGTGTCTGAGACACTTTCTGCATAACATTTTGCGAGATGCAAATTGCGAGTCGCTGAGACTCGCAATTTGCACCTCGCAAAATGTTTTCTACCTACATCTGGCCCTAAATCTGAGGAGCTTCTTCAAAGTTGGCTCAGTGAAATGTTTCTGCTGGGGACCAGAGAACCTTCCATGAGAGTCAGCTAATGTTGCAGGCAAAGAGTGACAGGAGGTCAATCAAAAGAAGCACCAGCCCGGGGGGGGGGGGGGGGACATTGAGGAAGAATCTATTATGGCAACAGGCAGATGCAAAGGAATGTTGTTCTTGGTTGGATGTAAATGTAATCTGCTCACACGTGAGAAACGTGTAGAACAACAAAGAAGAGCATTGCAAAGAGTTGAACAAACATGGATCAAAAGTAGAGTGAAGTCCTAAGCCTTAATATATCTGCATGTTCTGTGATCCTATAGTAGCATAACTAGTAAAGAATTAACGATGGTAAGAATGTAAAATATGTTGGATTCTTGGGATGGTGACTGAGATGAGGAAACAGATGGGGTGAAATAGGAGGAAGAAACTTGCCCGTCGTCAACAATTAGCCACTTCTCAGAAATGTATTGAATTACTGATGCTGGATAATAATGGGTGTGAACAGAAGATTAGTGAAGACAACCTGATAATGCAAATATGTACTTTTATTAAATAATCAATTTAAGATACTTCGGTGTTAATTCATGCTCATTCTTTATTAGGACCAGTGCACTGGCAAAGATCAAACGCAAATACACAATATTAATTTACTTTCTTTCACAACAGTTGTACAAGTGAAGTGGTACATGTAGAGATGCTATAAGCAAAATATGTGTGAAAAAGTATTCTTCCATACAGCTACGAAGTTGTCTCCTAGTCACAGCACCAATGTGAATGGGAGAGAACACAGTTTGCAAATTTTAACCTCCTACCATCCCAATAATGAACTGCAATGAATACTTAGGCCTTAATTGCAGTTGCGTCAGCAAACCCTGATTCATGCAAAATCACCTGACAGCACATGGATCAGAATTCTGAGTACGACACTAATTACCACAGCCCCTGCAGTTTCCCCCTTGTGAATGTCAGCGGGTCTGATCTGCTGAAGTTTACATGTAGGATTTCCCGCTAAATGAGGAATTTCATGCCTAACGCAACAACTCTGCATGGAAATCTTTATTTTTCTTGGTAAACTCAGAAGGTACTTACCGCACGGGGTACATACCGCACACCCGCAGGTTTGGAGTTTACTGACTGCAGTCAGTACCTTACTTTTTCCAGCCCCGTTGAATCGGGGTCTAAATTGCATATACAGACGTTTTCTTCTGACCTGATTTCTTATGGCCAAGGAATCCCTTACTCCTGAATTTACACAATCAGGTCTAACTTCACGTACATGATCCTCCGAGATCTAAGGAGTGCAGTCCGCTGCTCTCTTTTGTCTCATGCATGTTCCTAATGTGCTATGAATGAATACGTAGTTATTTTGTTGATTTAAAAATGTAATTCTAATGAGTTAAATTCCAAAAATGAATCCCACGAAACCCATGTTTTATTTTGCTTAAGCAATATAAGTAGCTAATAGAGTGATTTTGATGAATCTACTGTATTTTCCTCGATCCCATAGTCTTAACACTGTTTAATACTGTCTTTTCTGTTTACTTGCAGAAACCTTATCAGTTGTTGCCATGGAATTGGATCTCCGAGACTTTCTTAGTGTTTGTCCAGATGATGGGAATGTAGCATTTTTCCTTCCTTATGTAATGCACCAGAGTACAGAAAAATTGGGCACTTAGAGTTATCAGCAAGGACAAAAGTACATCAAAGCACAGCATCTGAACAAAAATAAGCCGAACGGAATAGTACGGCTGGCGCTCCGGTGCTGAATTCTGTTGTGAAATGCATGTCCGAATTTAGCACTGGCCGGGTCCAATCAGTGTGCTGTGTTTGCTTAGCATCTCAGGTCTGACCTGGCGTGTTCTTCTTGGTATACCAGTTTCATCGTCCAGCACAGCACACAGACTGATGGAGGGGTTTTCAGCAATTCTGCCTCACGAATATGCACGAAGCAGGGTTTATTCTGCAGAAGATTTCAACCAGCTGACAATCCGTGGTTGAAGACGACTTGCATGGGACTGCAGACATTCATGTCTGCTTCTCATTGTAAAGTTGCAGTAATACGTTTTTCTATTTAATGGGATTGCATTAGCAGAAAAGTGGCATATTGCACAAAGTGTATCCCTTTGGGAGGTGAGCAGCTCTAGGTTACTGTCTACACAATCCCTACCACCCCCTGACGCTCACAACTCTTTTTGCCAAATTGCATGCTGTCTATCATGGACATGTCATTATTGTGTTTCTCAGATAGCCTATTATTTTGTACAGAACAGGCTTTGCAAAAATGAACAAACTTGTATATACGAGGCCCTTACTTGATTTTTAACAGCATAAACATATTAGAAATGCAGCAAGAAAACGTGTCACTTGTTACTTACTCTGTTTAGCGGTCCATTCGCAGTGTGTAACACTGATGCAAGCACAAATGCACCTTTATAATGCAGATCTGCACAGTTGTATGGAATATGTTATCAAAGTATTATAACACCTCAGAAGTGGAATAATTAAATATAGAAAACAATTGTATTTCAATAATATGTAAAGCATCAGTGAAAATACTTTTTCCTAAATACGTGGTTGACTGAATCGTTTTAAACCTCGTACTTATTATCTTTTACATTTTGTTGTGTGAATGTGATACAAGAAAAACATCGACATAAACCTAAAATAAAAAATAAACAACAAACAAAGAGTTTCAATTCATACTGTTATATATATATATATTAACAGCAAGAACACAAAATAAGAACATTTGATTGAAAGGTTATGGAGGAAATGGGATGGGAAATATTTTGAGAACAAGGTTTGGCATGGATTAAGAATGGCAGTGAGGTTTATTTTCCAATGTTTTTTTCTTTTAACAGTCCAAATTCGGAAATTATTTCCACACGTTTCACTCTTATCCTGAGACCTATTTGCCCTACACCAAATGGATGCACATCCAATCTGTTTCCACATTAATCTGCCAAATCCGTCGTTTCCTTGCCAATGAAAGGCAGACACAATAGAAAAGTAAGAAAAAAAGATTAATTGTGGACGTGGACAAAGGATATGCTTGTCCTATATTCCTCCAAAATGTCAACCCAAACACTTTGCTTCTCTCTCAATGGCCTAGGTCTCCACCATTTTCACACACGTACTCTTCACTCTTGGCACAATCCGCAAAAACATTTCTATACCATTTCCTTGACTGCCTAAGAACATTGGTCAGTTTGCTTTTATTTTACACCCTGACGTCCTTCAATGTTATCGCAGCATCCTAGAATTTCTTAACAATCCTTAGTTTCACAATGCAACATAAATCTTTTTTTAACCAAAACGACCCCCTGGATACACCATATCCCCACTGTGAAATCTCCCCACGCACACTTCAATTTAGCTTTCTGGTACTTTTTAACTTAGCATTTACAACCTTAATTTTCTTTTCCTCTATCTACCTCATTCTGATTTATTCCTGCAAAGAGACTGCCCAGCCGTGAATAGAACCTGCCTGACCATTCTGGCCTTACCTTCTTGATCACAGGACCCGAGCAACAGCAGAGGGTGACTCATACTCAAGCTAGCTGTCCCCTTCACCAATATGCTGCACAAAAAGAGAGCCTGGGAGGGAATCACCTGTACACTCAAGGGAGAATGGCTGAACTGACACTTGTGACAGGACGGTATAGCAGATTCATCCCCTTCTATTTTATCTCCCCTTCACGTATTTGAGGGTCTTGGGGAGACACTCAGAACCACAGTTCCCCTACCAGCATTGTCAGTATCGTGCACATAATTTTTACTTGTCGGAGGAGCAAGCGATAATTAGTCACCGCTGATTCAAATCATCGAAGTTGGTGTCATTTGGAGGCCCAGGAAGGGGATGGAGGTCTCAGCCCACATAAATTGGTACTGTGCATGTAATTGGGAAGGGTGACCCTGGGAAACGGTGAGTTTCAAAATCTAGTATTTCTGTAGGTTGACTTTAAATCCGAAGAAATCCCAATACCACTGAAGCTTGTTTATCAGGGCAGGCAAGGAGGTGAGGGGGGTCTGTTAGATCCACAACCACATCATCAGAGTATAGGCTGATGGTATACAAATCATCCCCAAAATATACCCCTGTAATAAGGGGATAATTTATGACACATTTAGCTAGTGTTCCATATAAATTGCAAACAGGAGCAGCAAAAGTAGACACCCCTCCTGCATTCTTCTCGGAATGGAGTCAGAGAAGTCTCCGTTCGCCCACACTGTAGTTCTAGGGGAGCTGTAGCCACACCGGATCCAACTGGCAAAAAATAGCTCAGACCCAAAATGCTTATAAATGGCAGATATGGGCAGTGGACCCTGTCAAATGTCTTCAGCGTCGGTAGCTAGTAACATTACCTCCCTCTGGGACCAGCGTGCCTTATCAATAAGATAAAGTATCTGTTTGGTTACCCCACAGTTTCTATTCAGAATGAAGCACAACTGATCTGGGTCTACCACAAGGGCCCTGTAGGTGTTCAGTCTAGCTGCAAATATGCTAGTAGAGAGTTTAGCATGTATTAATCAGCAAGAAGGTGCGACATGAAGTACAAAGCTGTTTGTTCTACCCTGACTATGTAGGCCTATCACTTAGACTATGCTAATGACCCTCTGTCCACAAAAGAGTTGGAAAGCCTATTGAGAATGGGAGGTGGAGTGTGGCAACAAGTCTTCAGATAGGAATTTAAAGTGGCCTGTGCCAAGGGACTTAAGAGGATTCAGCCAAGCGATGGTGAAATTGCTTTGAAAAGTCAGATACGTTTCTCGAGGTTTTCGGCTTGGTTCAGGGTCAATTTGATTACCTGAGCTACCTTTAAATACACAGCTATACATTCTTCATTCAAATTTTGGGATGAATAAAGAGAGTAATAAAAGTCCCTGAAAGTTGTTTCGATATGTTTATCACCAGATGTCTCCACCCACTCTGAGTTCAGAATTCTGTGTACCCTTTTGCAATTTGTATGCAAGCATTGCGCCACATCTGTTGCCTTGGATATAGAATTGGTGTTTCAGGTGGAGAAGTGTAAATTAATCGCTGTCCAAATCCAGTCTCTTAAGTTGTGTCTATGCTGCAGCTAGTGTATGCCATATTTTTGCAGCCTCAAGCTCGTTTATGGATGGCTTCCAGTTCGGTCACCTGCCTCTTTAGCTCCTCTTGTTCCTCTCTTCTTACCTGGTTATCATTAACTGACACAGCTATCAGTTCCCCTCCAATAACTGTCTTCAGCGCTGCTCAAAGTGTCTATTGCCTCCTCCCCTGTGTGGTCTCTCATAAAATTAGAGATAGTTGTATAGGCCACTGTGAAATTATCTTTCTGTTGAACGGTGCTGTCCTTCAGTCTCCAAGATTCTGGAACTCTTCTCTCCCCACCACCCTAAGAACCACGAATAGTGGGTCATGATCAGAAACTGACATGGGCTCTAGGCTCTATTTTCCGAACTTGAGCTTGTAGCACAGTTGTACCTAAGAAATAGTTTATACGCACATATTTTTTCTGGGTGACTATGAAAAATGTATAGGTCCTATGATTGCGGTATATACATCTTAACAGATCATCCGGGCCACTTTGCTTAGCCAGGCCAAGCCTTAAGAAGAGAAGGCCCCGGTCTGACCGAAGAGCTGGCCTAATCTGTCTAGGTCACTACTTATTACAAGATGTAACTTGCCGCCTATCAAGATAGCAGAACTACTGGTCCCGTTCTTAAGCAATATGCTAACAATCTCCCTTTGATTTTGGCAATCTTACTGTTGGGCTTGGCCCTTCTGCAGGGTCATCCCCAAACCTTTTGCCGTCCTCCTCCTATATTTACTGAGTTTGTTTTTGTTGACCATGGCACTTTGGGCACTTTAACATTGCTAACTAGTGCTAAAGTGCTTGTGCTCTGATTCTTAAAACATTGTAATATTGGCTTATCCCCAATTGGCATACTTAATCTACTTGTAAGTCCCTAGTAAGGTGCACTATGTTTGCCCAGGGCCTGTAAATCAAATGCTACTAGTGGCCCTGCAGCACTGATTGTGGCACCCACTTAAGTAGCCCTGTAACCATGTCTTGGGCCTGCCATTATAGAACCTGTATTTGCAGGTTTCAACTATTATGTTGGCCTGGCAAAATCATCTTTTTGCCAGGCCCAAATCATCCTTTTCATCATCCTAAGGTAGGCCCTGGACAGTCCAGAGGGAAGGGTGCAATGTATTTAAAAAGCAGGACAGGTACCTTTTAAGGTTCATATGTCCTGGTAGTGATAAACTCTTACATTTGTTTTTCATTACAGCGAAGCCTATCTCTCCCATAGGATAACAATAGAGTGCCTTATTACAATTAATAAGCGTAATGTCTACCTGGTAAGAGAGAGTTCTTTCAGGTTTGGTGTCTGGAATCACAATTCAAAGTTCTACCTTGTAGTGCAGTCAGATTTTAAATTGCAGATCGGAAAATGCCACTTTTAGAAAGTTGGCATTTTCTTACGTTAGCCATTTGGTGCCTGCTTCCTGTCTCTGATCACATATCTGGGTTGGGTGACAGCTGGGCTTTGTGTGCTCCTCCAAGACAGCTACACACAATGAGAGCTTAGGTGTGACTTGATGGACCATCCTGGCAGCATGGGAGGAGGAGGAGGTGGACCCAGCCTCAATTATACCTGAATAGGCTGTGTCCGTTCCCCATGGAGTCTGAAGCAAGGACAGGAATGGAAAGCATCTGTGCACTTCAATCAATCAATCAGGGGATTTGTAAAGCGCACTACTCACCTGGGAGGGCATATCTTGTAAGTCTCCCCCACTTAAATGGCACTACAGTGTATAATAACTGGACATCAGGCACCACCACCTCAGTACACTGCTAGACCTATGGTTATTCTGCCTGCAAGGACTGCTGTTCTGCTGGACTGCAATCTGTTGGACTCCTGCTTTGTTGTGCTGACCTGCTGCCCTCTGCCTGTATGAGAAGGGCTGGACCTGCATCACTCCAAGGACTTGCTAGCTGGCTTCCTGATCTGAAGTCTCAGAGGTATGAAATACTTCCAACTACAGCTGCTTCTGCACCTGGACTCTGTCATCTGTGAGTCTACCCTGTCAAGTTGTGCAACCCCAGTCACTTCACCTGATGCAAGCTCCTCGCATCTCCCGTCAATTGCAGCCTTGACGACGATAACGAACTGCATCGCAGCCTCATAATTCATTGGAACCGACACATCGCCTCGGCTGCGCAAGGCATACTCGGCACCCGCCTTAAGATTACAAGCCCTGTTGCCAGGATCCTCAATGCTAAAGCAACTGGACCTCACACCACAGCCTTGCTGCATCTCAGAAACTGATGCATTGCCTTAGCTGTACAGTGCATTTTTGATGCAGATCTACACAATGTTTTGCAATCCAGAGTTAAGGTACTTCGTTCACGGTGCCTAACTAGGTCCCTGTAGCAGGCCCATTCTCCATTCTGGTCAGCCTGGACTTGTGCTTTGTGCTTGTCCCAGTCCGGCGCAATCAGATATCTCCAGTACCACGTCTTGCTGCTATTTTTACTTAATAAAATGTGAAATTCAATATCTCCAATTCTACTTATTGGCTTTTAGTTGTTTTGGCCTTGGTTTATTTATTACATTTTGATCTATTTTGGGGTTGTTTGGACCCCCAAAACACAACAAAAGTATTATGACATTCAAGAAGTTAATTTATCATGGAAAACATCATTGTTCATCTATCGGGCAATGCACGGATTGAGGATCGACTGTCAGGGAACTGTAGGAATATGGCCTCCATCAGGGACCTCACCCCACCTGTACATCCTTTAGAAGAGCAGGGGCAAACAACCATCTGTCTCACCAACAGTCACCCTGGTGATTCTGCTTCTTGAAGGCTTGCTGCCTCTAATAAGCAGTGTAGATCTTCATGTTAGTTCTACTATCGTGCTGTGGTACAGCCACGCCCCTACAATGGAGCCACAGTATCTGCAATGGTTGTGGCACCTGGTAGAGGTGTGGTCCAGACATCGTAGTCTGGATATAGTCACATCATCAGTAAGTTCTAATACGGCCTGGGCATCAGACAAAGATCTGACCTGGTGCAGAGTCCCTTACCAGCGACAGATAATTCAGAGTGGGTGACCCCAGCTGAATGAGACATGAGACATCTTTAATCCCAAAGAATGGATGATTACTATACTCTCAGCACCCTTGTAGAGTAATCAGGGAGAGCTCCTAGAACAAAGCAATTTTGTGGCCTTGGAAGGTGAGGGGATGTGCAGCATAGGCTTTTCTCAATATCTCTTCTTTGAGTTGCAAATCATGAACACAAGTTAGGATGTCTTGGGGAGGTGTATTGGTTCCCCCATGCAGCCCAGTCTGTGAATTCTTGGGAGTCCTCCTCCCTTGCCAGAATCTGCTGGAATAGAGGTTTTGCATAGCCTGCAATGTCCAATCCCTCCATGTTGGTTGACACACCCCTTATTCTGATATTGTTTCGGCTGGATTGGTTTTCTAAATCCTTGGCATAACCTTGTAGGTTAGTGTGCTGTTCTTGCAGGCTTATCACATCTTGTGATTGCTCATGTTTATCGCCGTTTGTTATCTAGTGGTTTTCCAGTGTGGACATCTGTCTCCCAGAGATGCAAGGTCATTTCACTTCACATAACTCATGTGAAAGGTTTAACATCTGCAAATACACTTTGAGGGAATCAAAAGAGGACTTCATGGTCCTCTGAGACTTGACTCTGTCGTGCTGCGGGGCCCTCCTAGGCAGAAGCAATGGTAGATATTGTGACCATGTCTTGCACGCTGTGTTTTTATTTGCTTTTATACGCTGCCATGTCTGCTATTTCCATGTATCACAATAAGATGTACATGTTCAATAGTCTGCTCTTTTCTGCGCTACTTACTGCAATGGTCCTTTGGTGTCATTCTCTGAGGGGCTGGCAGAGTCTGGGATGTTCTGATGGGTTGTTGTTTCACTGAGACTCTTGCGTCTCCCACCCAACCACAGCGAAGTTAAGTGCAGTTCTACGACCTGGATGCAGGTCTTTACTTCTCTTTATCTTCCCAGTGCAGCAGTAGAGTAGGGTTAAACCTGATGCATGGACCCCCACCTCCATTGTTGTAGTGGATATGAATGTACCCAGCACACTGTTCATGTGGGCTTGTATGGATAAGCTCAGGGAGGTAGTTCCTCAATCCAGATCTTGTCAGCAGGGAGGTTAGTGAGGGCCCTGTGCACCATGCTATTGTAATGCTTGGGCCCACCTAGGCTGCTACTAGTGTGAGAATTGTCAAGTCTCACCTCATACAACCTTCAATTGCTTAGTAGTGTGGCAACCAAGGTTCTTACCCCATAGGAGTCATTAGGGTTCTGATGCACCTTTTCTGCTGAGCTTTGTCAGGGTGGTCCTGCGGTAGGCTGCATGTGTCTTGGGTGCCTAAGCCCTGCCCTTCTTGCCTCAACACAGACCTCAACACATCCATCTTGAGGGTTTTCCAGCATGCTCACCGGCTTGCTGTGTGAGGCGCGCTTTAGGGAGTCAGAGGGCTGCAGAGAGGGTCCCATCCTTGAAGGATCACACTATCTTCCGTGTGCCTGAGGGTACTGATCATTCCAGTCCCAGAGTCTCATTCACTGCACCCGCTATTTTGGCACGGCCTAGATGGAGCTGCACTGCGCTTCAATTTAGGATCCCACTTGAGACACTGGTTCCTGGGACAATACCAGTCTCGTCCCAGGGTGCTTTCACTGGTCACTCTGGCAGTTGTGGAATCCACAGTGCTCCGCCTATACCTGCTGTACAAATAGGGCGGTTGGAGGAGCGCAGGGAAGATCTTAAGTGACCGTCATCTTGGCCACACCTTCCTCAAAGTATTATTTTAATGGGAAAGTTGGGTAAAGCTGTTTTGCATGCTCTTCTTTTAGTTGTATTTTATTACTCAAATTTTAAGGCAACTGACAGTAAAAGGAGAGTCAACCTGCAATAGCTTGCACTAAAAGTTGTGGGAACAATACTTGAATATCATAAATTGGCCAAAGTATTTCTATGAGCTTGAGAGTGACTTTCCCCTTGGAGAGTTGCCGTTGTTGAACAGCATGTTGCAGTCAATTGATAAGGATCTACTTCCAAGATGGTTGATATAAGATCTCATGAGCTTTCGGAGGGGTACGAATTGTGTTGTGAGGCATGTGACCTTGAGGGCGGCTGGTTTGTTGGTTAGTGATGTAGATGTCTAGAACAATGAAAGTGTGCGTGAACTCAACATGGACATTGAGAAGAACATTGGATTTATTCCTCAGACCCATGCTCCTGTAGAACTGTGTCTCATGCTGCTTGTATCAAATTCAAATTTACTTTTACATCAAGTAAAACATGCGATTATGCTAAAATTTATAACAAATAGAAGTGAGCTGAAGTGGGCCTATTAAAAAAAACAGAAACTAAAATGTTATTGTTCATCACTAGAATTCTCAAACTGTGATTATGTATTAAAAATATGATTCATAGAAATGACATATTTTTACAAATTTCATGTCTCAAACCCGATAAAATCAGTTGTACTGCTCCTACTATTTTCTTATGTCAAGCTTTCTAAACAATTGCTTCAGTCTTCTTTTTCAATCCATTCAAAAGGAGTTTACAAATAAAAGAACAGCTATAAGACTTAGCATATAGCCCCGGATAATTTACAAGTTACCACATTTTTAGACCGAGGCTAAATTCTCCTTTAAGAAAACCATTTAGTGTAGCTGAAAGTGTACATACAGGAAGTGCAGTTTTAAAAATAAAGTCAGATATTATTGGGGCCCAAAGAGGTATTAATGCAACTGAGTGCTCTTATTAACCCACATAGTGCATCCCCTAGTATTTCGGAACTAGTGGTTGTGTAGGATAATACATTGTGGGCCTGATTCTAACTTTGGAGGACGGTGTTAAACCGTCCCAAAAGTGGCGGATATACCACCTACCGTATTACGAGTTCCATAGGATATAATGGACTCGTAATACGGTAGGTGGTATATCCGCCACTTTTGGGACGGTTTAACACCGTCCTCCAAAGTTAGAATCAGGCCCTGTGTGTTGTGTTTCCTGCACCGGTGGTCTCATTTAAGGAGCTTTTATGTGCCTGATTGGGGACTCGATCCATACAGGAATACAGAAATTCAAAAGCACTATTTTCTTTATATGAGCTTATTATAGTACAATACCATATATCGGTATTTTTTCTTCATTGGTCACTGTTTTCAGCTTATTGTAGGAATATCGAACTAGGAATTGCATGTGTAAAATACTGCATTTGAAACAATCTTCAGGAAGTGTATTGTAGATGTTGTATGACAGGGATTCATACGAGTAGCCAAACACCAAAATCGACAAAAAAGTTGTCGATTTTGTCAATCTCGTGGCAGGCATGTCCCACACCCCCTCCCCCGGGTTGCCGAGGCTTCCCTTGAGTACTCCTTGGATTCGCTGAATTAAAAAATAGCTGGTTATTTAATCGAAACGTGAGCATATGCTTTTGGGTGCACATTTTCCTCTTTCATTTTGATGCAAATAAGTATGTTTTTATAGACAAGTTGTAACAAGTTACAAAGAAATTCAAAAGAGAAAAAAATGTGGACATTTTAAATTCATCAACCCTTAATTTTATAAGTCACTTATCTTGATATATGTACGTTCATATTTTTTAGTAGGCCCTTCTAAATGAGTCTGAGCAACAAACCCCCTTGCACAAACTCACTACGTTATATTGAGTTTTACTTCCCTTTTAGTGTAAAAAAAAAAAAGTTTTTGAATTGAATATGAATTCCGATGTAGAGATGTTATCATTCTCTTTTTACAGGTTTCAAGGCTGCCTATCGCTCGTAGGGTGACTTAAAAAATAACAACTGCAATAATAGTTCTATCTGTAATTGCATCAGCAGATAAATTGTCCACATGTAGTTTAGAAACTTAAAGCCAAACATTGTTTTCTTTTTATACATATTTATTTAACTTTGTGTTTGTGTTTATTTTGATGCAATGGTTTATTGACAGTGATATATGTGCTCTGCGTTCATTACATAATATACGGGTGACACCTCATTCCCATTTTCTGCACTAAACTTCCCTTGTAGACCAATATCATTATTTTACCTTTCATGTTTCAAATCTATTGTAAAAATTGCATGTGTATGTGCTTTTCTTATGCATACTGTGCCATGTATTTAATATTCCTCAAAGACCCTCTTCTCATCCTCTTGAAATGTAAGCGCTCTGAATGTCTCTCCAATGCCAAAAGCGATCAGTGGTTTTAATTGAGCAGTCTTCTCTAGTTTGATGTTCTGTGTTGATCTTCAGTGGAACGTTTGCTAATTTGATAGGTGAGTTACAATTCTCTGCAAAATGGATGGTTTTTCTGTATGATAAAATATATATTTATATAGATGATTAGATTAATCAAAATATTATTGAACATTCAGATATACAGCAGGCTCATTTCACTTGATTTATTTAATGTCTTTTAACGTTACTTGTACAGATTACCATATGAGAGCTAAAAATACAAACTCCTAAATATGAAAACATTGAATTTTTAACTGAATATGGCTCCATTATAATGATCCCAGGGGACAAGCATGATGGTAGAAAAAAATGCCATATTCAAAAACATTCCTGCTAGTGACTATATTTATGAACTTAAATCAACTTATACAATAATTTATTTCAGTATAGTAGAGAGTACTACATGAAAACCCCTTTTAAAAATAAACGTTTTATATGTAGGCCATGAAATGGCCCTGCGACTTACCTGAAATCTACATACACATCAGATTTGTCACCCTAATTAGATTTGTCAAGGCGTTTCAGTTACATGATCTGAAGCACTTTATATCTATAAGCAAGTTATGTTAATTCAATTAAATGAATGACTAAGGCCAAATATAACATTTTCCAATCGCTTCTTATAGCTGATTGAAATACAAATTCAATATTACCTTCATGTGCATTCCAGTCAGCCCAACATCCTTAAATTCTAATAAAGTGGTGGAATTACCTCAAATGTTCCCGTTACATATTTCTTATTTAGCGCATTATAGTGATTGATAATCTAAGATCTTTATCACAATAACTTTTAATTCCTGTTTGTATAACATGCATAAAAAGTATTACTCCATTTTTCACAGATGCACAGCATAAAGCATGAGATTATTTTGACCCTCTAAAAATAAATAGAGGTGTACATGTTTGTATCTGGCTATGAGAACAGGCATGACACATTTCTGCTGTTCATGTTGCTTTTTATGTTAATAAATTTATATTTTCTATTTCCTTTTTATGCTTCCCCTATTTGGCAGGCCATACCTACAATAATAAGATAAGGTAACCCAAAAATGTAGAACAGCAACTGATGAGGATAATCTTATAGTTGTGCGTTATGCTGTTTAATGAACATCTGGTTAAAAAACAGGTGACTTCTTCACTTGTGTGTTCAGTGCTGCTGTGGAACATCTTATTGAATACAATAACAGTGAATTAGCTTTGCACATGAAAGCTGTTGAAATGCTAGCACAGTTCTGTAATACAGTAATTGTCAGAAACAGATCGCAGAAAATACAGCGATTGCATTAACCAGTTGATGGTGTTCCTCTTATCCATTAGAATTGAAGAATGTGGAAGGCTTAACTTGCTAACTGCCTGCAAAATTGCATGCCTATTCATCAAACAGTGCCATAGTTATTATCAAATAAACGCCTTTATGCCCATTCCATTAACCACGGAGTCTCTATGGTCGACTGTTGTAACTGCAGCTTTCCAAAGTGCTGGTAAATTTCCCAAGTTCATTATATAATTGTTTTTGACCTTGACTGGGATCAACAATTAAAGTGACATACCATGACATATAGTTCCAAAGTTACCCAACCCTTATACATAATATTAAAACATCTTCAGAACACTCAAATATTAATGCTGGGGAAACATTATAACGCTTATAAATTAATCTGTGTCTGTTAATTTACATTTTAAATATAGTGGTTTTGAAAAACATTTTCTGTGGCTATACCAATGCTGGTCATATAGAACTTATGTGTAACAAATCTTGATTTACTTCTGAACATAAAGGACACAGGGTGGAGTCCTGTTTTCAGCCTGCCCATCGACCTGTATAAGCCTTTAAGGGGAGGATACCCAATCTTAACTGCAATATACATCTTCTTTATTTTCCAAAATTGATGACTGGTAAATTTTGCGTTGTTTATAATTTTCTATATCAGGGAAGGTGTTACAGATTTTTAAATCCGTGCAATGCTTGCTGTCTAGAGTGTAACTTAATTTTGGGACCACATTTTTTAAGAAAGTTCTAAGTTGTCCAATTGACCATCCCTGCAGATGTCCAGCGTACACTCAAATGATTCTAGCACCAGTTGAAAGTTTACCATGTAGGCAGAATACCTTTTAGGGTCTACAAAAAGTTTCTGTCATTACGCTGTCTCCTAGGGAACCACTAGGGGCATGCATTATACTATATGACCAAGTAATTATTTATGCTAAAGATTGGGCTAATATACTGGTCAAGTTCATCTCCAGACCTAAGGGCTGAATTGGACCAGCTGCTTCAAACAAGCAAATTCTTTGAAGAACCTAACCCTTATAGCAGTTCATAAAAGACCATTCATTAATGGGAGCATATTCAACTTCACAAGAAAAGGCAGAAAGAATTTTGGTTTTATAAATACTCCATACATGCTTAAAATGTCTCTTTTTTTTTTTGTGGCATTATAAAACTTATTGAGGGCACAAGCTTGGGTCTATGCTTTATTTCCCAATAGTGCAAAATGATGTCCTTTTCCAAAGTCTTGCAAAAATATTCTACAAGGAAGGCTTGCTGCTTAACCTGCTCCAGTAGCTCAGCCCATAAGCATCATCCGAAAGATTTACAGCTTTTCCTACCCTTAAATGTAACATCTTTAGTTTTGGATGCATTTATTTTGAGAAAAATTCTCTTTAGCCTGTCTGTCCAAAATACCAATATTGTTCTGCAGGCAATTTGTGTTAGGTCAAATATAATCATATCATCAGTGTACATCAATATACTTTCGGCAGACTCATGGTCTATCGCAAGGCCAATTTCTCTTGCACCGGGCAGTCACACATGCAATTCGAGCGCACTGGAGGACAGGGAATGGGGAGCCTGCTCCTCTTTGCCCACGTATCTATATAGTGACGTCGGATGGGGTTCAGAAGGCCTACGTCTTTGTACAGGGCAATCAACTCAGGGACACTGGGGCCTCTTGAGGAGCTGAAACGTAAATGGGAGGTAGACTTAGAGACCCAGATTTCAGAAGGCGATTGGGACCAAATACTGGAAAGGGTACCGAAGATTTTGAGAAACGCTAGATTTCAGCTCACACAATTTTATATCTTACACAGAGCTTATCTTACTCCGTAGGGGCTGCGGGACCATTTCCGGGTCCCTGACGCGAAGTGCCCCCGGTGCGGGACAGAGGCTGCAGACTTCATTTATATGCTCTGGTCTTGCCCTCTGTTGAAGGTATACTGGAACTCGGTGGTGAGGGAAGTGGCGGATATAGTAGAACGTATGTTGCTTGTACAGCTGCACAATGCTTGTTACACCTTTTCCCACACACCCCAAGAATTGAGCAACCAGCAGATTTCAGGATCTCACATTCATACTTGCCAAAAGAGAGTTGATGAAGAACTGGAAAAGCACTACTGGCCCTAATCTTCCCAACTGGAGGAGAGACCTAAAGAAAAAGAAATGGTCTGAGAGTGAAAGACCGGTCCTACACGTAGAGCTTCGGAGGGGTAGAGGTTCTCCTGAAATTAAGGAGGCCTGGGACCAGCTTGTTTATAGGCTACATGACGAGATGTTCTGCACAGCAGGAGCAGAGCCAGCCTCTGTGGCTACCATTTGACAGGACGCAACACACAGTAGGTCACTAGAAGGCTTAAGCTGGGAATAGGAAGCATGCCCGAACACTACACCCTGGGGACACAGTGAGGTACGCGGGCAGCATGGGGGTGAAGGACAATGATTACATTAAAACCGGGTGGCAAGGGGGGGTGATGGCGGGAGCACGGGGGAGTTAAGGGTTGAGAAGTTTAGGTGTCGTATCATAGTTACACTCTACAGTGTCTCCATGGCATACTCTTAGTCTCCTTAGACACCTGCACTTGACAGCCAGGTTTGAAAATAGAGGGGCAGCACAGGAAGAGGCGGAAACGTTATTTGTTAGTATGTTAAGATTGCAATGCGCAAGTTTTACGATGATAGTCTAATGTACGATATTCAGTCCAATATGTACTGTTGAGACTGTGTACATGTCTGCATTCTTTGTAATTGCTTGTTTTGTAACGAGAAACTAATAAATCTGTTTAAAAAAAAATCAGTTTACATCAATATGTGGATGGGTTGAGAAAAAGGTTTAGGTGGGACATTTTGTGCCTGTGAAAAAAGGGCAGGTAGGTCTTAATGAAACAGAATAGTGGCACCAATAGGCATCTGTGTTTCAACCCACTTCTTGTTTTAATTTTTGGAGTTGAACCTTTGCTCCCACCTAACAATATTTTACACCAGGTAGATATATGCAGTGCGATCATCAATCTTAGCAGATTAGATGGCATGCCTAGTTTTGCAAGTTTACCCCTCTCCACTGACTCAAAGGCAGTTGAAAAATCTATATAATAACAGTATAAAGATTTTGAGATTTAAAAGTTGCATAATCATCAATCAAATTTAGCAAGATCGCTATGTGGTCCACAGATCTGAAATTTTGGTCTAAAACCAGACTGTTCTCTTGAATTAAGTCAATTCCCAAAAGCCCAGTCTTGTAGGTGGTCTAGAATACTTCTTTTGAGTCAATTTGCCTATAGTTCCCTGGTTCCGAGCAAAGACCCTTCTCGTGTATCAGCACTGCAATGCTTCTAACCCAAGACTTTGGCATTTGGCTCGTTCTATAACAATATACGAACAATGTTAAAAAAAATTCGCCCCATGCATCCTGATCAAGAAGTGCTGGGAACATTCCACCTAGTAAGAGTAGAATGTTATAAATTAAAAAGGAGAAACATAAAAAACAATGTTAGAGCAGAAGGCTTATACAAGCCATTAGAATCCTGGAGCTACTCTGTTGTTTTCAGTAAAGCTCTCAACCTTCCAATGTTCTAATTAACGTTATTTCATGTTTAACTCCTTACCTTCTTTCTCCAGCACACTATAGGTAGTTTCCATACCCGCAGAGATGTGGTCATTCACATGACAATGCAGCAGCCAAGTTCCAGAATATACAGCTTTCATTTCCAAAGTTTGATATGATCCCGGGAAAATGTTAAACACATCAGAGCGGTGCGCTCCAGTTGTCTGGAAGGAAACAGACAGTAAGATGCTTCCTTGAAAACTAATATGTTGGTCACCATGTTTATACCAAAATATATTTTTACTTCATGACTTTTTGTTAATAATGAAGTGTGTGATCTGTGGGCACTTGCAAGATGGGAATAGAGGTTGTGGTCTCAGAATATCACTTTAAGGAGTTGTCTGACATAATTTGTGTCTGAAATAGTTATTTATAAAATATTGACACTACGAGTTAATAACACAAAATCTACACCCAGTGGGATATCTTTGCAATGGTAATTCGGGACAATATTTCGACCACATGATATTTCTGTACACAACAGTCTGTAAAACAACTGACTTGATTAGGTGATAAAGGACGATTCTAGCAGTGAAATGTGTTTATTAGGATATTGATCAATACTTGGTTTATTAACTGCAGTCCAAAAATGATGCATTGTATACAGCTGAACTATGTGAGTCCACTGAGAATAGGTTCCTCAGAAAAGAAGAATTATTTCACAAATGATTGTGAAGGAATTGATACCCAGTTAGATTGATCTTCCCTACATCGGTGATTGCATTGATGTATGCCCTTGTTATGCAGGGCTAAACTTGCTTTAACTTTTTTGTGAAACAAGAGCAAAGTAAACCCAACAATGTGCCCCATACATCAGGTGCATAAAGAAGATAGTATGGTAATTGGAATGATGGTAATTGGGTCCTGATTACATTTTTGCCACTGTAAATCGAATAATAGTCTAGAATCATACATTTAGGAGGTTTAGGAGCCTCTTCAAAATGTCTCTCTTGCTTGAGCCTACAGAAGAAGCTTTTGTGCCTCAATTAATATTTAATTATAATGGAAATAGAGACCCTCATACACGTGTGCACTCTTAAGAATAACTGACCCAAGAGCCATATACATAATTGTTAGAGACACAGAAAACAAACCCCTACAAATGTGTAAAAAGCAAAACAAATGAACAATTGGTAGAAAAATGTATCTGAATCCTTTACAATATGAGCATTGGTATTTTTACAGTCTAAATTGTACTTTCATCATTCATCATTCATTACTTTATTCGGTACAAAAAGACCATAAAAGACATCAAATAAATAAAACATACAAATTTCTCAATCATAAAAATTTCTACAAAAAATTATTAATACATTTTCCGAATACCATGAGCAGCATATATGAAATTGAACACAGCCTGAATTATGTCCATATTTCCCAGATTATGTAAGTGGGAATAAGCAAGCTGGCTAGTTCTAATACTGTTAGACAGAAATAACGGACGTAAAAACCTTTTTCTTGGAACAGCATATAAAGTGCAAAAAAGCATAAAATGTAATGTACTCTGAGGTGTCTTTCCATCACAGCGACAAGGAGGGAGGTTCCTGAACCAGGTTCCACATACTGGAAATGCTACCAGGTAGTGTAAGATATTTAAACTTAGCCTCATGAGTAAAAACCTTTGTCGCTCGTGATTGATAATGGTCAGATACAGCTTTGGTTGAAGTTGTTGTGTCTCATGCCTCATCCATAATCTCATTACACCAGAGGCTTGCTCCGTGGCCTGATTTTTCTGCCAGAATATGTCTTTAACCTTCTTAATGTCCTGTCTTGTTAGAGTATCTGGTTTAAGAAAAAAATCCTCCTAATCCTAATGATAGGAGAGAGAGATAAACATATCTAAGCCAGGGTATATCCAGAGATCGTGACAAGAGGAGACAATCCTGTATCACCTTTCTACATAAAAACGCTTCTGGCTTAGCCCAGATATTTACCCACAATATTACAGGTTGAAGTTTTATATAGCTAGATATGTATCTCAAACCTAGGGCCAGATGTAGCAAACCATTTGCGAGTCGCAAACTGCGAAAATCGCCGTTTGCGAGTCGCAAACGTGGGTTTGCCATGCAGAAATGCATATTGCGAGTCGTTACCGACTCGCAATATGCATTTCTGACTCGCAAATAGGAAGGGGTGTTCCCTTCCTATTTGCGAGTCGCAGTGGGATGCAATACCATTTGCGACCGCGTACGCGGTCGCAAATGGCATTGCAGTTACCATCCACTTCAAGTGGATGGTAACCCACTCGCAAATTGGAAGGGGTCCTCATGGGACCCCTTCCAGTTTGTGACTGGACCCAAAAATATTTTTTCAGGGCAGGGAGTGGTCCAAGGGACCACTCCCTGCCCTGAAAAAATACCGAAACAAAAGGTTTCGTTTTTTTTTAAGTGCAGCTCGTTTTCCTGTAAGGAAAACGGGCTACACTTAAAAAAAAAAAAAATGCTTTATTTAAAAGCAGGTCACGAACATGGAGGTCTGCTGACGTCAGCAGGCCTCCATGTTAGCGAGTGCCTATACTCGCTATGGGGCCGCAATTTGTGACCCACCTCATGAATATTCATGAGGTGGGTCATTGCGACCCCATAGCGAGTCGCAGTCGGTGTCTAAGACACCGTACTGCATAGCAATTTGCGACTTGCAAATTGCGAGTCGCAGGGACTCGCAATTTGCAAGTCGCAAATTGCCGATTTGCTACATCTGGCCCTTACTTCTTTATGACAGAACATTACTGGTGTAGATTGGGGGACTGCTAATAACCTTCTTAAAAATTTATTTTCTATAGTCTGAAGTCCTGTACATTCTGCATGCCCCCAAACCCCGGCTCCAAATGTCGCAATAGAAAGACTCTTAGAGGAGAAGATAGTCATCATTTCCTTAACAGGTTTATGTCGGAGTCTTTTCGGAATGGCTTTTTGGAATTGTATTGAACGTGTATTAACTAAAAATTTCCAATTAAAATCTACATCAATGGGGACCCCCAGATACGTAAAATGTGGGACCTTGAGTATCTCATGCCCATCTAAAACAATTTTTTTCATTTTTGCTAATTTGGGTCCGGTCTTCATCACAAATGACTTAGTTCTGTTAATTTTAAGACCGAGGTTCCCCATAAAAGTATTAAAAGCATTTAATAAAATCTGGAGGCCATTTGCTGTCCTTGAAATGAGTACAGCATCGTCCGCATACAAGAGTACAGGGATTGGAGAATTATTGATGACTGGGGAATCCTTCCCTAATTCACAAAGAAATTTCTCTAACCCGTTTATATACAAGAGAAAAAGAAAAGGGGCAAGGACACAACCCTGTCTAACCCCCTTTAATGAGGGAAATTTCTCTGTCATACATCCCTCCCGGGAATAACGGACCCGAGCCTCTGTACAGGCATGAAGTTTGCTAAGTAAGATGACTATATCTTTATCCACGCCCATATCCAGCATTACCATCCACAATTTCTCCCTGTTAACTGTATCAAAGGCACAGGACAGATCCATGAATGCTAGACGTATACAGCCCCTTTTGACTTTGGTATATTTCTGGACTATGAGGGTCAAGTTAAGAGTTTGTTCTACTGTGCCCACACCTGGCCGAAAGCCAAATTGTATTTCTGAGAGGGAGTGAGATTCAGTCGCCCATTCCTCTAACTTATTTAGGATCACTCGACCTAAAATTTTGACTGAACTATCCAATAAAGAAATTGGGCGATAGCACAAGGGATCTGCCCTATCTCCCTTCTTAAAAATCGGGACGATGATCGCCTCTTTCCAAGAATCTACTAAAGGGCCTGCCACAGCCGATCTCAGGACATTGGTAAGCAGTGGTCCCCAGAAATCTGGGAGTGCTTTATATAAATCGGCAGGAATTCTGTCTGGGCCAGGGGCTTTCTCAGAGGGGCAGTCTTGAATGGCTTGTTTAACATCGTCCACACTTATAATATTGCTAAAGGCCAGACTTAGCTGATCATTTCCTGCAAGCTTCAGGCAGTTTAACATTTCTGATTGAACATTTGTCTCTGTGGCGAAAGTTTTTTTTTTAAATAATCCACCCAAGTCTTGGCTGGAATGACAGTATCCATGGACGTCTCATGTTTATCATTCAACAATGAAGAGTTAACCACATGCCAAAATGAAGTTGGGCCTTTAATTTTACTTGCATCCATCAATTCCTCCCACGCAGATTCACTTAGTTCGACTTTCCTTTTGGCAAGTGCTTCTTTATAATTTTTCCTAGCAATTTTTATTGCTTGTCGATCTTGGGGAGAAGCATTGATTGTTTTCTTTAACTTGCTTAAGGATGTGGTGCATGCGTGGTTAAACCATCTTGAGCCATTGACTTTGTTAGTGCGAGAGGGCTGTAATTTCTCCGCCATATACTTTGTCAAAGAGGAAAATGCACGGACAATTTCATGGGGGACCCTATCTTCATCCAGGGATGTCATAACATCTGACCATTTATTCAGGAATAGATCTTTAAAGAAGGTATTACTATTTATCTTTCCCCATTTGATTGTGAGTCCTTTTTGGGATGAGAGCTTCATAGCAGGGTGTCGCTTCCCTCTTCTTGAGTCGCTCGTCAGGTCCAAGTTAATCACAATAGATAAGGGGTTATGGTCACTAATACAGGTCGGGGTCACCCTGAATTGTCCTGCTATAGAGGATAATTCTCTAGAATAAATAATATAATCAATAGTAGTGTGAGTATCCCCCCTTACAAATGTTGGTATCCCTCTAATAACTGGTATGGGGCGAAAAAGAGAATTTGCTGTTATCAGAGAGTTAAGAGCATTCCCATATGGGGAGTGTTTAAAATGTTGAATGGGATTATCATTTTCGTCCAAAAGTCCACAGCAATCCAAGAACTCTGGCTCACACAGATGGGCATTAAAATCACCAGCCCAGACTATTCTTAGGTCCTTTTTGCTAATAGTTGTTACCTTATGTATTAATGTCTCCAAACTACTAACCACACTTATATCAGAATTGTCAAAGGTATTATTATAATAGTTGATCAGTAATATATCAAATGGCTCTACTAATTTCAAAGATAAAGCCAGAAAAAAAGGAGATGTGCCCACAACACGTGCTTCCATCCCTCCGGCCTCTACAGATAGAAAAGTAACCAGGCCGCCCTTAGCTCTACCTGCGGAGGCCTTAGTTGCAGGAACACTTTATGTGGTATAACCATTAATGTGCGGGGATTCTGTGAGCCAGGTCTCCTGGCAGCAGATAAAAAGATTTTCCGTCACTAATTTTATCCAGTCAGGGTTTCCAATTTTTGATTTTAAACCTGCAACATTCCAGGAAATAATCCCTAGGGCTGTCATACCCTGTGTGTCATATATATCGGGGGCTCCCTTGGATTGCGAGGAGGACTGTGGCAGTATATTTGTCTCCAAAGGGCCTTGCAGTAAAGGCTCAATTACTGATGGTCAATCTAACTGCTCTAGTGAGGTCAGAGGCTCATACCTATTAGATAGTGTCCAGACAGTATCAGGGGAGTTAGAGGGACCAGGGTTGCTGAGATTCTGATTCCCTGGACGAGTTGGATCAGGATAGCATGAATTTAATGTCGGGAAAATAAACATAGTCAAGCGTTGTACTCTTATAGGTCCTACAGATGGTCTCATAGTCGAAAGATGGTGATACAAAGCGTTGACAGTTCAGGGACTCCTAAAGTTTATTATAATACAATCCCCAGGTGATGCTTTAGCGGATGAGCCAACCCAAGGGACCCTTCTTACAGTTAAAATGTCCCTATGGAAATCTACCCGCCCTCCCGAATGCTTTCCTACCCAATGAGTCACTTTGTTTAACAGTGACACATGGGACTCGTGGTGAGTATTTTCTAGTATAGGGACGTTTTCCAGGATTAAGATATAGGGGGCACATGCCAGCGGAATCCTCGGGCAGGCTACTTGAGTTCTTGTTATCTCATGACCCACTAAGCCTTCCCGTTTGGTTGTACCCCACTGAGACTGTAAGTTTATAGAATCCTGGAATACCTCTGAATTCAGAGGTTTTTGGGTTGGGTTCTGGGCAGGAGTCAATCTATAGTTTTGATGCTGGTGAATGGGCGAAGCTGGTAAGCATTCAGGGGCGGAATGATTATTCTGAGGTTCTGCCCTCGATGGTATAGGGTTTATGTTTATTATAAGCTCAACCTTCTGCTCAAGAATAGCCACTCGCTCCAGAACTAATGAACACAGCTTTTTTATATCTCTAAGTTGATCTTCAATCTGAGAGAAACAAGTTATAATTAGATCCGGATTTTTACAATCTTTTGGCTGTTTCCCTATAATTTTTTTTTTTAGGGGGCTAGATAGAGATTTCCTCTTGTTCTTCTTAGTTCCTGATAGGGGCTTTCCAAAGTCATACCTGTCTGCAGGAGATCCAACTTGATCCATGGGGGTTACTGCAGTATTGGGGGGGGATTACTTGCCTGCTTTTTTTGGGGGGTGGACTCTCTGGAGTTGTGGGAGTAATTAAATCAATTTCTGTTGTTACACAAGAGTTTCCTGTCTTAGTCTTGCTTAGTGAAGATATTACAGTCAAAGTCCTTCCCTCCCCCCCACCCTTTCCTGCTTTCTCAAGAGACGACTCTAGAGTGGCTTCTACTCTCCCTATCTCCGTCTCAATGGCGCCCATTACTGAAGTTAGGTAGCTTGTTATCAACCTAGGTGGGGGGGCCTCCTGAATTGGATCCCTTCCCCCATTGTCTTCTTTACGTTTTCCCATTAAAGCAGGCTAATCCTTTATCCAAGAAAGAGGCGCCGTATATTTCTTTAGTAGGTGTGTTGGTCTCAGTGCCCCAGGCTAGGGAGAAGTGAAGCCAAGTTATACTCAGGTCCTATCCTCTGTCTTTGGGGAAATTGTCCAGCCGCAACCTCCTGCCACACCAAGCCCCCTCAAATTGTAGCGCAGTAGGCACCTTGTGCGTATTACGCGTATATAAATCAGCAGGGTACAGAGGACGAACTAAATTAAGAATACATTTTAAATACCCAAGTCACAGATGGCGAAGACTCCTCTCTGCCTTCCTTTAATCAGCAGCTCTCCATAAAACTGGGTCCTACAGTAGATAAAGAAAGAAATGAAAGGGAGGGGGCCCAGCCCAGTCTCTTCCTGGCGATGACGGGCGAAGGACGGGCCCGCCCTTGGCCCGGGCTTTGCCTGGGCGCCGCCCGCGCGCATCCCGCCAAGGCAGGAGCACGTCTTTCGATTTAAAGGGCTCCTGCCCTCCTCCTTTGCAGCACCACCAACAACGCGCGCTTCCCACGAGGTGGGAGCGCGTCCTTCGATTTAAAGGGCTCCTGCCCTCCTCCTTTGCAGCACCACCAACAACGCGCGCTTCCCGCATTAATGACATGGAGTGAGTGAGTGAACCAGAAAGCCGAATTACTGCCAGGCGTTTCGAAGGAGGGAATGCTATCTCTGCTCCCGTAGAGCATTTTCGAAAAAATAGGGCGAAAGTTAATTTCACATCATATTTTCACAAGAATTTGTTAAAAAATATTGTTTTTCAATGGATATGTTTAGTGTTTTCCAATACCCTTACTGCCTACCAATCAAGCCACTCCTCTGCTATCTTTGGAAAAAATGGTGTCAAAACCTTGCCCCTTTCAGCAAAGTCTCCCCCCAAAAATGGCTTAGAAGCCAAATTTATTGCAGGTATTTCAAACATTTTGGTATACGTTTTCACACGTCTCACCAGTCGTGCAGGTCCTGGCCTCCAGCAGCACTAGCAATAATGTCATAAAAAGATTTATAAATGTAGATGATATGTTTCCACCTGTTTATGAGGAAGCAACATTAGCAACTGAATTCCAGAAACAGGCATGCATTTTCCCTCAAATATCAGCTTTTAATGTGTTTAGCAAACAATTTTGTCCCCTGACGTCCACTTTTTAGTTTCTTAAATTACAAACATTTTGCAAACAATAACTTGCCATTTCCCGATGATTCCACTATCTTGTCCTTAAATGTCAGTTTTTCAATGTTTTGTTTAGTAAATACATGCGTCATCCCTGAATATCAGCTTGGTATTTTCATCAGCTACTTTTGCCACACATGCACAGATTCTGCCTTACACACCCATCTCATTCATGTGTCAGTGATGCACTGCACATCCCAGGAATGCCACCACTTTCCAATCAGTAGTCAATATCATATCAGGATGCTCAAAATTAATGAGTACCTACATGTTAAGTTCACCATTATATCAGGCATTTATTCTGTAATGCAGAGGCTGTCTTAGTTATGCCAAGAATGCGGAGCACTATTCCCAGAGGCAGCATCCTGCCAAGATTGAACACCAAAGTAGTGCCCCATAGTGCAAGGCAGCTTCTCGCACGTGGGACTTAATTTGACTCTGCCTGCCCTTGCAGGACCACATAGCCCCAACCCCCTGCCTCAGCAGAGAAGGTGGGGCCACTGTGGGGAGTGCTACATAACACAAGTCACCTAAGTCCAAAAGCGATTCTAACTCTACTTATCTGGTGGAAGGGCTGGTTGGCTTTATGGAAACCGTATCAAGCCGTCTTGGGGCATTGGAAAATCTACTGTTGAAACTTGATCTAATTGCGGGGCATAGTTTGGACTTGCCTAAACCTGACATGGATGATAATTTTTTCCATCAAGCCTCTTGTGTTAACACAAAGAGAAAGGCTCTGCCTCCCATGAAGAGAACTACATCCAGTAGTGCTCCTGCACAAAGCGGCAGCATTGAGAATTGCTCCCTGGGAGCTGAGAATCGGCATGTTTTGGACCTTCTACCAGCTGCCAAGCCCTATACTGACATCTTTAAAAGTGTTCTTACTTTGCTCCTACAAAGTTCCTACTTTCTTCCTGCAAAGTTCCTACTTTGGCCCTGGCAAAGTAGAAAGGCATGATCAACTACTTAATAGGTTCACTCCCTGGTTTCCCCTATGGTTGAAAGGCACTACTACCTTATAGAGGGACATCTGTATGATACAAAGAGTTGCATGGATTGGGAATAGTCCTAAATTGGATGATGGTGAGTGTGTCATTGTTAACCCTGGCGGTCCTCAGTCCTAAATTTAATGTGGCGGTATTACCGCCAACAGGCTGGCAGTACATACCGCCACATTATGAGATTGGCAGGTTGGCTACAGCCAACCCATCACTTCTCCACTCATAATGCCATGGGGATATGTGCCACCAGGCCAGAGATGTCTATCTCCAGCCCGACGGCTGACATATTACTGCCCATGACATTATGAGCCAGCCTACCACCATGGTTTTCGTGGCGTTAGCAACGCCACAAAAACCATGGCGGTTGGCCCTACCGGTGACAGGGAACTTCTTCCCTGTCACTGGTAGGCGGCTCCCCCACCCCTCTAACACTCACCTGACACCCCCCTCCATCCAAACTCACCCATCCCCCCCCCATAAACACACTAACCCCCACCCCGGTACACAAACTAACCCCCCCTCCGATCCACTCACTCACCCTCCACCCCCTCCGATACATTCACACACCCCCACCCACATACACGCACACACCCGTAGACACGTACACAGACACCCACACGCACCACGCATACACCCATTCACTTACATTGGCATACACACCTTTATACACGCATACTTGCAGACATACTCACACACATTCTTACACACAATCACACTGACATGCAGACGCACTCACTTCACCATTCTTACACGCGTTCACATTCACACACACTCACACGTTCATCCACACACACACACACACACAAAACACCCACCACCCTCCCACCCCCCCCTTCCCTGTCAGACGCCCAACTTACCTTGTCCGGCATGGAGGTTGTCCGGCAGGGAACAGGAAGGGGCTCTGCTACCGCCAGCAGCACCCCGCCAGCAGAACGCCACCAGGCTGTATTACTGGTCATAATAAGGCTGGTGGCATTCTACTGGCGTGGCAGTGCTGGTGTTAGCTCCAGATTACCACCTTCCGCCACTATGAACACTGCCTTATTTGCGCCCTTATTGTGGCGGAAGTCAGGCAGTGCTCATAATATGGTGGATGGATGGTAGCCGCTGTGGCGGTATGTTGGTGGCCATCACTGTGGCGGTAGGCAGTGTTTACCGCCAATGTGATAATGAGGGCCTGAGCATTTAGTTAGAAAAATGTTTTCGAGACTCTTCAACCACATGGAGACCAGAAGAAGAATAGGAGCCATCCTTCTGGGATTCTTCTACAGACCAAAAACCACCCATGACTCACAAGTTTTTCCGGGATCCAAGGACAGGGTGGAGCTGCTACCTAAACACATCTTCTGCTTCATAACCGATACGCTGTATTTGCCCAGTGTGAACTCGTGGAAGGACATATAACAAATTGCGCTGCTCTTGTTACGTGCCGGGTCTTGTGATGCTTTAAATAGCCATGTTAATGGTAACAATGATTTATATGGTCATAATTCTCTTGGACACTCTTGCATAACATCAGGCAATAGTGTGACCTTGGCATCAAAGACAACAGGAAAAATAGGAACATGGAATGTGTTTGGTTTGGGTTCCAAAATGTGTAATTCTCAATGGTTAGATATTATACATAGTTACAACACAATTACATTCAAGAGACATGGATGGTTACAAGGCTATATGTCCTACTTTACACAAGTTAATCCGGGGCTTTCAGGCCAAGGCTTGGTTACTAAATCTGATATTGACTTCATTTCCCAGCCGTGTTATTAGAGTGGACTTGTGTTCTTGTAATTTTCAATTTCTCTGATTGGAGTATTGCTCCTGAAGCTTTTGCCTAATTTTTGCTTAATTAAATTTTAACAAATGATTTGACGCCAGGAGTTGTAGCCTTAACAATACTGTGAGTAGGGAGCTAGAGAGTTTCTCTACCCGTTCTGGGGAGTGTTTCTCCATTTTATGGTTGGGTATTGTCCATATCTGTTGCTGTGACCGAGTAGGCATGATGATTTGCAGTCTAAGCGATATTCATGGGAAACTCTAATGCACGTTAGTCCCAACTCCTATGGGGATGCTCTTAATGAACTTGTTATTAAGCATAGACTGCACTTTGCATTTGACTCACTAGCTGGTTTCCCCGTCTTAAAGACAACATATACAGTCACAGTATTATAAATTTTATTTTCTTTGCAGGGGATATGCTAGGTCTCCTCTCAGTAAAAAGTTCAAGAAAATACATTTAGCAATAATAACCTACTTGCAACTCCACGCGCATGCTACACACCACTCCTGAAAACCAGTAGGGTGTCTGTCTCCTTAGCTGCCACTAAAATTGAAGGGGTTTTACAGGCATGAGATAGGGTTGTGAAACTGAAGTTGTTAATAGTATAGTCGCACACAAAAGGGAAGCACTCTTTACATGTCTGGATGTTGATGGGGGCCCCATTGAGATTAAAGAAATATTATGGCAAAAATTACTTTGCTAAGGCTGCACCTTCCTATACATTTTATTGAGTGCAAGATTGGTGCTCAAACACTAAAGACGTACCCGTCGACAAAGTACGTATACTGGGATAGAAAAGAACCTAAACCAGTTAATATGAAATTAAAAAGACAATTAGTGGAGCACACATATATTAAGAGTCCTAACTGTCTAGAGTAATGGATTCAGTAGTCTATGAGCGTTGATGATGCTATATGAGAGTACAATAAACACCAAAATGCAATAATTGAATCCATTACTCTCGACAGTTAGGACTCTTAATATATGTGTGCTCCACTAATTGTCTTTTTGATCACATTGAGATTAATTTGACTCTCTGTGAACATCGATTGGGAGATGATTACCCTTGTGAACTCCTGGCAGAAATCTGTTATATGTTTTGATTCCAACTGCTCAAAAGTACATGCTGTCCTATTAAAATCTATGTCAGCTCTGATGCCTGTGAGTCCCTTATAGAAGCTAGTATTCTGAAGGATCTCGGCTGTTGTGAAAAGCAATAAACAACCCCTTCTTGAACAATCACACTGAGGCAGAGAGCGCTATGCTTATTGCCCCTGATATATGGGTTGAGCACTTCAAAGAGGTGTATGGCAATCCAAAGTTATCAAATCATCCTGTTGGCCTAATGGTAGAAAATCCAGTGGCATATGTTACAGGAATGATGATCAAAATGCATGAAATTATAGCTGCCATAAATAGTTTCCCCACTGGGAGGGCACCTGGTCCCAGTGGGGTCACTGCAGATTTATTTAAAGGTAATAATGACTTTTGGCACCCCTCCTGATTAATGTTCCAATGCCTTCTCTAAGATAAGGCCACCAAGGTCCCCATCACACTCTTCATGCCCATATTCAAGAAAGGTGATAGAAGTAATCCAACATGTTATTGCCCTATCCACTTGATTAATTCAATAACAAAGATTATGGGCACAGTCATCATCAACACAGGCTTTATTCAGTCACATTTAACCATCAAAGCAAAATAACATCACAGCAGGTAAAATACTAGTGTACATAATAAATACACAGGTAAAAGATTTAAGGAAAGAAGACAACAATCATAAAGAAATAAAATAAAATTGGTTAAAAGAACAAAGATACATGTATTCCTTGACATGCTGCCACTAGGGACTGTCTAACCGCCTTAATTAAAGAGAGAGACTGTCTCTTATCAGCATCCTGGGTACAGTTTGCAATATCTCATATTGCTTTTTACCTTCAGCCGGGGGGAAATCATGACAGTCATAACATGTATATATATATATATAGTGAATAAATAAATGGATTAAAAACAACATCCTTAAAGCAACTTTGCAGTGTCTCAGGCCCATGTTCCTGCAAACTGGACGAATCCACTTCTGCTGTGCAATCCCATAGGCTGGGCAAATAAACATAAAATGTACTATAGTTTCCGGAGTACAATTGCAGCTGGGGCATAGATCTGTTGTCAGAGCAGGTCGCCAGGTACTAGTAAAAAAGATCAGAGGTAAACACCCATACCTAAAATGGGCGTACAAACTTTTGGATAATAGGTCGGAAATCAGATCAAGGAAAGGTTCAAAGTGAGGATACCACTTGAAGTCAAGAAATTGTGATGTCAGTCAACCATGCGACGTGCATAACAAGTAATTTTTCTTAACATAGGACCAGTAGACTGATTTCAGATGTTTCTTCTGGGCGCTCCCTAAGTTATTAGGGTGTCTCCAGATGTCCCCAAGACCCAAAATATGGAACCACCTCGAAACATGCTTGAGCCAGGAGATAGAAAGTGCATTTGGTCTATCTAAAATGTCTTGTAAAGATTCTTTATATACAGCTCACTCAGGGGTAGTCCAGATGCGCACCCAGAAGAGTAAAGGTCTTGAGGCTATTACATCAGAAATGCGGGGGAACCCAAGATCCAAAAAAACTGGGATCAATGGAGTGTTACGAGGGCATGCAAGAAGAGTTCTTGTAAAGTTGTTTTCCCCTACAGATAATTTGCTAACATTGGAAAAGCCCCAGACCTCGGCACCATAAGACGCCGCACCCTGGGCCTTTGCTAAAAAAATCTTAATAGCTGGAGAAACAGCTTCCGCTGTGGTAGATTTGTAAAAGCGCAGGATGGGCACAGTCATTTTTAATTGTTTAGAGGTCTTGGCCCAGGAAAATAACATTGTGTCTGATCTTCAGTATTGGTTTCCGGGCAGGACTAGGCACTGTTGACAGGTGCCTAAATCTACAGTTAATAATGAGCAAATTTACCATGGCTAAGTCAGGGCATGTCTACCTAGCCTTTATGGATTTAAAGTTCGCTTTTGACCATGTAACCGCACTAACCTTTGGGGAATGATGATGGATATGGTAGTCGAGGCCAATATTGTCAATTTCCTGTGGAAACTCTACAGTAAGCTTTCAGTCAGTGTGAGGTATAGCCCAATGGGGGAAAGCAGTGAATGTATTTTGCTTTCCCGGGGTGTACAACAATACAGCATTTAGGCCCCACTTTTATTTACTTGGCCTGGAACAACATTTAGTTAACCTAAACACAGGTGTGCTATGTATAGGTTTTTTTACAGTCCCTTACTTTATGCAGGTATCACTGTTTTAACCGCCAGAACGCTTTAGTCAGCTTTCGGAAAGCACTGGAGCTAAGAATGAATCCCTTCAAAACCAAACCCACGTTATGACCTATGGTCCTAGGTCAAACAGAAAAAAATCCTTGTTTATTAACTCCACAAAAAGTGCATCTGTTCCAACTTTCCCATACTTAGGTATACTTTTTGTTGGAAATAGCACATGGAATCCACTTGGTGTTGCCAAGAATCCAAGTTTGCTTGTCCTCTTAAAGGACTGTTTAAGTTCATAACAACCTAGGAGCCAGGCCTTTTAAGGAGCTTGTGGCAGTACATGAAGCCAAATGCTTAGCAGTCGCAATTTGAGGCTCCAAAGTCTTGGAGATCAGACTATTTTGGCGTTCAGAGAGTTGAAAACGGGTGTTTGAAAAGACCGGTTGTGGTCCTATAGAGCGCAGCTAACATTTAAGTCATGCTGAACTCAGTCTCGTGAATTACATTATCCAAATCCAACTGCTCTTTTTGTGATTACCTATACGGACAAAGCCAGGGACTGATTTCAGTCATAAGGTGATTAGGTACTACATGAAGCTGGAAAAGGTCCAGAAATTCCCTGGCTAATATATATAAAGTCACTTTTGCTGATGGAAGCATTTTTGATTACATCAGTGTTCTCCAGGATTGGAGCTTTCATAGATTCACATGCTTGAATCATCCCAGTCGTCGAGGTGGGAGCCTCAAGGTAACCTTAAATACATGTAGCAATAAACTTTACACACTAGGCCCCAATGGCCCACCTAGGTTCTTTTATAGCTTATCCATGTCCTTTTGCAAAAAAGACCCAAAGTTGAGCCACAGCCAATCAGGCGTCCACACCCTCTAGAACACTCCCAACAGAGGCTCTTTCCCTCAGATTTTCTACTGCAAGTCGTGTGAAGGGAGTCTCCCTGAGCTCTGCTCAGTTTCCCTTTCTGACAGGATTTTTTCTCTCAGAAAATTTCACCTTTGCAATTTCAATATGTCTCAGCAGACTAGGAAGGGTCGGTTTAGGGATTGTGGCAGTTGTGGGAAGAAGAGACTTCATGTTGATGACCCCCACAGAAAGTGTATCTACTGCCTGCATCCTGACCACAAGGTGAGAGACTGTAAAATCTGTTGCACCTTTAGTCAGAAAACCCTCAAGGACCGTGAGGGTAGGCTTCTGTTGTGGCTGCAGAGACAGAAGAGCATGGAAAACCCATCTTCAGATGAGAGTGAAACATCATCTCACTCCCTCAAGAGACCTTGGGAGAAAGGAAGACTTATTGAGAAGCCACCGAAGAAAGTGGCTAAAAAGTCAAAGTATACATCTGTGGAGAAGCAGGGGCGCCAAGAGCCTGCTACCTCCGGATCAGAGGCCCAGGCAAAACTCTTCAAAAAGGTTCGCTCAGAGCCTATGACGCCTGTGGGAAAAAAGGCACCCACAAGAAGTGCTTCTCTGTCCCTGTCGCCGGCGAGGGATCGGTAAGACCTTCCTCTGATGCTCCCAAGAAACGCCAGTCGACGACGACCCCGTCGACGACTGTGTCGACGGTCACGACGACGACAATGACGTTGACGTTTACTACCAATGATGAGGACATTTATTCCCAGGTTGACGGAATGTTTGGTGTAGCCAGTAGTCCATCTCAGCTGCATGTAAAATGGCAGGACTTGGATGAGGAGGAGGAAGGGCAGGAGCAGCCCTATTATTCCTCAACTACACACCAACGTGACTCTTCATACCCAACGGGGAACAAGAATCTTCTTTCCCCATGCCTAGGTCATTGGTGACGGATCTCCAGGGTATGCTAAAGGACGACTATCGCGTTTTCCACCGTCGACGCCTGTAACTCCATCCAGGCCTTACAGTCAGCGGACACCTATGCAAACCCCTATGACCAGTCTCCCGGGAACACCGCACAGAAGCGTCCCATTGGTTCCCCAACCACAGGATGACCATATCTTGACGGACGACCAGATGGAAGAAGGGGAGATAATGGAGGCTGCTCCTAATGAGTGGGATGACTACTTCATTCCCATACTGTCATCGCCGCCGGCAGGACCGGTTGATTTACCCCCTGAGGATATCGGGGCTTTCCACAATTTAATGGAAAGGGTGGCCAAGAGATTCGACTTGCCTATTATTTCTCAGGAAACAGATAGTTTCTTATATGACTTCAAAGAGCCGCCAAGGAGATCAGTAAGAGCGATCCCGATAGTGGATTTCCTATGGCAGGAGGGGTTGAAGGCAATGAAAAATCCAGCGACAGTGCCTTCCCAAATGCCAAGGCTGGAAAAGAAGTACATGGCCCCTGATAACACTCCAGCCTGCTTAGTATCACAAACGAAGCCGGATTCGGTAATATCTCAGGCGGCGCAGCGTCGATCTAAAAACCCTTTGGCACCTATTGCAGCGCCTCCAGAGATGGACGGGAGGAGATTGGACAATATTGGTAAGAGATTTTCCTCAGTGGCGGCAATCCCGGGAAAGGCGGCTAACTCCTTGGCCATACTAGGAAGGTATGATCGCCAGATGTGGGCGAACATGTCTGCTTATCCTCTTGCCTGAGGATGTCAAGTTGGAAGCAAAGAAGGTGCTGCAAAAGGGTGAGCGGATCGCGGCGGAGATCATTGACTGCGCAATAGACATTTCCGCAACTCGCGGGAGCAGCGTTCTTACGTAGGCAGGGGTGGCTCAAGTCTACATCCTTCCGTCCGGAGGTCCAGAGCCGTTTTCTGGATATGGCATATAATGGGGAAAGTCTGTTTGGGAAGCATGTGGACGACATGCTACAGTCCATCAAAACGGATACTGATACAGCAAGATCGCTTGGTACCTTGCAGTACCGGAAGCAGCCCTTTCGTGGGACAAGGGGTAGAGGAAGTTATTCCTTTCGAGGTGGCTTCCAACAGTACAGACCCCAGTATCAGTCCTCTTCGACAGGACTCAGGCAGCAATACAGCCAGCATCCGCAGCATTATCGATTGCCACCTACCGCTGCACATAGGCACCCAGAGAAGGGCAGGCCGGTGCCATGGGGAAGAGATACCGGCAGAAAACAATGACCAGCTAGCCATACCAGCTTCCTACGCTACCAGGGGCTCAAAAATCGGGATCGCATCACTTCTCACTTCCTTCTTTGGAAAGCCACAACATCAGACAGGTGGGTGTTGGATGTAGTGGCTAAAGGGCATACTCTGGAGTTCATACAGAAACCACTGGACGTCCCTCAGTCAGGCCCTCCACCTCCACGATTAATCCAACTCCTCAAGGAAGTACAGGTGATGCTACGCAAGGGCGCAATAGAGCTGGTCCCTGCTCCTCACAGGAACAAGGGGTTCTATTCACGCTTCTTTCTGGTAAAGAAACCTTCAGGAGACGGGCGCCCCATTCTAGACTTAAGGTCACTAAATAAGATTCTGAAGAAACAATCTTTCAGGATGGTAACACTGCAGGACATCTTGCGCCTCCTGAGTACCGGAGATCATATGGCATCCCTAGACCTCCAGGATGCGTATTTTCATGTTCCAATACACCGCAACCATTGAAAATTCCTCAGGTTCAAGGTGGCTGGTATGCATCTACAGTTTCGGGTCCTTCCTTTCGGTTTGAAATCAGCCCCCAGAATTTTTACAAAGATGCTGGCTCCAGTGGGAGCTCACCTATGCCAGTCGGGCATGCAGGTGTTCCCTATCTCGACGACTGGCTCATCAAAGCACTGTCAAAGGCTCAGGTGGTGTGTCACATCTCTGTCTGCCTCCAGTTGTTCGACGACCTAGGGCTTACCATCAATTACCGGAAGTCACATCTTCGCCCCACACAGACATTGAATTTCTTAGGAGCGGTACTAGACACTGTCCGCAGCAAGGCGTACCCGTCTCAGGAAAGGAAACTAAAGTTGAACACGTTAGCCCGCAAGCTCTCAGCAAAAAAGTGCGTTTCAGTTCGCACCTACAAGTCATTGCTGCGAATGATCTTGTCATGCATTCCGCTGGTTCCAGACTGCAGACTGTATATGCGACCCCTTCAAGAGCAATTGGACGCTCAATGGTGCCAGGTACAGGGCTCTTTCAAGGACAAAATTCTGATCACATCGGAAATGCGAACCGCCATGGCTTGGTGGACGACACCGGCAAAATTTGTCCAGCGGTCTCACGTTTCTTCATCAGGTGCCCCGCTATATAGTGACGACGGATGCTTTCCTCGAAGGTTGGGGTGCCCACCTCCAAGATCTTCAGATCAGCAGATCCTGGACTCCAAAGGACAGTCAGCTCCACCTAAATCAGCTAGAGCTCAAGGCAATAGATTTTGCTCTAAAGGTTTTTTTTACCAAGGCTTCAGGGCTCGAATGTCTTAATCAGGATGGACAATACTACGAGCATGTTTTATATAAACAAGCAGGGTGGTACACGGTCTCTACAGCTCTCGCAGCAGGCTCCGAACGTCTGGAAATGGGCCATAGCGCACAACATTTCTCTAAAGGCGGAGCACGTGCCAGGACAGACCAACGTGCTGGCAGATACCCTGAGCAGGACAATTATCTCCTACCATGAGTGGGAACTGGACCAGTAGGTCCTCGACCAACTCTTCCAGTTATGAGGCAGACGAAACATTGATCTGTTTGCCACACTCGAGAACAAGAAATGCCCTTACTATGCAAGCTGGCTTCCCCAGAGAGGGTCGTGGGGAAATGCGTTTTCTATGAGATGCTCTGGCGTCTATGCCTATGCTTTTCCTCCGATCCCACTGATACCGAGAGTCCTCAGCAAGATGAAGGCGGAGGATTGTCGCCTCCTATTGATAGCACCGAGGTGGCCCAGACAGGTGTGGTTCATGGAACTCCTGATGCTCTCGGAACGGCCACATGTGCTACTCGGACGGAAGCCATCCCTGTTGACAATGCACCGGGCCACGTCAGACATCCGGACCTGTCATCTCACCACTTATCGGCCTGGCTCCTGAGTTCCATGAGTACGCCACCGTAAACATCTCTCCGGAATGTAGGGAGATTCTAGCCAGGGCTAGGGCGGACACTACCAATAGGACCTACAGGTTGAAATGGAAGCGTTTTTGTGTGTGGTGTGCAGCAGAAGGGATCCATCCTATCTCCTCTCTTCCAGAACAGATACTACCGTATTTGTTGCACCTGGCAAAGTCTGGACTCTCATATTCCTCTATCCGGGTGCACGTGGCGGCAATTTCGAGATACCGTAGGTCTCAGAATACGATCTCCTTATATTACACCAGGATTGTGAAGCAATTCCTGAGAGGCCTGTTTCGTACTTTTCCACCGGAGCGGAAGCCTCCACCGTTGTGGTCCCTAAATGTGGTCCTGGGGCAGCTCATGAAACCACCTTTTGAGCCGATCCACAGAGCGGAACTAAAGTTAATTTCATGGAAAACGGCGTTATTGCTGGCTCTTACTTTGGCTAAGAGAGTTAGGGCCAGATGTAGCAAGCAGTTCCGCCCATTCTGTGTCTCTGGGAAAATGTGTTCGTACATATGGCCCTAAGTGACATACAGGCATTCACCATCAAGCAGCCTTTTCTTCAGTTCACCACTACTAGCGTAATTCTGAGAATGAATCCTAAGTATATTCCTAAGGTGCCCTCAACTTTCCAGTGAATGAACCAATTATCTTGAAAACCCCTTTTTCCTAATCCGCAGACAGTGGCAGAAAGGGCATTACATTTGTTGGATATTAAAAGGTGTCTGAAGTTCTACCTGCAGAAGACTCAGAGCATACGCAAATCAGACCAGTTGTTTGTGGCCTTTGGAGACGCAAGGAGGGGCCAGTATCCAAGCAAAACGTAGCCAGGTGGATTGGTCTGGCGATCCAATTCTGTCATATTCAGGCTGGTAAACCACTCCACAGCAGGGTAAGAGCCCATTCAACAAGGACGGTAGCCACATCGGCTGCACTCTTCGCAGGGGTGCCCCTGCAGCATATTTGTAGAGCGGCCAGCCAGCATATGTTCACGAAACACTACTGTCTCGAGGAAACGAATAACATGGACACAGCGGTGGGGCAAGCAGTGGTTGAGGCATTTATTTCGTTAAGGTGAGCCTCTTGGATCATCCCACCTCTGCAAACAGGGTAGGTGAGCAACGGTTCCTTGTTCTAGTCAAGGTTAAATTTTTTTTATTTTTAATGATTATTGTAGTTGTTGGTTATCGTAGCAGGCTAGATACCTGTTGTAATGCGGGGATCTATGCTTATTATGCCTGATTGTTATTTTCAGAGGAACATTGCTACGTTGCCATTGAACACTAACTGGAGGTACTGTTTCTCTTATTACAATTGTTATTATTATGCTTGTTCTGCTTATAAAGGTACAGCTACGTGCCTACTTAATCAATGTTACTGCTCGCTACTCTAATTCAAGCATGTGAATCTATGAAAGATTTAATACTGGAGAAGAAAATGAGTTACCTGTAACTGTCGTTCTCCAGTATTGGTATCTTCATAGATTCACATGCGACCCGCCCTCCTCCCCTCAGAGGATCCCCTTCTAGATGAACTCTTAACTTCACACTTGTAATAGAAAATCTGAGGGAAAGAGCCTCTGTTGGGAGTGTTCTAGAGGGTGTGGACGCCTAATTTGGTGTGGCTCAACTTTGGGTCTTTTTTGCAAAAGGACATGGATAAGCTATCAAAGAACCTAGGTGGTCCATCAGGGCCTAGTGTGTAAAGTTTACTGCTATGTGTATTTAAGGTTACCGTGAGGCTCCCACCTCGACGACGGGGATGATTCAAGCATGTGAATCTATGAAAGATACCAATACTGGAGAACCCCAGTTACAGGTAAGTAACTAATTTTCTTATACATCAGTCAACGAGACTAGACGTGGGCTGTCCCTTCGAGAGGCTGTGTTTTTTTGGGCGATACTCATGCGAAGTGTAATTTTTTGGGTAACTAAGAGCCAAGTTTAAACCACAGCTATTTTTCAGAAGGGTGATAAAACCTGCATCAGTACACATATTGCTAGACAATTGCTAGACAGGGAAAGCAATTTGCTTGAGTTATGGACGAGGCATACATACACTATGACATACTCAACAGGAGGAATCCAACTGGGGTCCCCTTTTATTATTGATGCTTTCTCTGTTTGATTTATGTTCTTTTACTATTATCTACCCTTCCGTTTATGAGACTTCTTAAGTAATCGGTATGGCTACACAACCCATGTACGTCGCATTTGTTCACAATCACGTTTTCTGAATAGAAGAGGGCGGATTTACATGATTGTTGATGCTATGTTTAATTATTCAACTGACTGGTGGGAGTTGTCAATGAGGGGGCACTGTTCTACATATGCAAGGCTCCATAGAATGGTATTATCCCCTTTTACCCACACAGACGCTATTTGGATAGATTAGACTTGCCACTATTAAGATGCCAGCATTTATTTGTAAAGACAAGACCTAGGGACGCATGGATAGTACCCCAATTTTTCATTACATGTTCATGTACTTAATAGATTAGTTAATTGGAGAACGACCAGCGCCATGTCATCCTTAAGGGTCCGATCGTCTGATTCTAGGAAGGTAAGAGTAACTCTGTGGGATGTGTTTTGTAGTGGTCTATGGATGAATGTATTCACTCAACACACCCACCTTGAGCACCAGTATGGCTTGTGTTCACTTATATATGAGACACCTATTGCCAAAGGAATGTACTGCACTCTTGACTATATGTTTCATGATTCGGTAATTCAGTTTTTCTTATTTTCTTAGGTCCCTGCTCGTGTTGCAGTACTTTGGTAATACATTTGGTATTGTGCACCTAGATGGCTAAAGAGTACTTTTACTCTCTTAGTTAGGAATAGGAGTTTTTGTCCAGGTCCTGATGAATCGCCATAGGGTCTTTAAGACTGTTTCAGCAGGAAACATGCTTTTGGTTTCTGTAGTGTAGGAAGTACCCGTAACTGACCCCTATATGCAGACACCAATAGTTGAGGTGTAAGGCACACATTAGGTACAGATTTGGGGGAAGCAGATAATTGTACCCTGCTTCCCCCTCCTTAGTTTGTAACCTTGACAGGGGCGTGGGGTTAGATTAAAGATTGGCTTTTTTGGCACCCTTAGTCAATTTTAACGCACCTTTTTGTTCAATCCCTCACTCTTGCACTCACTTCTGGCAAATTTATCAACAAGATCTCCGGCAAAGAACCCTCTAGCGGGGCCCATCATGCATTGTAGCGCCGGCCTGACAATGAACTTGGCCCAATAATGAAGCAAGTCACCTAATGGTGAGTGAGGGCTATTGTTCCTTGCAAACGAATGCTTGCAAGTATCAAAAGACTCCTGCCCTATTAGGGAGTGTGGAGCCTCATTTTTGGAACAGTGTATCTCTTTTTTGATAATTTATATAAAGAACACAAGTAATAGCATTTTACTAACAGTTATCCATCATAGTATATAATACTTGAGATAGGCATGTGCTCTATATGAGGGTATGTGTACTCATGCACCAGTACTCCAACTTCTGCAAGGATCTATGTTCAAACTGCAGGTCACAGCTTGAACAAGATTATACATTTTGCTTTTCATCCCTGCCTATTACAAAATGGTAATCCAATGAATGTATGCAGCAATCTCTCTTCCTCACATGATAATTACTCTTCTTTCTTCAAACCCTTTTAAATTATATTTCTATTTAGCTCCACCACTCCTACTAATAGTAAAATTAATGAATCTAGAAATTCTTTAAGCAAGAACATTGCTGGTAACGTGACTCACACAAAAAGCCCACGGAAATTCTTTTATTATGGCATTTGTAAATCATCCATAGGCTTAAGTTGTAGCTTAGTTTTTCTTTATGGACTATTGCCAAATATTTAAAAAATCCTATTGCTACTTAATATTTTGCTTCTACTAGTTTTTGTAAATATGCTGCTAGCTTGGGTGTACAGTGTGTGCTGTAAGGAAACAACACACATTATGCTTAATTTGTGCGCACGAATGGTCTACTATCTTAAATTTCTTTCCTGCAAATATTATAAAGGTGTTGGTTGTATGCTGGTAACTGTAGTGTGAATAGAATAATAACTAAAGAACTGTGGGAAACCTGCGGTTTTTCCAAAATCTGATTTGGATAAGGCACCTAAGTACATTCTATTTTTTTTTCTATTGAGTCATATTTGTCCCAGTGTGTTTTAGAATTCACACTGTCTGCCACAATATTCTTTCAGGTCCTTCCCAATTTTAAAACTAATAGTGTCGAGTGTGGTGGATTTGATTGGGGTAGAGTGGGGTGGAATGAGTGAGGTGGATTGGAGTTCAGTCTGGTGCACTGGGTTGTAGTGGGGTGGATTGGATTGGAGTGGGGTCACAGGTACAGAGTGGATTAGAGTGAGGTAGATTGGAGTGAGGGTTGATTGGGGTGTAGTGTAGTGGAATGAAATGGGGTGGGGTGCATTCAGTTGGGGGGTGGATTGCAGTTAGATTGTTTGGATTGGGATGGGGTGGATTGGATTAGGGAAAGATTGGGGTGGGGTTGAGTGGGGTGTATTCCATTGAGAGTGGAATATATGGGATGGGTTGGATTGAACAGGGTGGATTGGAGTGATGTGGTTTAGATTGGCATGGGGTGGATTGGATTGGAAAGAAAGGAACGGAAATGATGCTAGGCCTGCAATGATTAATTACGAGGCTGAAGAGTACCATGCAAACCAACAAATGGTAAAAAACAGGTGGGCTCCAAGCCCTTATGGTAACAGCAGTGTCTCACAATCGAGACGCATGTGCTAGCGCATGCTTTCGCAGGCCTGACCCTAAAGACTGATGGGCGCAATGTTTGCATAATGTCTGCCACTGATACCTACTTAGGCTGCATTATAGTACATTGTTTTTCTCATTATGTCTCTTCATACAGAGAGCAGTTTTATATTTATATATGTATATATATATATATATATATATATATATATATATATATATAATTTTTGTTCTGCTCCAATCCGAAGAGTCTAGCCCAAATGGCCAAGACAGACTCACTGTAGAGGGTAATACAAGCAACCCAAGCTTTCTTGGGGCTCATCTGTGAAGTGCAGCTTGAGGCTTATGAGCCCAGGTCATATATGTGGGCATACCTGTCATGTATTCATTCATGTATCAATGTATTGAGCGGTTTGTGTAGTGTGGACTTAGACTACAGGGTTGCTGAGTGCTTTACATACTAGCTCCTAGAGTTTGCGCTTCTATATTTTTTGCAGCCTAGGTGAACACATTTGAAGGGGTAGGAACAATTAAGAGAAATTTCTACGAGGATAACAATGTGGTGTACAACAAGGTAGGCTATTCTGGCAGATAGCACCTTACATTTGTAAATAGTACAAGTTTAGTAATACATAAGAGGAGATCGTGTCCCATCCGAAATATGACAGACCGATTATTTACAATATTACCTAGGATGTCAGTTTTGCCAATAGCCAGAATGGCCATTTGGATTTGCAGACACTGCTTGTGTCGTCTACTGTTGGCAATTTGTATTTCCTTTTTCAATATTTTGTATGATAATGTTCTTCTAGGTTCATATGAGACTAAATGTCATATTCTCGGAGCCTTTCTTGGAAAGTATTGTCAGTGTTTTATATTTTCTCAAATTGCGGTAACAAGAAGGCTTATGTTATGACTTCTCAAATGACGCAGTTCTTGGGACAAAGAGTGTTCGAGTGAAATATTTCGGGGTTGTTTATGGCTCGGTTTATGCATGATGCATGCAAGCTTGAAGATGCTCCTTGATTCACAAACCATTTCAGTGAAATCAAAATGGACCAGATATGATTATATTTACTTGAGCTACTGGTGAAAGACTGCTGCAATGGCATTCTGGGTACTCATCAGGAAAAAAGTGTCACACTCCAGCCTCGAAAGTAGTATGGATTAGGTTACTTGTTTGAAATCTTGAATTGGTGTTGATTGTTCAGTATCTCTAATCGGTCTAAGTCGTAATTGTGGACATTTTGCCTGGGTTTTTATGTGAGATTCCATGTTCAAGTATTTATCAAATCTGGAGCCCAAAGATTTAGCTCAATCTACAATATTAGGAAATCTGACTCCGAAAAACAAAAAAGTGATGTGTGAAATCTTTGAATTAATCTATGTAACTGATAATTACTTGGGATGCATTCTAGTTTGTGTTTTCCCACTACTTAATTTCAGAAAGGCACCATCCATATGCAAATTCGCCTTGGTCCTGCTCCAGTAGGAACATTTCTACATCTTTTTTATTGTCAGGCTAAGAATGGAGCGAGCTTAGGCTCTGCCAGTGGAAACCTACACTGCACCCATACCCTAATGACGAGACAAATAACAACCTTGGTGAAGCTTCGGCCCCCATATTTCCAGGTGGGTGAGGAGTTCCTTCTTTACCACACTCTAAATGACCCTTACGTGGACAGGAGATGGCAGGGCCAGTTCTCAGACACACAGATAGCACCTACAAGCCTCCCACAGTGCGGAATACTTACGTGTTGATCTGTGCCCCTGCAGACCACGAGAACCGCTGTGCCTTGCTCCTGGAGGTATTTTTGACCTGGACAGGAGGGGGCAGGGCCTGGTCTCCGATGCGCATATAGCTCCTGCAGGCCTCCCACAGCACGGGATACTCAAGTGGTGGCCTGTGCCACTGCGGACCACGAGAACCACTGTGCCGTGCACCTGGAGGCACTTTTGATCTGGACAGGAGGAAGTGGGGCCCGGCATGTGACGCACGTGTAGCGCCTGCAAGCCTTCCGCAGTGCGGGATACTCAAGTGTTGGCCTGTGCCCCTTCGGCCCCCGCAGACCATGAAAACCACTGTGCCTTGCAGCTGCATCTGAAGGTGATTTTCACCTGGACAGGAGGGGTGGGGCCCACTTTCCGATGTGCATGTAGCTCCTGCATGCCTCCTGCCGTGCGGGCCCCACCTGGGCATGGCCCACACGAACAGTGGGCCCATCTACGCCCGTCCGCAGCTGAACAAGGCTGGGCTGGACCACTCCTCTGACGTAGTCATCCACAAATGTTATATCTGACGGAGTTAGTTGGGTGAGAGTTCCTGTACCATGGGCAAACGGAAAGCTGGGGGATTGTTTTGCCAAGTCAAATAGTAACCCGACTAGGATCGACCTGATGCTGGAGAGAGACATCTCACTAGGATATAATTTAGTGGCAGCTGTTATGGAAAGCGCCTCAGCAGAAGTTTGTGGATTTGCGTGCTCATGGAGTACAGAATCATGAGGGTGTACCCCTAAGTGAAAATGTGACTACCCTTTTAGCCTCTCCTAGCACAGCTCTCTCCCCAACCCTGAACCAGCAGTTAAGGCGAACAAACAGGTAGTAGAGCACCCTGTTCAAAGCAAAAATCATTACGGTTGAACTCTGAGAGGGGAGCGACCACAGTGCAATCAAATGGTCTGATTTCTGAGGAATTATGTAATATTTTTAGGGCAACATTAGAAAATCAGTTATGCCCAATCATGGAGTAACTGGCTTAAATGGAGACTCCAGTAGCCACCCTACTTACACTGCATTTTTTTATCTCTAAATCCCTGCTTGGCTCGCATTCTAATAATGCTGAGGCCCTGGTTACTTCAGTCGGCCGTAGCCAGTCTCTATAGCCCAGATCCTGCAGAACCCTGTGCACTCCAAACCTCGGGCAATGAGTCCTTTAGCTCCTAGCCCGGAAAGCGCCTCAGTGAGCGGGGTAACAGCCCCCATCAACAGAAATGCTGAGACAGGGGGGATAACACTAGATTAAGATATATAACGCATGCAGCCGATCAGACTAATCCAGTCCCTCGAAAAGGGGCGATTGGAAGTTGAAGTGAACAATCCGCGTTCAGATGTTCTAAACCTACCACCAGCAGCTCCTCTGTATGTTTTGGTTATGGCAGGAGTACCACCCTAGACGTGAACTCAAATGGAGAGCTGGGAGACAAAGGTTCAGCTGGATTAGACCTTCAACAAAAGACATACTGTGGGATTGTATTGGGGGTAATTTTAGACACTCAAAATGCGTGGGGAGATTGAGTATAAAACAAGAGCACCTTCAAGATCTACTGTTGTTACACTCCCTTTGGGTTATTTCTAGAAACGTTTAAATCCAGCAATGTGTGCCCCCACCCCTGATAATCATTATCAAATTTAGCGCCAGCCCATCTATCTCTGGGGTTTACCTTGTACCAACAGGTTTGATCTGCTCTCTGACTGCAATGAGATTGCTTGACTGGGGGTGCTCGGGTTGAATCTGGGAGTGGCCCTATCACCCAGTAATAAGTCTGTCCTAGATAAGTGAGAGATACCTAATGTGACCCTGCTCCAGGTATCCCCTGTCCCCCTTGTACCTAAATGGATGGCTGTCTCTGAGAGTCCAGGGTCCCATCATTTAAATGGAGCCTGTGTAAATTTGGCAATAGATCTTGCCTCGGCACCCAGTCATCAGCCTGTCTTAGAGAAACATGAGTTAATGTGTCCCTGATCCAGGCATCCCCCATTCTCCTTGCACCAAAATTGACAGCTGTGTCTGAGAGCCCAGGTTCTCATCACATGACTGGAGCATGTACAAATTTGGCTATGGATCTTCAGCCCACTCCTATGTTAGTGGCCAATACAAATGAGGCCAATATTTCAGCAAAGCAACCCCTCTGTCATCTTTTATCATGGAATGTTACTGGGACTTGCTTGAAACTGCATAATATGTATTGGGCCTGTTTTGTTGAAGGGTATGAAATAATATGTTGTCAAGAGACCCGGTCCACTGTTCCTTTCCATGCCGAGGGCTTTAAATCCTTTTTCTCACCTGCTGTGCCATCTCCTGCAGGAAGAGGGAAAATGGGTTTGTCTGTGGTGGTTTCCATAGCTATCAGGACCCTGAGGTGTTAGGCGCTAGTTTACAATTCCTGTCATCAAATTTTAAAACTTTCCTGGAGTAACTCATTTAATATGATTCTTATAAATTTGTATTACAATTGTTTCAAAGCCCATCCTATTGAAATAATTGAAAAGTTGGAGCAACAGGTTACTAAGTTAACTGCTTCAATGGGAACTCATATACCATTAGTTTGAGCTAGGGATTGTAAAATAACCCAATGTATTTTTAGTGGAATGATATTTGTGGGTTTTCAAATTACCTGAGGGATAACTTTACTCATTTTGTTTACTCGAAATATGGTTAGGCCCTGAATCGGATAGTCCTCACTCATAATCTGCTTTTTGCCTATGATTTTAATAATTTCAATACTATTAACCCACACACTTTTGTTGTAAGAGGCAAGGGAAGTATAATTGTTTTCATTTTATTATCCTGTGATTTTGTTTGCAAATGATCAAGTTAGGGGTGCTCCAACAAATATTTATTGATCATAACCCACTTAATGTAGCTTTTTCTTTTACCCTTCAGCTCAGGAATGACTCCGAAATCAGGCCACCCTTACAGTACTCTGTTAATAGGGGGGTCCATATTAAATGGACTTCTACAGATCCCCAGATTTTTTGGGACAACTTAATTAAAGCCACCCAGGAAGATATTATCTGTTGTATTTCTCCTAATGTAACACCAGCCAAAATATATGACCGTTTAGTTGAGACTTGCAACACAGTCCTGTATGTTAACCAGGAATTGGGGAACAAAAAAGGGCCCTCCTCACTCATGGTTCAACCAAGAGTGCACTAGCGCTTATAAAACCCTCACAAAGGCAACTAATTCAATACCCTGCATCCTTGTGGGTATTAAGGCTTTGAGAGAAATGGAAGTCACAGCCCAGATGAGGGACAACAGAGCCTTTGGGGAGATCATAAATCAGCCTTTCTTCTCTGGTCGCCAGGCTTCTGGCATAGAGTGCCATATTCCTGAGGGTGACTGGTTTGTCCACTTTTCTCACATTTTTAACCAGAGTCCCCTAGAAAACCATCTCTCCCACCAATTGAGTGAAGCGAATTCCCTGACTATTGAAGATAAATACCTTGAGGGGTCATTTACTCTGCTGGGTGTGTTGAAAGCCATTCTGAGAGCTGCAGCTGGGAAGGCCGCAGGACCTGATGGAGTGTGTGCAGATCTGTTCAGGCAAAATTTAGTTTTGTGGGCCCCTCTGTTGACGAATGCATTAAGAGCTGTGTTTAAGGCAGGTCCACCTTCCTCTTGGCGGGAATCTATTATAGTGCCCATATATAAGAAAGGGGCTAAGAACCTTCCTGTAAATTACCGCCCTATTTCCCAGTTAGACTCCTCTGCTAAAATCTTAGGACATGCAATTCTGGACAAACTGGAAGAATGTGCTGAGGGAAATGCCCAGAATGGGTTCCGCCCTGGATTGGGCACTGTTGAGCAAGCATAAAATTTGTCCTTATTTCTGGGGAAGTATGTCAAAGTCAGGAGAGGTGCAATTCATATCGATTTTATGGACCTCTCCTGTGTTTTTGACCTAGTAGACAGAGGGCAGTTGTGGAAATTAATGGACCAAGCTGGTATCGATCCCCACGTATTGGATCTTCTCAAGCACCGCCACTGGGACATGTCAACTAAAGTCTGTTACACGCCCAACGGTGAGTGTACGCAGGCCATTAATGTTACAAGAGAGGTAAAACAGGGATGTATTTTGGCTTCCTTCTTATTTTTATTTTATATTAATGCCCTTAAGTCCATTTTAGCATCTTACATTAAAGATGTACCTAAGATAGGACCACTTCCAGTCCCTGTACTCTTATACACAGATGATGCTGTTTTAATTGCACGGACAGCGGTTTACAGGCCTTTTTAGATGTTTTTAATGGATTTATGAGGGACCTTAAATTGAAGATTAACTGTCAGAAATTCTTTTTATTGACCTGTGGTCCAAAGGATGTGAGTTCTAAGAGTTTTTTTTATTGAGTCCACGATCATTGCTAAGGTGCCTAGTTTTAAATATCTAGGTATCTTATTTGATGCTAACATGAGTTGGGCTAGGCTTACCGCCCTACGAACACAGACTTTGGTGGGCTTGTGTGAATCTATTCGCAAATTCGCAGCAAAGCTAGGTCATAAACCCCTTAGAGAAATGGTTACTCTTTCTAAGAGTAAATGTCTTACATCAGGTATATATGGTGCGGGTGTATGGAGGTATGTAGGTATAGATAATCTATAGAAAGCGGGAAATAAATTTGTGTGTAGACTTTTGGCCATCCTGAAGATGACACCCAGTTTGATTTCCCACCACGAACTAGGCCTTGGTTTCCTGGAGGACATTGTAGGAGCATCTCCACTTTTATTGTGGCTTAAATTGTGGTCTAATCCAGAGACTGTTTTTTCACAAAATAAGATAGAGGACTGTTTGAACTTAAATCAAATGATTGCTATCCCCTGGTTAGAATATTTAAAAAACACAGTTGCACAACTGGATTTAAAGGATGTTTCTGACAATTCAGGAAGTATTTTACTTCTAGCTCAAAGACGTTGGTTAAAGGAAGATTTCATGAGACTAGAAAGGTGAGAATTGAAAGGCCCTTGATATGGTCTCGATTAAAAGGTACATCCCGGTTTGTACTTCTGCTGAGATGGAGCCATACTTAACCTGGGTTGTAAATAGGGAGCACAGGTTTTATCTCACTAGGCTCCGTCATAACACAGTTCGTTGTCTGGTTGCGTTCCTGAGGGTGGGTTCATTGTTCACCTTGCTCCTGTGTTGTCCCTGTGATACTGCTTCCCCAATTTACTTTGTTCTTTATGCTTTTTTGTTTACACTATTGCATTTTATTGGCCCACTTTCTATAATCTATCTTGAGAGAGAAGGCCCCTTTGACTCTTAAGAGGGTTTGTGCTCAACAAAAAATTGTTTCTCTGTTTTAAATCGTTATTCTTGCTGTCTCGGAGCTGAGGAAGAAATATGCTACTTAAGGATTGGGTTATTTTGTGAGTAGAAATGTTTTAGCTATTTTTATTGTTTTATTTAGTATTGACTTTTCTGATATGTGATTGTATATACTATAATGTGCTACTATGGTCAGAATCTGACTGAATAAAGTTTATTAGACTCAACTCAACTGTTATGCCTTAACAGTAATATAATTTTGATATTACTAGACATGTATCACATATTTTTCTTTTATGAAGGCCTCTCTGTCTTTGGCATTCTACCAAAGGTGTTAGGGATTCTTCTCGGAATCCTGCTTACCTGCTAGGACTACGTTGTTTGATTTGCGGGTGCTCAGCTACAGTTTACATAAAGTCTGCTTTGTCACTCCCCCATGGTTAAACAATCTGGTCTCCTACAGTTTTCTTAGTACGTACATTGTAATATATGACCGGACCTCGACCACAGATCCCTTGTTAGGATTACCATTGATCAGTCACGTCAGGATTACTCAGATGTGTGTTAGGAGAGATTGGGAAATCTTTGTTCCTTTGTCAGGTGCACCCAAATGAGTAGTAAAGAGCAGCTAAGAAATAAACAGGAATGAGTTTGTTTGAAAGTCTACCAAGATGTTAAGCAAGTTAGTGGATGAAAATTATTGAGGCTCTTTATCCTTAGTTATGTCTATCCAGATGAGAAGGACATGACAGGTGATAATTAGTCGGGCGAGAAATGACATGGTGCCTGAGAGTTACTGAGGTCTACATTTGGTTGCCATTGCCATTCAAATGAGAAATAATGGGCAGCTAAAAATGACCAGGGCCTCAGATCCCTAATCTGGTTCACCCAAATGAGAAAGAAAGAGCCAATGATAATTTCTCAGGTCTCAGATCCTAGTGAGGTTCACCCAAGATGTTAAAAAAAGAGGCCCGCTGAATATTACTCGGGCCTGTGTTTGCTTGTCATGTCCACCTGGACATGACTAAATGAGCAGCTGAGTTTTACTAAGGCCTTAAGTCCCTAGTCAGGTCCACCTAGCTGAGAAATGAGGGTTTGGCTGTGAAATACTCAAATTTCAGCTTGTTTAACAGGTATCCTAAGAATTGTCTGAAGGGTTAGGCGGAACCACAGATCTCTGGCCAACATTACCAATAGCTTAAGCATCTGAGAACCACTACGGCAACGGTTGGATAGGCCAACCAAAGTGAAAAATAGGGGGTGGCAGATACTCAGACCTCTGTTCGCCTTTTAGATCCATCAATAAGGGAAATGCAACAACAGCTGAAAATTACTAATTCATTAGTTTGTGTGTCACCCAATTTTGAGTTGTCAGTCTTTAAAAACCCTTTCTTTCTTTGAGACTGTCAATCTTGGATTGCGGCATTGAGATCCTATGTTTAGCCGAATTATAAATTAGGAACGGGGAGCAGAGCCACTTATCATAGCAGGGTGGTAGCAGACAGGCCACCATGAAGGTTCTTAGCCGAATGGCTATGTTTACTCCATATGGTGCGCTTTAGTGAAACACTGCCTGGCCTGATGAATGGGTTGTAACCAATAACAAGCTTATCTTTCCACCAGATAATGCGAATGCTCCAATAATATTCTGGGGAAGCCTTGGGATGTCTGTGTAAATCTGCAGAAGTTGAAGGGTGGGAGTTCTGCACCTAAGTTACAGAATATAAAATAGGGAATATTACTCTGAGGGATGTAGATGTGGATTTTAGAATTTCATAGGCATGCATCTCTATTAGAGTTTCCTTCTCTGCAATCCACATTTTGTTTGCCCTGGAAAACCCTGTTGCTGATGTGGCTGGAATCGTAAGAATCTTGAGATGTGTCTGTATTCAAATACTTAAACTGTTACAATTCCTTACCCTAGGCTTTATGGAAGTTAGAAATTCCATGACTGGATATCCACATTTTGTCCAAGTTAGATAACTCACATGCACATTGTGTACAATTTAATGACAGCAACAAACTATAAAGAGATTTTGACCATAGCTTTAAGTTTGCTAATTAGAATTCTCAGATGTGGAACTTACATGGGCACCTTACAGGCACCACTGGCATTTCATTCAGAAAATAATTAGCTTCCTTAGAAGGGTTATCTAGTTCATGCTTTATAATAAGTATTTCAAAATTTGTTCAAAATCATATATTTTTAAAACTCTGTCCACTTTAACAGTGCCTAACGCCCTTTACATATAATTACTGAAGTCTGCAATTAGCATGCTGTAGCTAGGAACCAGATCCCTCTTTCACGTATGACCTGCTGTGTATTGAAATTGCAAGTATAAAGAGTCCGCCTTACCCTTTTCATCTTGTGGTGGCCATACTCTTCTGCCCACAAATAGTGCTTTTTTGTACCATGATCTAGGATACCACATGTGGTGTTTGAAAAGGGACTTTTGTGAAACCGAGACAAATAATATGCTGATGTTGCTTATAATGCTGATATGAAAATGGCACCTGCTTGTGAATACATCTGGGGTTCTTCACTAAATTTTAAGTGAACCTCTCATTTTTGTAGGGGTATAAAACACATATGACACATTTGTATAAATTAAGCCAACTATTTTAAATCTTTTATATCACATGCTATAAAACAGAAAGTTGATATTGTGAAAGGTTTTGAATAAATATAATTAAAACATTTAAATGTGGAACATTTACCTTATACTCAAAACTATGTGCATGGAAATGCACTGTGTGCAAGTCAACCTCGTTCCCCAGTCCAATGAGATGCCAGTTCACCACATCTCCAACATACATGTTAAGGCCATGCAAATTTCCATAGACTCTTCCGTTGATACCTAGAAAAAGAGACGTGTGTTATGAGAAATTAAATATTTTATTCGCCAGAGTTGACATTCAGTTTTGTCGTGTTGCCAGATTGTCGTCCCTCACCAAAAGTATTAGTCAAACTGGATTGCTGTAAATATCGTGAAATGTCTTGTTTTCAAACAAGCAACAAGTGAATAACTGTGATTCCACAAATGCACATTTTTAGCATTCCTAGAATGTTCTTCTGTTCTGCAAATGAGTTGTGAAATTAAGCTTATGCAAATACAGTCATGATAGTTAAACATCTCTGCTTGACAGTATCATTGTTCCACTTATCAACTTCTTGACAATTCTGGTATTACACAAAAGGGCCTTAGACACTCCAGCAGTCAGTATGTAATTAACTTCTGAACTGGAATGGTGCGAAGAATAACAAGTTGAAATGGGAGAAGATGAAAGCCAACTTTCCACCTCTTTGTTCATAGACAGATTTACGTGTTGCTGTCCCTCTGTAGAGCCATTTTACCAACTTCTTTAATATTTTTAGTCTTAAAATAATTTATTACTCAATTGATTGGGGTAAAAGATGCTGACATATCAGATTTTGTCATCATAACCAAGCTAACTTTACATTATTTGCACCAGTAGACCTTTACAATTTCCTTATCATTGCAGCATCTCTTTTCCTAGTGCAGTATGCAGAGATTGCACAGTCTCCATTAAAAACATTTTTCTAGGCTCAAACCACCCTGGTTTCTGCCCTCAGCCTTCAACGTGGAGGTTCTTGCCTTCTGTTTTCACCCTTTCGGCCCATCTTCAACCTGCTTTTCTCACTGTTAGTGGTCATAAATCAGTTCACTGACGAATTAGCCATCAATGAGGGCCTGACAAGTCAGCTCATCTGTAAAGTGTCCATTTCGTAACAATTGCAGCAACACACATGGATCACTCTAAGCACCCTACTTCTCACTCACTGTGGCAGAGGAAATGAGCCCAGAAATGCTCCACACACCATAGGTAGTGTCCAAATAAAGTGCAATGAAACAGTCTCCACAATCAGATCTTTCCATCAGCTCTTTGACAGAAATAGCCAATGACGATTGCTTTGACAGTCATATGATCATGACAAGCTGGCAATCTGTAATGTTTGCAGTAACATACTTAGCGCACTGCAGCCACTGGTGTCCCCTTCACTCACCAGTGACAGGGGAAATTAGTCCACAAATGTAAAAAAAGTCAATGCAGGTAGGGTTCAGACAGAGTGCTCTGTGCCACTCTCTACCTCAGTGTTGGCTCATGAGCAGAAACAGCTGGAGATGAGGCCTTGGATGGTCAGCTGATCACGCACAACAAGGGACCAAGGAAGACACATGGCCTGCTCCAGCGCCTCATAATTACTCACGGGGGGCTGAGGAAATCATTCTTTAAATGTGGAAAATCACCACAAGTAGGGTTTAGATAAAGTGTACAATGCAAATCTCCATCCTCGGATCTCGACATCAGCTTGGCCACAGAAATAACTGCTGACGAGGAACTGGACTGCCTTCATCAGGTCGAGCATCCAACTGTAGCAGCTCACATGGCACACTCCAGCCCGTCCTCACTCACCAGGCACAAATCAAATGAGTCCACAAATGTGCAATATTACTGCAGGTAGGGTCCATACAAAGTGTAGTATACCAATCTCTCAAAATGCTGAAGAATGCTAGAATTTAACGGTACAGAAAGGCCTCCTATTATTTAAGGTTCTTCAATCCCTCATATAGGAGGGAGGGAAAAAAAGACAAATGACCGTTTTTGTTACTGGGAGAGTACTATGTTCACAGGGCAACTAGAGAGTTACAAATCATTGGTTTAATACTGATACCGTATAGCCATACCAATGGGAGCTCGCTTCCCGTACTCATATGATATGGAAGCACGGGTAGAACAAACTAACCGTACATGCAATTTCAAATAAAATACAAGAGACAGTGCCCGGTATTTCTGCCCATGATTCTGGAAACCATTCAAACCCATGAAATGAATTCATTTTGCATTCCAGTAATGAATAGATGAATTATGTGGCAAGCAAGAATCTATTCATGACTGGTTAAGAAGCCATGGTATACAAATAGACAGACTAATACTCTATCAAAAATTGTGACATGGAATTTGCCGTCTTATAGTAACTTCTTTAAAACGTGTATCAAAGTGCTGAGAGCAATTTTTATCTCCTGTGTGCTAAAATATTACTCACAACTAAATACTCCAATTTTTGATGCTTTGGGGCAATTTAGAAAGACATGAAAAAATACTGTACATCTTCAAAGATGCCTGGGTGAATAACTCCTGACTTCTATGTAGGAGACGCTCCAGTACATGAAAATAATGTCACACAAAACCATTTGGATTGTTGGTGTCCTGGAACCACTTGGCTGTGCACCATGCTTTGTAAAGGTATTTAATTGCTTGAATGAATAAGCGAAACCTCGGATCCACCCAAACCGGGATTATGGGAATAGCTCTTCTGATGTGAGATAAGAACATTCATAATATTAATGTTAAGAGACGGCTCAAGGGATCTTATTGTGCCTAAAAACTAAAATGACAGAACATATGAACTAAAGAAACCAGAATACGTGGGGCATTCGTTTTGGAGTGGCCCTTGATAAACAATGCATTCATGTTTGAGCGTGCTGCCTCACTTCAAGAATCAATAGGAGAAGGGCTGGCATGATCCTTGGGCCATATTTAGAAGTAAAACAATATAGTATCTCTCTCTTTAGAATGAATCAAGTACTTGCATGTAAATATTGCAATTAGTGACTCAGACCAAAAAAGTATAGATATATTTTATGGAAACCCCTAAACAAATAGAAAGATTTTCGAAGAACAACTTCTTGAACCTTTAAAATGTCCTATTAGATTCCAACTCGGACCGCGTCCATATGTAGGCTGACAGATCTACATAATCATTTGGGACCTGACTTGTTATAAACAATAAATCCAGCAGCCACCAACACTAAAGGTCTCCTTTTGGACTTGTATTTGTAATGATCCCAACTTGGTTTATTGGACAGCTCTAGCACAGGATATGATTTCATCTCAACTTTGAATAACACTTAGATGGCTTTTTCAGATGTTATGAGGACAGCATGATTTGCTATTTCAGTTTGCACGTAACCTCGGTAGCCTTCTTCCCATTTGGTTTAACTATCGAATACTCGAATACTGCATATCTAATGAAGCCGCACCACTAAACCAAACCCAAGGGAAGATAAACAAGCTATTTCGAATTTCAGATTATAATTTTTTTTAATTGAGACCAAGTCAAAACAATGCTCCGATGTAGAATATAATAGATACAATAGATATGAAAACGTTAGGGAATACTTGCCGGGGGACAATTAAAATGACAACAAAAGATATTATGATTCAGGAGTGCAAGACGCAGCTTTACAAGTTCTTTAACATAATAAGATTAGATGTAAAATTTATAAAACTGAAAAATAGAAGACTGGTTATAAATAGCATAACATGGACCGACCCCGTCTGTGTATAAACTGCTGGGAAACTCGTGTTTTGGATTATTCCACAATACATAAGAATAAACGAAGCTGTCTGCGATCAAAATTTAATTTTACATTTTTACCTGCATCTTTTACACTCAAATGTTAATGCTTCAGCTGCTCACGAAGTGGCGGCAGAAGCCAGTAAACCAAACGTAGATCAACCTAGGTGGACCCTTGCTTGAAAGAAGTCAAGATAATCCCTAAAAGGTTTGTGTAATTGCAGACCGATTTCTAAGGCTCCAGTTTTATATAAATTATTGGATAAAGCAGCTACCTCAGTCAGAATTAGTTAATGTATTCAGTGGTCCCAAAAATTCGGAAAAGGCTAGTCTGGCAAAGAACCTTCTCCCTCATGTAGAAGAACAGAGGTGGTCAGTCGCTGAGTGCTCCATACCCTTTTGTAGGACTCCTTGACGTTAATGAGTAAAATCCCTCAACAGCAACTCTAGGAAAAAATGTGCCTTATGTTTTCCCATTTACAGAAAGAAAGCTATTTATGCTGTTCTTTCAAGAGTAAGTTTTGAAGTAACTTTTTCTACTGGGCAAATGAGCTTCAGAGGTTTGTAGGGGAGGAATCTCTCTGAGTGGAAAGGACATTCATTCTCTTTGGTATAGGGTAGAGAAAATACACTTTACAGCCCAGCTAAAATATCAAGCCATGTCTGTACTCAAGGAAAACTCCAAAAGAAGGGGAGAGGCCTAGTAAACGTGTACCACAAGCTACAGGTAAAACAATACCTCAGGATTCCTTTATAACCCAATTCCTAAATTAAACAATAGGCATGAAGGGGCTAAGGAAATTACAGTCTCACTGGTGGTTTGTAGTGCTCTGACTGGGACAAACACAAGAATAGAGAAGATAGCCACTGAACCAACTGCATTGAAGTGAGATAGCCAACAAATCCAACCAATCAAGAGCAAGGGGCTAACTGAAACCGAAAGTAATGGACTTTAAACAATAGATCTTACTAACAAACAGCTAAAGGTGTGTGTTGCAAATGCCTAAAATGGGACATACTTCAAATAGGTGGCTCTTAAAGCAAATGAGGCAACTGAGTTCTAAAACTATATATTTAAGTATTTGTATATCAGAACTAAAAGGGTTATATCCTTCGGAAACCGGTACATAATGCCCCATGTGATATGAACTTGAGAAGTGTGTGCACATCAATATATGTTTTCAATGAGGATATTTACCGTGCATTTTGTTGCTTTCTTGAAATTCCTCATCTTCTTTGTTCACAAGTTCCGGATTGGCCGAAAAGGTCTGTATATTTTCATCCAAATACCAGGAGTTATTTTCATCAAAAATCATAAATAGTAGCGCAAAGTGGTTTACCTTGCATTTTCCAAAAAAGTTCGATAAGCGCTTTCTACAGACAACAAGGGGGCCCACTAGTCCACTGTAAGTGTCCTGAAAAGAGAAATCATTATTGATAGTAAACACTGAGTAATTTATTATGTTTTCTCCTCATCGGACTGACAAACCTTAATGAAAACAAGCATTGACAGAGACAATAGGTCTGGTCTTGTTTTTTGTTTTTATTGCAAACATATACTAAAAAAAGCGAAAACATTTTTTGTTTTAATGCTTAACACAGGAAAATAATATTCTAATTGACACAATGAACAGATACTATTGGCTTTGAAATACTTTAACCTGGAAACATAACTTAAACACAAATAATGACTACAAAAAAAATAAAAAGATAAAGAACTGGACGATAAAGGCATTGGCAAAGTAAAGTACTCTTCACCATTCCTACCTCTCTGTGCCCTTCCTTTGAGGCAGATGTGCACTTGTAATCAGGGAAAGTAGCCGTCACTCCCAGTGCAACAGAACAAAATTGCTGAAGTGGGCTGACTGCCTCATTTTAAAGGCTTTAATGGGCAGCAGAAAAATGTGAGTGACCTTTGAACAGACGAATGGAGGAAGACGTCTACCCCAAATCCTCTCTTTATATATTTTTCTTTAATTTGTTTGTAATTCAGTACATGAGGCTGCCAGTGCATTTAAACTGTCTATGGGACAGATCGACAAAATGCTGTAAGTATCATCCATTAGTTAAATAATTTATGATACATGTACATTTGACATCCCTGCTGTTCTCTGTCCTTGCTTCTTGGGTTCTGCACTCTTACACTTTCTGGGTGGTGAAAATTTGCGCTTGGCAAGTGCCATAAGTAGTTGATTAGATAAATACACTGTACACTATTCTCGTTCTTTAGGTTGCAGCCACTTTGTTCCAGCTAGTGCTGTCAAAGCAAGAAGTCTGCCCAAGCTTCCAGGTAGGTCTACCCACTATCAGCATAGACGTAGATTCAACGTTGCCTAAACCTGACCGTGTCCTGTAGTTACTGGACAAAAATGTTAAACAACATTTGAAAGCCCTAGGAATGAGAGTATGTTGCATCTTTCCAACACAAACACACCTGCTTGTGCTCTTGATAGAGTGGTCAGCGAACTAATGCACTGACTGCAGGATTCTGTGTTTGGCCCAGTGCTTAATCTATATAAAAAAAGAAAACAAATATGTGTTTGTGTCGAAGATTTCCACTGATTTCTAAAGATGGAATGGCCAGATGTATTTATGACAGTTTCTGCTAAGGAGAGTAGCCCACTCAAGGGCTTAGCTACCACTGGTGCAGTGATACCAGGATCCAGACCAAAGCGAGGGCCCATTGATCCCTCATAATTGTTGTAGTTACTACCCCAACCGCAGTCAAAGGAGCCATTTCCCTTGCTTGCACAAGGAATAATGGCATCCTTGCTATGCTACGGAGCCCACCCTGCCTTGAGTGTCCACATTCACTTTATTTTAAGAGTCGGCGGGTTTTAAATTCCGAGGCCTGGAATTTGGAGGCACTTTTTGTTAATCTTTCAAGCTGTGATGGGGGTGCAAGTGGGAGCCATGCACAGTCAAGTCTGGAGGAGCAGTCTGAGATTCTATTACACAGTGCAGGAAAAACTGTTTCACTCCCAGCCTTCAAAGTCTAACACTTCAGCTCTGCTCACAACACAAATTGTAATCTAACTGGGCAGGCTGCAGCCGGAGCGGAGCTGATACACTAGACAACATAGGTGGTGGATCCATCCATTGTTCATGCTCTTTGTAATGTCTGATTGAAGACCAGATGCTATAAAATGAGACCTAGTTCTAAGCAAAAAGTGCTGGCATTATCCACAAAGCAACCAAGAGCAAAAATTGAAAGGGGTGGGGGAAATATTGGGTTCCGCCAGCGTAATTGGTGTAATTTTGTCAACACAGCATTACTCTTGTAATGTGGAATTGCGGCCAATTTCCACTGATTGCCGTGTGTCCGAATTTTTTGTCGCGCGTCCCTCCAGGACGGTAAGTTGGCAAGCAAGACTTGGCTTCTCCTCTTGCAAATTTCCAGTGGCTAAGACGACATCCAGTGGGATTTTTTTGTTGCAGGCAGCCACAACCATTTGTAGTCAAAAGGCTGCTGCTCGAGTAAAAAGTGTTCTTGAGCAGCAGCAAAGTGAACTCGAGTAGCTGCACCCTCTGATACCGCGTGGTGCCAGTGGCACAGTTTTTTTCAGTGTGGAACGCACTCCAGATGACATATCACAGTGTGAGCAGTGCAACATGCTTATTTCCATCCGCTGACGGAACTCTGCGGAGCATTTATGTAACTCTGCAGAGTTCCGACCACCCCTACAAATTGTAATTTTATTTGTATTTATATAGTGCTTACTACCCCTGTTGAGGTGTTGAAGCATTTTTTGGTGAGTAGCACGCTACTCTGAGACCCAAAAGGATTAGTGGTGTATCAGCATAGGGAAATATGAGTGTAGTATTAGTAAAGGGAAATATGAGTTAATTTGAGCCATGGACATGTGAGTCTGTCAGTTGGATTGAATAGAATAACGGAGGGATGGAAGAGGGAAGAATCCAGAAAGTGTTATTTGGGAGATCATAGTAGTAAGATGATGTTTGGGATGAGTAAAGGAGAGATGTGGGAGGGAAGAGTCTGTAGAAAGGGATTAGGGAGATCATAGTAGTAAAATGAGGTTGGGGTGAGTCAAAGGAGAGACACATGAGGGAGAATTTGGTAGTGTTGTTTGGGAGGTCACAGTGGTAAACTAAGGTTTGGGGTGAGTCAGAGAGTGGAGATAGCAGATAGATTCAGAGAGGTATAAGGTGGTATTTCTCTTCTCTTGTACAGTACAACTTATATAATATATAGCTACATGACTACATAGAAAGGGAATATATGTATAAGGAAGATAATATATAGAGATTTAAATTTGTATTGTATAAACACAGACTTCCTAGTGTTGCAGTATTTGAAGGTAATTTATTTGTGTACTTTTTATAACATTATTTTCTATCTTTTCTTAAATATTTCAATAGTGAAATGCACACAGGGATATGCAGTACATTACTGTTTGAGTATGGTGGTTATGTAGGATAGAGCCAACACTTGAGTAGTTCTGGAGATAAGATATGCTTAAACCTTTTCAACTCACACAAGACATATGTGCTATGGGTCCTGCCCATAACTTAGTACTGTACAAAGGTGATCGAGACTACTTGCAACATTGTGAAGCACATTAAATTATTTCTGAACACCTTACATTTTGCTGTTGCAGTAATAACATGTGAAACAATAGACATCAATGATTGATTGCAAGATATCAGGAAATTTCTCAGAGATCTTCCTTACCAGGTTCAATGAAAAATCAAGATAAGGTCTTAATCACATCAACTGAGGATGCTCAAGATTTCACTTTGCATTAGGGGAGGCTAACCTTACAAGAGATTTAAACAGTTGCCACCGTATTATTGTTGCTGACTCGATCTTGTTAAGGCAATGTACTTTGTAGTTTGCAAATCTGCCAAGATAGGTATATTTCCTTTTGTTTCAGAAAATTAATTGTGTCATGAGAGGTATATTTCAGTCTCCAAGTCTTCTCTACATCGTAGCATTTCTGCTCCCAATTTTAAATCAGCAGTTTAGCATTTACATTTTTCATACTTGCATTCATTGCAGGAAGAAATGTATGGTTCTAATTCATTAAGGGCTGTAAAGATATTTATATGATTTTTTTCCTGATTTTTTCACTTGGCCATCAACCATATCAGTACTGCCCAAAAGCAAACTGTGGCATCAAAACGTTTGCACAGCTGCCCAGGAGTGACCACTATTGAATGACAGGCCTTAATTATTTGGGATGGTTTTATGCTCTACTCCTTCAAAATAGATTCCAAAGTTCTCAAACCGAATAAAGAAATGTTTAAAAGTAATAACACTGGCGGAGTGATTTTTGTATAATTCCTAATGTATGACACATTAGCTCATATAACCCCGTTCTTTAAATTATATTTTGATATTTCAGTTGGCAATGCTTGGACTAGATTATCATTCACGTCATCTGCTCATACATTCGATTAGCCACCAATTTGATCCCTTGGACACAGGTTTTGATACCACCAGGTCCACTCATCCTTTTGATGTTGATATCATCAAAGAGCTGTTATCTGATTGTAGAAACACCTTGAGGTGAATGTTCAATTTATGAATACACATTTATGATACAATATAGAATAATGCTGGAAACCCATGGGGTTCAACTAGAGCCACAATCTCATCTATCTAAAAATGTAATCTTGCTGCACAGGGTGTCCAGAACTCTTGAAAGATTGATACTACCAAGGGTACTAGCCTGTGTGATAAAACATAGCTACAAGGTCACCATCAGCCAAGTCCCTCTTATCTCAAAGCTGTCATTATACCTGTAATTCGCAGTAGTTGATCAATAAGCATACATGTATTGGTGTGTATGGCATTCATATATTCTAACTCTTTAAAAGAGAAGACCTTTTTAATGATAGGTCAGAAATCGGAAGGATTGTTCATAATTAGACCTCTGTTTTTTTTTATATACATAATATTTCTTTGTAGACCCTTCCTAAATGAAGAAAGGATATTACAGTGCAAATTCTCCCCTTTCAATTTAGATCTTTGCGGGGATCCACTTTTTCTTCTTTATTTTGTAGCCCAAAGTTTTTTTGATAACTTATCATTACATGGTATATTGATATTTCAAAGTTACTTCCTTATTCCCTTTAGGAAAGTGCCACATCTCCTGGCCAAGGAAACCACTTAGATCCTGGGAATTCCAACAAGAGGGAATACCATCAAATGTTGGTTAGATTGGAAAAAAAGGACTGGCTGATATTTATGTAAGTTACCCAAAAGAAGGAGTGAGGAATTTAGGTACAGAGTTGCCTGCAAGTGACATCATTTATGTTGGGTGGTACCCTTCACCAAAGGGAGGAAGAGAAGAATACTGGCCCATAGGTTAGCCCTTCAGTATGGGAATCATGGCTATCAATAGAAATTCTACAGGAAAGTAGTATTTCAGGGAGTCAGACAGCATGGCAGAAAGGCATGTGGCAAGTGATTCTGCGAATGACAAGAGAGATGTGAGTCAATTGTTGTGTACATAGATTTGAAAGCCATCAAGGTGAGCCACCATCAAGGATAAAAAAAGTAACATCCAAGCTGAGAACCAGAAGCTAACAGCCATGGGACCTTTAACTCTGCTTCACGGCTGGCAGGGAGTCGACAAGCTTCTCTGGAAGTACCACTTAGGCTAATACTGCTGTTTTGTCATCCATAATTATTCACAGCTAGGCTGAAAACAGAAATAAGGATACCACTCTTCTCTTTATCACCTCCTTCCCCAGTTGCTGCATCTTAGCCTCCATGTCACAGTCATCAAACTAAGGTTAGGGAACATGAGGAGCCAGTTAATCTGATTAAACAATTCCTTCTTCGCTTCGTTAGTTCCCAGAAGTGCTTTCAGTTGTTGACTTTGCTCTAAGCCACAAAGTCCATAACAGTATTTTCGAAATCTTGCAGAACCTCATTGCTTCCCACATCTTCAGTTTAACCTCAAGGAGAACCTTGTATGTAGGAAAGTATCCATCTGAGAGCTCACTTTTTACTCGACTTCCGAAGGAGCCGCTAACACGCTTAGAGTCTGGGCTCTGCTTCGGTTTTGTAATCTCTCCATTAGGTTCTCAAAGGTGGTAGAAGTGAGGGCATCTGCTTGAAAGGTGGGCCACAAATCTTCACTGTGTGGACTCCATATATGCCCTCTTTTCCTTTGTGCAAGTAACTATTGTTTCCACCACTTTAAAGCCTTACTTAAACTTCACTTACTCTAGTTTCGTGAGCAAAAACCTGAGTTCTTGTTGCACTACAAATCTGGTTGCTTAAATTGTTGCTCCTGTGGAGTTTCTGCCTCGTTTTTTGCTACACAAGTTGGCAATGCTGCCTTTGGATCTTATGTCCATGCCCTCTATTTTTTCGTTTGAAGTTTTTTTTTCTGATTTCCAGTTCATTGTCCTCTAAATGTTCTGGGTCTTTCTAAGGTTTTTTTTTAATGTATTTATCATTTTTCACAACAAATACAATCATAAACAGTCTGTTTCCCCCAAGTGGGGGCAGTATTTGGTCACATACATCAATGCAAATAGTGTTATAGCTTGATCTGCATTACAAAACAAAAAGATAAACAGTGATAGTGTTATGCCACATGAAGTGATGGGGACACAGGTCTAAAGTTGGAGGAGAGCAGTCTATGGGAGCCCAGGGTGAGAAATCAATAGCCGGGGTGCGTCTGTAAACTATATTTAAGTCGGCATGTCAGGGCACATGCCAGCATGGTCACTCTCCATCGTCAGTAGGCAAGTTAGCAAGAATTGTCAGATGTCTTTTGGCTTGTTGAGGAGGAAGGCTGTAATGATGATTAGAACATTGGAATGTTGGGAGCTCCAGTGAAAACAATGGAGTGCGCCAGGCTTCTTATAGACAGTAGAAACCCATAGCTCCAATATTCCAATGTTTTGGTTCACAGCTTGGGACAGTCGGAGGATCTAGTGGGGTCGATGTGGGCCTGCGTGTGTGGAGAAGTATAAGCTCTACATAAAAATTTGAAGTGAATGAATTTATAGCAGTGATTAAAAGATGGGAGACAAGCATCAACCAGTGATGTGCGAACTAGCATTGCGCTGCTAGGTAATATATTTGACGACATGGTACTCCAAGTCCATCCGCTCACATGGAAGTATCAGAGTATCCCAGCCAATGTAAGGCTGCGGGCAAAGCCAGATAAGTCTCAGGAGTATGCCACTTACCATGGTGAAGAAGGAGTTGAGGAATAGGATAGGGATATTGAGGAAAAGGTATAAGAAGCAGCAAAGAAGAGCCATTTTGATTATGGCGATTTGGTCCGCCATGGAGAGTAGGAGTCGAGTCCACCATTCCACTTGATTTATCAGTCTGTCTATGGCTGGGCCATAATTCACTCTTATAACTTGTTCCTAGTCGCAGTGTCAAAATATGGCAAGATACCTAACCAGGCCCTCACACAAGGACATTGAAAATTCTCACCGGATGGTTTTGGTGGTGTCTGTTAGAGGGAAGAGTTTTGATTTGGACCAATTAATGTTAATGCAGGAGAATCCCACAAACTAGACTATATCACATTGATTGGGGGAAGGTTGTCTTTTAGGTGTCTAACAAAGAGTAACATGTTATCCGCATACAAGGAGAGAAGCAGTGGGCGGATTTGAAATGGAGTCTGCGGGGTTAATCCTTTTCTTGCAGGTGACATATCAAGGTGTCCATGGCTATGATGAAGAGTAGGGGGGTAGAGGGCATCCCAGCCTGGTCCCACGCGTGATCTTAAAAGGAAAGGTTAGCGTGTCATTGATGTGGATCCTAGTGATAGGGTGCATGTATAACAACTTATTTAGGGAGGTGAATCCTCTTGGAATGCATAATTTATTGAGTGTGGCATATAGGTTGGGTTATTCAAACGAGCTGAAAGCCTTCTCTGCATCCAGGAGCACAATGCCAGTGTGTGTAGTGGGGTAATTCTGTTAGGTTTGCAGAAGACTGTACATAGATCCAGAGATGTTGATCAATGGGTGACAATCCCGGACTGTATCTGAGAGATGATTTGGTCCATAAAACAGAGAGGTGCTTAGTGAGAACTTTGGCTAGCACCTTGTTATCGAAGTTGAAGAGAGACAGGGGTTGATGGGAGTCGCAGTGATGTGAGCCTTTACCTAGTCTGTGGAGCAGCATGACTACAACTTCCCAGAGGGTAGGTGGGAGTGTGACGTTTTTGAGGGATTCTGCGCAAACTGCAATTGGGTGTGGTGTCAAAAGATGTTTAAACTGCTTGAAGCCATCAAGGCCTGGGCCTTTGGAACCATTGAGAGAGTCATTGGCTTTAATTATTTCGGAACTCAGGAGTGGTTTGCTAAGAAGTTGTTGTTGAGGCTTCCTAAGCCAGACCATAACAACCTCTGTTATGTATGCCGCATGGTCGATGGTGTCCCCAGACAGGCGGGTGGTGTACATTTAAGTATAGTAATAGCAAAGTGGTTAACACTTCTTTGCCGACTGTCATTCCTGTGCTGCCTGCTGTTTGTAACTTGGGGATGTAAGACGAACCTCTAGGAGGGAGGAGTAGACATGCCAATGTGTGACCCGGCCTTTCCCCTTCCCCATAGCATTGGGCCTTGGCGTATCTACCCAAAAATTGCAATTCGTGATCAGCCAAGATTCGTAACTCAGCGAGTGGAGTAGTGCATGTGTTCAGGTGAGGTTCAGGGGGGTGGGGTTTGGGCCTCCGCATTATCCAGAGCAAGTATTTTTGCTTAAAGGTGAGAGAGGCTCCGATGAATATCTTTCAGTACCCCTGAGTGTTTGGCAACGCATTTGCTCAGACATATGCATTAAAGGCATCCTAAAGGGTTGCATGAGCGGAGGCTGACCCAGCATTTAGCTAAAAGTATTCAACTACCACCTGTTGGAGCTACGATTGAAACAACTCATTATGTAGTCCCATATTGGGAAAATGCCACTGTAGCTCCAATCCTGGATGGGTATACACAGTGTCAGTCATCCGGGGGAGTGGGCTGAAAGTGTTCAGGCTAGGTGTGCAACACGGCCAATCCAGGGGCCTAGGGAAGATGAAATAAGTCAGTAGGCTATATAAGACCAAGTATTGTGTGGCGCAGAGTAGTGTGTGTATATTGGAGTAGATGCATGTCTAAGGCACCAGACATCGCAGAGTAAATATTTTGTACAAAGGTCGTGGAGAATGCAGAGTTATTGTGGCTTACCTACCAGTGTTGTTGCTGTGGTGTCTAGGCGAGGATCTATGATTAGATTAAAATCACCCCCTAATATAATATATTCAAAGTCCTTGCAACCTATGTGTACCATAAGTGTTTGAAAAAATTTGAGAACATCGACATTAGGGCATAAAGATTGGCTGGGAGTATGCAGCAAGTGAAATGTTCATGCACAAGCATGCAGACACCGCGTGAGCATGTGCTATAGTATGAATAGAGTCAGTTGGAGCCCCAAGGAGCTGAGAAGGAGTGGCACCTACCCAGGGAGGGGGGCGTCTCCTGAAGGAATGCCACCTGTGCTCCATGTCGCGAGGAGTATTGCAACATGTACTTACCTTTTTGGAGATTGTTTAGACCCCTGATATTCCATGAAAGGAAGGTAATTTCCTCAGTCAGTCTTTTTTTAACGTGCAGCATTACCATGAGTGAATGTATAGAATGTAGTCACAGAGTGTGTGCGCTATGGACATGTGTGTAACAAAACCGGGCAACAGAAAAAGAATAAACAAACAATACCCAAAGAATAAGTATCCTCTAACCCCCCCCCCATCTACACCAGGTAAAACTTTCCGGTGAACCTATAAAAAAAAAACAAATGAGGAAATATACAGTACAACATAATAGTGTGCACCACCCGGGGGGTGGCAACACTGTGGCATGCTGGCTCATCCTGGCCAGGAGGTTGGTAACAGTGATCAGTAATGGGCCATGGGATGTTGTTGAGGAAGGTGCAATCCAAGGGGGTATACTGTGTCCAACAAGGAGGAGGTGACAAGGATAAGTCACAGGATCCAACATTTAGAGGGTTACAGTGCTCAACCTGAATCGTAGGACAATGGCATTCTGTTGAGCTATTGCAGTGGAATGAATACCCAGTATGGAGTCTTCAGGACTGGGTGCCGGGCGGAGGAGCGGTCTTTTATGTACTGTTTGCTAAAGTTTAGGTTATCAAAGAATCAGGGCTTTCCACAGACATCCACGGGCAGGATAAATCATTCTGTAGTGCAGTCCTAACTTACAGAGAAATGATTTGGTGTCAGTGAACTTACGGCAAGCTTCCTGAACCGCCATGGTGAAATCGGGAAAGAGGAATATCATGGTTCCTTGCCACTCCAGAGGGCCTTATTCTCGGTCGAGTTTTAAAGCAGTCTTTCGGTCCTGGAAGTTAAGATGCTTGGCAAGAATTGGTTGTGGTGGGGCACCAGTTGATGGACATGGTCCAAGCAAATGATCTGCTTTTTCCACTACAAAGTTGGTGATGAAGTTCTGGTGGCCGATTATGCCAGACAGCAATCTTTCTGGAAACAAATCCAAATGGCCGGTGTCAGTGGATTCAGGCATTCCCATTATGCGGAGGCTGTTTTAACGAGCAAGGGCCACCACGTCTTCATGTTCAATGGCCACCTATTTCAGGAAGCGTTCAACCTTTACCAGACATTTTGCAGTTGTGGTGGCACTATCATTCAGACTAAAGATGCGTTCCTCAACACCGTCCAGTCGCGTGTTTTGGCGGTCCAGCTCCCCCCATTCAATCCAGGTCGCTAGCAAGGGTGTCAAATCTGTCGTTCAATTGTCTGAACTCCTGCCTGGAGTTCGAACATTATAGTGTCAGTAGCTGTTTTGTGTCACCAGGAACCATGGTCCAGGGGGTGAAGGGGACCATGAGCCATAGTACATGTAGTATACCTGGTGGGTGTATATGGCAGATTGGCCAGAGGGCAAACTCCACCAAGGATGTGGTTTTAGAATTCTGCTTCTGGATGAATTAGGGGGTAGTCCAGCAATGCTGGAACACCCCAGGCTCGTAAGCGGGGGAGACTGAGCCAATCAAGTATGAAAGATGATCTCTGTAGGTGTGGAGGGATATAAGTGACAGGGAGATCTGAGATATGATGGATAATTAATCAGTTTGGGCCCTGGCAGGGTGTGCACAGTGTTGGTTTCAGAGTACCGATACCCTCACATTCATGGGGATACAAGGGCCCCAGGAACATCTGCCCTGTTTTGAGGTGTAAATCATGTGTAACACAGGTTGCCAGGGGTATGTAGAGTGGTGTTGAAGTGGTGTGACCAGTATTTATGATGCACAGCATATGGGGCTGCAATGGATGCCTCCCATCTCTGCTGCGTGCTTTTGGTGTGCCAGAGTCGTCACAGCGAAAGAGCCAAGTTGAGTGGGGGACAGAAATGAGGGGAGGGGGAGAGTCCCCTTCTCCACAGTGCTGTACCTGTGCAATGGTCCTTTAAAGCCCCATGCCTTCCGTAGCAACTGGTGAAGGACACTGCTCCCCTGTTTGTGCATGTGGCCTAGGGCCTCCACATATGGCTCACAGTATTACTTCCAGGGTCCAGTAGAGAGCTGTGAAAGGCTGGAGAAGAAGCATCTGGTGTTGACCTCAGGAATACAGGCACCCGTGCCGCTGGCCCCACAACAGTACTTTCACAGGCAACTGGGGAGGCACCGCTTTCCGCAGCAGCAGAGTGGTCTCAGGAGCGGAAGGGTGTCGCTGGGCTGTGTAGGCAGCTGCAAGTGTATCAAATGATGACCCCTGCCATTAATGAAGACTAGATGCACCTTCTCCACAGGTATGAGACGGGGCTGCTGTGAGTGCCCCCAACATTGCTGGGTGACAGCGGAGGGCACAGAGGCATTGCACAGCATTGGCGATCAGGCTCAGGGTCTCGTCCTTCATGGCAGGTCATGCTTCTTGCTGCTCATCAGGTTCAAAGTGATTGGCTGGCTATATGCAGGTGAAGTGGGTAGTCCAGCGAGACCGGGTGGTCCCAGGCCTCAGGCTCACCCACAGCCCATGCCGCTGAGGGCCTCAGAGGCAGTGCCGGGCTATTTGTTGTCAGGCCAATAAGGCTGTGCCTACGCTGGGGTTACCCCCCAAATATGCTGAGAAAATGTGTGGCTGAAGTGGAGGGTGCAAGCAGTGAGCACCAGATTAAGCAGGATTTAGTTTGGGGCCATTAACTTGCAGATGAGAGCTGGGCGCGCTAGAGCTTCAGTGCCGTGCAGCCATCTTGGTCGCTAGCTGGGCCATGCCCTCCAGTGTGCTTCTTACTCTACTCCTGCCTTTGTTTAGAACCTTGAGCCATAAGATGATGATGATGATGATGATAAGTGCAGATTTATTGAGCGCTCGGCTAGTCAGAAGAGTGTCCCGGCACTATGCAGAGTGGTAGAGCACAAAAGAGAAATGATAATGGGCCAGGTTTTGAGCTTTTTCCTATAAGATCCTTCATCCTGTCTGTCGAAGTTCTGAGGGGAGATTGTTCCAGCTCACTGGCCCCAGCAGGAAGAAGGACCGTCCTCCGGCTTTGGTGAGGTGGACCCTTGGAACGGTGGCCAGGTACTTACTGGAGGAATGCAGGGTTATGGTAGGAAATGCTGGAGGGCAAGTAGTCGGGCCTAAAGTGATGAAGCACTCTATACATCAGAAGATTCTTCAATAGAGTCCGCTATTTTATAAGCAGCCAATGAAGATGCAGATAAATATACTCTTCTAGGAAGATTAAGAGCAAGTCGCGCAGCAGCATTCTGAATAGTTTGTAATTTCCTCTTCAGCTACTGTGGCAGGCTTGCATATAAAGTATTGGCAGAGTCCAGCCTGGACATGACCAAGGCCAAAACGGCTGTACTCCTTACCAGAACTGAAACGAAGTGCAAGAATTTCCTTACCATATGCACAATGAAAAAGCACGTGCCTACGACTGAGTTTATTTGGTTATGGAATGACATATTTTTGTCAAATTTAAGTTCCAAGCTTTTTACTGTTTCAACTTGAGTATTTGGCAGGGAAACCCAGTCTGGCCCTTGAACTTCCATATTGAGGTTAAAAGTAGGAAAAGAAAGAGCAGGCCATGTCTCCGTCAGAAGAATGTGCACCCAGAGATGTCCCAGAAAGTCTGCCCTGGACACCAGGTCCTTGTCCATCCATCCTCTATGCTGAGGTGACGTAGCTGCAACACACGTTTCTCCTCAGTGATCAAAACTGTGCCCCAGTGAATGCATGTCTGCTCTTTTAACATTGTCCCAAAACCAATGTACTCCTTGGGATCCTAGAGCAAAACCTGCAGGGACAACTATCGCCCCACTATGGATTTCTACATCATCTCACCTAGAAGATACTGTAGTGGCTCTTGCTTTGTGTTTGTGATACCTTAAGACCACATTCACTTAGCTGCCTGACCACTACCACTCTGCAGGTGTCAGATGCCTCTGAGAAGATGGAAAACAAGTACAGCCTGGGGCAATTAAACTCCATGAACCGAACAGTTTAGACGCCGTATTTAAGCGCTTGAGTATTAAGAGACTGACCTCCAGGTCACCAATTGGGAAAGTCACTCACAGTGGAGTAGCACCTGTCTTAGATATTCCCACTAGCAGCTGCTAAGACCCATAATTATAGTCCCTTGCCTTTTTTGCCAGACCTATTTGTGTAGTATTTAATTGTTGGTACACAAAATACTTTTCTGGTATACATAAAAACACTGGCAGAACAATCAGTTATTAAAAGTCATCTGGTGAAATGAGTTCTGAATCTCTACCCACACACTTTCAGCAGACCTTCCTTGGGCTGCGTGCCTTGCTAGTTTGAGAGTCAAGTATTAAAGTGGTATGCTTGGTGTTCAGTTTCCACTGTCATCAGTAGAAAAGTCCTGCAACATTGGAGGCAAATGGACACAGTCTCCACAATTGACGCTTAGTAGCTCCCACATGCACTCGGATCCCCAGACTGGTTCTGACAGCCACCATGGAATAAAAAAATATTACTACAGAAAGAAAGGTCCTGTACTCGGATCTCTGGGCCAACCAGATTATATATTCACTTTGCTAAATGAGTCATGGTAATTAGGTAATTTTGCTTAAAAAGCTAATGGAAATCTACAATCTGCCTTAAAGATAAACTGTAGTTTCCTACATTTAAGGAATTGTCCTTCGAGTCTAACATATCTCAAACAAGTTTCAGAAATACTAGCTTCAAAAATTTACATATGGAAATACTCATCTCCTAATCAAACAAAAACCGGACTTTCAAATAAATATTTGTTTTTTTAGGTCAAATTATATCAGACAGTGCAGCTGTCTGGTTTGCTAAAGACATCTTGAGGACACTCATAAAGCTTCCCTGGGAATGCATTCCGACTATTGCTTACTTTTGGCTTTCTGGTTTGTAGCTCACATTTTCTGTCTTTCTATTTGCTAATTTTACTTGTTTTAGATTGTCCAGGGTGGGTTTATACCACCCAAGGAGGAAAGCCTTTTCACACCAACTCCCCTTGTATTCTTTCATGAGTGCTCCTTTCTGGAAACAGACTTGTACATCTTGGTTGTATCTTCTCAAATTTTCTGTGCATTCAAAGACAGAGGCCACATTTCAGGCTCTGTCTTCCAAGCTTGGTGTTTTCTTTTCTTTCTCTGACATAAACGTGAGAGGATTTAAGTGACTAACCTGCTGGATACTGGTGGTAGGAAAGTTTTTATTCCTAGCACACAACAACATTTAAATGAACTGGACAAGTATTTCAGAACATACCAGAATTAGGATGACACAAATGAAACACATTTTTGTTAATTCAGAACTGTGTTGGAAATAAACATGTAATATGATCAAAACACATCAATACACTAGGATGTCCGGCAAATGTAATGGTCAATTAAATTGAAAATGTGTTGTCTGTAATAGGAGTGTGTTACCACACCATTTATATTCCACTCTACTCTGTATCACCACCCCACTGCACTCTACTCTTCACCACTCCATGCCACTGCACTCTATGCCACTGCACTCTATGCCACTGCACTCTACGCCACTGCACTCTATGCCTGTCTACTCCACTCTACTCTATCCCAATGCCCTCTGTCACTGTACTGTATGCCACTACACTCTTCATTACCGCACTCTCTGCCACTCCACTCTACACCATTGCACCCTGCCACTCTACTTAATGCACTCTACACCACTGTAATCTATGCCACTGCACTCTATGCCACTCTACTCTGCACCACTGCACTCTACTATGGATCACTCTAATCTAATTCACTGCATTCTATGATGTTGCAATGTATGCTGCTGAATTCTATGCCGCTGCACACTATGCCACTGCACTCTATGCCACCAACCTCTGTAACACTCTACACTCATGCACTCCACACCAGCCCACTCTATGCCGCACCAATGCATGCCACTGCACTCTCCTCTACTCTACAGCACTCTGCTCTACGCCACTCTACTAAGCATCACTGCACTCCACATAACTCCACTCTATGCACTGCATTCTACGCCACTATACTTTGCACCACTCTGCGGCACTGCACTCTCCATGCTACTCTACTCTCTGCCAGTCTACAATACTCTACTCTACTGCACTCTATGCCACTCTACTCTACTCCACTCTGCATCACTGCACTCTACTATGCATCATTCTAATCTACCCCAATGCATTCTATGATTCTGTATTGTACGATGCTGAATTCTATGCTGCGGCCCTCTACACCACTGTACACTATGCCAATGCACTCTACACTAGTCCAATCTACTCTACTGCATGCCACTGAACTCCACTCTACTTTGTGCCACTCTGAACCACTGCACTCTACGCCAATGCACTCTACACCACTCACTGCAGTGTACAATGCTCTACTGTGCCACACTGCACTCCACACCACTGTGCACTACTGCATTCTAAGCTAATGTACTCTAAGCTACTGCACTCTAAGCCACTCTACTCTATATCACTCCACTCTGTGCCACTGCACTCTGCAGCACTCTGCTCTATGCCACTGTACTCTGTAAAACTGTACTCTACGTCAATGTATTCTACTTTGGAGCACTGTACTGCACACTACTCTGCACCACTCAACACCACTGCACTGCACTCTTTGGCTCCCTCCTTTACACCACTGCACTGTATGCACTCTATGCCACTGCGCTCTACACCACTGCACTCTACGCCACTACACTCTGCAACGCAACACTCTAATTTATGCCACTGCATTCTACAATGCTGCATTGTACACTGCTGAATCTATGCTGCCACATTCTCCCCACTCAACTTTGCAACACCCTGCGCCAATGCACTCTGCACCACTGTACTGTATGCCAGTCTGCGCAACTACTCCACTCTGTGCCACTCAAATACATGCCACTTTATGCCACTCAACTTTACGGCACTCTTCCCCCCTCTTCGCCATTCCACTCTACGACACTCCACTCTACTCTCCTCTACGCCACTAACATTTAGCCATTCTGTACAGCAGCCGCTCTTGTGTACAATATAGCTAAAACACATTGGCAAAGCCAATAGCTCTTGTATATGCGAGACCTATTGGCTTTGCCAATATTTGTTAATATATGAATGGACTGTCTTATGCTGGTGGAAATAATTAACAAACAGACTGAGCATTGCCACCTCAAAGACTATAAAGCCCTCAATTAAACCCTACTCTGTGATTACCCATGCAGCTTGAATGTCCAAACGACATACAAAAAACAACTGGTCCTCCGTGCAGGGGCGTAGCTTGGTCAGTAAGATTGGGGAGGCCTGTGAGCTCCAGATTTTCTAACGATCATGTTGGTGTATAGTGTCAAAATATATTTTACGTCAAGGAAGGACTCTGAGAGGGGCTTAAGGAGCGGTGAAAAAGAAGAGGAATGCAAATGAGTAGGGGTACTAAGTGAGAGAAAATACAATATTTTGTAAAATAATCATTTTGAAGGTTTTCAAAACAGAGAGAGGGAAAGAGTGTGTGTGCATTTGTGGTTGTGTGTATGTACAATATACACAATCCTGGTGAAATCCGACAGACACTTCAACATCCTTGGCTGAAAAATTGCATTTAGAAGTTGAAAATCAATCAAGATGTAAACGTATTTTTGCAAATGGCAAAATCAGCCCTAATTGAAAATTGAGAAATCAATCAGATTTCAACCAGAGAAAATGGGGGAATTTCTTGGAATTCAACAATAGTTTAAAAAAATTGGGAGTTTTAGACACAACAATGCACACATTCCTTTCAGAAAGGCAGAACCACAACCTTCAAGGCTAACTAATTTTCCATCTGCCTAATACAGTATCCAAATGCACAATAAACGCAAGAGAGGACACATTTAGGTAAAGCTGTGTGCCTCCAGCAGATCGTGCAAGGGATCCATAATAGATGGAGCAAATGAAACCTGGGCTATACACAATATGAATTTGAGTAAAAGTAGTGGAAGTATTCACCTTTCACAAACTGGAAGTGGAAGGAAAGGGGGAACTACTAAAGACATTTACCTCTCACCCTCTTGGAAGTGATAGAATAAATAGTTCCTTGCCTATCAAGTACCCCTTAGACATTTAGCAGTACAAGGAGATAGAAGAAAGGTGCATGTATTGGTACTGAAGAGAGAGCAGAACGACGCTGATGAGGCCTAAGCCTCCGCAGTTTTATTCAAATAGTGCAAATCATTAATAAGGCAGATATTCTGAAGGACACAGTTATATAAGGAACATTTCCTTAGAAGAGGCCACCCCATACCAGATATTACCAAAATATGCCATTGCACCCCCTTCTAATGGCATCAAATACATGCGTTGGCATCATATGAGAACATGCCCCCATTAAGCTACCATCATAAACCAATGTTCTCCAACTGTATGCGTTTCTGCCATCATGTGCCCTAATCCTGCCCTTGTGTGGTATATCAACATACTTCCAAAATACACACTCTTAAATGGACCTCAAATTCGAAGTACTTTGACTGACACACAACCATGCATCTCCACACGTACACGCTCTCAGATGAACATGCATACACATTCATATCTGCAAAGACCCACACACATTGAGACAAAGAGAAATAAACACTGAGATTAGTTTTCCCATGCACACAAACACACGTACACACAGCTTCACAAACACTACAGAATCAAAGAGAGCAACACAGAAACAGCTAGTAATGTCTGACCCTACCCTGACTTAGAAGAGAGCAGACCTTTCTGTTGGGTTTTTTCCCCTGAGTGGAAAGCTTTTTGCTAGACCCTCTTTTGTTTCACCTGAACTTCTAATAAGATCCACAGACTACTGACACCTTCTTCACTTCCTCTTTAGAAGTTTCCTACTCTTTCCTATTTTAATGTAAAATCGAGTTTTTTAATGAAACACATTGTTTGGATATTTTGCATTCTTTACATATTTTTTGTTACTATTCTGCACTTTATAATATTTAAACTTAGAAAACTTGAGCACCTGAATATTATGGCTGGATTAATATACCTCCCCAACCATTTCCTAATTTGCTGAATGATGATAGAATAATACGTTGAAAAATGAATCTTTACGGATGAACTACCATGCTGTTTGTTATCATTGTGAAGCCTCTTGGGTTCACTGTATTTGAAATGTACTCCTGATGTTAGTTCCCTCTCAACGCCTCAAGTCAACAGCCAAAGATCCATATGACCAGTGGGAATTATTGTTTGATGATTTTGCTAACAGACTGAGGTTCAAATACCCCTATTGCACCAAGTTACTAAGACACCTTGCCTAAAATATACTGACAGGGCTGGCTTTTCTGTGTTATAGAACACAAGCTGTCAGCCCAGCACCTTACTCTTCAGAAGCCCACAAACTCCTCTGCCTCATGATTCATTGCTCAGCCCTACCCTCTTCTGGCCAATGTCACCTGGGCACACAACATCAACATACTCTCCATGCATACAACATCAACATTCTCTCAGATGCCAATGACATGGAAGTCATAACTTCCCTCTCGGACAAGACCCCCAACACACAAAACAAGTTCACTGCCTGCATGACCGAAGTTGCTAAATGGAAAGGCAGTTGTCTCAAGCTCACCACTGACAACACAGAAGTAGTGATCTTTGGCAAGATCACCCCAGTAAGGGACTCAAGCTTGGTGGTCAGCCAAACTCAGTCCCAAACCCACACTGAGAACTCATACTTTGAATAACCATCAACAGGAAAATGGACATAACTGCATAAATCAATGCCATCAATTCACCCTGCTTCCACACCCTGAAGATGCTGAGGAAGATCTTCGAATAACTCCCAAGCAACACTTGAAAGATTGTCAATTATGACCTAGTTACCTACAAGTTGGTCTATAGGAACATCCTCTTCTCCTGGGTCATCAAGGAACTTACTGGAAAACTATGAACCATGCAGAATTTGGCAGTCAGACTCATCCTTAACCTCCCACACAGAACTAATATCACACCACACCTCAAGGACATCCACTGGCTCCTGAAACACAAATGTAATCAACTCAGACTCCTCTCACACATATTCAAGGAACTACACAACTCAGGCCCTAAGTACCTGAACAGTCGCATCTGCTTCCACCAACCACCCTGAAACCTCCGCTCAGAATAACTCCTCCGCACACACATCCCATGCATACACAGAACCAGATTAGGAGGACAGGCCTTTTCTTACATGGCTCCTAAAGTGTGGAATGGCCTCCCACTCCACATCATAGCCTCCTCCTCTCGCCCTAGATTCTGCAAGAAGCTAACAACCTCACTTTTCAATTAGCAAACCTACCATCGGCAGGTCTAGGCACACACACTTGCTCAGTGCAACGATAATCTTGCGGATGATAGTTTGCTTTACAAATACACATAACATATCAAATAGCATAGGAATGTGGACAGGTCTTTTCCTAATGGAGGAAGCCTGCCTTCGTTGATTGTATGTCAGCACCCACCATTGGTCCGTTTGGCAGTGGTTGTCACTTTGGGCTTGGCATGACAAGAGATCCAAGCTGTCCTGGGAATAACAACCATCCTCCCTTTGCACTTGGTTCCTTTCTTAGCATATTGACATAATGGGGTGTGATGTGCTTGCCAGTGATTTCAGAATAGATGTGGATGGTGGTGAGTCATGACAAGATTGATTTCTTATTTCTTGTGGGTTGAGGTGAAGTGGGAAGAAATGCCTTCAGCCCCTAAAAATTGGACATTTAATGACTGGGCTGTTTTTCCTAGGCTAGTCACTTAGGCCCAGATTTATAAATCTTTTTCTGTGCCCCACCTACCGGCACCTAACGATACCATGGCTGCGCTGTAAAACATATGGTGCACCATGGCAGTAGTTAGAACAAAAGCCTCAACATTTTTGACGATATTGTGGCACTTGGCTACACTAACGTCAACAATTTTGATGCTCGTGTAGCAAAGTGCAAGGAAGCCCATTGATTTAAATAGGTGTGTCATTTTAATGCCTGCTCTCAGCAGGCATTAAAAATGATGCAAAAAATGGCTCACTGAAATCTTTTAAATTTCACTGCACCATTTTTATGTGCCTCCTAGCACCAGAATGCCCCTTTTGCATACATAATGTCTGGCACAGGCATAATGTGGCGTAAGGGGTTATAAAGTGGCACAATGAATGTATTGCGCCACTTTGTAATTATGGCACGGGGAAAAGTCCACTTTAGCGCTGCCTCAGTGTAAAAAAAAAAAAAAGGACACTAAAGTGTTGCTAAAGTGATGCAAGGGGCTCTTAAATATGCCCCTTAGTTTGCTGAAGGCAGTGGGCTTTGTGTCTAAAAACGCCTATACATCATCTAAACGTTGTCAACTGTCAGTCCGCGTGCCTGTCCTAAACATGTCTGACTAACTGGGCAGAGAACTCTATGTTTAGCGGGGACACACAGTGCAACATTCGCCTATACCAGCGATAAATTCATGATGGGATAGACCAGTGAAAAGACAAGTCCACTTCACTGAGAATAGGAGTCCTTGTAAAGTTCTTTTCACTATTTTCATGATCAGATAAAACGAGTCAAGAAAAAATGTGAAACACATATAAAAATAAATTGGAAGCAGAACAATCAATAGAGGAGGAGCTGTGCATTGCAATGGAATCAAGGATAGTTTCATGTTCAACCAGCTGCTTTGCAAAGGGCTATGGAAAACGTTTTCAGTGTAAAAATGCCATGTAAAGTTTGTGACTGTGACAATTTCAGTCATACACATCCATGTATCTATTTATTTATAATTTAACTAAGACAAAATGGTTCTGCATAAGTTATAATTTGCTGAAAACAGTGTTTCATTCTAAACTGGGCAGGAAATTAAGTGGTAATACTGGGCTTGTATGAAAGATTCTGGACAGTCTTAATATCCCAAATACTGGGCATTACAAGTTTGAGACCCAAAGTGAGGAATAACCTATGGGTCCTGGAATTACTAGACCCATACCACATGTTTTTCAGAACTGTGGCACCTTTCCTGCTCAACATGTCTCCTGCTTTCAGTAGGTTAAAACTTGAGCGGAAAGGTAAGTGAATTTAGAGGGATAAAATGAGGAACTAGGAAACCTGTAATTGTGTAGGGTGGTGCTTCTACAGAATTCTGCGGAATTAACACTCACCCTAATTCAGAACGAGAGCTGCAGTGTCCTTTTGGGCACATTCAAGTGTTTCCACCAGCCACTCTGCTGAGGGCTGGCTTCCACACTCACCCATCCATTACAGGTGTCACCAGTCAGGTGATCCTGCTAATTAAAGAGGTCGGGCGCACGTGCCCGAGGCCAGTTGTATGAACCCTCACTATGTGTCCGTGTCACTTCTTTCTGGTAGCATGAGGGCCTAGGGTCCCCAACACTACACAGTGACAACGAGTGGGTCTGCCCCCCCATGTGAGCCGGCTGCAGCTCTGACGTATCAGGAGGAGGAAATGCATGAGGCACCCCCACACCTGCCATCTGTAAGGCATGCCCCTGCAGACCCTGCCTGCCAGGAACAAGCTCACTGACTGGCCCTGGTCAGACGTGTGAAGCATGCTGAAGGAAGAAGGAGTGACCCCCTGCACCAACGCCCGCGGGTGGTGAAGAGACGACCCCATCACTGCCAACAGTACATCCTTCTGAAAGCCCCGAGGATAAAAGTGAGGATGCTCTTATTTTGTGCCAATCTCTGCGATGCCCACAGGGTGCGAGAGGCCAGAACGGTGAGCACACGCTGCACTAGCATACAGAATGTGACTCCCTGCCTGCCGCCGCCGAGGGAGGGAAAAAGTGTGGAGTGGCCATGTCATAAGGAAGCCCCCACCCGCTGACGACAAGCCCGTTGACAGTGCAAGCTACCTCCACCCCTTACAATAAACAGAATAAAACCCGTGAGGAAAGGCACTGCCCGCAGCCTAGATAAGGCTGCTGTGCCTACAGTGAGTGACGTGTAAGAGGCTGAATCAACCGAGCCGAGCAGCACAAGCATAGACTTCTCCCTAAAGCACCAGAAGCACAAGCCTCACTCCCCTGCCGGCAAGTATGAAGGTAACCACATCAGCAGGGAACCGGAGATCGCAGCGCCCAGCAGAGATGAGCCTTTCATGTCCCGCGGCCACGCACAGGACAGTAAACCACACTGACGGCCACCTACTGCCAAAGTGCATGAGGCATTCCACTAACAATAAAAATAGAGCCTCACCTGTTTTGAGGGCAGTTAGCATTGCCCTGCAGCATCTGAGACAGTAGAGGCAGACAAAGGTGAGCAACCCTGGGAAGTCTGGGGAGGCAAAGTCAAAGGCCCGAGAGATTTGAGAAACAAGGCCAAACACAGCACAGAGATAAGTCAGGAAGAAAGCGTGCACGACATGAGCGCCTCTGCCTCACTGGACAAAACAGAAAATTATGGCCTGCAGTGCCTCTACTTACCTTTGCTTGCATGCAGCAGCGGCTTGGTACCCCATCAGTGTGAGGGTCTGTGAACAGAAAGCCCCCAGTGGTTAACGGCCACCAACACAAGCCCAGAGAACAGGCATGCAGAGCACCAGCCAAAGGCGCCCAGGACAGCACAATGTCAGAAGTGTGCAGAGGGCCGCACTAGCGAACTTGGAAGCACGGGCAGGAGCCCAGGGAAAGAGAGAGCGCTCTACGAGCAAGAAATAATGGTGGGCGAACTAGGCCACTTCAGCCGTCCATATGCTAGCACCGAATGGCCACCGTTGGCCCATCGTTGAGCAGATCAGGGAGATTGACCAACCCTGCCAAGCAAACGGAGGCAGGAACAAGCGCTATGACTGTGCAGTCTCGAGGTGCAAGCGATGCACCCTGGAGTGAAGACACGAAGAAGGAGGCGTGACCCTCCAGTCAGGGAGGGGACCACCAAAAAGATCCCAGAAGGGACCAGACCTGTGAGAGGTCTGCTAGGAGAATAAATAAAGTCCTGCTGCCAGGACTAAGCCTGCGAGAGGCTGAAACAGAAGACGATGCACCAGCTTAGGTGCAGTACAAGCCAGTGAGAGGTCCATGTGGTGCAACATGCAACCTGTGGCACAATGTCACAGGGAAAAGGACAAATAGAGAGGAACGTGGCATGATGCCACGTCGTGAAAGACCGAAGAAGAAAGGGTGTGAGAGACCTGTCACACAGAAGATCAGAAAAACCATAGGTGTGCAAGAGAATGAGAGAAGAGCGACAGGACTGAGGACTTGTGCCAGCATATAAGAGGACATCCATCCCCACAAGCTAGCCACCAGGGTGAGCAGACTTCACTGGAGACAGCTCCACAGGTGGACCAACTGTAAGCCACCAGAATGCGCGAACCGCGTCCAGGCCCCATGCTTCTCAGTTGACATTGATGGCATCCTGGTTGCCAACTGCTCACACCAAGCAAGAACTGCATGTGACCACGAAGTCCCTCAAGTCATCCCTTCTCTAAGAAAGACACCAACACCTGTTGATCTGAACAAATAAATGGTAAGATTAACAACATTACCAAGTGCATTGCCTGAACCACCCAAGAAGCACTGCACCACCAGAGTGGAGCCAAAGTCAGCGACAAGACCAGAAGTTGACAAGGCATGTCTGGCACCATAGGAGGCTGACCACCCAGAAACCTGCTGTGGGCCCCCATGAACCTGAGACCTGCCGAAGAGAGCATACTCGACCATTGGGATAATCCACCCATGGGGTTGCACGAGGATTGGATGTGGCCCTGTTGGGAGTTCTGCAGCAACCCCCCTTGGTGCGGCCTATGAATGGCCCGCACAGCCCATGCAGTCCCGTGGCAAGTCAGGGACAAGGGCCTCAAGGAAATTCTGGTAAGAGGGGAATCCTGCCAAAAGAGAGATGTGTCCGAGGCACTTCTATGACAGGCACCGGAAGCACGGAGGACACAGATGGAGAATGGTCACCCAAAGACTATTGGACAAAGGCCAGTGCACTTGAGTCCTGATGGTCCGAGCATGCAAACCCTGTGACAACCACCCTTGTCGCTAGAGCGAGACTTGGATGTGGTCCTATTGGCTCATCCTCAGTGATGCCTTGGCTTGGCCTGCAATAGGCCTGGCACAGTCCACACAGTCCTGTGGCAGCCCGCCAAAGGGCCTTGAGGAAACTCCTGTCCGATGGAGTTCTGGCACGAGAGGGAGGCCTGAGGCTGCTCTGCCAGCGGATGTTAGGATACACCAAGGCCTTGAAGGATGACTCCTTTTTATTAAGGTCATCCTCAGTCTTTAAAGGTTTTCCATCCCTGGAGCCTGGATGCCTTCCCAGAGGTCCTTGAAGTTGGCTCCTCACTGCTCCTGATGCACCCGCATCAAACTTTGTAAATAGACTCCCACAGTGTGAGCCCATGTGGGACAGGACCTACAGTGCAGAGTGCATTGTGCTGTCATGGACAGATGATTAAGGTTTTCATCAACACTGCCATTCGTGTCCAGAGCAGTATGGTTAAACTACGGGGGCGTGCGGTGATGCCGAGTGCCCCAGCTGCACCTGTTTCATACAGCATGTCCGGTGGACCACCTGAAAAGACTCAGGGCCTGATTACAACTTTGGAGGAGGTGTTAATCCATCCCAAAAGTGACGGTAAAGTGACAGACATATACCACCAGCCGTATTACCAGTCCATTATATCCTATGGAACTGGTAATACGGCTGGTGGTATATCCGTCACATTTGGGACAGATTAACACCTCCTCCAAAGTTGTAATCAGGCCCTCAGTGTTTATTTTAGTGTTTGTTTCCCACAGGTTGGATTTGGCTGTTTGTTTTTCAATAAAGTGTAGAAGGGATGTAGTGTCTAAGAAGAGAAACTTCTTAAAGGGTGAAAATCAGGAAATTTGGCAAATTTTGCACATAAAAAATTGGGTATATACTTTCATTTTCAGTAATTTGTTCCGCTCATAGAATATGAAGCTATTAGATCATGACTTTAAGTGTGCTTTTGGCCTAATTAACAACAGTTTAATCTCTAACTGTTGAAAATCTATGTTTTAGACAATTACAGGAGCATTTTATCAGCCGTGGAAGGATGAGAGTCTGCATAGATGTAATGTGTACACTCACTGCGTGCTTTATTCCACTTTCCCGCTTTACCAACAGTAGCCTGCTTCAGTGCTGCTTGTGCTTAGGATAAAAAAAATGTATAATTTTGCAACGTTGAATACAGTATTATGTAAAAAGCATGCATAATGTTTACTACTGCAAGTGAACCTTCCTAGAACTTGAATAGTGATATAGTAGCTGATGTACGAAGCCTGTTTGCATTTCTTAACTGCCCGAATTGGTATTTTGGGCAGTTAAGAAATGCAAACTGGGCTTTTCTAATGTACAAAGCCCTTTAAGGAATTGCAAATTGTGATTTCTACCCTTTAGAAATCACAATTAGTGATTCCCAGGATAGGAAATGCAAATAGGGATTTCCTATTTCCATTTCCTATTCTGATGTACCATGCATTTCCAAAAAGTGATTTGGGCATTTTGGAGATGCAATTACCACTGACTTAAAGTGCATTTTAAAATAAGCACCCCAAGGTGCTTTTTCTTTATTGTAATAGAGCACACACATGCCCCTTAGGCATATGTGTGCTCTACAGGTGCACCCCTATATTTGGGGTGCACCAAGGGGTGGCCTTTTTCCCATTGCCATCCCTGGTTTTGCATTTCCTAAATGGAAATTTCTTAATATGAAATCGCTATTTGGGAAATGCAAAACTGGCCTATTGACTCAAATGCAATGGCATTTCTTAATACCGATTTCCTAATAATGATTCCTAGTTTGTAAGAATCTCTATTAGGAAATCGGTATCTTTGTACATAGCATTTTGCACTTCTTAAATAGCGATTTCTATGAAGTCGCTATTTAAGAAATGCAAAATTGCATTTTCATACTGCTGGCCCCAAGTGCTTAGTTTGAGCCGGTGGGGGCACCGGCACCTATGTTTCCTTGTAAGTCATTTCCTGAGCGCACGAGAAGGAAAAACACAGAAAGAAGAAAAAAAGGGGAAGAGAAAGATGGAAAAGCAGCCACAAAAGGAGAAAGGAGGCACCTGCAAGAGTGAGCTAAAGGACCAGGAGGTGTGTGGCAGTGGATTAAAGAGGTCTGAGGTGGATTGAAGACTGCATAGACTTGGTATTGAGCGCAGTAACATTTAATAGTGCCGACTGCGGATTCCCGCGCTCAGCTTTGGGTATGTCACACTCACTGTTTTACAAATTAAGCACTGGTTATACTTAAATGCTAATTGGAATAAAATTAAAATATCCATTTTGGCTTGTGAAATGCTTTTTTGCCTCCAACACAAGTATAATTTGGTCATTGATCAATGTGCTGGTTTTCTTAAAGCGAGAGACTTTCTATGACACACCCTCGATTACCTTTGCTGATGGTACATTACTGATAGCACAAAGTTACTCTCAATGTTTCTGCCTGAGAAACATTTGTGGTTGATCTTGATTTGAAATCAGCTGCTTTGCTGTTGTTAAATGTGAAGCACATGAGAAAGTACAATATTTGCCTCTTCTTTTCCTTTTGTTTAACCACCTTCTGATCCGTTTACACTACACAGAGGTTCTCTGGTCTTTTAATTAGTGGTTACGCATGCAATGCCAAAGCCAATAGATCTGACGTTTTGTAGGGGTTTGTGCAGGGATTGTTAAACTGTAGACTTCCATCCAATGTACATGTATTTTGGGACATCTTCCAGTATTTAAGCAACACATAACACACATAAATTATCAAAGAGACAGTTTGGGTGGAAAGGAATCATTACAATTTTCCAGGTTAGATAAAGGAAGCAATACACTTCACTTACCTTGACTTGATCCACCATTGAAAGGTACGGCCACGTAACACAGTCAGATTCACCCTTTCCGGGGCCAGATCTCTCTGGGATTTTCCAAATGTATGTTTTCACTTCTCCTGTATTATTCAGAAATACCCGTGGTTAATGCTTTGTTCTTATAACAGCCTTAACAAATTTACATCCTTGCATTCTTGTGGAGTGATAGCAGCTGCTTAGAGAGCAACCTAGTCTTACCTATCAAACAGTATAGGTGGCTAGTGCCAAGATGTTTACTTATGCATTAATATTTAGTTCTATTTCTATACCTACCCATATATCTATGCCTCTAACCATATCTTGTCTATACCTAATCTGTATGTAATCCATATCTTTATCTGCACCTACATCTAAAGCTACGTTTCTACATAGGAACACATATATAGTTATAGTTACAAACTAAAACTGATACTCCCTGAAATTCTAGGCAGATTTCTGTCCTCAGGTGGAGTAGGGTCTAAATGTGCATTGGTTGATCAAGTTTATGCTAGAGAAGATGAATATTGTCCAGGCCAATACAGTACAATTTGGGTGTAGGATACATCTCTACACCCAGTGATAACATGCCCACTGCAGAAAAACTGGGGGCCTGCAATATTCAGACAGAAAAATCGCATGAGGTTCAGTGGTCAAGTCAACCTGACCCCAGTCCCCACCCAAATCCTATTCTATCGCACTGGGATGCACAAACAATTTCCCCTCCCAACCCAATTCACCAGCCTCCTCTGATGCCTTCTCCATCCTGATATCCTTCCCTCCCCCCCCCCCCCCAACCGGACAGGTTCCCAGTCCTATTGCCACATGCTGAGAGCAGGGAATCCTCACCTATGCAGAGTTTCATGGAAATTAACTCACTGCAGCCAGCTATAGGTGAAGAGATGTTATTCCGGGCAAAGGGTACCCTCACTGTTAAATCCACCTGCCTCGCAGTGGAGGCCTCATTCTTGTGCGCGGTGATGAGGTCTGGATAAACAGTTATGGGTTTTGTTCTGCAGGCTTTAGTCAAAAATTCCTGGATCATAAATTTGCATTTCTCCTCGACAGGCAGTCAGTGGACAGCATTCAAAATAAAAACATTGGTAGATGTTTTTACTAATGACAGAGTTCTCCTAAGGAATTCGGCTGATGCTAGAACGGCATTACCAAATAACACAGTTAGAGAGTAATAAGGATCTGGTGAATAATCTGGTGAACAATCTGATTTCCACATTTTTGATAAAGAGGTTCTTCATGTTGTGTCTGCATTTTAGCGCATGCATACCAATGGACATGATTGGCATCAGGTGGACAATGAAAGCAAGACAGTAATCAAGCATGACTCCATGATATTTGGATTTTTGGAAGAGAAGGTATTATCAAGAAAGAGAAAAGTGTTGCAGCATGACTGAAATAGAGTTATAGGCAGCCTAATTTACAAAGTGTAGGGTGTGTGCTTACACCCCAAACAATGACTGCGGGCAGTGAGAAAGATGTTGTGGAAAAAGAGTAACAAATGTTTTGACTGATCAAGAAAGCTTAGTTTAACGCTTCCACTAGAATCATCTTGGGGGAAGATGCCAACAGGACTGCATCACTGTTTGCTTCCATTTCTATCTAGAAGGATGATAGCAGATCGCATTGAAGGAGGGTAAAGATAAAGGGCTTCATTACGACCTTGGCAGAGGGAATTACTCTGTTCCAAACATGACGGATATCCCGCTCGCCGTTTTACAAGTTCCATTATATCCTATGGAGATTGTAATACGGAGGATGGGATATCCATCACCTTTGGGACGGAGCAATCCCCTCCGCCAAGGTCGTAATCAGGTACCAAAGTGTTCATGAAGGAAGGTCTGCAGTTGAGAGAAGAGAATTTTCCATTAGAAATATTGTCCAGATATTTTTTCCAAAACAAAGTTAAAGTTAGGTTCTCTGGCCTACAAAACATTCCGCTTAATCGATCTGCACTGCCTATCCAGCCTGCTCAAACAATTTGGTGGCTTCAGGGCTTAAAGAGCCAAAAGTAACCGTCTTCTCGAACCACCCTCCAACAAAACTGCTTGCGCTCAACATCAATCCTTCCCAACACTGCTTCCCTCACGTGGAACTCTTTTCCAGTGGACTTAAGATGGAAACACACCATTCTGTCCTTCCGCAAGCACCTAAAAATTCTTCTCTTCAGACTATGGTTGCCATGTTAGACTTTTGCTTCCCGTTCCGCTTTTGTGTTTTTTGGTACCTTGTATTTTTTTACACACAGATCTTTCCTCTATTCTTTTGGCTCTTTTCTATACTCTATCTCCCCTTTCTTTCAGCTGATCCATCCTAAACCACTCCCCGCCTTCATTTTTACTCCTTGTCCATGCTTTGTGCGTTCCCCATCTGTTGTCTCACAAACTCTCTCTGATTCTCTCTCCAGTTCACTTGCTCTCGTCTTACCCTCCTCTCACCCTGCTTCTTCCTCTGATCCACCACTACCTCCTCCTCTAACTTTCCCTCAACACTTTCCCTGCCAGCCCTATCTCGTCCTATCTTCCTTACTCCTTCTGTCATTTTGGACCTTTCCCCTTTCTCTATCTCCCTCTCTTCCCATTAGATGTCTCCCTCCACCTCCTACCACTCCCCTGGTTGCCTGCACTCCTTGCCTTGATTCTTGCCCTACCAGTCTGTCCTCTGATATGCTTTCTTGAGTCTCTCTGCCTTCCACTTGCTAGTGGAGGTTCTACCTCCGTCCCCTCCCCTATGCTCATTCCTTTCCCTAAACTTTTCTCCTATTGTCTCTGCTTTTCTCCTTCTCTCTTATCATCCACTGTCTCTCCGCATTTCCCCGAATATTTCCCCCCGACCCTCTCATCTTCCCCTCTCGTGCTCTGTTACTCTCTTCCTCCACTCCTCTTTCACTCATCCTCCCTCTGTCCATTCTATCCCTCTCACTCTCTGCCTCCTCCACCAACCTTCCCCATTCATTCATTCTCACTTTTTTACGAAGTTTATGGCTTCACTTCTTCTTCCCACGAGTTACTCAAGTAGTTGTAACCAATTCATTCTTCGTGAGTGGATCTAGTCTTGATTATATTATTTGCTTGCCAACCTGACTTTCGGATTTTAGATTGTGTTGACTTTGACATCATCGCAATTCCCTGTAAAGCGCCCTCATACGTTTCGGTCTCTGGCACTATATAAAACTGTTAAACAAATAAATAAACCCAGAACATCAGAACTTTAATAGCTCTAGCAAATATATTATCAGAAAATAAAAAATCACTGTGGTGTGCCTCCTCCTTTCTTGATTTTACTCTGGAATCACCATTGATTTGACTTCCTTTCATGTTTATGATCCACAAATCACCTGCTCCTTAGACCGTCCTTTGAGATCACGTTGGTTCGTTTACACCACCGTCATCTGCTAACTACTTAAAAACTCAGCAGGAAGCATTGATTAAGGTCATAGGTTAAATGTCAATGATTACCAATCCTTAATGAGGGGAAATGGATGGAGAAAAATAAGCGTCACCTCAAGAAATCTGTCTGAATTAAAGTAAGATTCAAATAGAAGTTGATCGGTCAGGTGTACCTGGCATTGTTTCTTTAACTGTAGAGCTGTCTGTCTTGACTCCACGGGCATGTATGGAGTAAGGTCTGCTTGCATTATTTTTGAAAATAATTATAATTTTTTCTCCAACCTTTGCACGAATCAGTGGGCCTGTCAATGAAATGAAAATAAGATTTTTCAAAAATCAACCTATAAACCGAACAATGTAAGCAAAGTTATTTTAAATTAAAGCACACATTATGGAACTTCTTCACAGATCAGTGGACAGATGCTTCACAAGAGAAGTGCTAAAAATGCACAAGGTACTAACAAGCTCATTATTGGGGGATCTGTGGACATTGTGCAGAGAAACTGAAATGAAATGGCAAGTGCATGCTCCGAGGTAGAAAATGAACCAAAAACTTCAAGTACAGTGTGATGATCTTCGGGGTCTTCTACAGCACGTACAGTTTTGCAAAGTTTAAACTTCCACAACTGTGGGACCCCGCCTGATGTCACAAATGTCTTATGTGAAGCGACATCATACCCCTTAACAGAGATATCAGACGAGATTGCTTATTGCCATACTCCCCTATTCTCGGCTTTATAATAAATTGAACAGATTTTCTGTATAGGTGTCTACTAATTTCTATTTTTTCATCCCTTTCTATTTGTAGCCGCTTAATTCTCCTGACTCTACAAAGCAAATCTAGCCCCTCTCCCAGGTTCACTGGTGGTTGCCCATCCCAGACTTCCTCCTTAGCTAGTTTCCTCGGTTTCCACTAACTGTCCACGTCTGTTTCTGCTCCCTAATCATTATGATGCACAATTTCCCCATGTTCTGATGCCAGGTTCTTAATTATTGGTCAACAGCTGGTGCCATGGTAATCCCACTACCTTGAACGCCATCCAGCCTCCGGTATTCTTCACTGTGTGGTAAGAACTTTCTGTGAAAAAAACCATGGGCCTACTTTGTGTTTCGATTTAGTTACTTTGGGATAATAGTGGCTCCTAGATGTACCACATTAGGTGAATGTTAGGAAGAACAGGTGTCATTCCTGGTGAATGCATGGTGGACAGGAAATCTCAATGTGCATCCTTCCAGCTTCTTGTTCACTTAATCCCAATCAAAGGTGTTCCTAACCGGCCGATAAGCAAATTCAAACTTTATTCTGCTCTGTTAGCAAAGTGCCAAACTAGCTCAGCATTAGGGCCAAAACAGAAGCTTGGAGTGCATGACTTTTTACAAGTTTGAGCCAGATTTAGAGTTTGAATGCGAGGGTACTTGCAAAGGCGACAGAACACCTTCTCTGGCAAACTGAAGGTCCATCCATCTCATTTAGAGTAGGGTGGACCTTCACTATGTTGACGATGGGGACTACTCTGTCTCTGCATCCAACATACACCTCCGATGGCCCAACAAATTAAGGACCGCCAGAGCTTTTGCCATTTGTCTGCCCGCTCTATTTAGAGTTGACAAACAAATGGCAAGTTTCCGTGTGCATCCCTGACAGGTAAAACCTGGCAGTAATTGGCAGTGAAAACTGCATATAGACCCCCAAACTATGGGAGAAAACTCCCAATGCATTTACAGGAACTACTGAGATGGTTCCTGCCAATGCAAGAGATGTCCACTGGGCTGGCTCATATTTTAAAATTTGGTTGGCGGGTTCTCCCTCAAGGTGACAGAGTACCCTGGCCTTCCCCCTGACAGAGTAAATCCCGTCCACCATAGTCTAAATCAGGCCTTTTGTTTTTAATCTTGATTTTAGCACCTGCCAACATTTGCCTAGCAGAGAACTAATAGTTAAACGCTCACTGTTTATATCTCGACGTAGGCCACCTTAGCCTTCCATACCTCTGTGGTTGGTAAACTGAATGCCATTAAATTGGTTCATACTATCAACTCCCATTTACAGAGCTTGGAAATGCAGAACTGTCACCCGACATGCCCAATTCTTTTTTTTCAAATTACAAAAAATATGCAAGCCTACTAATTTGGCTATTCATTAAGAAGTCATTTTAAATTAAACTCTGTACCCAATTTAATTAAGAATTATGATAATAAGGAAGTACACATGGCTAGTATGGCATGGATGAGGTATGCGCTATTTATTCTTCTAGAATTTGACGCAGATCACTAGATTTCTAATCTTGGTTTTCCAAAGTAAATCCACTTCAAGATTTTGGCTATTGTACTGCCCTGTTTCAGTTCCTACAAAAAAGAAAGAGTGAAAAGAAAAAAGAGTGCTTCAAAAGTAGCTAATAAGTAGAAAAATACGTTTTTGAAAAGCCAAAAGGATTGGCTGTTTTATAAGACAAATGCCCTTTGTCTTAGTTCCTACAAAAAAATATGAGTTCTAAGAAAAATACAACATAATAATTAAGTGCTATAAAACAAGATTTGAAAAAAGCCAGTAGGACTGGCTGTTTTATAAATGAAAATGCTTCCTCATACATTGGAAAGTTTGTGTGTGTGGTCGAGTTTCAGAATGAGGCAGAAGTTGGATGGATGGATGGATGAATGAGTGCATGAGTGGATGTATAAGTTAGTGAATGAGTGCATGGATAATTAACAAATGAGTGAATATATGATTTGCTGAATGGTTTAGTGCATGGATGGATGGTTGAAATAAGTTTATGGATGATTTGATGAATGAGTAAGTGTATGAATGAGTGAGTCGGCTCATGGGTGGAGGGAAACAAGCTACACCCGTCTGGGAGGCCGAGGCCTTAGATAGCAGTAGTGATAAATGAGAATAAAATGCCAAGAATTACCAATGTTGTGTTAATACTACGCAGTAGACAAGGACTAGACACAATTATGCTAAGGGTGCCAAACATATACAAATACACCAACTGTAAAGACATTTCACACAATTGTTTAGTGAAAATGCTAAACTGTGGGCCATAACTTCAAATTCTACTGTGGATCTTAGCACATCTGCTTTGTTATGGATGCAGCACCCTTTTAATGGATGAAACAATTCCTGACCTTGCGTTATAGTGCGACATTGACCCTAAGAGGCACAGCAAGTACATTTTTAGTGTGCACCAGCAGGTTCCAAGAACAAGCATGTTGGGGGTCATATTAGCTTTTTTGGAAATGCATATTTTAATATTAAAAGCAACACTTGTGAAATAAGAAAGTAAAAATTACTTCAACTATGATGAAGAAAAGTATGGGAGTGCATTATAATACTTGTCACGTCCTATTTTTCAATGAAATTGATTGTTTTTCATTTTAGATAACTCACATCTAACAAATATAATGGTGCATTCGCTTAGTAATCTAGAGCATACTTCGGATATGTCTTTTCATGCACAAAGTGTTGCTTTTAGTGGGTGAAGCCTTTATATCTATCTTGCTTCTGTATTTCACCACCAGTCACTACCAGATGCTAAAAAAAAAATACACCTCACGGCATGCAAAGTAAAAAATATTTATACATGGGGCCAGTGGAATTATTCTATGGTCGCAGCGCTTACAGCATAATTATGGATGTGCCAAACTTGCCAGATAATTCAGTATCCTATGGATAATTTGCAGATATTAATAAAAAAATATTTCTAGCACAACTGGCTCAAAAGCTGCTAAAATGCTGTGACATGAGCTGATGTGCTGTGTCAGCCTCCTTTCTACTGAGGGGGAAAGTCGCCTTTTGCTTGCTTATTGGTGAACTTAGGTGTTAAACGGATGCTAATAACGTGGACACTTTGACTAGAGGGCGTTAATATTGTAAAACGTGACACAACAGCTAAGGAATACTGCCATTAAATGTGCTGACATATACTGCATCATTTGCCCTTTCTTGCCACATAATTTAGGCAAACTTGCAGCATCATTTGGTCCTCCCCTGCGGCATAATTTGAGTGGCTCTGCCTGTAATAAACTCAGCAACCAATATTGTGATGGTGAGAGAGAAAAAGTTTCTCTGGGCTGTTTGAAGAGGTGATTGAAGTTAACTCAAAGAATAGGGTGAACAGGGCTGTCCTAAGACCACCAATGGTTGGAGGCACATGACCCAAATCCCATCCTCTAAAAATCAATTATTTACAGTGCCATAGTGTTACATTGTGTACATTACCTAAAATACCCAGATGTTCCTCTTCCGCCTTCCTTTCTTTGCGAGTTTTAAAACTTCTGTCTGTATATTCGCGATATACCGCCTTCATATACTTCGAACCAATGAACCTATCTCCTTTATTTAAAAACACATCCCCTGGGCTTGGAAAACCAGAAAAAAGGTTAATGAGGAAATTAAATTACTGTAAATTTGAAAACAAAGAACTTGCATTTTTGAATAATTTATTCCTTGAAAAGTGCTAAGCAGTGCATGTTGACTTGGCAGCACAGTCTAAAAATGTCAATAAGCACAAGTTAATCAGAAGAATGCTGCAGTAATTGTAAGTGATAGAACTATGAACACAAGCACCTAGAAGCCTAAAACATAACAAGTGGCACTTTTTTCATGGAGAACACCACCTCGTGAAAAGTCCCTTTCTAAACTCATGTGTACCTGCAAAGTAAAATCATAATTTGTGAAATAAATGATTTCTAAAGTACAGCAGCCAAGCCTGCGATTGCAAGAGGACCATCACTTGTGTACTTGGTGATATATGGTATGCAACAGGAAGTCCGCCCACTGTGCCTAGGCATGGGTGAAAACATATGGTGAGTAAGGACAGGAGATGTGAGGTGATCCTGCAAAGTAAGACATCTACACCTGTTATTTCCGATAAAGTTTTCCCTTGGCACTGGTGTGTTGATGAATGCTATTGAAAATCGCACATTATAAATCGGCCCAGGATGCACCATGGGAAAACAAAATGAATGGATGGAGTGTGGTGGTCGAGATTCTAATGGGGAAGAAAAAATGTTAACAAATGTTCCATCCTGTCTCAAGAAGTGTGACACATCAACTCAGGCACTTGACTATTATGTGGCTGTGAAGGCCTTCTTATGGACTGGGGTCGGCTAGGGGATCTCATGAAGTGGTTTGTCCACTCTTGCTTTAAATCTTCCTGTTAGCGTCTCTGGGCTGGATGGGAACTAGCCTGGGGAGGTGTGTGATCACCATGAATGTCTATGTCACCATGAATGTAAATGTCACAACGGTTTGTGCAGCATACGGTACAAGGTAACCTGCCCACAAATAACAAAGAAAGATATTTATTCTCAAAACTTAAGGGATGAAATGCTGTTAGCTCTAAGATTTGTAATTTCTCAAAACTGAAGGATTGAACGCTGAGTGTGCACGCAGATCTCCAATGAGCTTTGTTATTAGCAGGTATGTCCACGAATAGATGAGGTGTGCCAGTGTCTCTTCTCCACATAGCTTACAAGTCACCTGCTACTTTCTTCAGGTAGGGCTGACCTCCATCAGATACATTTTGTTCGCTTTCTTCTAAAAATTACAACATGCCTCTTTTTGAAGTTCTATGTGTACTGGTTGTAATGAGCAAACTACTACCCACTTACAGTGAGCAGGGTATATGGGTGCAGTGGTAACTTTTAAAGACCCCTTTAGATTGATTCATAGTTCTTAAAATAAATAAAAGAGCGATATATATATATATATATATATATGTATATATATATATATATGTATAGAGAGAGAGAGAGAGATAAAGAAAGATTATCTATTTTAATTATTTAGTTTTAAGTAGCACTGACCAGGTGGGCTGAGTGATATAGGAACACTCTGAAAACAATCATATGAACAAATCTCACAGAATAAGAGAAACTAGATCCAATTTGTGTCCAGGACTGAGACAAATACACCAGTGGAATCAATCTATTTGCTGCACTTGATACAAATTAAGTGCAGGTTCATCTATTAATTCCTGGCACCATCACCGTAGTTACTGGGTAGGGATCAGTATTGTTTATGAAGGATAAGCATTTCTTTATTAGGAAGGTTTGGAGTTCATCCTTAAATTTGTTTCGGTTTAAGTTGTAGGTAGCTCCAAAGTTTCTGGATTGCATAGGAGAAATCTTGTTTGATAGTTCTTTGTTTGAGAGTGTTTGGGATTACTCTCTTACTTTTGGAAGTTGCCGTGTCTCCAATGATTCTGATCTTCCACTCCAAGTATGTGGACATGTTTACATGGGCTGCCATGTATGTTATTCTGGCAAGTGTAAATTCACTTCTTGCTTCAAGAAGGAGCCCCTGGAGATCGTTTAACACCAGAGTGCTGTGGTCTCTCCAGAAGGTTTCTACCACCAATCGCACGGAAGCTTGAATAGACCCTTTTAGTGGCACTTGTCTTGATTTGTGAGGACATTAAACAGTGCATTTCCATAGGCCATCCTGTTGAAAACAAAGGCCGAAAAACTAGCTGAAGTACCCGAGGGGGATGAATGGATTAATTTATTTCATCCTCGGTCAGTATTGGACACGTTTCTTGATATACTCGTCTGCATGTTCACTGCAATCAAGATGGAGCCCAACGAATAACCTTCTTAATAATCCTATGGTAGATTGTTTGAGGAGTGAGAGATATAAGCCAGTTTTGCGAAGCTGCTTCACTATTGTATACATTGTGTACATCCAATGATCAGCCAGGACCGCATCAGGAGTAGTCTTGGAGCTGGCCACATTAAGGCCCCATCCCCTGGAGGTATTGAAGAAAGAAGTGTTTGTAGTTTGAGGAAGAAAGTTATCAGGTGTTATAAGTGGGACCTACGGGCCCTTTACTAATGAGGAATTTCTGGGGGAATTGGTTATTCTAGTCTCAGTTCCCTTGGCCGTTCCTCGTCATTTCCTGGTATTTCACTCAGAGATTCTGGCAGCTTTTCATATCTGAAATCTATGGGTAGGGTGCACTTTACCTGTAAATTTACCCTAAAGGGGACCGGAAATCCCATTACTAGACCTACTGGAATTAATGGAGCACTTAACGGACCCCTAACTATATAGCAATGTTGTACATAAACACAATAAAAATATAGTTGTATGCAACATCTTGACAATTCAGAAGTGAGGCACATGACCAATTGTTCAAGATTTGTAGGGAATGGTAAATAGAAACATTTTGTTTTGGTTGGGCAACATATGTAATAAAAGTAGCCTTATGATTAAAGCAATCTCATTGTCACCAGAAACACTTAAAATGATCTTGTTTATTACCTAGCATCACTTTTAATTAGATTCTTTTTTTAAAATTAATTTTCATGTAAATTGTTACCTTTCTTCGTGAATTTGATGTCTCTCGTGTTCCCAGGTCCTGCTGGGTGAATAGTCCCATTCAATTTCCTCAGCTGCAATGTAGAAGGTCTTTGTGTGCAGGTAAATTTCGGGGAGAGACCAGTGACAGTTCCTCACTCTGTAGTGCTGCTTCATGCCCCCCGTGAAGTGGTCCGTTGTTAAGCATTCCACATCAAAAACACCTAGGGAGAGAATGTGAACAAACACGTAGGTTCACAATCCTTGTGGCCAGCTGCCACTTAGCAATCAGTTGTGACTTAACCAAATATACAATTAAACATAAGTTTGGCATGCCCTTTGTTGCAAAAGGATACAACATACAGAAAAAGGTAGCACATTTTCCTAGTAAGGTCTTGCTAGAGACAGCTTTAGTATAGAGCCCGCGCCCTGCAAAACACACAACACACACAGTGCATGCACCTATACATATAGAACAAGGCTTTTGGAAAAACGCCTTCAGAATCTGCCTCATTTGGATGAGCCCTCTTCGGGCACTGGCTCACTGGGTGTCCCTCATGCTTTAGGACGTATTTTACAGATGCCTACAGTTTTTCTTTAACATATTGTCCAGTGATGAGTGAAAGAAAGTGGACCACCTACATTCCTACTGCTCTTGGGTTTGGGCTCACACAGGACCACTAACGCGATGATAAATATATTAATACAAATGTTGTAAAATCTTTGTCTGTTCAATTGCCTGGCGCCTTTGATGAGCTAGGCCTTTTTATAACACTATCATATTCTGTCGTAGAAACATTGATGTAATGTTTCTCCGTTAAATGGGCCACTCATTGGTCTATTATTGTGCTTAATACATCATTCATCCATCCACTTTCCCATTCATATGTACATTCACGTACTATCTCTTCCTCCATCCAACCACTGACTTAGTCTCATGTATGCCCATACATTTACCACCTGCACAATCAATGCAAAACGACATTCACATGCACAATAGACTGATCTAATGGCTTTGCCAATGCTTGTTTTCCTCTTGGCCTCCCGCTGCTCACTGGTCACTCTACAGAACCACGTTTAATGTTCTATTTACCCAAATCTTCATTTAATAAGCTCGTATTATCAGGCTTTTGCTGGCCTTCCTTGCCAGTTGGTACCTGTGCCATCTAGTGGTGGGAACTGCCCTTTTGAAAGAGATCCTTTCACTAGTTGTTTGCAGGTTGGATTGTTAGTTTGTTGCTAATGTTGGATCGCTGCTTTCAAGTTCATAGGAAGGTAGGAGGTGTTCCTTCTGCTCTCCGTTTTGTTTTAGCTTTGGATAGATATTTACTTGAATGTCTGTATATAATATCTACATATGTGTCAAGTACTAAAGTAATAGGCACAATACAAATTGAGTTTCATACAAACTTAAGACAAAGTCGACTTCTCCTTTGAGAATGTTGTGTTTTATGGCCTAATTTAGAGTTGAGTGATAACGAAAAATCATCTAATTTCTGGTAGCACTTTTCTATTTTTAAAAGTTGCAATGAGACATTCATTAATAGGTCGATTGATTGAAATCAGAGTTAGACTAAATGTTATTAAACGTTGCTTCAGGTTTATCGTTACAGGTAGTGGGTGTTAGGGTGATGTTAAGGAGTAGGGTAAAGGCTACAGGAGTAGACCCAAAAACCCATTGTGGAAATGGGGTCAGACAGTGTTTAAATCAACAGTGTTCCATTGAGGTATAAGGTAAATAATTGCTTAAGTGACTTGCTGATATCGATTTTTTTATATCGTAATCAATGAATGGAAGAAAGTAAGCACAATTACAGATCTTGTAATAGGAGATCGATTTTATCAAACATTGTTTGGATAATTTTTCGAATACACCAATGGTGCTCTACACAAACAGGTGAACACGCAGAGTGATGGTGACAGCTTAAAAACAAAAAAAAAGCACATCCCAGAGGTGGGTGAATAACAAGCAGCGCTATAGACCCAGGAGAAAGATTCAGAGTGCCTAAAGCTGTTAATGTCCACTATAGAGGCACACTCTGCTCAGGAAACCTTGAAGTATATATCTAAAGGGCGTGTGCATCAGTGGCATTTCGACCGCTTAGTGATGTTCTGGTCATCCTCGGGAGGAGGATAGCATTCAGAGCAATGCAATTATCTACAGAAATATAGGCAAAAGGAATTTGAAAATTGTTGGGAGAAAGAACATCTGTAATGAAACAAATTTACAAAATTGGATATGTGTGCTTACATGTTCTGATCCTTCTCATTGATTCCTCTCTAAATATGAAAAGAAAGAAAGGGGTGGGCGGGGAGGAAGCTGACAAGCCTGACATACTAAATAAATAATAAAGAATACAATGGTGCCTGCTGTGCCAAATGTGATAAAAACAACACTGCAAAGAAGGGCGAGGAATAAGGAGATAAATCCATTAATAAGAGGGTGAAAGGGTGGAAATAATCCTGAAAGCAAACATTGGTATTAATAGTCCCACTGCGTGAGAGAATCCTGGGGATGCAGAAAAAGGTTGAACTGTGTGCCCCTGAAAAAATCGATAAACATAACACGAGCTGCCCTTAAACTAGCTGGAACCTGGGCTTATAAACTGATTAGAAAATAGTTCACCAAAATTTCATTTGGCTAATATCTGTAGGCCAAAACAGTTTTTTCAATCAACTAATGCACCTAATACCTGGATTAAGATAGGCTCCTGAATTATGTCCCGATCATTCTTTATGCCAGGGAAGCCACTGCCCATCTCCAAACACATTTTTTCTATACTACTAGGGAGGTAAGTGCGCCTTTCAGCATATCACCCCATTACATGGTTTGTTTTTATAGTACATATTCTCAAGTTAATGGTCTTATACATTTTTCTGTCATTTGCACAATCCAAGTAAGTACAATCATTGTCCTCCAACATCCATGTTTGTTGTTATTGGTCCCTCATACCTTAAGTGAGTGCGCACTTACATCCCACCTTACATACTATATGCTTTTCGCAACAATGTGTTTATGGATTTACAAATCATGCCTACAGGTACTCTTAGACTTCATTAGCCCTGTGACTTTACCGTTCTGAGGTAAATATTTTTTATCCCACTATAGTCGATGGTGTTTTTGGCACCCCTTCATCAAGTCATTTGATGAATGTTTGTTCTCTTCCCAGGTGTCTCCATGTTGGCTTGAACAACTTACTTTTATGTAGCCCAACTAGATGCGTGATCTGGAACCCATATCTGGAACGCAACAACAAATGTAGTTCACAAAAACTATTGTGTTATATGTTTATGTGTTATGCCTGTTATCCATGGTGATATGGCCTGAATCGACGGATCCACAACGAGAGAGCCACTTGCCTTCACACGTATGCAGTATGAAGGACATTTTACCAGCACGTGGTAAAATAACTTTTTTATCACCTGCCAACGAATACCTGTTTCTTTGTGGTTGGGGGTGATAAATTTGAATCCAGCATGGCATTCTCTGTTTTGTGTTTTATTCTGCTGTTGTGTTGATGTTTTTGATCCTTCACTTCATGTTTGGTCTGTCCAATGTACACTTAGTTATAAGAGTACCAGATAGATTAAATTACACAAATGGAATTACAATTGGAAAAGTGTTGACACCTGTGCTTGATGGTGCTGCGTTTGAAATCCTCCTTGTTCAAAGTAAGATGGCATGCAAAATAGGTGCTGCATTTATAATGTCCTTTGATGGGTTGGCAGTTCCACAGACCTATGATGGAATTATGGCATGGTTTCTGTCATGCCTTCTCCTGCCCTACATAATGCACAAGAACACACAGCACACGGAGCTCGTAGTTAATGTCTTTACTCTTAAGATTACAACATTCAACTGACTTCTCCATATTCTATAACGATTAAAGACCACACCTTAGCACCTCCCAGATTGATTACATAATTTCCTTCATACATCTGTTTCTAGACACAGGGTCCTAACACCTGTAGTCCTAAGACACTACATCTCTATCTACCTTTGTTAAATTAAAAAGACATACGCAAGACATGAACAAATAGGAACATTACATTTCCTCGATCAAGCGTCTAAGTTGTCGCACAGTTTGGACAGATCGGGCAGCTTGAGGTAGTTGAGCTATACCCGGGGTGGACCGCAGGCGAACAGAGTCTAATGTCTGATCAGAGTCCTCAGGTGAGACAGCCTCCTCTGACCTTGCAGGGACAGAGGATTGATGAGACAGATGTCTGAAGAGTGACAAGCCCCTTGTGATGGATTTGCCGGGATGATGCGCCATTATAAGATGTCCCTTGTGCATCAACTTTGAAGGTTCAATATCAAATGGAGCATCTGTCTTTCCCTTCCTCTTTTTATAATAAGAACCCAGTCACCCTCATCTAACATGATCTCTCAAGTTTGATGACATCAATCAGCATACACTTTTAACTGATGCTTCCAAGCAGCGTCAGTAGCACAAACCACCCTATCATTTAAGGTTCCCAGAGGTTCTTGTAGCTCTCTCGAACATCAGGGTGGCAGGACTCTTGCCTATGGTGGAATAAGGAGTCAACCAATAAGCACAGAGGGCTTGTGTCAACATCTGGGCAGTGCACGCTCTACGGGTGACTGGAATGCAAAAACTCAGCACTCACAAGATAACGTAATTTATGCATTGTGCTGATATGCTGTTCTTTAACCTTTTGCATTGCAGAGTTTAATCCTGAAAACTTATGTTCTAGGTGCTTTTAAATAATGTTCATTTGCAATGTATTGCTGCAGGCTTTCAGAGTGTGTCAGGGTGTGGTCCCTTTCCAGGGCATTCTAGAAGCTTTCCCTGCAGCATGCCCGGGTGCGGTTTGTGGGGTGGGCCAAGACTCTTTATAAGGGAGCTATCCCAGCTCCACGTGCTCACTATTCAGAGGTCCCGGTGCAGAGCAGCAGCAACTTCCTGAGCTCCGGTTCCGGAGGCCTATGTTGATCTTCCACGCCTCGCCCTTTCACTTTGCTTGGTGATTCCTGATCATGGCAGTAAGACGGAGGTCGGGCTGGGCCCCCGATCCCGTTCTCGAAGGATAGCAAGTTCTTGGGCCTAATTAGCATGATAAATCAATTTTGCTGTTGTGCGTGTGAAATTGCGCTTGATGTTTAATGGCATTTACTTGCTGGCATTCGAATCGGCTAGACGCGTGATTCTTTCCTCGTATACAAATCCTGATATTCATTGTGCGCAACCACTTTATGGCATTTACAAGGTTGCATTCAAATCGTCAAGACGTGCAATTCTCTACTCGAGTACAAATCCTGATATTCATTGTGAGCAACCACTTTATGGCATTTACAAGGTTGTATTCGAATCGGCACAACGCGCAATTCTTTACTGGAGTACAAATCTAGATATTCATTGTGTGCAACCATTTTATGGCATTTACAAGGTTGCATTTGAATCGGCAAGACGCGCGATTCTTTATTCGAGTACAAATCTAGATATTCATTGTTCGCAACCATTTTATGACATTTACAAGGTTGCATTCGAATCGGCAAGACGCGCAATTCATTTCATGTGTCTAATTCATGGTATTCATTTTGCGTGCTGCCATTTCTTGGCATTTCACACAGTGGCCTGCGAATCAGCAAGACGCACAAATCATATCTTGTGTTTAATCCATGTTATTCATTGTGCGCTACCATTTTACGGCATTCACATGGTGGCATTTGAATCGGCAAGATGCGCAATTCATTTCTTGTGCTTAATTCATGTTATTCATTGTGCACAACTATTTCATGGCATTTACAAACTCTTGTGGAAATCCGCAGTGTGCGCAATTCCTATTGTTTTTCCAAGGAATGTTTGGATGGCCTTTATCCTCATGTAATGAGGCTGTGTTTTTTCTGGGACATTGTTCTGGAAGGTTCTTGTATTCCTAGAACAGTATGTTTCAATTCATGAAAATTCCATATGAAACATTGTACTAACCATTTTTGATTCTTTTCCAGGTACCTAGATTTAGTGAGGCCTAATTAGAGTCTAGTTCTAGGCCATTCATGTTTCCTTAGTCTAAGTATTATTTCAAGTTCTGAGAATCACAGAACTCTAGACTAAACAGAGTGTTATTTCATGTTCCGAGTATCACTGAACTCTAGACTCAACAGTGTGTTATTTCATGTTCTGAGTATCACTAAACTCTAGACTCAACAGAGTGTTATTTCATGTTCCGGGTATCACAGAACTCTAGACTCAACAGTGTTTTTTCATGTTACGAGTATCACTGAACTCTAGACTCAACAGTGTGTTATTTCATGTTCCGAGTATCACTGAACTCCAGACTCAACAGAGTGTTATTTCATGTTCCAAGTATCATTGAACCCTAGATTCAACAGAGAGTTTTTATGAATCTAAATGTGGTTTTGAATCTGATGTTGTGTTGTTAAATCTTTTGCCTCCCACAGGTCTCCTTCCCTGCTGTTCCCTTCCTGATCCCCTTCTCCCCACTTGGACTCTCCTAGACTCTGCGACTTTCTAATCAGAGTATTGGAGCTGTCTTGTGGTGGACGTGTTGGGAACGTGCGCAGACCCCGAGGATCTGGTGACTCTGACAGGTTGGCATAATGCATGACAAAGATCAAGACCTTCCATTGATGCACATTGGATCACTCATTTCAGGGTCCCATAAATCGTTCCACAACACGTTTGGTTTGAGTCCACAAGGGTGTGCTTTTCTGATGTTTGATATTAAGGCCGCTAGAAATTCCTTGAACTCCTTGATGTTGAACGGTGGACCATTGTCAGACGTGACAGAGTCTGGTATGCCCCGCACTGCAAAGATAGCTGCTCAATGACTTTGTTGTGGGTTGTAGATGGCAGGTCTTCCACCAGAGGAAAAAATGTGAATCCTCGTAAATGACCACCATAAGGTGGTGTCCGTTTTCTAAGGGTCCAAAGAGGTGTATGACAGGTCTTTCCCATGCATCAGCAGGAAGATTGGAAATGGTCAGTGGATGGTTGGTCCCCTTAGGAGACAGGAAGTTGCATTAGTGACACTCCTTTAGTTCCTGCTTCACCTTCTCATACAATCAAGGGTATTGCACTCAATCCCTAATGCCCTCTTGGTGGCCACAATGCCTTGATGGCCTTCACAGGTGAGTTCAATAACTTGCTGCCTCAGCTTCGCAGGTATGACAATCTGGCATCTTCTTAGCACTATTCCTGCTTTAGTGACAGACAGTTCATTACAATATTTTTGAAATTCAACATTGTCAGTTAAAGGTCGAACACTGTCTATATGACTGGGCTGAGAGCATGTCTTTAAGGAAACACATATAATTCTCAGAATTAGTAGTGACAACAATTTACTCTATGGACAGACCACAGGCATGCTGGACTTCACAATGAAGTTAATGTATTCCTTGGCAATTTTCAAGATTGAACTATGCCGCTGTAAGGGTACTGGTGAAAAATAATCTGCAGACTTTTGATTCTTGCCTGGCTTGTACACAGTTGTATAGTCATACGCTTGTAGAAACAATAGCCACCTTTCAATGTGAGGGGGCAACTTGGCTTTCGGATTGCTGAAAATGGTGAATAACGCCTGTGGTCAGTGGTGATTGTGAAATGCTTACCATACAGAAACACATGAAAATGTTCACAGGCCCATACCACAGCTAAATGCTCTTCCTCCGGGTGGAAATAGGCATGTTCTGCGTCAGCCAGACTTCAAATGGCCTACGCCACAATGTGTCTCTGAGCATTTGGATGTCCACTACACTGATCAAGGATTTCTCCCAGCCCCACCGGGCTCGCATCAACAGTGATCTCAGTGTGGAACTTAGGATCAAACTAAGTCAGCTCATTTGCATTTTCAATGACAAGTTTTATGTTTTTGAAACTGCTGGCACATTCAGCAGACCAATGTAACTGGACATTTCTTTTGTCAGGTCTTGCAAACGGGCACTCACTGTGGCAAAATCACAAATGTATCTTGAACAATAGCTGGCCTTGCTCATGAAGGACCATATCATGATGACATCTTGTTGAGGACTGGGGGATGAGAGCGTTCGTACTTTATCAGGAGCCATCCCTTCATCCGAAAATACATGTCCAAAGAACTTGAGCTTTGTTTTGTGAAATTCACACTTTCTGAATTTAGTGTGAGACCTGACACACTTCTTTGAGGGCTTTATCATGCTTCTTTCATGTTGCACCAAATTCCACTATATCATCATTGTAGTTGAAGGCATGTGTCACAGACTGAATAATCTTACATATAAAATCTTGGAATATTTCTGCAGCAAATGATATTTCAAAGCTTAATCTTTTGTATATAAATAAACCAGCATGAGTCAAAAAAATGGTAATGTATCTGCAATTGGTTTCCAGGTCAAGCTGATGGAAGCCCTTGTTAATGTCTAGGCGGGAGAAGACTTTGGCTCCTTTAAGCTGCATGATCAGATCTGCAATGTGCGGCCCAGATAGTCTCTCTCTCTTTTGGTTGCATTGTTGGCTTGAAACATATCTGCACCACACCTACACTGTCTTTTGGCACTACCACAATGGGTGACACGCATTGTGTAGAACCAGTAGAGCGTTCGATATTGTCATGCTTCAGCAAAGCTTCTAGCTCTTTCTCGACTACCCATTGTAGATGAAATGTTATTCTGCTGTGTCACTGTGCAACAGGCTGGATGTCTTCATTAATATGAAGTTGCACCGTCACAGTTTCAAGCCTTCCTAGGCCGAGAAACAGTGACGGGACCTGGATCACAATTTAAAATTACATATTTAAGTTGTAATTGATAGATATCAGTCCTATGTCCGCAGCCATTGCAAAGCTAAGTGGGCAAGCACTAGATGGAGTACCTTGAAGAACGTGTATTGGGGCCTGCACAGACGTCTTCTTATGATTCAAGGTAGCTGTGAAAGATTCTTGACTCCGCAATGGTTTTGAAGCAGCCCATGTGTATACCTTCGTATTTGGTGTTCTGAGTTGTGGTAAAGGTGATAGACTTCTAATTGTTGAACTGGCATGATGATGATTGATGCACCGCTATCAATTACAAAAGTTACAGGCAACTGCTGACTTTCAGTTTGCTCTTGGGGCAAAGTCCGTAAGAGTTATTTTGCTTTCTAAACTCACTGGTTTCTGCTCTTCATTCATCTTCTGTGCAAGTGGCGAGGCCTACTTGTGCATGTTGCTTCCTTTTATCTATGATCATTGCACACTCATTCTCTTCACGGTCGCTCGATGGTGACATCAAGGAACTCTTGTTGGATGATGATGATGAACTTTGTTTAGTTTCTACCTGTCGCAGTTGAGGTCAGTTTTTGTCTTTGTAAGGGTGTCGAGAATGTTTCTGGAACCTTCTAGTGTCCATTTTCTCATCTTGCCGTGACACTTGGTTTTTCTTCCACTTTACAAACAGTTATGAAGTGATTCTCCCTTCCACACTCTTCACATGCTTGTCTGATGGCTGGGCATTTATTCTAATTGAAAACACAGTGGGCCATATTTATACTTTTTGACGCAAAAATGCGCCAACGCAGTTTTGCACCAAAAAAATTAGCGCCGGCTAACGCCATTCTGAAGCGCCATGCGGGCGCCATATTTATTGAATGGCGTTAGCCGGCGTTAGCCGACCGGCGCTGCCTGGTGTGCGTGAAAAAAAACCACGTACACCAGGCAGCGCCGGCGTAGGTAAAAATGGCGTTTGGGCGTCCAAAAATGGGGCAAGTCAGGCTGAGGCAAAAAAATCGTCTTAACCCGATTTGCGCCATTTTTTTGGGCGCCCAGACGCCATTAACATGACTCCTGTCTTAGCAAAGACAGGAGTCATGCCCCCTTGCCCAATGGCCATGCCCAGGGGTCTTTTGTCCCCTGGGCATGGTCATTGGGCATAGTGGCATGTAGGGGGGCACAAATCAGGCCCCCCTATGCCACAACAAAAAAATAAAAAAAAATACTTACCACAACTTACCTTTTCTTCCCTGGGATGGGTCACTCCATCCTTGGGTGTCCTCCTGGGGTGAGCAAGGGTGGCAGGGGGTGTCCCTGGGGGCAGGGGAGGGCACCTCTATGGTCATTCTGAGCCCACAGGTCCCTTAACGCCTGCCCTGACCCAGGCGTTAAAAAGAGGCGCAAATGCGGGTTTTTTTGCCCCGCCCACTCCTGGGCGTCATTTTTGCCCGGGAGTATAAATACCACGCACATGCCTGGGAGTCATTTTTTAAGACGGGAACGCCTACCTTGCATCTCATTAACGCAAGGAAGGTGTTCACGCAAAAAAATGACGCTAACTCCATGAACTTTGGCGCTAGACGCGTCTAACGCCAAAGTATAAATATGGAGTTAGTTTTGCGTCGAATTTGCGTCGAAAAAAACGACGCAAATTCGGCGCAAACGGAGTATAAATATGCCCCAGTCTGTTTTCAAAGATGCAGAGTTATGGGCAGTTGCTTGGCTCTGGTGCCTACATTTCATGAACAATGCCGATTCACTTTTTGCTGTTCCCGCTTCCATGATGGCGGCCAGCCGATCAGCTTGTTCCTCAGCTCTAGCAGCCAGTAGTATGTTTTCTAGACTGAATGTCTACGCAACATGTGTCTTCTAAATGATTTGGACAGACACCCATTTATGACTCTGAGGCGCATGGCTTCATCATTAAATTCACTAAATTTGCAATGAATACTTCAAATCTCTCAACAAACTCATCCATTGTTTCAACAACTTGTTATCACACTTGATTGAAAATGTACCTTTCATAGTCGACATTTGGCACTGGATTGAACTTGGCTCCTAACACTTCTTTGATTTTTTTGGTATGACATTGTCTCAGTCTGTGAGATTTTTTTTATCACTTCTTTCCCTCCATTACCTGCGAGATTCTTTAAGTATTTAATTATTTTCTCATCATTTGCTTCTTCCAGAGCTTTAAGAAATTATTGAAAGTTTCAATCCACGTGATCCACCTGGTGCCAACATTCTGTTTTTTGGCAATATCAAATGGTGGTAGATGCCTCAAGATGGCAGCAGCACTATATGCCATGTTTCTTGCGGCAGCTACAGGAAATCTTTACAATCTTGAAGACATTTTCAGTTGTGCTGAAGGCCACTGGCTGCCACCTTCCCTGCCCCCTGCTGCTTTTTCGGGGACCCAAAACTTTTCAAGCACAACCCTTGCTTTTGCTCTTGAGTCACCTCGCCCAGTTAGGTTATATTTGCCTTCTAGTGCTATATCTGGCTGTCTTTTATGTTTTATCTGGTTGTTGCTGCTTTTAGCGTTCTCTTTGTATGAATGATGGCTCATCATTGCGGTGCAGGACCATCTTTTTCCAGCCTAGCCAACAAGTCTTTGCGGGCTTTTCCTATAGTGATGTCTTGCTAGGTCTTCAGTTACTTTACCAGGTCTTGCATAGGCTGGAGTGGAGCATGCACTCCACATACTTCAACTGCAGGCTTCTTCATACCTGCTTGGGGCACATGTGGCATGCACAAGCACTTTGCTATTTTCTTGGAAACTCTCAGGGAGACAAATTGTGTTTCTTTGGGGGCACGTATCACCTTCTCGTCGCCAGTTGTTGTGTCCTCCCCAGCCCAACAGCATGCACAAGAACACACAGCACACGGAGCTCGTAGTTAACATCTTTACTCCTCAACGTACAACATTTAAGTAAGTTCTTGATATTCCATGATCGTAAAAGACTACACCTTAACACCTCCCAGATCGATTACATGATTTCCTTCAGCCCGCCCATAGACATGGGTTCCTAACAACTGCAGTCCTAAGACACTACAGTGCCTAGTTGCACGCGCTCACTAATTAATCCCTTTCAATCTTTTCTTTTTAGGATGACTACAGTGGTGCCTCATTGACTAAATTGGCCATTGTCAATACTGTCCAACATTTCGGACAATTTTAACAATTTTGTTGGAGCAGAGAGTGAATGTGGTAACTTTTGATATTTTTACATTTCTTTCTTGCCTCTGGTTTCTAGAAGATGTTTATGAGGGCGATACTACATTTCTTCTACAGTTTTAGTGACAAGTCAGTGGGGATTTCAGGGTTTGAAAAATCTGCTCGACCACGCTATGGCGAGTTTTATTTTATGAGGTTAAGCTATTTTTAGAATCCACTCGACAATTCTGGGGAGTGGACAAAGAAGAAGTGTTCTGTTAAGTCAGAAAATGATTTGGCAATTAAGATGCCTTTAAATCTTATACTTGTCACATCTGCTCTGTGTTCAGGGACAGAGGTCAAACATCAGTTTGCCTTCTTGCACTGCAAATATTTTTCCTTGTGACTGCAGAGTTCCAGGAGTTTGTAAGGTGAACTGTCTGACCTATTTGAAATGAAAGGATTTTGGTGTCAGGTTTTTCCTAACACACTACATTTATATAACTAAGCCAACTTTACAAACATTTCAAAATATATTTCAGTATCTGTGAAAGACCATTTTATGTACTTCTGTGTGATAAAAAAATATTTAAATAGGATGAAAAAAAGTCAGAACACTTTACTTGGTGATGTGCAAATGATAAATGTTTTCTGAAACCACATTTTCACAGATTATTGTTAATACACTATATAGTTTTATCAGTAAAGCTGCAAGTTAGTGTGAAGATTTTTGGACATTTCTTGGAAATTTACTCTCTGTAAACATAAACGGAGAAACACTCCTGCCCTGATGGCAAAGCTATTAGTAAACTAAGAGGCAAGTCATGCATGGCTCATGTGTATCCTATATGTTGGATAGATTTATTATACATGGAGCAAACATTTAGTGTATTTAGTCAAAAAAAGAGGATTTTTTTAATGCAGAAATACTGAACCCACATATTTGAAGGTGCACTCATGTGAGAATGAAGAAAAAGGCAACTGTATAATACAATATTTACCTAGGATCACGCAATTTGAGACCCGTTTCTGGATCAAGTACATTACAGTTAGGTTGAGTAGCTTAATCAAGCTACTCAACCTGCAGGTCTAGTAACATTTTTATGATTTTCCAAGGCCTGGAGATCCTCTGGATTGAAGTTTTTCACTAATGATTTGACTTCCCGAAAATATTCGTTCTTTGATTTACAGTTCCTCCGGATAGAGAGGGAATAACCATTTCATATGTATTCTTTGAGTGCCTGTGGATGATTACTGCAATAGCCTAAGTCTGTGATGCGATGTGCTGGTTTACAGTAGAGTTTAGTGGCCTGTTTTTGTGCAAATGGGACAATTGTGATATCAAAAACAGGGAGGAAAGACTTACTATAAGAATTTGTGATTTGTAGGTGGCCATTGGTGGTACTGAGCTTATCAAGGTAGGACAGTAGAGTCTCTTCATTCCCTCTCCATATCAAAAAGATGTTGTCTATGTAACATTTCCATAGACATACATGATGCAGATATGTAATTCTGTCTGGTAGGAAAGTTTTTTGGTTAAGGCTATACATAGTAATGACATTAGAAAATATGTGGGAACCAGTACAGGAGTTATTGTGGACTCCAATATACCTTTCATGATAGAAAGGCTCCCTTCTTAGGGTATATAAGTGTATAATGATTTGATGTAGAGACAGATTAAAAAAAATATTTGACATCGAACTGTATTCCCTATATCTGGCTGGTCAGATCAGAACTGTTCCAAATATAACATTGTGTTAAAGGTACAAATGGTTTCAGACAAAAAAACAAAACCTTTCCTAAAGGTACCAAAATAGAACCATAACTAGGCACTGTGGGCCTCTCGGTGTATTCTCTGTGTTCTTGTGTATTTTGGGCTTGTATAGGTTACTGGTTTCCATAGGTGATTGTTGTTAAGAAATAAAAACTCATTCTGGCTTAAAAGGCCAGTGTTGAGTACCTCTTTTGGGAGATTGTGAATAGTATCGCTTTTGTAGGATTATGACCCAGTGTCTGATAATATTCATTATTGGCTAACAGACCAGGATCTCTTGTCTATATTTCATTCTGTCCATTTTGACAATGCCACCCCCTTTTAGGCTCATTTCATGATGATATTCTTATTATCCTGTAGGAGATGTAAGCCATTCTGTTGATCTTTTGAGATGTTATATGGAACATATTCAAAAGAGTTTCCTTCAATATCTGTTTCCCACAGGCCAATACCTCTGGCGCTGTCAATGAAGTGAGAGGATTAAAGGTTGAGAGAGGATGATGTCCTGTGTTATTAACAGAAACAGGATATGGTCTATTTTCAAAGGAAACCTTAAGTTTTACCTGACTGAAAAATGTGCCATACCATGTTATACCCTTTGAGTCATTGTTTTGAAACCATATGTCAGCGCCCAACCCTCTTAAATTTTCACTATGCGTGGACATTCACGCAGCACCCTGAACGTACTCATTGGCACATCGCTACTCTTTTTGATTATGTTATGCTCAAAACCTATGTAGTAGTACAACGCCATCTTTCAAAATGGGAATTCTAATCAAGCACCGCCACATAAATTTTTCCCTTCTGGGGCCACACACGCAACACCTGTCACATTAAGGCCTAAATGTATACTTTTTTAGCGCTGCATTTGTGCCGCTTTTTGACGCAAAAACGGCGCAAACTTACAAAATACAAATGTATTTTGCAAGTTTGCGCCACTTTTGCGTCACAAAATGACGCAAATGCAGCGCTAAAAAAGTATAAATATGGGCCTAAGTGTGTTTGACAATTCTTCCTTTTTAAGTAGGGTTGAACCACTTCTTCCTTACAGATAACATTTTTGTCTCAGGCTCAGGCTCTGATTGTTTTGGCGGTGGCTGGTGCAATTTTAGTAGGGTTGAACACGTACTCCCCCGAGGATTATTTTTTCTTTCTGATTCAAACCTTGATTTTTTTCAGCAACAAGCAGTGTAACTTTTTCTGAATACCCTAGATCCACTCATCCAGTGAGTCTAGTAATATGAATGTTTGTTTTCTTTATACTTTACATCCTTTCACCCTCTTGTTAATGCATTTATCCACTTTCTCCCTGCCCACACATTTGGAGGAAATAACCCATCTTCTACCCGTCTACTCATCTCCTTCCCTCTTCTCTTCTTGTCAGATTAAGAGTGGAATCAATGAGAGGAATCTGACCATGTAAGAACATATTTTGATTTTTTTAAATTTGTTGCTTCACAGATATTTGCTTTCCAAACAATTTTCAGATTTTTACATATATCTTTATAGACAAAAACAGTGCTTTGGAGTTTTTTCTCATCCTGAAGATGTTCAACAAAACACGAAATGTTCTAAACGCATAGACGCTTTAAAGGCATGCTTCAACTTTTATTGAGCAGAATGTGGCTGTACAATGGAAAATTGATAGTTTTGGGCACTCTGCATCAAATTTCTGCTGTATGGTTGTTTCTAAGGCCTCACACATTGCTGGTGTGCGTTCTAGGTTATTTTCAATATGTACCTGTTTATTGGTTTATTATTCCAAGACAACATGTAACAATACAACACAGCAAGGACACAGCACTTAAGTATAAATTAAAGCATTGGAAAGTATTGAAATAACCCACCCCCACCCCAAGTGGAACGATTCAGCATAATTAAGACTACTCAGGTATCTTCATGTGACGTTAAAGCAAGCCCCAGGACGCAAATCTCGTGATGTTTTGCTCGTGCAACTCCTTGATTGGTATATGCCTTTTTGCACATTGCAGCAAAAGCCATATTCTGGCCTGAGGTGATCAAAGGAGACTACATGGTCAACCTCCCAGAGGTCCCCCTAGTGATGTTACACCAGTAATGTTGCACCTGCGGAAGCCCTGTAGCTGAGACACCTGCCTCAGCCAAGTACCCTCCCATGGGGGGTCTGGTCTATGTGTTTCCTCCACCATTTGATGTGAGAAAGGCAGCATGCCAGGATAACAGCGGTATCTTAGAGATCTGTGGGAGAGATGCTGCAGGCCATCACTGTAGAGTAGGGTATGAACCCCTCAATATTCCAGCAAAGAGAGTTCCAAACGCCAGTCAGAGACATGGCACTCTCCAAATGGCCAGTACCCAAGTAGGACCATTTGGGCTGCCAATAGTTTAACTGTAGGTCCAGTGCTCCCAGACCTCTCTCATATACTATTGCAGTGCACTTGGCACGTGAGACTCGGGGGATCTTACTTGCCTAAAAAAAACTTAGAGACGCGAAGTTTCACAAAAAAGGAAGGGGGAGGGTAAATGGTTGGTTCTGCAATACATAGATAAAGTGGGGAAGGACGAACATTTTGTAGAGAGCTATCTGACCAAGGTGAAAAAGAGGGGAATGGGTCCAAGAGTCCAGGACTGCATGCACTTAACACATTAGAGAAAGTATATTATTTTCCCAAACTGTCTGCTCTTTGTGAGCTATATTAGCATGTAGATCCGGCGGGATATGATCGTTTGGGGAGATTGCATATAGAGTAGTGTGAATTCTGCATACAGCCCTATTTAATTTTAATGGACAATTTCATTACTGAACCCCGTATTAGAGCTTCTTCTGTAATCCATGTTTCCAGCGATTCCAACACTAGTGTGAAGGGGGGCAAGAGAGGGCATCGTAGAATTTGCAAGGGAAAGGGCCAATGGACTGTGTTGAATGCCTTTTTATAATCTTTTATAATCGATGAAAATGAAAGACCACCACACTGTGCAGATGGTCGAGCTGCACTAGAGTTATTTGCAGTCCCCGGCACAGTGGCGTCTGGCTCTACCAATCATGAAGCTATTTTGGTCTGTATGCACCCGGGATTTAAGGACTCTTGCGAGTCTAGTAGCTAAGACCTTAGTGGAACATTTGACTTCAACGTTTAACAGGGAACTATGTCAGTACAAAGTACAAAAGATCAGGTGGTTTGTGTCAAGACTTCAGTCATGCGTGGGCGTGATGGGCATAATGTGCGCAAGGTTGCCTATGAAACAGCCAACATTTCCTTGACATCGCACATTTGGTGTGGTAAAAGCCATTTACCCAAAAGATTAGGCCATTGGTGGTATCATTGTAATAAACATTCTCCTAGTATAAAAAAAGAAAGGGTCTAAAGAACCAGGAAATCTGAAGAACTACAATTCCCAGCCTTCTCTAAAACTAATTAATCCTGGGTGTGGTCATAATTAATCTTGGGTGTAGCCAGGCTATAAATACCTGCCACACCCTCGCAACAAACGCCTTCTATTCTGAGCGTTTGGCGTGGAGCTCATCTCTGGGCTTCTTCTGCCGGGATTTAAAGAATTCTTCGTTTGACAAATAGCGAGCGGCCGGCTCGCGGCGGTGAGCGTATTCTTTCTGTCAATTTCAAAGAGCTCCGCTCTATGAGTTTATTTACAGAGGCTATGAGCGTTTCCTTTTTGTCAATTTCAAAGAACTCCGCTCTCGGAGTTTATTTACAGAGATTATAATTATTTAGAGTGTTATTCTGAAACCTTGTATACTTCCGTTCGTTTTTGTATCGCTATAATCCAAAGTAACCTTGTAACTCGGAACAATTGATTTGTTAAAAGGAACCGCTAGTGTAAATAATTGAAGACTTCTTTTGAAGAATAGTGAAATCGTTTTTTCCAGGGCTTTTATAAAGTCGATGTTATTTTACTGGGTGTTATTAGTGTTTATATTGGTGTGTACATATTAAAAAGAAAGTGTGTTGTGATAATCTGTTTATTTAAAAAGACCGAGGTTCTTTTAAAAAATAAGGAAAAAGACAACAATTTTATTTTTTCTTCTAAAGGAGGAATTCAAGGAATTTATGTTGTTTTAGTGTTTCAAGATTATGAGATAATATACTCGATTGGAATAGTTTTTGCGGAGAATTTAACTGGAGAAAATATTCTTTGGAGAATCCTTTCTTTCTAAAAATTATTCTTTGGAAAAAACTAGCGAGATCTTTATGAGGCAGTGCATTATTTGAGTAAAAGTCGTTACTGAATTAGGTATTAACCTTTTTTCCTTTTCAGATCTCCTTCCTGGCAGTTCCTTTCCGAATACCCCTTCCCCCGGCCGGGCCCCTCCTTAGTTCAGCGCTATAACAGCATCTGACTTTGGTATTGCCTGGAAGTGGTACCCTTATTCAGCATCGTGCAGATCCCGAGAATTTGGACCCCCTGACAGAATAGAAGGCCCACGAGTTTTCTCTTCTCTTGATCTGCACGATAGCTGACGAAATGACTACTCTAGACACTGTAATGCAGGCGTTAACGCAATTACAAAAAGAGTTACAGGATTCTAGGAATGACACTGCAGCTTTAGTTACCAAAGTTACTCAGTTACAAGCTAAAATAGACGGTCCAGGAGGAACACCTTTACCACGACTACCTCCATCTCCCACCAATGTATCTGTCTATGTTCCCACACAAATACCATTAGCTGCTCCTGAAAGGTTTTCGGGAGATGCTAACAAAGTCCAAATATTCCTTACCCAAGTAGAGTTACATTTCACTTGTCGACCAGCTGCCTTCCCTGATCCACAGTCTAGAATTGCCTTTTTAATTTCTTATTTGTCTGGAGATGCAGCAAATTGGGCAGTTCCCCTGGTGCGACAAAATAGTCCTCTACTTTATAATTGGCGTCGATTCGTGGAAGAGTTTGAGAAAGTGTTTGATTGACGAGCAGTTACAATGTCGGCTGATAAAGAGTTATTGGAACTACGACAGGGAAATAAGGACCTTATTTCTTATCTTTCCCAGTTTAATCGTTTAGTGGTAGAAACAGTTTGGCCCAAAGAAAAGAGAGCTGCACTATTTTATCAAGGCCTTAAGGAAGAATTAAAGGATGTGTTAGCGCAAATTGATCCTCAGCCCAAAACATGTACGGATCTAATCAACCTAACTTTAAGACTTGATCATAGACTTTCTGAAAGAAAAGGAGAAAGAAAGAGACCAGATCGTAATACTTGGCGCCAAGACAGATATCGTCCTTCTCCTTCCTCTACTCTTTCAGATATGGTTAGTGAACCAATGGAAATTGGAACTCTTCGTCAACCTTTAACCAAAGAAGAGAAAGAACAAAGACGTCGTAAAGGATTGTGCTTATATTGTGGGAAAAAAGGTCATTTTGTAAGAGATTGCTTAGCAAAACCAAAAAACAAAGTTGACTCTTTTACTTATAACAAAAATCAAGTTTCTTCTGTAGGAAATGTTGAGGAAAACTAGTAAACCCAAGAGATAGAGAAGGGAATCCCTTGGGTATTCTTGCGATCCCTTCTGTACATTCCTGTTCAAATCAACATAATAGACATTTCCGTATTCCAATACAGATTTTAATTTTAGATAAATGGCAAGAAGCTTTTGCACTAATTGATTCAGGGGCCACTGGAAACTTTGTGGACTCCCAAACAGCATCTCGATTACAACTCGCATGTCAAAAGAAAATAATTCCAGAAAAGGTGCAGGCTGTGGATGGTAGTGAACTTGCTGGAGGCCCAATCTCTTCTCATACATTCCCAATTCAAATGACATGCTACAATTCCAATGGTCGTCAACACTTAGAGCGAATTCAATTTGATGTTATCAGAGCACCTCAATATGGTTTTATTTTGGGAATGCCTTGGCTAAGATTACATAATCCACACATAGATTGGGAAAAACACACCCTAACCTTTTCATCATCGCATTGCCTAAAACAGTGTCTTTTCACTACACCTATTATTCAACAGATAGCCACAGCAGCAGAAAAGACTATAAAATTACCTTCTCAATATGCCACATTTGCAGATGTATTTAGTGAACAAGCAGCTGGTACATTACCACCCCATAGACCTTATGATTGTCAAATTGATTTGGTGCCTGGATCCGTGATCCCTAATTGTAGAATTTACGCTCTTTCTGAAAAAGAAAATCAGTATTTACGGGAATATCTGGACCAATGTTTAGCAAACAATTTGATTAGACCTTCACGATCTCCAGCAGCCTCTCCTCTGTTCTTCGTTCCCAAAGCGAATGGAGATTTGAGACCCCGTATTGATTATAGAGCCCTAAACAAAATTACCATAAAAAATAAATATCCTTTACCACTAATTCCAGTATTATTGGACCAAGTCAAGGATGCTGTCATTTACACGAAACTTGATCTCAGGGGAGCTTATCATTTGGTACGCATACGAGAAGGAGACGAATGGAAAACAGCCTTCAAAACCCGATATGGTCTGTTTGAATATCTAGTAATGCCCTTCGGTCTCTGTAACGCTCCTGCAGCATTTCAATACTTCCTCAATGATGTTTTAAGAGAATATTTAGATTTATTTGTCATTGTTTATATAGATGACATTTTAATATACTCTAGCCCAAGGGAATGTCATGAAGAACATGTTGAGAAAGTACTTTTAACTCTGCAAAAATATCATCTATACTGTAAGCTTAGTAAATGTGAGTTTCATACGGAGGAAGTAGAATTTTTAGGAGTCACTCTAACACCCAAGGGAATGCAAATGACAGACAGAAAAATCCAAGCTGTCTTAAACTGGCCCACACCTAAATCTGTTCGAGATGTCCAATGTTTTTTGCGGTTTGCCAATTTTTATCTGCGTTTTATTGATCATTTTTCTCAAAAAGTGGCTCCCATTACAAGATTACTTCGTAAAAATGTTCCGTTTCAATGGACACCACAAACTGAAGAGGCTTTCCAAACGTTGAAACAAGCCTTTACCACTGCCCCTATCTTAGCTCACCCCCGAAATTCAGATCCATTTATTGTTGAAGCAGATGCTTCTGATGCAGCCTTAGGGGCCATCCTTTCACAACGACATCCTGTTACAGGACAATTGCATCCAGTGGCTTATATGTCTAAAAACCTTAACTCAACAGAACAAAATTATACCATTGCGGAAAAAGAACTCTTAGCAATACGTGAAGCATTTAAGGAATGGAGACATTACTTATCCGGAACTAATCATCGCATCACAGTCTATTCTGATCATAGAAACTTACAATTCATGAGTTCGGCCCGAGTATTAACTCCTAGACAATTGCGATGGATGTTGTTTTTTGCTGAATTTGACTTTGTCGTTACTTTCAGACCAGGCAGTGATAATAGAAAAGCCGACGCTTTAACCAGACTAGATTCTACGTTAGTGCATGAAAAACCTCAACCAATGCCAATCATTGATCCTTCCAAAGTTATATGCTTAATAGCTGCTGACGAATTTATTGATTCCATCCGTACTCACTTTCACGTCACAGAATGGTCAAAGTGGCTTAAAAGAGGCGCTGATTACTCAATACAACAAGGTTCACCTTTTGTTCGAACAAAAATCTTTTTACCAACGGGAGAACTACAAAACACAGCTTTTCAATGGTTGCACACACATCCAGTAGCAGGTCACCCAGGACCTCAGAAAACTCTAGAACTTGTGAAAATATATTTTTGGTGGCCCACTTTAATTAAAGACGTTAAACAAAAGGTAAAATTATGTGAAATCTGTGCTCGTTACAAAAGCTCTCATGTTAAACCAAAGGGGTTATTAATACCTCTACCAACCCCTGAATTCCCATGGGAACATATTTCAATGGATTTCATTACAGGTCTCCCTGAAGTCAATCAGATAAACACAATATTAGTAGTCATTGATAGTCTCACTAAATACGCACATTTTATTGCTTGTAAAGGACTTCCCACATCAAGTGCTCTAGTTAATCTTATTTTACGGAATGTGGTGCGTCTCCACGGTCTCCCAAAGGTTATCCTGTCCGACAGAGGGTCTCAGTTTTCAGCACATTTTTAGCAGAAATGGTGTCAGGCTCTACATATTGATTCTAATTTATCCACAAGTTACCACCCCCAAACGGATGGTCAGACTGAAAGATTAAATCAAACGTTAAAACAATATCTACGTTGTTACGCAGCAGAAGACCCTTCTTCCTGGCCTACATTACTATGGCTCGCCGAATTAGCCTATAATAATTCTTGTCATACTTCAACAAAAAGCACGCCGTTCTATGGTCTTTATGGTCAACACCCTCGTGTTCTACCAGTTAATTTACCAAGTGTTACACAAAATATGCCTGCAGTACAAGGAATGTTATCACATTTACAAAAGATTCACTTACAACTTCAACAAAATCTTCAACAAGCCAAACTAAAATACAAACAACAATATGACAAAAAACATCAACCTGGTCCAGAATACAAAGTGAAAGAGATGGTCTGGTTATCTACAAAAAATGTAACTTTCAAAGACAAGAATACATTTCATCCAAAATTCATAGGACCCTATGAAATCCTCCGACAGGTCAACCCTGTAACATACAAACTGAAGCTACCACCATCTTTGAGGATTCATCCTGTTTTTCATACTTCATTACTTAAACCTGCACATACAAAGAGCGATACACGTCCACCACCAATTCTTGTTCAAGATCAATGGGAATACGAAGTACGAGCAATTCGAGACTCCCGATTTCGTGGAAATTCTTTATGGTATTTAGTAGCCTGGAAAGGTTATGGTATCGAGGAAGACTCTTGGGAACCTGCCTCACAAATTCATGCCCCGCGATTGATATGTCAATTTCATGTTCGTTATCCCAACAAACCAGGTCCACGCCCACGCCTGGGGAGAGGGTGTACTGTCAAGACTTCAGTCATGCGTGGGCGTGATGGGCATAATGTGCGCAAGGTTGTCTTTGAAACAGCCAACATTTCCTTGACATCGCACATTTGGTGTGGTAAAAGCCATTTACCCAAAAAATTAGGCCATTGGTGGTATCATTGTAATAAACATTCTCCTAGTATAATAAAAGAAAGGGTCTAATGAACCAGGAAATCTGAAGAACTACAATTCCCAGCCTTCTCTAAAACTAATTAATCCTGGGTGTGGTCATAATTAATCTTGGGTGTGGCCAGGCTATAAATACCTGCCACACCCTCGCAACAAACGCCTTCTATTCTGAGCGTTTGGCGTGGAGCTCATCTCTGGGCTTCTTCTGCCGGGATTTCAAGAATTCTTCGTTTGACAAATAGCGAGCGGCCGGCTCGCGGCGGTGAGGTATTCTTTCTGTCAATTTCAAAGAGCTCCGCTCTCGGAGTTTATTTACAGAGGCTATGAGCGTTTCCTTTTTGTCAATTTCAAATAACTCCGCTCTCGGAGTTTATTTACAGAGATTATAATTATTTAGAGTGTTATTCTGAAACCTTGTATACTTCCGTTCGTTTTTGTATCGCTATAATCCAAAGTAACCTTGTAACTCGGAACAATTGATTTGTTAAAAGGAACCGCTAGTGTAAATAATTGAAGACTTCTTTTGAAGAATAATGAAATCGTTTTTTCCAGGGCTTTTATAAAGTCGATGTTATTTTACTGGGTGTTATTAGTGTTTATATTGGTGTGTACATATTAAAAAGAAAGTGTGTTGTGATAATCTGTTTATTTAAAAAGACCGAGGTTCTTTTAAAAAATAAGGAAAAAGACAACAATTTTATTTTTTCTTCTAAAGGAGGAATTCAAGGAATTTATGTTGTTTTAGTGTTTCAAGATTATGAGATAATATACTCGATTGGAATAGTTTTTGTGGAGAATTTAACTGGAGAAAATATTCTTTGGAGAATCCTTTCTTTCTAAAAATTATTCTTTGGAAAAAACTAGCGAGATCTTTATGAGGCAGTGCATTATTTGAGTAAAAGTCGTTACTGAATTAGGTATTAACCTTTTTTCCTTTTCAGATCTCCTTCCTGGCAGTTCCTTTCCGAATACCCCTTCCCCCGGCCGGGCCCTTCCTTAGTTAAGCGCTATAACAGCATCTGACTTTGGTGTTGCCTGGAAGTGGGACCCTTATTCAGCATTGTGCAGATCCCGAGAATTTGGACCCCCTGACAGTTTGCAAGCTTAAATAAGGTAGCAATTGTGACAGTGCTAATGTCCGGTGGCAGGGAGCCTGTGCAGCCTTTCTGCTTGTATAGTGTGGCACTAATAAGGATGCACTGCACTTTTAGAAATCAACCAGGAACCCATTTAGGCCTGGGTTTTTTCCCAAAGGGAATGCAGTAATGGCTGCCTGGACCTCCTTCAGAGTCAACTTGTTACATAGGGCTGCAGTAAGTGAGAAAACTAGTAAGTCATTTGCTATTGGGTTGGATAATTCCAACTGTGGAGGTGACCTGCTAGCATATAGGGTGCAATAGTAATCTGCAAAGGACTCTGCTGTCCCCAAAGCCTCGTAGGATAGGAGTCCCTCAGAGGTTGGTAATACTGGAATGATGTGGGTCACCTCCTGTTTGTGGGACAGCCACTAGATTAATTTCCCAGCTTTGTTACCTTGCTAACATAGGTAGTATCAAGTGCAGGCACTGATGTGTTTAGCAGTGTCGAGGAATTTGTACAGCAACAAATTCCAGAGAGCCTCCAGATGTTGACTGGCATCAGGAGATAGGCCAGGTCCAAGGGAGCTTCAGGGTTGAGTATCTGGACTTCTAACATGCCAAACTCCTCTCTGCTTCTTTCTCGTCCACGGACCGCCACAAATGCTTTACCCCAAATCACTGTTTTAAAAGCCTGCCACTGTGTCACTGGTGATGGACCAAGTGCTGGTTCATTTTGAAGTTATCCCTGATGGCTTTGTGGAGAAGGTCAGCAAGTGAATCCTCCCTGAGCAAGTAAGCAATCAGGTGCTATGTGCCTCTCACTCATGGAAGGATCGTACCCAGTTGCACCCTTGCTGGCACGTGATCTAACAGGCAGAAAGGGACAATAAATGCACCTAATATCAGAAGTCGGGAGTCTACAGGCATGAAAAAGTAATCGAGGCAAGAGGAGGTTTCATGTGGGGCCGCAGAATGAGTGACAGTTATTGAGTTGGGGTGCCATTTGCAGCTGACGTCTTCCAGCCCTAGGTATGACACCTATTTAGTGAGTGTTAGGGATCTGGCTGATGTTGAGGTGGATTGCAGAGTTCTATCCATAAACCCATTAAAGTTGCCCCCAGAGACGCACTCCTGGCTGGGTTCATAAGAGGTTGTTGGAGAGGTCCTATAGAGATCAGAGCCAGGGAAGGTGTAAACACTGCCTATGACCCACGGGAGTCCTGCTATGGTGCCTTCTATAAACACATATTTGTGGTGTGGGTCCAATTGAGATTTAGTGATGTTGAAGGGACAAGTTTTGTGCAGGAGGATTACTACTCCCCTGGCACCCCAAGTAAAGCCGGTGTTGAAGATTCTTGTTTAATCATATCTCTAGAAAAGAAGGCCATGTGTTGCCATCAGGTGGGTTCTTTGAAGTAGCAGAATGTCAGGTGCTAAATAACATATTTACATACTACACCCCTTTTAATCTTGTCTAGGAACCCACTGACATTCTAGGTCTAAAACATGAGTTCTGGAAACATAAAGAGTGGTAGTGTGCTTCGGGAGGAGGCGAATGTGACACAAAGGGAGTAATAACTGTGTGTGCCTGGTGAGAGCATGAATTGAGTTAAAGGAAACAAAAACAACCCTACCACCCAACATACCCCCAATCTATACTTTTCACCGTCTGTTGGTCCAACATCCTAGAACACCCTAAAGATTAAGACAAACAGTCAAGCAGTCAAATATTGGGGAGCGCATGTATATTGAAGAAGTAGTGCTTTGATCAGGTCTCTGTGGGCTCTGATAAGCTGGGAGTGTGATTATTCTGGTGGGGGAGAGCCGCAGCCATCTTTGGTGTCTGATGGCGATTAACCCTGTGACTCAACCCCCATTGTATGTCTATGGCTAGATCGTGTTGGCAAGAGTGACTTTGCTTTGCCAGGATGGTGTTGACCGACCGCCATTGTAGGTTCTGGGGTTCATCTCACCCATCCCCTCGCCCCATCCCGGTGCGTGATCCTGGTGGTCGCTCTTCCACGCTCTGTCCGAAGATTCATAGCCTGTAGTTTAAGCTTGACTTGATCAAACAACCTCTGTTGGCTATGGACCAGTCTAGTGTAGTCTGGAAAGATTTGGATCCAAGAAGATTCGTAGAGGTTTCTCCCAGTGATCTGGATGAGTGGAGGATTCGGTTTCTGTCACTTCTGCAGGCAGGTCGCTCCCCGCTCCGCCTTCCGCGCCACCTCCTTTCACATTTCCTTGCTGCTGGTTTGCTTTTCCTGCCATTGCGTCCTCTGCGGCCCGTCCCGCCTCCCACCTCCTTCTCCCTGCTCCTTAGTCAAGTCCCCTGGCGCTGCGTTCCCTGCGGCCCCTCCCCCCTCCTTCTCACCGATCTTTAGTCAATTTCCCTGCCGCTGCATTCCCTGCAGCCCCTCACGCCCTGCTCCTTCTCACCGCTCCTTAGTCAATTTCCCCGCCGCTGCGTCCCCTGCGGCCCCCCCTCCTTCTCACCGCACCTTCCTGATCCACTTTTCCTGCCGCTGCGTCCCCTGCGGCCCCACCCCCCAGCTCTCTCATTCAACTGGCCCTCCCGCCTCCCAGCTGCCACTCCCACCCTCCCCTCCTCTTATGGCAGCCGCGGCGCGATAGCAGGGAGCAACCATTGACCCTGCGATAGCAGGTCGCTCCCCGCTCTGCCTTCTGCGCCACCTCCTTTCCCGTTTCCTTGCTGCTGTTTTGCTTTTCCCGCCGTTGCGTCCCCTCCCGCCTCCCCTCCCGCCTCCCCCCTCCTTCTCACCGCTCCTTAGTCAATTTCCCTGCCGCTGCGTCCCCTGCGGCCCCTCCCGCCTCCCCCCTCCTTCTCACCGCTCCTTAGTCAATTTCCCTGCTGCTGCGTCCACTACGGCCCCTCCCACCTCCCCCTCCTTCTCACCGCTCCTTAGTCAATTTCCCCGCCGCTGCGTCCCCTGCGGCCCCTCCCGCCTCCCCCCTCCTTCTCACCGCTCCTTAGTCAATTTCCCTGCTGCTGCATCCCCTGTGGCCCCTTCCGCCTCCCCCCTCCTTCTCACCGCTCCTTCTTGATCCACTTTCCCCGCCTCTGCTTCCCCTGCGGCCCCACCCCCCTTGCCCTCTCATCCGACAGGCCCTCCCGCCTCCCAGCTGCCACTCCCACCCTCCCCTCCTCTTATGGCAGCCGCAGCGCGATAGCAGGGAGCAACCATTGACCCTGCTTCTGCTTGCAGGTCGCTCCCCACTCCGCCTTCCGCGCCACCTCCTTTCCTGTTCCCTTGCTGCTGTTTTGCTTTTCCTGCTGCTGCGTCCCCTGCGGCCCCTCCCGCCCCCCCCTCCTTCTCACCGCTCCTTAGTCACTTTCCCTGCTGCTGTGTCCCCTGCGGCTCCTCCCTCCTCCCCCTTCCTTCTCACCACTCCTTAGTCAATTTCCCCGCCGATGCATCCCCTGCACCCCCGCCTCCTTCTCACCGCTCCTTAGTCAATTTCCCTGCCGCTGCGGCCCCTTCCGCCTCCCCCCTCCTTCTCACTGCTCCTTCCTGATCCACTTTTCCCACCGCTGCGTCCCCTGCGGCCCCACCCCCCAGCCCTCTCATTCGACAGGCTCTCCCACCTCCCAGCTGCTACTCCCACCCTCCTGTCCTCTTATGGCAGCCGCGGACGCGCAGCCGGCATGCCACTGGCGCGCCAAAGGCAAGCCCGTCTGCGCCCGTCCACGCCTGGACGGCGCCCAGCGCCAGAACCCCTGGCCCTCTCAGACTCACCTACTCCCCCTCACCCTCCACTCTCTCAACCCAGGGCCCGCCCCACATGCACCACATCTAGCCCCACACACACTCATGGCCCCTTCACCTGCCACACCTGCCACTTCTCCTGCTCGACATCCCTCACACCACACACCAACCATAACGACCCCACCTTCAACAAACACAACACCCCCAACACAAGACCCACCCACCCTGCCCCTACCAACCAACCCCACAGCACTCCAGCCCACAACCTTAACACACCCTGCAACAACACCCTCACGCACCGCACCAACACCACCCGCCACAACCACCTTAACTGCCTGCTCCTCAACATCCGCTCCCTTCACAAACATGTCATAGAACTCTGGGACCTCATCACATCACACTCACCTGACATAGCCTTCCTCACGGAAACCTGGACCAACCCCTCTACAGAACCCGACATAGCCATAGCCACCCCCAAGGGATACAAACTCCAACACAAAGACCACCTCAACAGGCCAGGTGGTGGCATCGCCATCCTACACAGAGACACCATCAAAGTCACCACCAGCTCCCTATCGACAACACTGAACACATCCACTTCCTCATCCACATTAACAACAACTCCACCCTCAGAGGTACACTAATCTACAGACCACCCGGACCACGCCACGTCTTCTGCGACACCATCGCCGACAACATCAGCATCAGCTCGCACGCCCTCACCTCCACAGGCTACATCATCCTCGGTGATTTCAACTTTCACTTAGAAAACCCACAAGACCACAACACTACCTCCATCATAGACAACCTCACCAACCTCAGACTCAAACAACTGGTCACCGCACCCACCCACTCAGCAGGACACACGCTCGACGCAATTTTCACCTCAAGACAACACATAGCCTACACCCACACCACTGAACTCCTCTGGACTGACCACAGCTGCATCCACTTCTCCTTCACCAAACCCCACACACACTACCGCAGGTGGGACAAGATCCCCACACAACGACTAAACTCCCAACTGGCCCATAACCCCCCCCCACACCAACGACCCCAACACAGGAGCACACAACCTCTCCAAATGGATCACTACCTGCGCAGACACACTAGCACCACTCAGAAAACACATCACCACCCGCAACATATAGAACGCCCCATGGTCACACCTGAACTCCAAGACTCCAAGCGCAAATGCCGCCAAGCTGAGAAAATATGGAGACTAGAACCTTGCACAACCAACTTCTCCACCCTCAAAACCACCATTCGCACCCATCACCAACTCATATGCACCGCCAAAAGAGATCACTACAAGACACGCCTTGACAACAACTCTCAAAACAACAAAGAACTCTTCACCATCATCAATGAACTTGCCAAACCCAAAGCCAGCAACATAGACCCCCCACACACAGCCCCTATGTGACGCCCTTTCAAACCTCTTCCTCCACAAAATACTGGACATCCACAACAGCTTCATACCACACACACCCACCACACACACCCCTCACCCACCCAACCCAACCCCCTCTCAGGACCCCCTCACCACACTCTCCACATGGACCCCCACCACACACGAAGAAACCGAAAAAAACATGAACTCCATCCACTCCGGTTCCCCCTCTGACCCCTGTCTACACCGCATCTATGACAAAGCTAGCCCTACCATCGCCCCCATACTCTTCAACATAATCAACTCCTCTTTCGACTCCGCCAGCTACCCAGACCCCTGGAAGCACGCGGAAATCACCGCTCTCCTAAAAAAAAAACAAGCCGACCCAGAAATCCTCTCCAACTACCGCCCCATCTCCCTCCTCCCTTTCCCCACCAAGGTTGCAGAGAAATTAGTCAAAACCCGCCTATCCCACTTCCTCGAAGCAAACAACACTCTTGACCCCTCACAATCTGGGTTCCGCAAGAACCACAGCACAGAAACCACCCTCATCGCATGAGCTGACGATATCAGGAACAAAGTCGCCAAAGGCGAGACCGTCGCACTCATCCTCCTAGATCTCTCCGCAGCCTTTGACACCGTCTGCCACCACACACTCCGCACACGACTCCACAACATAGGAATTCGCCACAAAGCCTTAGACTGGCTCACCTCCTTCCTCACCGACCGGCCCAGAGAGTCCGCCTTCCGCCCTTCCACTCCAATACTACCAAGATCACCTGCGGAGTCCCCCAAGGGTCCTCCCTTAGCCCCACACTCTTCAACATCTACATGATCCCCCTAGCCAACATTCTCCGAACACACGGAATCACTATACAGATCTCCTATGCAGATGACACCCAACTCATCCTCTCCCTCACCCGCACCCCCACCACAGCCAAAACCAACCTACACGCCGCTCTCCTCGACACCGCCAACTGGATGACCACTAACCACCTCAAGCTCAACTCAAACAAAACCGAGATCATCATTGTCGGCCCCAACAAAACCACATGGGACGACTCCTGGTGGCCCACCGCCCTAGGCCCCCAACCCACCCGGCAACCCACGCATGCAACCTCAGCATGATCCTCGACCCCTCCCTCTCCATGACACAGCAAATCAATGCTCTAACTTCCTCCTGCTTCCACACACTCCGCACTCTAAAAAAATCCTTCAAATGGATTCCCCCAGAAACCAGAAAGACAGTCACCCATGCACTCATCAGCAGCAGACTGGACTACGGTAACGCCCTCTACGTCGGCACCACACTCAAACTCAAACGCAAACTCCAGAGAATCCCTAACACAGCTGCACGCCTCGTTCTTGGCCCCCCCGCCACGAACGAATCTCACCACACCTCAAATCCCTTCACTGGCTCCCCATAGACAAGAGAATCACATTCAAGATCCTCATCCACGCACACAAATCCCTCCACAACACCGGCCCAACCTACCTCAATGAAAGAGTTAACTTCCACACGCAACCTCCGATCAGCCGACCTCGCCCTAGCCACAGTCCCCCACATCCAACGCACCACCACAGGAGGCAGGTCTTTCTCCTACCTTTCCCCCAATACCTGGAACTCCCTCCCCACCGACCTTCGCAAAACCAAAGACCTACTGGTCTTCAGAAAGAACCTCAAGACATGGTTGTTAGATCTGTGACCCACCCTGCGCCCCCCCCCCTTGTATCCCCTCCAACAGCACCTTGAGACCCTCACGGGTGAGTAGCGCACTCTACAATTTTTTTTGATTGATTGATTGTCACGATAATTGAGGAAGCTGGAGATAGGGGCCCCGGGTGCGGCCCCAGGGGCTGGCTGCCTTGCCGGAGCATGGTGGGCCTGCTCAATCAGTAACCAGGTGGATAATTGGGCTGCTGGGAGAAACACCTTAAGCCAAGACTCCAAAAATGTCTTGGGGGTTGACCCCTTCATCCTCTCAGGGAAGCTTATGAAGCGTAGGTTGTTATGGCGAGAGCATCCCTGTTACAGTTTCATCACACTGTCTTCCAAGGTGGAGATTCAACCTTCTGCTTCTGTTACTTGTCTCATCATAGGTCTTGACAAAGAAGAGTGATGTCTGCACTTACCTCCACAGTTTTGGTGTGGAGGGCTAGTCTAGAGTCCTATATGGTGTGCAAGAGGGCTTCATTATTGTTCATTGTGTGGCCGCTCTCTGGCATCGTGGTATCGTGAAGGCCGCAGCAATTGCTATTGAGTGTCCAAGGGAATCTTCCTCATGTTGCAAAAGTGGTTTGGCAGATTTATCTACTATTCTATGCTGTGTTTGGGTTTGTCCTTGCCCATTATAAAAACTGGCCTGAACGCTGTGTGGGAGCAAGCCCTCCAGACCTTCGGTTACCAAGTGACACACGCAGGCTGGGAGTAATCAATCCAGCTTCTCTCTTTCCCACCAGGCCATTATGGGTCCTCTTTGCACTTTTCCGGCCACTGAAAGAAGCTCACCAGAAGGCCAGGATCCACGTACCATAGAATGAGGGGGATCCGAGTGACAGCCCCTCAGCCTCCCGGGGTGGTCCTGTCAATCTAGAAATGGGTTTAGGGCTCCACTGGTTGTGTTTTCTGGTTTCTCCCATCAGCAGTTGGTTTCACAGAGGGAGGCTTGCTGAGACAAACAAATGTTTTCCCCAAGGGGCTGCAGTGTGACTGCGTGGTCCCCACCAATGCCCCCGGGTGAGTGTCAGCTGGCAGCACATGCCACTCTGGGGGACTCAGCATAGTGGAGAGCAGGAGCAGGAACACAGCCAGCACCCCGGAAGATGAGCTGCTTTGGGGTGCATGGCACCCGCTCCCGGTTATTTGGGTGGGGGAGGGACACTGCTGTTGAGGCTCTTCACCAGGTGCTACCCCTGCAGACGGCCACTACCTGCCCGGTCCCACTTGGTGGCTTCCCAGTGGCGGACTGTGGGCCTCCTTGATCTTAGCCCCAAGGCGACAAGTCTCCCAGTGTCTATGTTGGCAGTTAGGCCCAGGGGGTTCCCAGTGGCGCTGTAATAGAGGATTGCAAGCATCCAGGCCGAGCCCATGTATGCTACTATAGTCTTGAGGTGAGTTTGTGGTGTGGAGGAGCCCTGATAGAGCAGTGGGTTTCAATGGCCAGGGCAAGATTTGGGCGGATAGCAGGTACTGGCCACGAGCTTCAGCTCAGCACAACAGCCATCTTGCTCTGCTAGCCATGCCCGCGTTTTGTTTTTTTAGTTTAATTTAGATAAAATTGATCACTATTTATGAAATACAGTGTGCTGACTATTTTCCATTCATAGATTATAGTATAAATATTCTATATCTGCAAGTCATTTAAACAATTATTCATCCAATACCGCGTTTGGACACTATTGACTTAAAGCAGTAGAGTCATTCTTGTGTCAGGATATTGAAGTAAAAAACAAAACAACCTACAAAAATATGACACCGGAATATTGACTATCACATCGTCATCAAGGTAAGTGTTTTAGGGTAGGAATAGTTTTACTACTCCTAAATACACATTTATGTAACTTGTGTGTATATATATATATATATAAATAATCGTCCCAGGCCATAGATGTAGAGTTAAGAATAGTGAGTCTACACTTGTACATACTTTTCTTAATTTGGTGATAGTTGGTATCTTAGAGTCGATAAATTTGTAGATTGAGCTTAAAGACTCAGGCCCTTATTATGAACATGGCGGTCTCTAGACCGCCAGAGTCACGGTCAGACCGCAACAATACAAATGTAGCATTAATGCCATGGTCGGACCGCCGGCACCACCACTTTTCGTCCGGCAGTCCAAATCTTCCCTGTGAATTATGACCCCCATCTCTCCACTGGCATTTACATGGGGGTTTCACCGCCATGTAAAGGCTGGCTGGGACCAGGTGCTTGGGGCTCGTGCACTGCCCATGCACTTGGCATAGGCTGTGTGGGGGCCCCTGTGGCCAGCCCCGTCGCGCAAATCACTGTCTGCAAAGCATGACGAATGCTGGTGCACCCGACGTATAACAGCGTTGCTGTCGGGTCTATTATGAGCTAATGTTGTTATGCATTTCCCACTGGGCCATCGGGAAGCTCATGATAGGGCCATTGGGAAGGAGACTGGCGGACTCCTGACCACAGGAGTTTGGTGGGCGGCCTTTTCCGCCCGCCAAACTCGTAATTAGGGCCTCAATATTGTGGTACTACACCTAAGCGTTAGAGTCTGGGTTAGGGTTGATACCATATTTCTATCATTCTGACATTCTTTCATATGGATGAATCAATTCATTCAGTTGTCAAGCTAAAAAAAATTCATTGTGAATTGTTGTTTTTGTATTCACCATTGTTCTACACAGTAAACATGTTTGTTTTCTCACAGATCATTTTGTGGCACCTCCTTGGTTAATATGTTGCCTCTCCAATTTATGCACGATGTCCAGCACTGCTTGTTTTCTCTTGTTCAATTGATTGAGTGATGTTTCCTTCAGACGTTTGGGAGGTTTGGCAGTCATCGAATGGATGGCAGGGAGACAGACAGGTAATCAGGCAGGTACTAAGTAGGATGTAGTATTAGAAATACAAGGTAAGTAACCTTCAGCCATTCCGGATATATAAGAGGGAAGTGGTGAACTATGAGGAGGCCACAGCTTTGTTTATCTCCCTGTTTCTCCAGGAGTGGTACCCTTAGCCTTTTTCTTAGCTAACCTCAACCTGGTTCCCTTTGGGGCATTCTTGGGAGGGCTCAGCCTGCCCACACAGCCTTTACTGCATTGCCAGTTTCAACTGCAAGACAGTACTGGGTTATGCCTCCTTCCCTGCTGATTGTCTATATAATAACAACAACACTCCTGCAGCTAAGCTCAACAACCACGCCACTCAGCCCCCACTTCTTTGTCATGGAAAAAGTGCATCAGTTTTGTGCATTACTAGGCACCTGGAGCATGAACACTTTAAACTTCAAAAGCATGTATTGTCATACACCAGTGCATAAAACTATATCAAAGGACTTTCACAATTTTTAACATTCCAAACATAGAGGAAAAGCATGCAATATTAATATATTCACCTTCACTGTCTGGTACCATGGTGACTGTCAAGGACGAATGTGGAAAAAGACTGACTGTGTTCCGATGTGTCCCTTTACTTGATATTGTATTTCCAGAGAAGCTTATCCCATGCATATCAACTTCATTTCCTATAGCAATGAAATGCCACGTAACACTGTCTCCTTCGCACATGTTCAGTCCAGGTTGGTTGCCGTACATATAACCATTTATGGCTGAAAAGAGAGTTACAAAAGGGTTCAAGAAAAAAATTAGGATAAAAATTGGGATCAAATTCTAAATGTGATGGGCATGTACATATGCCATCTCTATTTTTAAGAATGTGTTATTTTTCCCCAAACCCACCTAGGTGGTATTAGATACATGCTATGATGAGAGTAGAAGATGAAAAAGAGATCGAGACGGCAACTGTGTAAACGTGTCCGGTCAGTAGCAAGACCAATGAATTTACATTCTACATCAGTAGCCCATTTTGCTCAGAATTGAAAATGACAGCACATGGAAGATGTTGCTGATCATTAGTTTTTTTTAAGATGATCATCAGAGATGTTTGAGAGTGTAAATCGAGAATTCAAGTGTAGTTAAGGGAGGAGAATTGAGTCCATCTTGTCATGGACAGACTTGTTCAGTCTTTCTTACCAGTGCTTAGGCTCTAGCCTCACCATTAGAGTTGCAGGGTCAGACTAGATACCATTGGGAACCCTCAGGAAAATAAATTTTAAAATTAAGACCTTCGCAGGTGTTGTGAGCAAGGACAACTGGTGAACAGCAGGTTGAAGTAAGCCAATGAGTAGACTGTTACAGAACTTTATCTTGCTCATAACTAAAGTGCTGATTTGCCCTTTGGTTGTGTCGAAGGGAGGGACGGATGATTTTCCATATGTTTAGTAACTAGATTGTTGCTACTGTGTCACTGGTCAATATAGAGGTGTCCTCATTCGTAATTTGCCTACAAATATTTTTGAGATTGGCGATGGAGCAGGTGAGTATATGAAATAAAAAAATATGGGGTTGGTTAAAGTGAGGTGCTGAGGTGTGAAAAAATAAAGAAATCTAGTTTTGAAGAGCATAATATTGAATAAGTAGACAGTCATTCAGTGGTGCACATCTGGTAAGAACTCTGAGATACAGGATTAGAGGTCGGTACAAAATGATAAGAAAGAAATTAAGATTTGGGTGTCCTCAAATTGAAAGTGATAGGAGACCCCTAAAAAATGATATCACAATGAACGCTCTTATACATGTAATATAGAAGGTGTCCAAGCACTAAATCTTGTGGTACAACCAGAATGTTAGGGTGAGAGTTAGAGAAGAACACGAATTTAGTGATGGGGTGGTCACACAGATAGGAGATCACACTGATGTCAAGTGAGGTGACCGGTGTGAGAAGGGTTGTGTTGTCAACTGTGTCAAAGGCTGTAGAGATGTTGAGAAAATGATAATGAGGGACAAAGAGGTATGATGGACAGAGGTGATAAATGGTGGAGTTGTGATAGAGTGCAGTTTTAGTGGAGTGGAGGATGGTAAGGCCATCGGGTACTGGGTAGAGTAGGTAATGTGCTGAAAGGTTGTTATCAAAATGGTTGAACACACGTTCTTCAAAGGCCTAGAATAGTAGGTGGTAGACACAGCAGTGGTTTTTTACTCACATAGAGACAATAAGGCTTTCATTAATAATGTTCTCCCTGTAAAATCACTGTCAAACACAGATGATCTGGAAGAGTCCACTGCTGTAAAGACCATCCTATCTGTAGATATGATTGTGGCCAAAAGGAATGTGGCTCAGAGCTGATGTAGTGGGTGAAGCCTTGAGTGAGTGGTTGGATTCAAGGTTTAGATAGATGCTTGATCATGAAGGCCCCATATACTGAGACAGTGACTGCCCTCATCTCATATTTTTATGACAAAATACAGGTAAATGCAGGTTTCACTTTAACATGCCCCGGCAGTCTTGAAATCAAGACGTTGGAAGCTGAAGCAGGAGGCTAGTTTGTCAAGCATATGCTTGTACATATTTATTTATATATAGTATCAGTATAGTACCAAGCTAGCCTAAAGGGAGCTGACTTCTATATTGGGTCAAAGACAAGCATAAAAATGAACATATTGTATGGACAAGGATTATGTCTTATTTATTTTCGCAACCTTCTTATATTGGGACGCCTGAAATACTAATAACATGCATTTATGTTTATACAAACTGTAGAAACATGTTTGCAAATGCTTCTGCTGTATGAAAACCCCTCATTTGAGTTCTCACTCAATTATAAGGTGCATATAGCATCTGAAGCGGTCCTTACAGTGCATCATATTAGACTCTTGGAAGTCAGGGTCCTCCTTGTCTGTGACATTACGTTTTGCAAACATCCCAATGTTGTCATCCAAATACCAGCTCAGATTTTCATCAAACACTGTAGCAAGCAAGGCAAAATTCTTGTGTCTTTTGCTTCTTTTGTCCTGTGGGTAAAAATGAGCAAATTACAGTTAATATACCCGCTAAAAAGACTGTAATTTGCATGAAGTACTTTAAATCTGAACATCAGTACTTGATCACTTAGAGGTTTACCTTTGGGGAGTGATCCAACAGCCCATGGGGCTACATATGCCCCATCCCTGAAAGCCTGAGAGAGAATCGACCGCCATATTTACAGTTCCCTCTCTTGCTGTAGGATTTTTTGTCCAAATTGCTCCTGCCGACATCCCGGAAGCTTTTACTACTGAAACCGACCGCCTGATTATTATCGTACAAGAATATTGAGGATAGAATATCGAAACGTATCGGCATATAGGGAAGTGCAGATTTACTATTACAGAAACAACCCTGGAAAGCAGGTGTTTCTTTTGAAGTGCAAAATAGCAATGACTATTTTACTGCCTGGTTCCTCCATGCCCTTCATGGTAGACCTTGACAAGACACCTGTGTCAGAATCCCTGTCCAAGGCATTGTTGGGTTTCTGGTGCTAACTGCTATATGCCGCCCCAAAGCCTAACATTTCTGCCACCTCTAAATGAGGCATGGAACCCCGAATGTATCAGAGCAGGACATCAGCCATTTACAATGATTGTCCCGTTTCTACTAAACCCCTAAATAACCCATTGATGTTGTCTTTAAGAAATAGGTCTCCATTACACTTTCAGAAAAGTTTGAGATCGGTGGGGTTTCCAAAGACATTTTAATTTTATATATTTATATAGAATTCCTACATGGACTGCTTTTCTCATTTGAAAGTGTAGTGCCACAAAGTAGTATAGTTACAGGTCACTATGAGCTACCTAGGGATTTATTAGATTTCATAATGATGGGAGATTTTAATTCATTTATTTTGCTAGTCAACGAGCATTAGACCTGGCACACTAATTTGGCTGAAACTGGAGCTATCCAAGCTCAGCAAACTTTCAATAAGTTCTGAAGTCTGTATCAGTTGGAACATATCAAAGCTTTACTGAACAAAAGGTCGAAAGCTCACAAACACAACCGCCGGTGTGGACAGGCACTGTATTCAACACCTGCCTCACTAGTTATATGCATATTATGTACCTTAAGATGGTGCTTACCAGATGTGGCACAAACTGTCCTAGAATTTGAAAAAAACATGACTACACAGCCAAAAAGAGAAAGCTGTACATGATCATCGTTGTCATAACTGATTTAAAAGTCCTACTTCCAGTACAAAATAGGCGACGCCACGTGGTGTAACCTCACCACTTCAGTCCCAATATTACATAGCCAGTGGTCAGGCACTTCTGTCACTTCCTGAGTGGTTTATGTACATGCTTAGTCATCTGTATAAATCTTTGGACAAGATGGAGAGCTAATCAGATCATCCACCTCTTTTAATTTGCCTTCTAGGACACAAAACAGAACGGGCCACTGCGCATGCATACCTAGATGCACACTAGACCCGGCAAGACGCATCGAAACATGCACCCACTCTCTGACAACTGTGACCACGTTCTACCCCGAAAGACAACTTACACGTAGCTTTGCCCCACCTTGTGGTGTCCCAAAACCCAAAAGAAGTTTGAAAAAGTCAAAACAGGTCAAAATAAAGAAGCAAAATTGAAAATGTAAAAACTATTTCTATTTTTGATTTTGAATTAAACAATTATTTCAATATTTTTAACATTTGTTTGGTGCCTACCTATTTTTGTGTATTGTTTTGAGGTTCATATCTTAGAAATTGCTTAGACCGGGGATCCCCGACTTCCAGTAATGACTCGGTGGGGGTAATGATTCAGGAGGAGGTCCACAAAAGTCCACTTCGAGTAAATCTAGCTAAATGGTATGAGCCGGAAGAGCATGATTAAAATTGTCTGTCCTTTGAATCGCTAAAGCAAGATATTACCCACGTAGTCCTTGTGTGTAATCAAATAAAAACTGTTAATTTTCGTTTTCTGAGAATTATGTTTCGATGAAATGAAAAGTATGTTATACTAGCTATTCTCACAGTAACGGAGCATCTTTATAATTGTTAAAAAATGTTATTGAATCTTAAGACACTCAGGGGCATATTTCCAAGCTCCTTGCGCAACCCTAGCGTCATTTAAAAAAAAAAAGCTAAGGCTGTGCTAAGGTGGCCTTTTCCCCGCGCCAGATTTACAAAGTGGTGCAATGCTTGCATTGTGCTACTTTGTAAACCCTTGCCTCACATAATGCCTGCGTCATGTATGCAAGGGGGGCGTTCCAACGCAGGGAGACCCAAAAAAAGTCACAGTGAAATCTACAAGATGTCACTGCTCTATTTTCCCTCATTTTGAATGCCTGCCCAAGGCAGGTGTTAAAATGCTGCACCCATAGTAACCTCTGGGCCTCCCTGTGCTTTGCTGCAGTAGTGTCAAATTTGTTGACGCCCGTGCAGCAAAGTGCCACAATAGCGTAAAAAATGTTGACGCTATTGTGCTAAGGACTGCCATGCGCCATATTATAAATACAGCGCAACCATGGTGCCATTAGGTGGTGGTAGAGAGGACGCAAGAAAAGTGGCACATCAGGACCGTTGCACCACTTTCTTGTAAATCTGTCCCTTAGTGGTCTAGTTTCATTTTCTGTGATGCTTTATATACCCTTGGTAGTTTTCATTCTGAGTATAGTGTACTAAATTTTTTACTGCTATTGTTGCAATGGGTACGCCACCTTTTTCAGATTTATTTTGTTATATAAAATGGTTTGTCTATCGCTTTGGGCGGTAAACATGACAACTAGTAAATAATGTTTTTTTGTGCTTGAAGCTGAAGAATATCCCACATAAGACATACGATTCTGGTGTCGTCTAAACCGAGCATCGAATTTCTCAACTATTTATGCAAAGACAGCAGATGGAATTCAGCAGGGAGATGAGCAGTCAGGGTGTTCCAGAGCTTGACAGCTGCCACAAAGAACACCCTGCCACCTAAACCTGCTAATCTGTACTGTGACATTGCCTGTCGATTCCGATTAGGTATGAGGAAAATAGACACGGTTGTAATGTGATATAATAAAATCATGCCACATTGCCACTGAGAATGCCCTCCAATCTGAATTTGCAAGCTTGTACCCTGGTACTGTCACCATGTTTTGATTAGTGAGGAAAGCACACATGGTGGTAATGTTAATTAATAAATATTCTGTCACACTAAACCACTGCAAGTTTATGACACGTATTTAGCTTGTAATATCTTTTAATTACCTTCATAGTGCCTTTCTTACACACAATGAGAGGGCCTACGAGGCCTGAATTAGTGTCTTTAATAGGATCCACTGCTGAATAATATAGCCAGGTCAAACAATCGCCGTCTTCAGAGGTGGGGCCCACATCTTCTGGAATATTCCACACGTAGGTGAATGAATTGCCTGGATTCACGTGAGCGCCAGGTGCTGGGTTTGCATGAACACCTGTCGTACATAAAATATATAAGTACAGGGGAAAGTAAAAGCCAGAGCAGAGGTAATTTTACTGGTTTATATTACATAGGTTTTACTTCTGTGTGTACTGCAGTTTCATTCACAAAGCTGCAATAAAATGGGCTTCCCTGACAAAAAGATACAATGCTTGTTAGAAGACAGTTGTAAACAGAAGTTATTTAACTTGGAAGTGCAAGAATGCGGGTTCGATGAAGAGGAAGGCTTGATCTTGGAGTGATAAAGATTACAGTTAAGTAATTGGACCATTCCCACCTCTTGTGTCTTCCTTGTGACAGTCCTTTGTTAAAGAACTTCCCAAGCGGCATATGGAATTTAGGGAATTTAGATGTAGAAAGCACGCACAGATTACAATACAATGAATTACAAACAAACTGAAAGAAATTCAGTCAAAGTTGTGAACCACAGCAGATTCCCTTCCCAAATAAAGTTGTTGAATAAATTAATTAAATAAAAAAGCAGAGAGTGGAGAATTAAATGTATCCCTTAAAGAGACTACCTAAAACTCTGAACAGAATGCCTTGTCCCAGGTGTGGGGCAAGCTTTACTATTGGCGGATCTGTGAGTATTCAGATGGCCAAATGTAACTAAGTAGGACTCTGTAACCTGAAAACAGTCTAATGAAGCTAGGGAACCTTGATCCACAGAAGCAAGCAGTCAAGGATTGAGTCAAGACCTATGAACCTGCACTTGAATAATCAGGAGGGTGAAAGCCAGGGTCTAAAGAAAATAAAAAGCAGAGAAAGAAAAAGACACCCCTATTTGATGGACCATAGCAAACACAACAAAATGATGGACGGATTGCTGAAACTTTTCAGACACTCACCCCCAGTCTAGAGATCTTGGTTAAATCCATTGTTCTTCTGCTCACCATGCCACCCTAGTTTGGACCCAGCCATATGAAGGATAAACTCCCAATTAACACTTCTGGATTTCTTTCCTCCTCCACCCCTCCATTACTCCAGTCAATCTAACTAACAAACTCTCATATCCGCAACTCAAATTAACTCATAATAATACTAAAACTGTACTCCTTATTAAATTATACTAATCCATCACTAATTCTTGTTTTGGGTACCGGAGTAGCGTGCTACTCATCGAAAAGCGCTTCGACGCCTTGTCAGGGGTAGTAAGCGCTATATAAATACGATTACAATTACAATTACAATATGCAAATCAGTCTTGCTCACTGTGCCACTGGTTTCAAGATAGCCTGGCTGATAAGAGGTGATACCTGAAACTGGTCCCAGGATGCTTGTTTCTGGTTGAGGGAGAACCTGGTCTGGCAGTTCGGGCTGAACTGTTCCCACGGGGAGCAGGGTTAAGACTGATCTGCATATGGCTGGGTCCAAGCTGGGGTGGCATGGTGAGCAAAAGAACAAAGGTTTTACCGAGATCTGTGACTAGGGGTGAGTATTTGAAAAGTTTCAGCACTCAGCCCATCAACCTTTTGTGTTACCCCTATATCATGGACCAGTCTACAAAACAGATTGGGAACACAATCAACAAAACACACAACTCAATGATGCTATAAACCACCAATATCAATACTGAAATCATCCTGCTGATGCAATGGTGGCCGCAGATTGAGCCTGAAAGGCTTACAGCAGATGCCAATTGGGAAAATGGGTAAACAGGCAATGACTTATGAAACCTTTCAAAATGGATCACAAAACTTGACGTGATGTGAAGAAAACTATAAAAAATTCGGGCAACAGAGCACAGTAACTTTGTTCACCTTCTTGCTTGAGCTTGTCACCCGAAAATGGTCTTTTAAAGGACTTTGATATTTCTCTTCAGAGGTGTCTTGTTGCATTCTGAGTACTTAATTTAATCGCCGCGCACAGCAGCGGCGGCTCCTTCGCTATGGCAGCTGCAAATTAAAAAATCTGAAAACGATAATAAACAATGTTTATGAGCATTTTTATTTTTCAAGGGGTGGGGCCATAGGGATGACGAGCTTTGAGAGGAGTGGTGTGCACTCCCCTCAGTGTGCATGTGTGTTTGGCCGGCCATCTCGGGCCAGTCAAACACACATGCACACTGTGCTTTCTCCAACCCGGCACTGTGTTGCCATGCTAGAGACAGCAGGCAGCGGGTCCCCAGTCTGCCTCGGAGTGCCAAGCCAGGGTGCCCCGGCCAATCCTAATGCTGTTTTCATGCTGCCAGCAGCATGAGAACAACATTAGGATTGGCCACAGGGCAGGCTGGGAGCCCCTGCCTGCTGCGAGTGAGGACCAAGGTGTGGCTCTGTGGAGGCGGTGAGTAAGGTACGTTTTTTTTTTCTTCATTAATTTTTTAATATGTAATGTTTTTTTGTGCCCCTGCCCTGCCGCTTTGACAAAACCGGAGCAATCCCTGCCACCTAGCACTTGTCTTGTACAAGAGAGAGTTTCTAAAGGTAATATTTCATGGATTAACCTCTGTACTTGGTAGATGCAGTTGGACCCAAACTGTAAGTGCAATCATAGTGGAATTCAAACAGGTTTAACATTAATGGAAGACATAAAGACATTTCACATTCAAATGCCATACTATTCCTTATAAGATGCGCTGTGGCGGTAGACTGACACATTTGTTAATATCTGATCACGTATCGCTCAGGTTGGCATCTATCATTTATCAGGGCACAAGGGGGATGACCATCCAGACAAACCCATCTATCACAATTGTAAAAAACGAAAATGACCAATATAGGGGCTCTAAATGTGTATAAATACTGTGTTAAGTTTAATGACATTGTGCTCACCTTCTGCCTTGATCTCGGTGTTGTATAGTGCACCTTCACTGTTCTTGCTGTAGCTCACACCATGGGCCTGGATACTGAAAGGATGGCTAGCCTTGTTTTTAAAAGTCACAATGAGGACATCTCCCACTTCTGCTTCTATAACTGGTCCTGTTAACAAACAAAGCAACCATTAGTTATATATAAATTAGATACAATATTGAATAATCCAGTCCACGTGTTATACTTCCATACAATCATGCAGACAAACAGCTCCCTTGGCTTGTCAGAAGCGTTGGGTGGCTGGGGGAACAGAAAGTTTACGAGGCCACTAAAAGCAGATTGTAATTAGGAAGACAGGTATGTACTCTAGGGAAAGTGAAGTCACGGAATGTCGGCTACCTAATGGTATTACTTTGTTAACTCCATTAGGAAGGAACAAGCCAGGACTTGTGCTTTATTGTTTAAACAGGTTGAGACAGAAGTGTAGGGCTTTTCAGTTATTTACTCGAGGGCAAACATATAATTTAAAATAAAACTGGCATTTTTCAATTATCTTCTCGACAATGATTCATATTAATGTACCCTACGACTATAATGACAACATAGTTCACACACTCCCCCACCCACACACACTTACAATGCACTCCCCCATGAACAGTCTATTGTTGTACTTTGTCCTACATCATGGTTATATATTTCAGTGAGGAGTATCTGTTTGTGGCAATGTGCACTTTATGACTTTACATACCACAGTTCTCTTGCCACAGATAAACCCTGAACCAATTAATGTCCTGCTGCAATAGCTGACCTATACCAATTTAAAGTTCTATATGCCAATCCCTTATCAAATAATTCTGCATCAAAATTGCCTACTTCCACATCATCAGCATCCATGGGATCCAGATTCCATTCTAAGCAGCAACATGTCCAAATTTTCCATGCTCCTCTATACTTTTTCTTTGTACCTGGAGCCCATGACTCATCGAGGAGTTCCGAAGCTTTATCCGAAAGTCCTCTGAATCTCTCTGATCTCCTGATATCCTGCAAACTAGATGGCTGAGAGAACCCTCCTCTACAAGAGGCTGTTCTTCTCTGTCTATAACTTTCAACATTCCTGTATGACATTCTATTAGGAGTGGTATCTCCATTGTCATCTCCAAAACTGTTGGAAACCAAATCTGAGTGTTCCAGGAAAGGGTTACAAGAATTATTTGACAACTCTTTCTCTTCACATGCAGTAAAACCCTCTGAATAAAAGCAAAAGGCGGGAAAGCATAGCCCTTCCTGACTGTTCAATCCTGTGTAAAGGCATCTATCGCAAATGCTTCCGGATCAGGACAGCAACTGTAATAAACTCCTTTTTGGGTAGTCAAGTGAGAAGCAAACAGGTCTATCTCTATAGGACCTAGAGAATTTTCTATCTCCTTGAAAATCTCCCTGTCTAACATCCATTCGCTGTGGTACCTTAAGTAGCTTGAATTCCAATCTGCAATAGAATTCTCCTCTCCTGGCAAGTACTGAGCTAACAATGTTATCTCTTTTTCCTGACATAACTCCCATAGTTCCTTGGCTACGTCTGTTAAAATTTTGATCTGCTTCCACCCAATTTGTTGATATAAGATACTGCTATAACATTGTCCATCCTCAGTAATACCGAACAGCCCTGTAATGTCTCTTTGAAACTCCGTAATGCAAAAAACACCAGATTTAATCTCTAGAAAATGTATGTGTTCTTGCTTCTCTGCCAAGTTTCACCTTCCACCTGTCTCCTGGCATTTGCACACTGCACCCCAACCAAAGGTGCTTGCATCTGAATGTGCTAGATAATCTGGGACTGTTCCAAACACAGCTCTCCCATTCCATGCTCCCAAGTTTTCCGACCACCATGTCAACTCCTCCTTTGCATCTCCTGTCTCCTTGTCACCTTCACCTTGTCTCCATACCATAAGCCTTTTGATAAACCAGAAGTCTTCAATCCCTGAGGCGTCCTTTAATGTAAGAGTCCTTGAAATATAACCTGACTCGAGGAAGATAAGAGACCTGTCACCCTAGCTAAAACCCGCAAAGAAACTTCCTGTTTTACACGTAATTGATTCACTTCTCTTTTTATCAATTTTACTTTTATGCCTGGTACCATGAGCTGCACCTTTACTGTGTCCACAATAAAACCCAAAAATTCTAATTGCTGTTTTGCTTCCAGATTTGATTTCTCCAAATTCACTATGAAGCCCAGTCTCTCTAAAAACCTTATTACCAATTGCAATTGTTTCTCTATAATTTCCTTGTCCTGATTCATGATAAGAATATCCTCTAGATAAGCCACCATTCTTATACCTTGTTCCCTCAAAAGACCCACAATGGGTTTTAACATTTTTGTAAAACACCATGCGGCCGACGAAAGACCAAAATTGAAGACATCTGAACTGGTAAAGAATTCCATTCCATCTGAATTGAAGGAATTTTTGACTTCCTTTTTCTTTTGGGATAGTGAAATAAGTATCCTTCAAATCTAGTTTCACCATCCAATCTTTCTCCTGTAAATATCCCTCAGCATGTGAATCCTCTCCATATGGAAATGCCAGTAAGTCACATACTGATTCACCTGACAAAGGTTGATTACTGGTCTACAACCTTTATCCTTCTTTTTCACTAAGAATAATGTACTTACAAAATACCTTTCCTCTTCCTTAATCTGAATTAAAGCATGTTTCTCTAACATTTGATTTATTTCCTCTCGTACAATATTTCCTGTTCTTCACTGAAATGAAGTTCCCTTGGCTCGCTGTCCTGAAAAGGAACTTTGTCGAACTCTATTCTGAAAACGTTTACAGTATTCCATATTCAACTGTCTTGTATTATCTTTTCCAACTCTTTCTTGAAAAATGTCAACCTTCCTCCCACCTTTAAATGGAAAAAAACAGAAGTAATGTCCATACTCACCTGAAGAGGAAGACAGTTGTCCTCTCCCTCTTGATGATCGGCCTCTGCTTCCTCTACTTCTTTGTGAGTAGAAATGTTTTGTTGTTTGATTTCCACTGTAATTTGTTCTTAGGACACCAAGGAGGGAAGGAATGGTGGCCTTTGGACCATGTTGCTGATTACTTAGAGACAAAGCTACGTAAACAATTAGAAAAAAATGAAAGGAATGTGATGAGGGCAGATTGTTCTAGACCCATCATTGACGATAAGGTATGCCCACCGAATTTAGACCCAGAAATGATTACATATTTATTTAATCTGGGTAAAATTCAGAGGAAAGGACTAGAGGAGCCCTTAAAGCAGTGTCAGGATAACCTGCTTGTCGTGCTTGGGCCATTGTCCAGGATATTTAATATGGTAGAAGATGCTTATTTAAAGGGCAACGACATAGATGTGCATCTGTTAGGTGTTTGGTGTCAGAGAGCCATTTGTTTTTTAGGGAATGCAAATGCAGGACTTTTGGCAGAAAGAAGGAAAACTGTCCTGATGCCTATTAGTCCAAAATTATCTGATATGGCGAATAAGGAGTCCTCAGAGGAGGCTCCTGGCCTACTTTTTGGAGAAGGAATGGTCAAAGCTTTGACAAAATATGTGCATACGTTTACAAGCTTAGATGAAGCTCATTTTTCTATGAGAAGAGTGTTTTCAAATAGTAATTTATATGGACTGGCTGGTAGGAGGGGGTAACTTACCAGCCGAGTAGGTTTTAGACCCCAAAATCAGAACCAAGGAACAGAGGTTCTAGAGAGGAAACCATGGAGGATATCAGTTTTATCCCCAGCGAGGGAGAGTACAGAACCAAGGTAAGTATGCAGATTATTTCTGCTTCTATCCTGACAAGTGTAGGAGGATGCTTATGGTATTTCAAAGAAAATTGGGAGATGATCACTCATGAAGTTTGGGTGTTACAGTAAATACAGGGATATATAATAGAGTTCGATCGAGATCCTGTGCAAGAAGTAGAGCCAAGGGAATTAGAATTTCAAAAGAAGTTGGAACAAATAGTTAAATGTTTCTTGTGGAAAAGAAAGACAAAGGATGGAGGCCAGTGAAAAATCTAAGGAAGTTGAATAAGTTTGTATCTTGCCATCTTTTCAAAATAAAAGCAATTCATCTTTTATGGGATCATTTGCATTAGCAGGATTGGATCGTGAAGCTGGATCTCAAAGATGCCTACTTCACGATTTTTAATGGCCAAAATCAGTCATAGATAGCTGCAGTTCAGATGGAAAAAACTGTTATTTCAGTTTCAGAGTTTACCTTTTGGTGTTGCGCTGGCCCCTTGGTGTTTCACGAAGGTGATGCAGCCGGTAGTAGTTTTTCTCTGAAAAAGAGGTGTAAGGATGATAATTTATTTGGATGATTTATTGATTTTGAATCAGGACATTGAGGAGTTGAAGGAGCATTTAGTCTTTGTGAGGGATTTACTGGAAAATTTAGGTTTTATCATAAATCAGGAGAAATCTGTGTTGATTCCGATGAAGAGAATGGAGTTTTTAGGATTCATAGTAGATACAGAGCTATGTCAGTTACAGCTTCCGGGAAAGAAAGTGAAGAAAATAAAATTGGAAGTTCAGCCATTGATGAAGAAGCAGCAGGTAAGACTGAGAGATTTAGCATACTGGATTGGGCTACTGTCTTCGTCCATTCAGGCTATTTTTCCAGGACCTTTGCACTACAGGGCTTTACAACATTTAAAGATGTTTGGTCTAAGGAAAGGATTGTGGTACCTCTATCTCATGAGGCTCTGGAGTAATTGGTTTGGTGGAAGGAGAACCTGGAAGCGTGGAATGGCCCTGCGCTTTTTGGATCAAAACCGGATTTCATACTAAAGACAGATGCACGCAGTTTCGGTTGGAGAGCTCATTGTGTAGGTTTAGAAACTGGAGGAATGTGGACATCTTTAGAGAAGGAGAAGCACATAAATTGCTTAGAATTGCAGGCTCGGATGTTTGCATTACAAAGTTTCAGGAAAGTTCTGAAAGGCAGATCTGTACTTTTGAAAATTTACCATGTGACAGCATTAAAATATATAAACAAGTTAGGAAGAGCCAGATCCAAGAACTTGCCGGATTTGTCGAAAGAAATGTGGGACTTCTGTTTGGAACACAAAATAAGTTTAAGGGCAGAGTACTGGTCAGGTGTTCAAAATGTTGTAGCAGATTGGAATTCATGTCAGATGAGGGATTACAGTGACTGGAACTTGAGAAAGGATCTATTTGAGGTAATCGCTCAGAATATGGGACATTCAGAGAGAGATTTGTTCACTTCCAAACTAACCTTTCAGTTACCGATCGATGTCAGATGGAGACCGGATCCAGGTGCGTATGCAGTAGATGCGTTTATGCAGGATTGAAAGGAAATGAAAGGTTATGCTTTTCCCGCTTTCTCTATGATTCAGAGAGTGTTGCTACAGGTGAAACTATAGCTATGTCAATTAGTTTTGGTGACGCATTTTTGGAAGACTCAGCTCTGGTTTCCAACTGTAATAGAAATGGCAGTGGAACTATCAATTTTACTAAGCTGTTGCAAAGGTCTATTGTCAGGTGTGGATGGCGAGGAGCATCCTCTAGTGGAATCCAGTTCTCTGAACCATTTAGTATGGAGGATATCAGGCGTTCTAGAGAGTTCATGTTATATGCAGATTGTGAAGGATTTGAATATTGTCATAGCCCTCTTAGAGAATTTGGGTTTTATTGTAAACAGAGAAAAATCTGTACTAACACCTTCCAGATCTCTAGAAGTCTTGGGTTTCACCATAGACACAGTCAATACCCTTCTTTTGCTACCATTAAAGAAGATTGCGATAATTCAGAAAGAGAAAGGTTTGTACTCACACAGGAGAACATTTCATTGAGGGAACTAGCCAGACTTTTAGGTCTCTTATCTTCCTCTATTCAGGCGATCTTTCCTGGCCCTTTACACCACCAGACTTTCAATAGAATAAAAGGCAGAGCCCTTCGGAAAGGATTGTGGTATGGGGGCAAAGTAGCCCTAGGTGGAAAGGCCAAAGCAGAGCTGTCTTGGTGGTTAGAAAACATGGATGCATGGAATGGCAGGGCGATTTTTGGCTGCTCTCCAGATTTTGTAGTGGAATCGGATGCAAGCTCACTTGGTTGGGGTTTTCGCCTTGGTTCACAGGATACTGGTGGGTTGTGGTTGTATGCAGAGAGGTCTATTCATATGAATTATTTAGAGTTAACAGAGGGGCTTTATGCCCTTATGAGTTTCAAAGACTGTTTTTAAGGCAGAGTGGTGTTACTCAAGATACACAATGTTTCTGCCGTTGTGTATATAAATGGTCTAGGTGGGACAAAATCTTCAGATCTTGCAGCTTTAACAAATAAACTTTGGCTATTCTGCTTAGAACACAAGATCAACCTGAGGGCAGAATATTTTCCTGGGTAGGCAAATGTCAATGCAGATTGGAATTCAAGGTTTTTAAGAGACTACAGCGATTGGAAGCTAAACTCAGATTATTTCAAAAGGATAGCAAAGATTTGGGCTCCCCTAAAGTTAGACCTATTTGCGAGCAGATTGACTTATCAAATAGAGAGTTACTTCTGTTTTATGCTGGATCTGGGAGCCCTAGCTGTGAATGCTTTCCTTCAGACATGCAAAGGATCCAATCCTTATGCTTTTCCCCATTTGCAAAGTTTCCGAGAGTTCTACAGAAGGTCCGACAGGGAAGGTGCTATTTTTCTGCGTGGTTCCCAGCGTGTCTGAAATTAGCTTGCAACACTTCTTTCTGGATTCCCACAGAGCAAGGGCTTCTGCTAAACGAGGATGGAGAGGACCACTCTCTGGTTCTGAATTGGACTTTGAACCTCCTTGCCTGGAAGGTATCAGTAGATCAAGATATATGTCATTGGTTTCAGGTAGAGCTGAAGAACTACTGGAGGACTTCTGGGCACCAGGAGCACATAAAAGATATAAAGGAATCTGGAAATCATGGGTTTGTTGGTGCTTGGAAAGGGATCTGGAAGGGGTAAATTTTCTAGTAGAACAATTTGACAGGGCCCTCAGTTATAGAACATTGAACTGTTATAGTTCCGAGATTTCGTCAAAACATAGTTTGGTCAATGGAAGGTCTGTTGGGAAGAACGCTTTGGTCTGCTGAGTGCTTAAAAGCAGTAGATTAAGAAGACCTCCAAGATCAAAATACAAAACTCTTTGGGATTTTAATCTAGTCCTGTCTATGTTTTCCAGTTGGGCAAGCAATAGATATTTAGACTTAAAGAGACTCTCTCTATGAAGATGGCCTCTTTACTTTGTTTGGTGTCTTTGATGAAAAGTGTCGGATGTAAAGGCTTTAGAGGTAAGTAAAGACAAAAATATATTTAATAAAGGGATTACATTGCTGGATAAAAAGACTAGATTTTATCAACTAGAGGGAGTTTTCTTTAATATATGTAAGAGGATTAAATGCATGTCGGAGTCAGTATTTTATCCTTATTTTGAGGAGAAACTAAAATTTTGTGTGGTTGAATGTATAAAAGAATACGAACGAAGGATGGAACAATTTAGGGTGGATGGTGTCACTCAGTTATTGATCTCACATGTGAAACCATATAGAGTTGTTTCAGCAGTTACAATTGCTCAATGAGTAAAGAATGTTAATATAGAAGCAGGTGTGGATGTGGAAAAATGTAAATCTCATTTGTTAAGAGGGGCTATGTCCTCACAAGTTTGTTATAAAGGAGGTAGATTAGAGGAGATTTTGAAGGTAGCAGATTGGTCTAATTCTGAGATATTCAGAAGATTTTATTTCAAACCTTTAGAGCATGTCTCTAGCTGTGTGTTAAGGAGCTTTAAACATGCTTATTGCTAGTCTCCTGTCCTGCCATAAAATGTTGATTCTCATAGTTTTAATTTTTAGATAATCGTGATTTTATTAAAGACAAGGAGGCTAGCATTATCCCGCCCCCCCCCCCTTTCCTTGGAGGGAGGAAAGATACAAAAGAAGAAAGAAGAAAAGGGAGATGGAAAGCAATGGAATAATTGAATGATTAATTGTCATTTTGATTATTTAGTTTGAGACATATGTTAACAGATGTTTAGGTATGTTTTACTTACCAGATTTTATTCTAGAATCAGATACGAGCCTATGAGGCTGGGGTGCACCCTTGAATGCACAGGAGACAAGTGGGTTATGGGCGAAAACAGAGAGATTACACCACATAAACTATTCAGAGTCAACTGCTGGTCTTTATGCCCTAATGAGTTTCAGGCACTCTCTACAACGGAGAACAGTTCTATTGAAAATGGACAATGTCTCTGCAGTTGCCTATGTAAATCGTTTGGGAGGAACGAGTTCTATAGACCTGTCATCCTTGGCCAAGAAGCTTTGGATTTTCTGTTTGGAACACAAAATCAATTTACAGACAGAATATCTGCCTGGGAGAGCAAATGTGTTTGCAGATTGGAACTCATGATTTTTGAAGGATTACAGCAATTGGAAGCTAAACAAAGCTTGCTTCAACAAAATCTACCAATGCTTGGGTCCCTTAAAGATAGATCTGTTCACAAGCAGACTGACATCTCAATTAAAGAAATGCTACAGTTGGATGCCAGATCCAGGGGCTCTAGATGTGAATGCCTTCCTTCAGAAATGGAAGGGAGAAAATGTGTATGCTTTTACCCCCTTCGCTATGATTCAGAGGGTTCTCCAGAAAGTAAGGAAAGAAGAATGTTCCCTTATTCTAGTAACTCCATTTTGGGCATTACAGCTATGGTTGTCAATGACTTTGGCACTCGCCTGCAACATCCCTTATTTTCATCCTGCTACGGAGGGTGTTCTCAAAGATGTAGATAGGAAGGAATGTCCTTTAGTACAGTCAGGGACTTTGGGCCATATTTATACTTTTCGACGCACAACTGCGCCAACGCAGTTGTGCGTCAAAAAAGTTAACGCCGGCTAACGCCATTCTGAAGCGCCATGCGGGCGCCGTATTTATTCAATGACGTTAGCCGGCGTTAGCCGGCGGCGCTGCCTGGTGTGCGTAAAAAAAAATGACGTACACCAGGCAGCGCCGGCGTAGGGGAATATGGAGCTTGGGCGCCAAAAAATGGGGCAAGTCAGGCTGAGGCAAAATTATCGCCTCAACCCGATTTGCGCCATTTTTTTCGACTCCCAACCCCCATTGAAATGACTCCTGTCTTAGCAAAGACAGGAGTCATGCCCCCTTGCCCAATGGCCATGCCCAGGGGACTTATGTCCCCTGGGCATGGCCATTGGGCATAGTGGCATGTAGGGGGGCACAAATCAGGCCCCCCTATGCCACAAAAAAAAAAAAAAAAATACTTACCTGAACTTACCTTATGTTCCCTGGGATGGGTCCCTCCATCCATGGGCGTCCTCCTGGGGTGGGCAAGGGTGGCAGGGGGGGTCCCTGGGGGCATGGGATGGCACCTCTGGGCTCCTTCCGAGCCCACAGGTCCCTTAACGCCTGCCCTGACCAGGCGCTAAAAAACAACGCAAAAGCGGCTGGACGTCATTTTTTTGGACCCGCCCACTCCCGGGTGTGATTTTTGCCCGGGAGTGTAAATACGGCGCACATGCCTCGGAGTCAATTTTTTAGACGGGAACGCCTACCTTGCATATCATTAACGCAAAGTAGGTGTCCACGCTAAAAAATGACGCAAACTCCATGGACTTTGGCGCTAGACGCGTCTAACGCCAAAGTATAAATATGGAGTTAGTTTTGCGTCGGAATTGCGTCAAAAAAAACAACGCAATTCCGGAGCAAACAGAGTATAAATATGCCCCTTTGAGTCTTCTTGTTTGGAGAATATCAGGAGATCTTCAGAGATGTTCGGCCTTTCAGGAAGAGCTGCAGAACTCCTCAAGGAGTCCTGGGCTCCCGGGACCAGGTGTAGGTACAAGGGAATCTGGAAGACCTGGGTACGTAGGTGCGTGGGAAGGGACTTGGATCCCATGGAGGCTCCTACAGTAGAGATAGTGAATTTCCTAGTGGAGCAATTTGCTAAAAGTCTCAGTTATAGAACCATCAATTCTTATAGCTCTGCAATTTCTGCCGGTTACAGAATGGTAAATGGCAGAAGTATAGGGAAAAATGTCTTGATATGTAAAGTTCTGAAAAGCACCAGATTGAGAAGACCTCCAAAACAGAAGTATTTAGTTTTATGGGATGTTAATGTAGTTTTGAGTTTGTTTTGCTCATGGCCAGGGAATAGATTTTTAGAATTAAAAAGACTCTTGATGAAACTAGTAACTCTACTTTGCCTTATCTATTGCCAAAGAGTATTACATGTTAAAGCTTTGGAGGCAGGTAACTGCTTTTATGAACCCTTTGGTTTGACATTTGAAATAACTAGAAGAACTAAAACTATGTCGGATACAATATTTGAACTATTTTGTCCCTATACCATAAGCCTCTGCGAAGTTCTATCCCTTTTATTCTCTACAGGGCACAATAGTGTAAAGGACCCAGAAAGATTGCTTAAAACATAGAAGAAGAAAGGAGCCCCAGTAATCTTGCTAGCTCCCCTAGGGAAAAGGAATATCTTCTTCGGGTATATCCTATCTCCTTTCTTATCTTGCATTTTTTTTTGGATGGAAGCAGTAAAAGAGATCTGACGGTATCTATTGTGAAACCTAAAAACTCTAAGGAATGTGATGGAATAAGGACAGTCTTTTCTTTGTTCACTATAAAACCCAAATTCGCAAGAAGAGACATAACCGTATCTATATCTTTCAAGACTTGAGATTGACACTAGGACATGATCAGTATATCGTAAATGATCATACGAACACCTCTTACTCTTAGAAAATAAACCACTGCTCTCATCACCTTGGTGAAACACCAAGATGCAGAAGAGAGGCCGAAGGGTAGAGAGCAAAACTGGTAGAGGCGATTCTGCCACATGAAATGAAGGTAAGGCTGGCAACCTTCTGCCATGGGTATAGTGAAATAGGCATCCTTCAAGTCCACTTTCACTAGCCAGTTGTCTTTCAGTAACATGGCCCTCAAAAGATGGATTCCCTCCATCTTGAAGTGCCTGTAAACTAAAAAGCTGTTTAAATTTCTTAAATGTATGATTGGTCTCCAGCCCTGAAAAAGACCTTCCATACCAAGTTCACCTCTATATCTTCCCCTTTTTTTCAGCATAGATACTACTTCCTCGTCCACCACCTTTTGTTGATCTTTTGAGAAAGGAAATTCTCTTGTAGGAACTTTTTGGAAGGGATTTTTGGCAAATTCTATTTTGAAACCTCCTACAGTATTCAAAACCCAGGGCTCTTGGGTTATGGTCGCCAAAACATGGATAAAATTCTTCAAACGTCCTCCCACTCTTTTCCGGGAAGAAGAAAGAAGAGAAGTGTTTGTACTCACCGTGATAATTCAATGAGTATGGCCTTCTCGTTTTGCCTCCTCTGGAACGCTGAAAGTGCCCTCTTTGGGGGTAAAAGGCCGCGGGTGTCGGTGATTGAAACCCTCTGCCTCCTTGTCTGTAGTTAACATATTGGGACCTTTGAAAAGATCGGCCAGCAGAAAGTCCCCTTCTGCTGGCCCCAGCAAAAACACTTGAGTTAAAAACTTTTTGTATATTTGTTTGGGCTTTGTCCAGGGCAGTGAATGTCGTTACATACTTGCCCAGTGATTTAACCATATCTTCTCCAAATAGAAGGCCTCCTGGGTTCTCTGAGGCCTTCTTCCCTGCCAAATCCCCCAATTTGGGGTTTCTCCTCATGAGGACTGCTTTCCGCCTCTCAGCGTTTTATGTAGCATTGGCATTTCCCCAAAAAATCATTGCGCGTTGGCTCCAGCCACGTATAAGTTCTAAATCTAGCGGAATTCCCTTCAGGCATGCCGCTTCTGAGATATCTATAATTCTAGCAAGGGGGGCAATTATGTCCAGGAGGTGATCTTGACAGTATTTGGGTGTTTTTTTAATTCCTTTTCTTGGATCCCTGCCCATCTTAAACAGACAGACCTTGTCCTGTATTATCGGTCTGGAGCTTTCTGCTTAAAGCAAATTCCTAACCTCCCTTTCAAGGGGGCACAAGATCCATTTCTTCATAAATTTACCCACATGCTCAAGTGACACCCACTCGGCTCTCATTGGGTGCTTAATGTTGTGAGACCAAAACATCTCCTCTCCAAGACAGTTTTTAATAAGGTCTTTGTAACAGGAAGGAATAGTATCTTCCTCAAAGAGATCCTTTTCAACAGTGAGCCCCTTAACCAGATCCAGGACATATTTGTCGAGCATGTCTATGTCCTCTGCATCGTTTTCCATAAAGTCTGTTTCCTGTAAATCAAAGCTTCCTGATGCTGAAAGGCATTCCAAATCCATTGTGTCGCAAAGGACACCATTCCTGGTTGTACTGCATAGGGCACCCATCTTTCTTGAGGTGCTTTGACCTCCCATGTTATTTAAGGTGGTTCGATCTCTCATAGTACTTGAGGTGCTTTGATCTCCCAATAAGACTGTTGGGTCTGAACCTTCCTTAAAGTGTTTTTTTCTTTTTTTCTTGCCTCCCTGGTTTCCAGTTGTATTATTTTCCAGATTTGATGACCTCTCCATCCCTGAGGTCCTACTATCCCTTTTTCTGGAAAGAAGTGGTCAATTGTCTCACATACGCAATTGTGCATTTCAGCCTGAATTCATTTCTGTATAATTTCCTCACTCTGTCGTCTGACATTATGAATTATGCATTCAAAGAGTTTTAAATGTTCATATTTATAATAATATATATACATATTAATATAACTGGTAATTTTCATGCAATTTCTGTGTAAAATGGATGGGATATTCTTATATCCTGGTAATGTGCACACAGATGTCCTACAGCTGTTCCCCAGAGGAGCTTCAAACTGCCAACTGACATCCTTATTGGCAGTTGAAGCAAAACAGTAAGGCCCAAACTGAAATGGAGGGCGCACTCTTGAGCATCTTGGGATAGAGGGACTGTATCTGCATACCAAAGACCCTTCCTCAAACCTATCGTCTTCAGTCTCTGTAGAGCCATGTAATGCAAAGGACCTGGAGAAACAGCTTGAATGGAAGAAGACAAGAGTCCTATCACTCTTGCTAGATCCCTCAGGGTCACCATTTCCTTTGTAAGCACATGGCCCACTTCTTTTTTTATCTTCACATTTTTTCCTGAGGTAGACAAAGTTGGGTTTGATTGGTATTTACCTGAAAACTCCTGAGGTCATGGCTGTACTGTTTTAAAGGCGGGTCCCTAAGTCCCACTCCCTTTTCCTAGCCACAGTGGTCATTTCCAATTCACCCTAGATGACATTCAAGTAAAGACCTTCTAGAAGTCTGAGTCTCATCAGTCCCACTCTGACTTTTCCTTAAAATCAAGTGACAAATGCTTTATCAGGCAGGCAAGTTCCCCCAGGCTGTCTGGTCCATCAATCAGTCTTACCAGCATCAGCATCATCAGAGCGACCGGAGTCTCTGATGTGCTCCCTTTGCGGGCGCTAAAGTTACAGAGGCTGCCTTTGGTAAATCTTTCACAGGTTTCCCGGATGGGGCTCCGATAAGTTGTCCTTGAGTTCCTAACACTTGGTCCTGCCATGGATGCATCTGGGAGGTTCCAGATGCTCCTCTGATGCTGGTTAATTTTTGGGATCCTCCCTACAGGTGGGTGCAACACTCCTGGTGCTAGTCCTCAGTCACTGTCCTATCTCCAATGATGATCTCAACCAGACCATGCTCCTCTGCTTTTCCAGGTGGCAACCCATAGCATACGGGGTCACTGTTCCTCCTCTTCACAAGGGTTACGGTTTGATCAACACAGCAGGCTTTTTCATGTGACCCCTCATGCCATATGGGGTTGCCAACATGGTTCCACACATGGGCTATGGCTAGTTTGACAAGGCAGCAAACTCACTCCACATTGGCCCCACTTGTCCTACGTGCTCACCAACTTGGTGCCTGAATGATCTGATCAGTGCAGCAGTGGTCGTGGCTCACTTCACGGCAGTCCGCCGCTGCCTTACAGGGATCACATACGTTTCCCTTCACATGGGCTATGACCCGATAGGTGCAGCAGCCATCTTATCAAATCTCGTTATGGGAATCCAGTCACCAGGATTCCGCACTGGACCTCACTCCCGCCTCTTCCTCACAGGGCACACTGTCTTGACACGAAGAAGAAAAAGTTGGTGCTCCAGGCTCCAAGGGCAGGTGATCTTGGATTTCCTTGGTGATTTCCCTCTCCCAGCTCTGAGACTTGCAAGTACTGACCCCCAGTCCTGGTCACAGGCAGAAGTCTTGCAGAGCTTCTCGCACAGCCCGACTAGCTTCTTGATGGTTAACAATGTTGGGGCTCTCGTACTTTCCATTTTATAGTCTATTTCCAGACGCTTTGGGGGTCATTCTAACCCCGGCGGGCGGCGGTTGCCGCCCGCCTGGCGGGAACTGCCATTTGGCCGCACCGCGGTCAAAAGACCGCTGGTGCAATTACAACTTTCCCGCTGGGCTGGCGGGCGCTACCCAAGGTAGCGCCCGCCGGCCCAGCGGGAAAGAGACCTGCAACACTGAAGCCGGCTCCGAATGGAGCCGGCGGTGTTGCAGGCGTGCGATGGGTGCAGTTGCACCCGTCGCGCTTTTCACTGTCTGCTAGGCAGACAGTGAAAAGCATGCTGGGGCCCCATGCCAGCGGCATGGGCAGTGCAGGGGCCCCAGGACATCCGTTCCCGCCATCCTCTTCCTGGCGGTGAAAACCGCCAGAAACAGGCTGGCGGGAAGGGGGTCGGAATCCCCATGGAGGATTAGCCCAGCCGGGGGAAATCCGGCGGGAAACCGCCGGACCCAGTTTTCTGACCGCGGCGTCAGAATGGGCAGGGAAGCACCGCCAGCCTGTTGGCGGTGCTTCCGTCATCCGCGGCCCTGGCGGTCTTTGACCGCCAGGGTCGGAATGACCCCCTAAATGTGATTTAGACTCTGAGTTTTGAAATTTATTTAGGGGGTCGGCTTCCTTTCGAAGTGCTCTCTCCTCTGCCCTGCCCTTCCCTCAGAAGGATGTCTGTCACATAACTCCAAATCTGATAGCCCCACAACACAGGACATGGAAGTGACAAGAATTTCCCAACTGGTTGTCTGACACTGTGGTAAGCGTATCAAATGGTTTCCCCAGGGCCTGAGCCCTACTCTTTATGATTCCCTTATCAGTCACATCTTCTTCCTGTGACCTCTTTCTGAATCAAAGAGCACCCTTTGAAGAGTACTAGATAGCCTGTTTCTCTGTTCCTCGAATGAGTTGCATCCAGCTCACAGAATACAGCAATACAAAAATCTGTCTGAAGGGTTTCATCCCACCGGGCTGAAGTTCGCCATGCTTGCCCCACATAAAGACAGTACCAGAAATGCCATGCAGCGCAGGGAGTGCTGCACCATCTTCATCTTTGTAGCATATTAGTATCTTAAAACCAAGTGGTATGACTTTTGGATGTTTTGTTTCTGGCAAAACGGAAGGGGGCTAGCAACATAGGGAAGAAGGAGGAGATAGGGCAGACGGGGCAAAAAACAAGGAAGGTGTGGGAGTGGGTAGACTTGACAAGTAACAACCCAGGAGGGGTGTGGGGGCGGGGCAAGCAACAGTGTAGGAGAGGGAAGTAAGAAAGTAACTTCGGGGAGTGTGAAAAATGGACTGCAAACGCACATGCAGTATTTTAGAGTGCAACACAAAAAAGAACCTCAAGAAGTACACAGTCAGTGGAAGGACACTGATGGTGGCCAGGTATCTGTACTTTGTCCATTCTCCATGGAACATACAAAATTATGAAGAGAAAGTGAACCTAGGATTTGTTGACCAATGAGAAGCAAGGAAATGAGAGTGGAATCCACGCCAATGGAGTAGCACAATTTAGATTCCATCCTTTACACGTCACCATTGCACAAAATACACATTTACATTTGATGTTATATTTACTGTGTGCCTTAATAAAATATACGCATTAATGAAATGTAGCCACAGAAAGACTTGGGTGGTCATTACAACCCTGGCGGTCGGTGTTAAAGAGGCAGTAAGACCGCTGGTAAAATTTTTGCAATTACGACCGTGGCGGAAACCGCCAACAAAGACAGACACTTTGACACTCCGACCGCCACGGCGGTACAAACAAACAGCGTGGCGGTCACCGCAAACAGACAGGCGAAGGACAAAGTACCGCCCACAGTATCACAACAGGCCAATCCGCCACCTTTTCCGGGGCGGATTCACCGCAGATAAAAACACAGCGGAAACAGGATTCCGAAGGGAAAACGCTCACCTCTACACACCCCACGAGGAACTAGGACACCATGGACCCGGAACTCCAAATTCTCCCTACGATAGTCTTCCTGCTCCTCTGCCAGGAGCACGAACGCTGGCGGCGAAGACCACGGTGAGTTCTGCACCTACAACACAGGGGAGGGGGGAGGGAAAAAACAGGGGGACACACACGCAACACCCCCACCCTCACCCACCACAACACACACGCTAATACATATTGATATATCACAGTTACACCCCCCAACCCCCACAGAAGAATGCAAAGACAATAGAAAATGAGTGTAACCATTGTAATAAATTAAAATCAAGTAGGCAAAAATGCATATATACACCATTAACAAAATATACACCAAGCATAGTAGTCCAGGTAGTGCTCCAATTAAGTCCGTGGAACACTGGGCCCACACGGTATGGGCGAGGCCCACCCAAGATCCCCGACCATGACGGAGGGAACACTGCAGGAGCATCAGAGAGCAACAAAACAGGCACCTCAGGGGGAGAGAAAGGGGGGGGCACCTCAGCCGGTTGAGTGCAGCACGCCAAATCCACGAGAGGGCCACATGCCCACTGTTCAATCCTGGGGAGTGCAACGCCACAGTCTCTCAAGTTTATACAGTGGGTGGGTTGCCCACTGTTCCATCCTGGGGAGTGCAAAGCCACAGTCTCTCAAGTCTCTACAGTGGGTGGGTTGCCCACTGTTCCATCCTGGGGAGTGCAAAGCCACAGTCTCTCAAGTCTCTACAGTGGGTGGGTTGCCCACTGTTCCATCCTGGGGAGTTCAAAGCCACAGTCTCTCAAGTGGATAACAGTCTCCACTGGTTCTGGAGGGGGCATGGTGCCCAGAGTGCTTCATCCTGCTAAGGACAGAGGTAGTGGATAGATCTCTCCACTGGTTCTGGAGGGGGCATGGTGCCCAGAATGCTTCATCCTGCTAAGGACAGAGGTAGTGGATAGATCTCTCCACTGGTTCTGGAGGGGGCATGGTTCCCAGAGTGCTTCATTCTACCAGTGACGGACTCAGTAGCATCAGTGCCCTTGGCGCTCATGGGCCAGTGTTGCTTGAGACGGCGGTGCCCTGTTCAGCGGTGCTTGAGACGGCGGTGCCCTGTTCAGCGGTGCTTGAGACGGCGATGCCCTGTTCAGCAGTGCTTGGAGCAGTGGTCTCCTTTGCAGTGACTCAGCTGCTGGCGGTCCTTCATGGCCCAGCGGGGCTTTTGCTGGCGGTCTTTCATGGCCCAGCGGGGCTTGTGCTGGCGGTCCTCTCTGTCCCAGCGGGGCTGGTGCTGGCGGTCCTCTCTGTCCCAGCGGGGCTTGTGCTGGCGGTCCTTCATGTCCCAGCAGGGCTTGTGCTGGCGGTCCTCTCTGTCCCAGCGGGGCTTTTGCTGGCGGTCCTTCATGGCCCAGCGGGGCTTGTGCTGGCGGTCCTCTCTGTCCCAGCGGGGCTTGTGCTGGCGGTCCTTTATGGCCCAGCGGGGCTTGTGCTGGCGGTCCTCTCTGTCCCAGCGGGGCTTTTGCTGGCGGTCCTTCATGGCCCAGCGAGGCTTGTGCTGGCGGTCCTCTCTGTCCCAGCGGGGCAGGTGCTGGTGGTCCTCTCAGTCCCAGCGGGGCTTGTGATGGCGGTCCTTCATGGCCCAGCGGGGCTTGTGCTGGCGGTCCTCTCTGTCCCAGCCGGGCTTTTACTGGTGGTCCTTCATTGCCCAGCGGGGCTTGTGCTGGCGGTCCACTCTGTCCCAGCGGGGCTTTTGCTGGCGTTCCTCTCTGTCCCAGCGGGGCTGGTGTTGGCGGTGGCCTCCTGGGCAGCAGGGCTGGTGGCGGTGGCCTCCTGGGCAGCTGTGGCCTCCTGGGCAGCAGGGCAGGTGGCAGTGGCCTCCTGGTCAGCTGGGCTGGTGCTGGCGGTGGCCTCCTGGGCAGCTGGGCAGGTGCTGGCGGTGGCATCCTGGGCAGCTGGGCAGGTGCTGGCGGTGGCCTCCTGGGCAGCTGGGCTGGTGGCGGTGGCCTCATGGCTAGCAGGGCTGGTGGCGGTGGCCTCCTGGGCAGCGGGGATGATGGCGGTCTTCTCCGCCGTGCTGCTCTTCCCAGATTTGCTGAGTTTCTTGTGCCCCTTCACCACCTCGGAAGGTGTTGCAGCTGACTCCACACTCCCACCTGTACCCCTGGGAGTGGCTTTGGTGGCTGGAGTCTTCCCCCTCTCCAGCCGGGCACTGGCCAACTACTGATGCTTCACAGGTTGGGGACTGTCTGTGCTGTGGCTCTGTGCCACACTGGCTGCCCTGGTGGCCGGTGCACTCCAGATTCCGGTGACTACAGGCACCACTGGTCCCGGAGATGTTGTGGCTGAGGTGCTAGTTCGGGACCTAGGAGACGGACGGGGTGGGGGAGGTGTGGGAAAGAGGTCAAGGATGGACAGGAAAAGTTTTTGGGGAACACTGGGACGGGTAGCTGGAGGGGGTTTGGGAGTGGAGGAAGAGGTTGTGGTTGTGGTTGTAGGAGGTGTTCGTTTGCTGAATTTGGGTGAAGGTGCATGGGCTGGAGGCTGTCGTGAGGTGGATGTCTGTTGGGTGGATGTGTGCCTGCGTTTGTGTATCTTGGGAGGGGGCGTCACAGACACACTGGGAGAGGACACAGGGGACGTGTGAATGGTAGTGGGGTGGTGACTGCACGTGAGCGGGTGTGGTGGTGGGTGTGCTGGTGATGGTAGTAGTGGCTGTAGAGGTAGTGCATGCAGGTGTGAGTGTAGACGAGACTGGGAGGGAGGAGGGAGACGAGGAGGAGGGGGACACAGTGGAGGCAGTGGATGTTGTTGTGTCTGCATGTGTGTGATGCTTGCATGAGTGCCTGTGGGATGTGTGGTGCTTATGTTTGACTGAGCTTCCCTTGTGTGTTGACGTGTGTGCATGCTGGTCTGTAGGTGTGCTTGTGATAGGCTGGGGTACAGGGGATTGGGTCTGGGTGGAGGAAGTTTGAGGGGGGAGGCTAGAGACGGGGATAATGGCTGCCATCAGTGCTGAGGCCAGAGTCTGAAAAGCTCGCTGAAGGGCCACCTGACCAGAATGAATGCCCTCCAGGAATGCATTTGTTTGTTGCAACTGCCTTTCTACACCCTGGATGGCATTCAAAATGGTAGACTGCCCAACAGTGAGGGACCTGAGGAGGTCAATGGCCTCCTCACTGAGGGCAGCAGGGGTGACTGGGGCAGGGCCTGAGGTGCCTGGGGCGAAGGTGATGCCCACCCTCCCGGGTGAGCGGGCACGGGGCAAAGGCTGAGGGGCTGCTCGGAGGGCGGTGCTGGAAAGGGGGGGTGGCGGCTGTCCCTTTAGATGGGGGGGGCACAGATGTTGCCGCCACCACAAGGGAGCTCCTAACAGAGGACGAGCCTGTGTCACTGGTGTCAGCTCCTGTCCCCGCTGTGGAGCTCCCCTCGCCCTCCGTCCCACTGGTGAAGTCCGATTCCATAGTGTGGCCCTCCATGGCCATGTGGGATGCAGCCCCCTCGTGCTCCGGTGCCACTGCTCCTCCGCCTGATGATGCTAATGCACACAAGAACAGGGAGACCACAAAAAGGGGGTGACGACAGAAGAAAGACATGTTGAGTGCATGCATTACCGCTACAGTTGGCGGGCACGACAGACACAGAAGCCCCCTGCCCTACGCCGCGCTCTTGGGCTCCACTGTTCAATTCCTGGGAAATGGCTTACTAGGCTATGGACAACATCTGCACACATGGATGACACAGGGGCATGACTAGGTGTACTTGGCACTCTACAGAGGTGCGGTGGGGTGCCACATGGCCTGCCTTACAGAGGGACCTTGCCTACGGAACTCGCCCTGGCCTAGGGAAACCCACAGCCCACCTCGCCCACCCAGACACCTCCACTGCGCACAAAATCAGCAGAATTAAAGTGTACTCACCCCCTTGTGTCTGCTGTGATGCCCTCAAGCGCCCATCCAACTCCGGGTATGCCACCGCCAGGATCCTGAACATCAGGGGGGTCATGGTGCGACGGGCACCCCTCCCACGCTGGGAGGCCATCCCCAGCTGAGCCTCCGCCGTCTTCTTGCTCCAGCGGCGAATGTCCTCCCATCTTTTACGGCAGTGGGTGCTCCGTCTGTGGTAGACCCCCAGGGTCCGGACGTCCTTGGCGATGGCACGCCAAATATATTTTTTCTGGTGGGCGCTGATCTACATGAATTGTATAGGGGGAAGAGAAAGTTATTACCAACTGCACCGTCAAAGTGATTGGCCCCCATCCCTACCCTTGCCATGTGGCAAAAGCACTCACCATTGTTTCATGCACGCGCACTCTCCCCCCTTCCTTCTTACATCCACCCCTCTCCACACAGGCATAGCCCATACAGCATTCTCCCAGTGTACTTACCTGTTTGTCTGGAGGACCGTAGAGTAGCGTGTACTGGGGAAGACCCCATAAACGAGTTTCTCCAACTCCTCCGATGTGAAGGCAGGGCCCCCTTCCCCGGACACTCGAGCCATTGTCTCTTCTAGACCGAGGTCACAGCAGCTCTTGCAGTGTAGGTCCTCTCCTGTCGAAGATCAGGTATCGAGTGATTGAACAGATAGAAAATGGCGGTCACATCCGCGGCGGTGGGTACCGTCACCGCCGGCGTACATCGTCATTGGTTCCTGGGACCCATAGGGTCCAATGTTAACCAATGCAGCATTGCGCTGCGGTCTTCGACCACCTACCGCAACGGTGTACAACGCCAGCGCAGTTACCTCACATCCCATTGTCCCACTTTACAGGTCAGGCAGCCGCCATTTCAGGGGCCCACATGGCTTCATTTTCAACTGCGTCACACATACCTAGGCTTAGACTCAACACACATACAGGCCACTTTTTAGATTATGAATGGTGTTCTGTGTAAGCTGTGGGTACATACCTCTGAGTTGTTTGACTAGGTGCTCGCTGTTGTCCTTCATAGGCACTGTCCGCTGGGACATGTGAGGAGATGGCGGCATCCTCCGGTGTACCGACCGTTGGTGGACCTGTCGACAATGGAGGAAAGACATGTTATCATCACATACAGGCTTGACTGTGCCACAATCCAGGAACTGTGTACCCAGGAGCCAGACCTGATGTCAGCTATCCGCCATCCCACAGGAATCCCCCCTCAAGTGCAGGTGCTGTCAGTGCTCCATTTCCTTGCAAGTGGGTCATTTCAAACTACAGTGGCCATCGCATCAGGGATGTCCCAGCCTATGTTTTCCAACGTGTTGTCCAGAGTGTTGTCTGCCCTGCTGAAACACATGCGGAGCTACATCGTTTTCCCTCAGGTGGAGGATTTGCCTACAGTGAAAGGTGATTTCTATGCCCTGGGACATATCCCCAACATCATAGGTGCCATTGATGGGACACATGTGGCTTTGGTACCCCACCACAGGAGTGAACAGGTGTACAGAAACCGGAAGAGTTATCATTCCATGAATGTACAGATGGCATGTTTGGCAGACCAGTACATCTCCCAGGTGAATGCCATGTTCCCTGGCTCAGTGCATGACGCCTACATCCTGCGGAGTAGCAGCATCCCTTATGTGATGGGTCAACTCTAGAGGCACTGTGTGTGGCTATTAGGTGAGCACCTGGAAGCTAGTCAGTGGGAATGGTTGTCTGGGTCTGGGGATATCCCTCCAGGTTAGTGTGTGACTAACAGTTGTCCCTCGCCATTTGCAGGTGACTCTGGTTACCCCAACCTGTCAGGGCTACTGACCCCAGTGAGGAATCCCATGGCAAGGGTAGAGGAACGCTACAATGAGGCCCATGAGTGAACTAGGAGGGTGATCGTGCGGACCTTCGGCCTCCTGAAGGCCAAGTTCAGGTGCCTCCATATGACAGGTGGATCCCTATTCTACTCACCAAAGAAGGTGTGCCAGATCATCGTGGCCTGCTGTATGCTTCACAACTTGGCTTTGCGACGACAGGTGCCTTTTCTGCAGGAGGATGGTCCAGATGGCGGTGTTGTTGCAGCTGTGGAGCCTGTGGACAGTGAAGATGAGGAAGCAAAGGAAGAAGACATGGACAACAGGGACTCAGTGATCCAGCAATATTTCTAGTGAAACACAGGTAAGAATACAAACCTGCCTACTACATGTACTTAAACACTATTGCCTCTCTACTGTCTGTCGTTTTCACCCAGTGTATGGTCACTGAGTTGTCACTTTCCCTTACGATTTCACAGATCTGGGTCCCACAGTGTGACATCTGCTTTGATTCCTCATAGACTAGAGCTGTGTGACTTAGGTATGTTGACATTACAAATGAAAGAGCTTTTTGCCACAGTTATTGCTAATACAGTATTCCGAAATCACAGACTGACTCCAGATTGTTTTGTGCTTTAAGGGTGTTTTTTTTAGTGCTGAAAATTGGAGGGGGTAGCAAAATGGTGAGGGGTGATGGTGGAGGAATGTCCATGGCAGAGTCCAGTCTATTAGTCTCACAGGTGCATTGCCCAAATGGGCATAGGAAGTGGAGCTGGGGCAGTTTAAGGATGGACAGGGTGACAAAGTGGGACAGTAGGATGACAATCAGGGTGGTCTCATTTCTTGGCGGGGGTCTTGGCATCGTTCTCTGTCTTGTTCCTGGATCTCAGGGACCGTTTGCGAGGTGGTTCTCCCTCTGCAGGGGGTGGGGTGCTGGTGTGGTGGTCCTGTGGTGGTGCCTCCTGTCCTCTAGTGCCGGCAGAGGTGGTGGGCAGTTCATCGTCCAGGCTAGTGTCAGGGGCCCTTGTAGTGCCACAGTGTCCCTCCTGGTGTTGAGTACTTCCTTCAGGACCCCTACGATGGTGCCCAGTGTGGAATTGATGGTTCTGAGTTCCTCCCTGAAGCCCATATACTGTTCCTCCTGCAGGCGCTGGGTCTCCTGAAACTTGGCCAGTACCGTTGCCATCGTCTCCTGGGAGTGGTGGTAGGCTCCCATGATGGGGGAGAGGGCCTCGTGGAGAGTGGGTTCCCTGGGCCTGTCCGCCACCTGTCGCACAGCAGCCCTCCCAGTTCCCCTGTGTTCCTGGGCCTCCATCCCCTGGACCGTGTGCCCACTACCACTGCCCCCAGGTCCCTGTTGTTGTTGGGGTGGTGGGTTAGCCTGGGTTCCCTGTAGTGGTGGACACACTGCTGGTTGACGTGTCCTGGGGACGGAGGTATGGGCCCGCTGGGTGGGTGCTGTGCTGGTGTTTCCAGAGGGGGGAAGCTCTGTGGTGGCCTGTGACTGGGTGTGGGGAACCGACTGTCCCGAGGTCCCCGATGGGCCGGGCTGGTCATCTAGATCCAGTTGGACAGAGGTGCTGTCATCACTGTGGGCCTCTTCTGTTGGTGGTGTGGACATGTGTGGACCCTCCTGTCCGGTGACGTTGGGTAGGGGTCCTGCAGGGGTATAAAAGGATGTTTATTACATCTGTGTGTGCCATGGTGTGCAATGGGTGGGTGACCGTGTACCCCAGTGCTTGCATTCCTGTGTGGGACCTTGTGTGATGATGGTTTAGGGGGGTGGATGGGTATGTGCAGTGGGCATGCTTTAGTGATGGGTGTCCATGCTTTGTTGTTGCATGCAGGGCTTGGGGTTAGGATGTGTGGTTTGTGATGTTGGGACATTTGTGAGGAGTTAGCGTGATGGGGGTGAGGGTGGGGGTATGTGATAGCATGCAGGTAGGGTGGGGGATGTAATAGTTAAGATTTGACTTGCCAGAGTCCATTCCTCCACCTACTCCTGCGAGGCCCTCAGGATGCAGAATCGCCAAGACCTGCTCCTCCCATGTTGTTAGTTGTGGGGGAGGAGGTGGGGGTCAGCCGCCAGTCCGTTGAACCGCCAGGTGGTGTCTTGAGACCACAGAACGCACCTTCCCCCGTAGGTCGTTCCACCTCTTCCTGATGTCCTCCCGATTTCTTGGGTGCTGTCCCACTGTGTTGACCCTGTCCACTATTCTTCGCCATAGCTCCATCTTCCTTGCAATTGAGGTGTGCTGCACCTGTGATCCGAATAGCTGTGGCTCTACCCGGACGAATTCCTCCAAATTGACCCTGAGCTCCTCCTCCGAGAACCTGGGGTGTCGTTGCCGTGCCATGGGGTGGTGTAAGTGATGTGTGGGGTGGTGTGTGGGGTGATAAGTGTGCTGATATGTAGTGGTGTGTAGTGTGTGGTGCGTGGACGTTATGTGGGTGATGGTGTTGTGTGCCTGTGGATACTTGTATTGTTGATGGTGGTGTCTCTCTCTGGCCTTCGTTCGTGATTTGTTGTTGTAAGGGTTTGTGGGTGATGTGAGTGTGTGTTTTATATAGTATTGGGTGTGTGGGAGTGGTGTGTGTATGTGTATCAGGTGTGTGTATTTCGAATTGTCCAATGTGGCTGTGTTTTGTATATGTGTGTGTATTCTGAGCGCGGCGGTGTGTACCGCCAATGGAATACAGCGGTTGAAAGACCGCCTCGTGGATTCGTGTGTCGTGATAGTGTGGGCGTATTTCTGTTGGCGTGATGGTGGAGGTTTTGTTATCGCCAGTTTATCACTGACCTTTGGTTTGGCGGACTTGTGTGTGCGTCTGTATTTTGGCAGATTCCGTGCTGTGGGTCATAATAGCTGTGGCGATTTTCCGTGGCCGCGGCAGTGTGTTGACGGTCTTCTGCACGGCGGTATGCGGCTTTTACCTCCAATGTTGTAATGAGGGCCTTAATCTTCAAAAACATGCATTCAAATGTTCATTTAAAATGCTTACATGTATTCAATATTCACTTTTTACATTTATATTTTAAGTTGCATTTATTGAAGAAACGTGTCCCTATTCACATTTTATATTTATTCAGCAAGTTAACGTGTTCTCTTTATTTGCAGGTGAGTTTCAAGGCTTCGTTAGCTAGAGCAAAGGAGTACTGTGTTATGCCATAGTTGCTGATAGTAATCTTGGCCAGAGTTGTGAAGGTCTAATGAGCAGCTAAAGTCTCCTAATCATCCTGTACCAGGAAGGAGGGCTGTTCAAGTTTACAATAAATGTCCCAGTTCTCTGGGCTGAGAAATTCATTTAATGTGAATGCAGATAACAGATCAGAAGCTGATTGGTTCTTGGAGGGGAGGGGAGGGGGGGAGAAAATAACATTGATGTTGAAGGTTCTGTTTATTTTAATTAACTCTTATGTAGTTAGAAGTTAAGGCAGACTTCCTTTAGACTTCGAGGGACACATACTTCTCTGCTCTCTTATTCTTGCAAGTGTGTAGCTTAATGGTAAACACTTTTTACTTCTTCTGGAAGACTTCAACTTGAGCCTTCATTATGCTGACACCTTCTTGCATTTCCACATTTACTTAAGATTTCACCCCAACCATCCTCATTCCTGACTCTGAAACTTTGACTGGAGGATTTTAGAATCATTCCATGTTTAGAAGAGAGAGCAAGGGTTTCTCTATGGAGCACCTATTTCTACTTCTCAGTTTCTGTACTGCTGTGGTTGTTATTGCTTTGTGTCTTAGTTTGAGGCGCCTGAACTGATTGCGATATTTCAGCTTGCCAGGTGTAATCCTGTACCATTTCAAAATTTTTATGACTTGCATATATATTGGATTGATTACTGATTGGAAATAAAAGAGTTAACTTCAATTATCAATTCATAGCTCTTATTGAGTGGCCAAATGGGCTTCACAGAAATCTAAATTGTTTAATGATGTTGATTCCCTCAATGTCTCCGTCAACTTAAAAAAGATCCTTCAGATAAGAGACTGTAAATCACATTCCTGGAAGTCTCACCAACCAAATGTAAGTCATGGTCAGGTTCTAAGCCCTTTTACATTTTTTCTTAGTTTACAAGAGTCTTGCAAGTGACAGTGCATGTGTAATCTAAGGCCAGATCTAAAATTGAGGGTGGCACTGCTGCCTTCCATTTTCCGATGTAAACCAGCAGGTTGACTATACTTCCATGTCTGTGCCTCTTTTGCAAAGTGTGCGTTCTATACAACTGGTGGACACTAAATCTGAGGTTTATTTTGGTAGGAGGACCCTATAATTAAGGGCCCAGCTTCAACTCGATTTAACTGGGTAGCACTGCCAACTTCTGTCCTACCTCTGTCCCACCCACACCACATTTCCTTACCACTGATCTCTAGAACTACTGGCTTTGGAGAGGCCTAGTGGTGTAGTGAAGGTGCCATAGGCCCTATTGCAAACACATAGGCCCAATTGCCCTGTGATTGACTAGTAAAAGGAAGCCATACATTGGATCCAATGGGCTCTTCACACGCAGGTCCCCAGTTTCACAATACCTACTGCACAATTTATAGAAATACCTCTTGCGTTCACATTTATGAGTAGACAGGTAAATTCTAGGGGCTAAGTTCATGGCTCCATCTCTTATCTGCCATGTTACAGGGCATAAAGTGTTCCCAGGCCCAGAATTGGGGAAAATAAATAGGTCATGGAATTACCTGTTCAATTCCCACACGTGGTTCCCAGATTTCCAGCCCTTTACTGTGCGGTTGAAAAATGTGCATGGTAATGCACCAGGTAAACTCAGTCATGTGGAGTTGCCTCAACTCATACCGAGGCTTAAAATCTATGCTCTACATTGCAAAATTATTTTGTTTTGGATCCATGACTTGAGCTTCATCACCACTTTACTTTCACAATCCTGGCTGTCACAAAGCCAAGCAGCACAGTCACAATTATTCCTTACCAGACTTCATGTTGAAGTTCTCCACAGGAGCATTTAGGACACACTGCATTATAAAGTATGCCCACTTGTCCCTTCAGATATTGGCAGATATTGTCATTAAAACTAACAGCAAATCCACTGAATGCGCAACGTGTTTAATGGTGTAATCTTATCACCACTTTACTCGAGACTACTTAAAAGCAATGTGTGGTCATATCTAATTTTAATTGAGAGAATGGTGTTAAAGTTTGAATGACTTGTATAATACATTCCATCACCTGCACACTGTTGTACTTGTGTACATAATTGTCTAGGTTAAGAGTACTTGTGCATTTAAACCTAGAATGTAATAGCACCTGTGTTCTTTTGTATTGTGATTTGGCTGGGTTCTCTCTTGGGTCAGTTGCTGGCTGGAGAGGGAGCACCAACTGCAGTCCCCCGTGCCTCAAATAAATATATATTTCAACCCTTTTACAAGACACATACATTCACTAACTCTGCTCAATGGAAAGCAGCGGTTAAGGTTTAAAAAGGCACACAGATTGTATGCTACATGTGCAACTCCCTCTGTCTTGAAGTGTATGCACTGAATCCGATTTCTCCAGGAAAATATCATGATAGTTAGCAATTTACCCAGGATTCCAAGATGCTCTTCTTCCGGGGTCCTTTCTTTGTGCTTTCTGAAAGTTTCATCTGTGTACTCCCTGTAAACAGCCTTCTTATATGATCCTCCAATTCGGTTTTCACTTCTTTCAAAAAATACAGCTGATTCACTGTGAATGGCAATTTATGAAATTAAGATATGTTATCAAATTACATAATAACATTGTGAAAACATTTTGGCTTATTACAAACATGTCCCAAATTGAAATGCCCAGTTGCATAATTTATTCAATATTCAATTGAGAGGTCTATCTTTATTCTTTGTGCAGCACTCATTATCTCAGATACTTGAATAAGCATCCCACTTGTAAAGTATTTCCAAACACCACCTGGCAAAGTAATAAATAGTTCAACAAAGGATCATATTGCACCATTTGTTGCCTTGCTTAATATTTATGGGCATCTTGCAGTAAGCAAAACATGGGCTTTTCCGTAGAGTTGTCAGATGACAAATATCCCATTTCAGACTTAAAGGTCTCCTTGTCAGGATACATGTACTGTCACCCACCTAAGAGGCATGCTTCATCATAGGGGTGTTCTCCACAGTTGGTGGGAAGGGCAATATCCAACAGGGTTCATAGATGAAGCACATTTTAGAGATCTATTCTGTGATCAAAGGAAACCCATGAATACAGTGCCTGAACTGATTGTTTAACATTACCTGGCGATAGTATGGAAATAATCTTATTCTTATGAGAACTAGCCATGGTATGGCTAAAAAATGAACATGTATGGTGTAGGAAGCTGACTCAGTATTTACTATATCAAAATGAGATATAGGCCCTAATTACAACCCTGGCGGTCGGTGGAGAAGTGGAGGTAATACCGCAAACAGGCCAGCGGTAAAAAAAATGACAGTACCAGCATGGCGTGACCGCCATGCTAAACCGCCACTTCTCCACTCTGACCGGCAGGGTGGTAACGACCGCTGAGCTGGAGACGTCGGTCTCCAGACCAGTGGCTGTCACTACACCGCCGGCGGTATCACAACCCCGCATACCACCATGGATTTCGTGGGGTTCTGTACTGCCACAAAATCCATGGCGGTAGGCACTATCAGTGCCAGGTAATTCCTTCCCTGGCACTGATAGGGGTCTACCCCAACCCCTCTCCCCCTCCCAAGAGTCCTCCCCTCACACCCAAGACCCCCCTACCATCTCCCCTAGGGTGGCAGGACCCCCCTCCCCAACCCCCCCACATTGACACAAACCCCCTACACGCACACATACACTACAACCACACATACCCGCACACATACAAACAGACATTCAAACAGACATACAAACAGACATACACGCACACATACACACAGACATTCAAACAGACATACAAACAGACATACACACACTCACACACCCCATCTACACACTCACACGCACACCCCCATGCACACACACAACACACAACACCCCCTCCCCTAACGGACGATCGCCTTACCTGGTCCGGTGGTCCTCCGGGAGGGAACGGGATCCATGGGGGATGCTCCGCCGCTAGCTCCCATCACCAGAACACCGCCACACCGAATCATGGAACGTGATTCGGTGGGCGGTGTTCTGATGACGTGGCGGTGGAGGTGGAGCAGCCTCCACTTCCCCGCCGCTCGCCAGTATGGCTGCTGGCGGCTCTCCATCCGAAAAAGGGCAGAGGGCTGCCAGCAGTCATAATACGCTGTGCGGAAAACCACCTGCACTGGCGGTCTTCAGCACGACGGTACATCGGCGGTCTTGCGAAAAGACCTCCGAGGTTGAAATGAGGCCCATAGTGTGCACAGAGTCCAGGGGTTCCCTAGAGGCTTAACAGAGGCTAAGATAGATAATACTAATGCTCTCTTTTGTGGTAGTGCGTTCGAGCAGTTAGACTTGTCAGAGAGAAGTGCAAAGCTTTTGTTGTACACACACACAGTCAAGAAATGAGGCACACACTCAATGACTAACTCCAGGCCAATGTATTTGTATTGGAAATATATACTTTGTTACTTTATTTCTAGAACCAAAAGAATCTTGTTGCAGGTAAGTACATTTGCAAGTAAGTATCAAGCATAGGTATCAAAGACATTTGTTTAGATTTCACAAATCAAACGGTTTACAGGCAAGTAACACTTTTCTCTTTTAAAAGTTGACAGTGCAATTTTCAGAACAGTCCTGGGGTGAAAAGTGTTAGTGCAGTTTTGAGGTAAGTACTTGACTTACAGTTCCAGTTTCTGGGGATTAGGAGGTCCACTGGCCGGGTTCAGGATGACGCCAAACTTACACCACTAGCAACATGGGGCTGGCCGGATGCAGAGGTCAAAGTTGAAGTTAGATTTAGAATGGGATGCTATGGAGACTGGGGGCACTCGGAAACAGATCTGCTGGCAGATAAGTACCTGTGACTTCAGAGGGCAGACCTGGGGGGTTTAGGTGAGCACAGGGGGCACAGGTCAGCACCAAACACACTCCCTCAGCGGCACAGGGGCGGCTGGGTGCAGGGTGCAAACACAGTGTCAGACTCTCAATGCTTTTTAATAGGGGGACCCCAGGGGTTACAAAGAGGCTGCAGGCTGGGTCCAGGGGGTTAGTTCCAGAAATCCACAGGCTGGACAAGGAGGAGGGCAGCCCGCATAACGTTGCTGGACTGGTGGTCGGATTCCCCAAGGCCTGGGGGCTGTGGGTGCAGGGCTACCTTTAGGTGTTGGGAATCTTCGTCCGGTTCTCTCGTAGTCAGGTGGATTCGTCCAGATTTAGGCTGCAGGCACTGTGGTGTTGGCCAGGAGGGGTCAACCCAGGGTGGACACAAGGTCAGAATTGCCTGGGGACCTACCCCAGACCAGTGGGCCACCTCGACTCGGGCAGAGTGGGCAGGACTCAAGGATCAGAGGCGGTTCTGGAGCCCTTCTTGATCCTCTGGTGGGCTGTCAGTCCTCTGAGGGTTTAGAAAGATTGCTGGTCACGCAGGATGCGTCACCTTTTTGTAGCAGAGCTTCAGAAGTTGCAGAAAGGCCAGTAGGGCTGGGGCCAAATCAGTTAGTGTCTGGAGTCTTTTCCGCTGTGGTCGGCTTAACAGTCCTTCTTCTTGCTTCTTTCATCTTTTCTCCTTGAGGTCGCCAGGAATCTGGTGAGCTAGGTTCAGGGGTGCCCCTAAATACTAGATCTGTCCCTGAGGGTGGCTACACCCTTCCTGTGCCCACTTCCTTTGGGGAAGGGACACACTCCTAATCCTATTGGTCCCTGTCCTCCAAACCAAGACAGAGGATTCTGCAGGTAGGGGGTCACTTCAGCTCTGGACAACTTAGGGGTGGTCCTAGCTGGAGTGGTCACTCCTCCCTGTTTTATCTAATTTTCCAGCTGGACATGCTGCCGAAAGTGGGGCTTTGTCCGGGGGCTGGGCTTCCCCACTAATTGGAGTGCCCTGGAGCACTGTAACAGGAGGCCTGAGTCTTTGAGGCTCACCGCCAATTGTTACAGTTCCTGCACTGGGGAGGCGTGAAGCACCTCCACCCAAAGCAGGCTTTGTTTCTGGCCTCAGAGAGCACAAAGGCTCTCACCCCATGAGGTTAGAAACCTGTCTTTTAGTGGCAGGCTGGCACAGACCAGTCAGCCTCCCACTAAAGGGTGGGTCAAAATACAGGGGCATCTCTAAGATGCCCTCTGGGTGCATTGTGCAATAGATCCAACACTAGCATCAGTGTGGGTTTATTGTGCTGAGAGATTTGATACCAAACTTCCAAGCCTTCAGTGAAGCCATCATGGAGCTATGGAGTTCGTGATGACAAACTCCACAGCCATGTACTCAATATGGACAAACTGCACTTACAATGTCTAAGAATGGACTTGGGCTCTGTAGTGGTATATTGCTCATGCAGCTATGCCCTCACCTGTGCTGTAGTGCACCCTGGCTTAGGGCTGCAAGGCCTGCTAGAGGGGTGACTTACCTATGCCACAGGCAGTGGTTGGTGGGTATGGAACCCTGAGAGGGATGCCATGTTGACTTTACCGTTTTCTCCCCGCCAGCACACACAAGCTGCAATGGCATTGTGCATGTGGTGAGGGGTCCCTTAGGGTGGTACAATACCTACTGAAGCCCTTAGGGAACCTCCCTCATCTCAGAGCCCTTGGTACAAGGGTCTTATTTGTGTGCCAAGGGTGTGCCAATTGTGGAAACAATGGTACAGTTTTAGGGAAAGAACACTTTTGCTGTGGACTGGTTAGCAGGATCCCAGCACACTCTCAGTCAAGTCAGCATCAACATCAGGCAAAACGTGGGGATAACCATGCCAAAAGGGCACTTTCCTACATATGTGAATTAATAATCCCTATAATACTGAATTATAAATAGGGCTCCCTGTGTTATGGTATTTAGGGGCTGATTTAAGAAAGTTGGTGCTACAACCAGTGCAGCGCTACTTTCCTTGCACCCCTTAGTGCCCCTCCTAATGCCACTATTTAAAATACGGTGCACCATGGCGCAGGGTAGGGGGCAATAGGGTCAGAATTCCTGACGCTATTGATGTACTCTGCAGGAGTAGTGCCAAAATGTTGCCGCTACTCCTGCATAGTACATAGGGGCCCATTTTATTCAATGTCATGCCTCCTTTTAACGTGTGCTCTGAGTAGGCATTAAAAGTGTCGAAAAATCTCTTAGATTACAGGGAACGCCCCCTTGCATACACTATGCCTGGTGCAAGCATAATGTGGCACAAGGGTTTACAAAGTGGCGCAATGCATGCAGTGTGCCACTTTGTAAATATGGCTTGTGTAAAAAGCCACTTTAGCACCTCCTTAGCGTAAAGAAATGATGTTAGGGCGGCTCTAAGGTGGCGCTAGAGCCTCTTAAACCTGGACCTTATTTATTAAACATTTTGGTCTGTATTTCTCCATATTTAATTTTTGGTCATCTTATTGGTATATATCTATATATATTTAGTGTTTAATGGAGTTGTAAAATGGTATATTTCCATAGGTATTTAACTGATAAACATGAACTCCAGCTTTGATGCTTTTCTTATTTTAGGAAATTAAGCAGCCAAATATTATTAAACACTACACCCAGAAATAAGCATTAGCATTTATACAAATTTATCTTAAAATATGCCTGTTTTTAAGGAAATATCATGTTTTTTAACTCCCCAAGTTCTCTATTAGCTCAGCAGCTGGCCTGGAACCCATGAAGAACAGCATGGAGAGTCTCTCACAAAAGGACAATCTTCTGTATTGTTCCGCTTTTAAAAATAAATACAGGCAGTAAACACATTGGGCCTTATTTCGACCTTAACAGAGGGATTTCATCCATTACAAATGTGACGGATATCCCGTCCATCGTATTATGATCTCCATAAAATATAATGGGATCATAATACGGCAGATGGGATATCAGTCACATTTGTGATAGAGGAAACCCCTCGTCAAGGTCGTAATAAGGCCCATTGTTTTCTCTCTTTATTTATCTGCAAAAATCAGTAGAAAAAGGAAAACCGGGAGCCTTACTTATAACGTGGTCATTGTGTTTCTGCCATATTGCCTATCTGGGTCATTGGCATTTGTAAGGACCGGTCTTACAAATCTGTCATACAAATACAGCCCTTTGGCAGGGTATACATTTTCTGAACTGTAGGGAAAAGACACGCATACACATATATGGCAATTGTAACACATAGACACACAAAATTATACTAATCCAGACAGTCTGGAAACTCTTTGGTCCTATTAGAAACAGATGAAGGAACCTGAGATTTTTCACACCCGTCATAATGGTATGATCAAGGACCATTTCCCATACACATATTATTAAAAATATAAATAAAAATACGCCACAATGCATGAACACAGCAAGCCATCCCATGCAGTACACTTGTGAGGTGAAACGAGATGCACACATTGAGTGTGGATGGTCAACATACTGCACAACTGAGATAAAAACACAAGTGGTCATCTGGTGTACTTTTCATAATGTAGAGAGCTCATATTAGCGTGAAAAAAATGTGCATAAAGAATATTTCCATTTGAGAAGTATTGGGTGGCATGTATCCCCTGAGGAAATTTTAAGATTATAGCCCCCATTAGTGTTTAGGTGTTGTTCAAAGAAAGGACACTTTTTGAACCAACAGTCCAACACTAAGGGGGCATTCCGACCCTGGCGGTTGACTACCGCCAGGGCCGGGGACCGCGGATGCACCGCCAACAGGCTGGCGGTGCATCCATGGGCATTCTGACCGCAGCGGTACAGCCGCGGTCAGAAACAGGAAACCGGCAGTGTCCCGCCAGTTTCCCGCTGCCCTAGGGAATCCTCCATGGCGGCGCTGCAGGCAGCGCCGCCATGGGGATTCTGACCCCCTTACCGCCAGCCTGGTTTTGGCGGTTTTGACCGCCAGAACCTGGCTGACGGTAACGGGTGTCGTGGGGCCCCTGGGGGCCCCTGCAGTGCCCATGCCAATGGCATGGGCACTGCAGGGGCCCCCTAACAGGGCCCCACCAAGATTTTCAGTGTCTGCCAAGCAGACACTGAAAATCGCGACGGGTGCAACTGCACCCGTCGCACCCCTTCCACTCCGCCGGCTCCATTCGGAGCCGGCATCCTCATGGAAGGGGGTTTCCCGACGGGCTGGCGGGCGGCCTTCTGGCGGTCGCCCGCCAGCCCAGCGGGAAACTCAGAATTACCGCGGCGGTCTTTTGACCGCACAGCGGTATTCTGACGGCAGGACTTTGGCGGGCAGCCTCCGCCGCCCGCCAAAGTCAGAATGACCCACTTAATTTCTAAGCTAAACAGAAACTAAAGGACTCAAAAACAGAGAGCTGATGCTGGTCTTTTCATGCGAGGCCAACCATGTATCATAGAACTAACAACAGTGGGAAGGAGCCACAAAAGTATTCATGAGTATAGAAAGTAGAACTGCAGTAGTACTTTTTTTTTCATACGCTTACATGTCTTTGTGAATCGACGCAAAACATCCAACATCATTTTAGTAAAAGTGCAAAAAGAGAACAGTCCTTCCAATTTGTATTAATTGTACATGACTATTCCCTGAATATTCCCATTTTTTATGTTTTGTTCCCGATTCTCACATGCACATAAGAGTGCAATAGAGTGTAATACTTTATGTTTTCTAAAATGCTTCTGCTAATAAGGCTTTATTTTTTGTAAATTGAATTTTGGTTAAGCATGGTTAGTCATGTGAAATGAGTGAGGGCATACAACATTCATTGAAAATGAAGTAGTATATTCCTACCCAATATGTAAAATGTAGCTATTTCAATTTGATAACCAATGTGTGACTGAGGTAGAAAGAGAGATAGGTAGATGCAAAATAATGTCAGGCTTAGTTACTCATCATAGCACAGTTGGATATTAGAATGGTCGTTGATAAGAAGAGGATACCGTTTTATTCTATGAAGAGCCCATATATTGACATCATTTTGAACACTCATATGCTAAATCAAGACAGTTGTGTAGTTTGTTGAGAAAGGCAAACAAATCAATGGACAGCATAAGTCTGTATGTGGAAACGTTTCTCTGAAAGGAAAAGGTGTGTAGCCCATAGTACTTGTAATGTCTCCTTGGAGAGTATTGTGAATGTGGTAGCAGAGGTATAAGTACAAGTTACAGATATCAGGAATTTTCAGATGTATTAAATTCTCAACAAGTTATGTGTCTACCACTTTCTGAGATAATGATAGTGAATTGCCTCAATTGTAAATTAGATGGAAGGAAAGAATAACAGAGTTTAAAGGGAGAAATATTTATGCAATTATTCTGTCCAGCTTGCCACCTACCAGCAAATATGACTTTGCATATTGTTAATGGAAAGACAAGAAACCTATGTCCATATATTGAATGTTGAGGCAACTATGATGTTAGTATTTGAAATCACTATTCCCCTCTTTCTAATCGATTTTTTATTGTAAATTGAAAAGGGGTACTATATTCTGTGAATTGGGCCTTTCCGGTAAATGAAATCTGGGAGCATACAAGCTTAAGTTAAGTATTAAATAACTTTTAAACTCTCATAGGATCATGCCTTTTGTTTCATGAAATATTCCTGCTGTCGTGGAGTAAAAACACACGGTTTATATCTATTATTCTCCTCTCTCATACTGAATTTCCACTACCAAAAGTTCTCCATCTTTTTATCCCATACCTTTGTCTTCTGGATTGCCCCTCCAGCCTTTCTCTACCTGCTTAACCAGTTACTTTTCTTTTTCTGCTGCACCTCATCTGTTTCCCTGTGTGTCTCTTTTGTTGCTCTTTTCCTCTCTCCCTAAAATTAGCCTTCTCTTTCTGTGTCTCTGTCCACTTCTCTCAGCCCCTTTCTCCGTCTGTCCTTTTCTGTCCCCTACAACCTTGTTTCTGAAGTCCTTCTCCATTTTTAGGTTGAGCGCTTAAGCGTTTTGCCCTGTTGTAAGTGTTGTGGGCTTTTACCCATGCCCCCCTCACGCCCATCACTTGTTCGTGGGCTTGTCGTTCAAAAATCCTTTGTTATCATTGCTAAATGCTTTATGTTTGTCCCTCCTTGGGGAGATTTGGTTACTGTCTTTTAGATTGACCCTGTTACATGGATAATTGTGCGATTGCAGATATGTTCGACTGTGAGAAAACTTATTTTTCCTTTTGTGTCTCTCCTTCGCACTCCTGGCTCCCATGGAGCTTTGAATCAGTTCGCTTATGTCAACTAATGTTTTACATTTCATGTATTTGGCATGAAAAGTCCAGTTAGGGATTTACAACACCAATAGCTCTAACTAGAGCAAATGCGAGACTGATTGAGTTGCAAATGCTTGTTGTAGCATGTTAATACTGATGTCTGAGACCTCAGCAGGGCTGGACTGGCCATAGCGGGCATCGGGCATTTCCAATGGAGGCTGGAAGGGTGGGGGCCGGTTTTGCAGCAGTGGGGGCCGGTTTTGTTACTGCGGGCCGGTTTTGCAGCGTTGCTGCAATATCGCCCCCAGTAACAAATGCAGCAGTTGTTCACTCTCGCACTCCCAGCCCCCAACACCTCCTCACTCCCTCCCCTCGACCCCCCAGGGACCTGGTCTGCCAAGGTTGCCAGGGCTTCTTTGTGTTCCCAGTCCGGCCCTGGACCTCAGCCTGTAGGTTTGATGGAATCTGTCTGCATCCACATTGGCATCCACTTATTAATCAGTTCGTATGCCCATTTGTTTATCAAGTTATCAATCCTTTCATTCATTCAATCAATCCCCAATCTATGAAATCACTCACCTTCTGCTTGACCACTTACCCATACATCCATCCATACACGCACTGATACAACCAACTATTGACTCAGTATCACATTCACTCACTCATCCATTCACACACACAGACAAAGAAATCAACGAAAAATAATTTTCTCTTCTGAAATAGCCAGATCAATTGGCTTTTCCAATGCTTCTTTTTATATAATCTCATGCACATTTAGTTTCTAAGTACTCTGGAGGCTATTGGGTGCTACAACTTACTCTGAAGTGCTGGATTGGATCTCATCCCAACTATCTATTAAAAAAAACAATTGATTTTTAGTCTAAATATTTGGAAAACTGGGCTGTAAAAATGAATGGTTAGGTGTAAATTTGTGAAGGAAAATGTCAAAAAGGTGACTATGCTGCCCCATTTAACCCCAAAACGAAATAAAGGTCTGGACGTATTCAAGTCGCTCACTATGATTTCAAAGCAAGGACTGTGGCTGATTTGAATTCCAGTCAGTCCCTACTTCCTGCATGGAGAAGAAGGTGACTTTTTTTTTCCTATCAATGTTTATGCATGCAGAACGCAACAAATATGAATTACTTTACCTTTCTGGGTGATCTAACGGCTTTCCTGTAAACTGGTCTATTCCACTTGGGCCATAATTCCAAATAATTTCTTCCGCTGCAATGTTGTATCGCCTTATTGGGTGCGCACTCTTGTGTTCTTGAACACAGCTTGTACAAGGATTCACTTCATAAATGGCCTGCATCCCAGCTGAATGGTGAAAGCAACAAGAAGAAAAAATATTTAAATGATCAGCCTGGAAATATCGGAGTTGACAAAGACTGAAATCTGTGAGAGATAATGAACAAATAAGGGACATGTTTCTATAGAATATGCATTGCAACTTCATTTAATATTCTACTCAAGAAACACGAAAACACAAACTAGTCAAAAAGTGGTGGCCAAATCTCCCGGGAAGAAGGAGCGCGAGGAGAGTGACCACAGCGAAGCAGGGGACTACCAGTCCCAGGACACTACGGTGCTAAAGAGGAGGCCCACACCAGCTGCTGCCCATAAGGGCCATAAAGTGAAGTTGACGAAGCCCCCGCAAAGGGTGGCCCCCTCCCGTGCCCGTCAATGCTAGGAACAGGCAGGGAAGGGGCACCCCCTTGGCTTTTTATCCTGGGTCTGCCATCTCAGCGTAGGAGAGTGATATAAGTATTTCTCTGAGTACTCCGTGGGTGTACGGTGGGGAAGAGGAAGGCATCAGAACCCTTAAGGGCTCCAAGCTGCAAACAAAACTTGCAAAGAAACATGCTGCAGAAAATTGTACACTTGCGGATATTTACATTCTCATTCAGGAGGTGGAGGAAATGCTAAATGCTAAATAAGGAGGGGGAGCGAGCTGAGCCCAAGAAGGGAGTAAATGGGAAAACTAAAATAACACTTTCTGAGTAAAAGGGCAACAGGAAGTAGTGTCTCTGGCTGTAATCCACAGGCCTCAGACCAGTTAGTGACCAAATGCGCAGACCATGTTACGACGAATTAGTCTTCCACTGGTAGTAACCAAATTCTCCAGGAGGACCCAGCGGGCAATGAAATAACCCATGAACCGGCAATTCCATGCAACAAGCGCTTAATTTTGAGTGTAACCAACGTTTGTACCCATGCCCGGGCCCTTAAGTTCCTAATAACTGCCTGGAGAGCATAATTGTCCTTTATTGACAGCTTAAGGAGGGAGGTCAGTGGATTAAAGACTACTTTCCAAATGACAAGTCAAATGGTGTGTGTGATCTCTACACATTAAATAAAGACCTTAAGAGTGAGATTTTAAGGGTTGCAGCTGATGTGCAGAAGGTATGTGAGCATTGCCAGGATGTCCAGATTTATCCCAAGCCTTCTGAGGATCCTGCATGCAGGCAACAGCCTAAACTCCCGGCAGTTGAGGCTCGCACTAATGTTCACTTGCCAGATACCACACCTACTACAGAGTACTGGACTGGCCGGGCAGGACATGAAACAGCTGCTCTATGTGGAACTCTGTAACGGAATGTTTTGAACCACAGGCCGTCCTCCCCTGCACTAGGTTTCCTGGGAACCCCTGGTCATAGAGGTACAGCTACTTATCGCAATGATGCTCCTTGCTCAATATATAGAAGACTCCAGGATAATCCATCACTATTACCAATATTGTATCCAAGTAGCCGTGGAGTTATCAAACTCTGCCTAATTTATATGACCAATGTGGCAAAGGTACCTCCTGATTAAAAGGAAACTACTGAATCCCCGGTGAAAAAGTGGCAAACTGGATCAGAACGCACAGGCAGTGCTTTTCAATTGTGTCCTCGGACATTGCTAACACTCACCGTGTTTATCACCAGGGCGATGCTTGTGATACCATTGAGCTGCATTTGAAAGATGTTGCCCTGGTAAATGGTCCACTGGCTCCTGAAGCCCGTACTTATCCACCCCATGGCTGTAAGATTCAACTTAAGAGCCACCCACCTGACCAACTAGCTCATACTCTGTCGCATAGAGGCCATAGTAGGCAGGGGCAAACAGGGCTAAAGGAGTGAGCTCAAGGGACTGTTGCTACTCTGAGGGACTTGGAGATGTCCCCTTTGAGTAATGTTGATTGATTGTTCCTCCACCCATCGTCTGCTGCCGGCCCTAAGAGCCTTGGATTTTTGTTCAGTCCTTCTGATCATGCCTAATGTGTACCATTAAAAAAAAGCTCACAGGTCATATCAAGGGACATGAGTGCTGACTGTAGGATAGTTAACCCTACTAGTAATACCATGTCCCTCTCAGTTTCTGATTATGATTTGGTTGTTTCTAGTACTGCCACAATTGATGCCCAAATAGATGATTCTGACCTCGAGGCATGTCATTGGTTCCATAAATGGTTCATTACTTAATACAAATAGTTATAGACCATACAAACTATTATCCTGGAACGTAGCGGGTATACGAAGGAAAGTGTCATACCCGGACTGGGATGTTTTTATCAGTCTTTTTGATATAGTTCTACTCCAAGAGATGTAGGCACTGGATAAGGTATTTATTCAAGGATATTCTAACTATAGTCTGGAAGCAGTACCACCTAGGGAGGGCCGCCTGTCAGGGGGTTTATTGGTCTTGGTCAAAAATATGCCCAGCATCATGATAAAAAGACTTAAAGTGGATAGCAACGCTATTATAGGCCTGTGAATTAATGGGGAGAAAGAGAACAGGGTGCATGTGTACAATATATAAAATTGTCCAATACCGAGGAATAATGATTTACTGAGGCTAAAACTACTAGCCCAACATTTATCAGACCGCCCCAGAAAGTCCCCCACAATACCGGGAGGAGACATTAATGCTACATTTGAACCGCTGTATGGTCTATCATCTATTAGGGAGGGAGAAGATGAAGCAAGGGTATTCCGAAGGTTGAGGCAAGACCAATTACGAACTGGTCAGGGTCTGCTTCAGCTTTTGCCCCTCACTCTGGCTTATGGCCTTCTTACCTGTAATGGCAGATTTGCTTCAGAATACCATCTTAATCCAGCATTTAAACGAGGGAGTAGCCAGAGTTGCATAGGTTATATAAGCCTAGCTATCAATTTGTGGTATTGTGCCTTGGATTTTGAGATTATTTCTAGGAATGATAGCGACTACAATGCACGTAAATTGACTTTTGGGGACAATCTGCTAACTTTAAAAATGAATCAAGTTTCCCATTCTGAGGTACTTATTTCCCTTACCAATAATACAAAAGCAATCAAATGGGATAAGATTAGCCCCGGTGTCAATACTCTAAGTTAAATACATGCTGCATTTAACCGCACTCTGGGACCATTTTATAGCCACCCTAATAGCAAGATCCCACGGGGCAAGCCACACAATGACCTGTTCTTAGTTTTTATACCAACTTTGTATGAAGGAAATGGTTGCCACTAAAGAAAGGTCATCTTATCACTCCCTCTTATGGTACTCGAGTGAGTGCCGTAAAGCCAAAGGACAGTTAATCAAGGCTATTAGGCACGGTAATCGTGCTGAGATTAAGTAATATCATGCACATTATAAAGTGTTACTAGATAATAGGAAGCAAGAGTGCATAGAGTCCAACTGACTAGCCCTTATAGAAGCCACGAAAAAGAAAAATCTAAAATCCTTTTGGCAGGTTTTTGCACATGGTGATTCTTTGAACTCAAGTCCTATTGAGTGTCCAGTACAGCCACAGCAGTGGGTTGAACATTTTACAAAAATGTATGCTGCCCCTCTTAATGTAGATGAATCAAAAAGCAGCTCATAGGGTACAAGTGAGAGCAGGCACGGAAAATTACCTTTTTTTCCTCAATCGAGGATACCTACAGGGCTATATATTATTTACCCCCTTGCAAGGCCCCTGTCCTAGGCAAGGTCCCTGGCGATCTCTATCAGTCATAACCTGAGGTCTGGGCTCCACAAATAAATGCCCTCTTGAATTCAATCCTAAGAGGTAATGCCATACTCGCCTCTTGGCTTGGTGCGGAAATAATACCAATATACAACAAGCATTTGCAATGCAACGGGTCTCGCATTTGCTCGAGTTAGAGCTATTAGCGCTGTAAACTCCTGACCGGACGTTTCTTGCCACACAAATTAAAAGAAAAAAATGAAGTGTGATTGCTCAATATAAAATCCAACGCGATTGCGCTGAAATTGAAAACTGAAAAACAGAGCGCGATCGTGGTATGTAAACCCCAGCTCGACTGCACTGCGTGGAAAATAAAAGGATAAAGTAGTCCGGAAATCATGCTGAAAACATGGAGCCTCGTATGTTTTCAGTAGTTTATCGGTGCTGCGTAGGTGGCCTAAACACCGGAAGAGGCATGACTATGCATGCCATTCATGAATGAAAGCGAGCGGATTTTAAAAGGCAAGCCCACAAACCAATGAAAGTGACTGAGATGACATGGGCGTGGTTAGAAGCCAAAAGAGAGATTACTGCAGGGGACGGAGCGCTTTGCACTCACCCCTAAAAAGCAGGACAGAGCACTATCAGCCTAACGGACAATTTGCAGAAAGTCTTCTTTCACCAAATTTTAGATCATCTCCAAGATTTTTTAGAAGCTCGTAAGGTCCTGTCCACGCTTCAAGTAGGGTTACGCTCCAAGAGCAGTACCATCAACCAAGTTTTTCTGCCTAAATCTTATATGCGGCTAACTTTAGAAAAAAATAGGTAGATTCTACCGTACTAGGGCCCAAATGTAAGAAGGCCTAGTGTCATATTAGCTTAATTTTTTTGAAGCTATAGTGGTGTTAGGCTTGCAAAATCGCTGCACCATATTTACAAAGTGGCACAATTCATGCATTGTGCCACTTTGTAACCCTTCCCGCCACATTATGCATGCGCCATGCATAAAGTATGCAAAGGGCACTTTCCGGTGTAAGGAGGCCCACAAAAATGGTGCAATGAAATCTACAAGATTTCATTGCGCCATTTTTGGTGTCATTTATAATGCCTGCTTAAAGCAGGCATTAAAAGGACATACCCATTGTAATCCTCCTTGCACTTAGATCCACTAGCATCAAACATTTTGACGCTATTGTTTCTAATACCGCCATGATGCGCTGTATCATAAATATAACTAGATGTTCTCATCAAGATGCATGAAGGGAATTTTGTCAGAGTCAGATAGGGGGCTGGGGCGAATTCACGCATTGTATACCAATAGCTCGAGGAGTTCGCCAGAGGTGCTTGTTTGCTCCAACATTGTTCTCTCTTTATATTAATGAAGTGGTAGACTTCCTACTAACTAGTGTACATGATTGCCCCAAAATAAAGGGGCCACTAGTCCCAGCTTTATTATTCACGGATGATACTGTTTTAATTTCCCAAACTCCTTCTGGGTTACAGAATCTTTTTAACGGATTTCTAATTATTGTGACATCTGTGGGTTGGAAGTGAATTCCTCTAAAACTAAGACCATGGTCTTGAAATCACACAAATGTTTTAAAAGGGGAGTTGGGGAGTGGGGTTTTGTATGAAAGGAGAGAGGCACCAAATGGTAGATAAATTCAACTATCTGGGAGTAAGGATAGATAAAACTATAAATAGCAAATCACACATATTGAAAGCAGAACTCACCCTTTTTCATAGTACTGCTTCTCTCACAAAACGCTATAAACCGAGGACCCCAAAATCAGCCTCACCAGTTATAGAAATTTATAGAGCCAAAGTACAATCTGCATCCTTGTATTGCAGGGAATTGTGGGAGATGGGGCAACTGAATGGGTTAATATCTAAAGAGAATAGTTTACCCAAATATCTGTTTGACCTTCAAAAAGTACCCTTTCCGTTCCCCTTTCTTTTTTTACACTGACCTATTAAGAATTGGGGATTTGGCGAGATTGAAGCCTCTGCTTTTCTGGACCAGGTTATGGTCTACCCTGAACTGGCCACATAGAGATTCGCCCTAGCTGAAGTCATGGACTATAACAAAAGTAGCTCAATCCCCTGGCTCAAGCATATTAAACAACAACTGGGGTCAATAGGTTTGGGCCTATATTGGACCAACACATTTTCAATTAGTAGGAACACCAAGTCATTAGTAAAAGAGAAATAATGGGAATGGGTAAATGACTCGTATTTCCTGAATGCTAGAGTGGGAGGGCTGGTAGAAGAGTTTTTATCCTTTAAGCCTATTCCCAAATTTGAACTCTATACGGATGTGTATGCACCGCCCTTAGCAAGTACAATGCTAACTAAAAACAGGGTGGGCACCCAGTTGGTTAACGTCATTTACCACCAAGTGGGATTGTAATCAACTGAATAGAATCAAGTGCCCGTTATGCAATTACAAACTGAAGATGTAGAACATCTACTTTTCTTTTGACTCGCCTATCCAAGACTTAGATGGCTATGGCTCAGACTTTTGTGCATCTCCCTAGGCACTAAGCATCATAGAGAAGCCTATCGGAATCTAAGAACATACTCCAGCACTAATATAGCATCAGGTCTTGGCTGCTACCTCCAGGAAGTCAGAAGGGTAAGGAAAGTGTCAGGACTCTCACTTTAGCATCCTACGTGTTGTATGATTTGCAAATGCAACCTGATTGTATATTTTTATATTTGCTTACTGCATTCTAGCATTATGACTAACTTTGACAATTTTATTCACTGTGTGTTGTATTTATGCTAAGTTTTATGGGCTTTTCCCGAAATAAACTATGAAATGAATGATTGCCAAATGGTTTGACCAGAAAGTATAAACACTGAAAAGGATATATCAGAGACAAGACAGAATAATAGAGTTCGTTCAATTTAGAGTAATCCAAAACACCAATGAATAATGTACAAGACAGGCTGAGACTACCATCAATCAGAGAAAAGAACGACACATCCAATCAAAAGAATTATGAAAGACATACATCCAACAACTGAGATGTCCGAAAGCTAATAGGAACTGCAAAATCTGTACCACCTCACACAAAACTGTAACAATAAACAAACTTGGCAAAGTCAATGGACTCTTTCACATCCAAGATCAAAAAGATATTTCAAACAATCATCTACAAATGTAGTAATAATGCATCTCCCCTTAAACTCCGTCATAGCCATCTCCCTTACCTCTTTGAGAGTTATGTACCCTATTGCAAAAGGCCAGCAGAATCAAGAATCAGCTTAGCTAAATGACTATATTCCCACACTTGACAGTTCACTTTCCGATCCTTCCGTATATCTGAATCTATCGTAAAATATATCAGAAGCCTATTCTTTATCATTCATCTTCACCTTTTGGCTTTTCAGGACACATCAAATCACCAAATGTTTCTACTACTACTTCAAATATGGACGTACATTTCTGACACACCCTTTTAACCAAACAACATGCATCTTCATAGAAAGAAAAATATAACATACAAGGTACGACAAAAACCCACATACTCCCCTCCGACGGCCACTGGTTTCATGCATCCTTTTTAACAGGTCATGGAAATACAACAAACTCATCGACTCAGAGAATGAGAGATGAAGTCAGCGTGGGCATAAGGGCTCAGGAGTTGTTTGAATAGGTGAGTTTTGAGTTCTTTTCTCATTCAATCAGGCAAGTCCCGTGGACACGCGTTGCCTTACCAAATGACCACACCTGCTAATACCACAAGTTGGAAAATGACCAGCACAAAACACAGCTGGCGCCATGTATCCTGAATGAAAACCTCCATCACTTCACGGAGAAGGCCAGCCAAACAGAATACTACCCAGCAGTCGACCATCTAGTAATTATTTTTATGCTATGAGACATAACTAGTGAAAAAGTGACATGTACTGTTAAAACATCTCAAACGAGTAAAGAAAAAGACTCACCTCTGAATTTACGATTCTGTACCTTGCCAAACAGTACTTTTTCTCTTTCATAAGAATATTTCAGCACTACGTTTGCACGAATGATGGCGGTGCCTTTTCTTGATTGTACGAGTTGTTGTGTATTTTGTTGCATTGGCAACTTACCAAAAGACTAAGCTGAGCTTATATTTAAATGCATTTATTTATATTATTTCATGATTAAGAGTTGGTCTCATACCTTCCATATGATCATTGACTTGGCAGCTGAGCAGCCATTTTCCAGGAGTTGTTGCTTTCATAACCGCTTCTTCGAGTGTAGCAGGAAAGAGGTGGATGGTGTCCACACGATGACTTCTGTCTATTAGGGTTTGCCCAAGGAAATAGGCTGAATGGATGTCAACTTCATTTCCCATACCAAATAGATGCCATTTTACTGTCGTTCCGGAATTCATGGTCAGTCCGGGGAGGTTCCCATACATGTATCCATTGATGGCTGAATGAACGAAGACACTTTCTTTAGTTTTCTAAAGATAACAGTACATAACTATTTCTCAATATATTTATCAATGTTTATGAAAAGTTCAAACACTCGATTAACAGAGGAGCCAGAAGCTCAACAAAAATGTAAACCCAGCAGGATTAATGTACAAAATGAAATAAAGAGACACCACAAGTATGCATAGCTTAAATGCATTTCACAAAAAAAGTGAAAAAACAGAGAAGCTCATGCTCTTCTCTCATTGACACAGACTTTATAGTGTCAACGAAATAGAGGAAGAGGTGGGATCTGAGAGGGAACAATTGTGACACAGCCATTGCTGCCAACGTGCGACTCTTCTCTCAGTAATTAATGCTTCCTCTGGCACCACCTGTCGGGTCTTACCTGCACCCCAGCCTGTCAACCCTGGCCAGGTCCTTCCAGACCTAGCCTACTCCATGTAGCACTCAGTTGTGTTAGCTCTTTGTAGGCCTTGCACCATGAGGCTTTACACCAATGCCCCCATCCCTGCCCTCTCACTTGCAGTGAGCTCAGAGGGACCCATCATAAGGTCACCAAGATAGGATCACCTTGCTGCTGAGGAGGTACATAAGAAGGGCGATGGAGAGAGTGGCTGAAAGTAGTGAATGCATGTCTGTGTTCGTTAAGTATGAATGCGTGCATGTTAGTGGGTGTGTATGAATATGTGAGTCAGCTTGTACCTGTTTGTGTGTGTCTTTTTGTATGTGTGTGAGGGTGTAGCTGCCAGCAGGCGGTGGGGCAGATGAGTTTATGGTGGCCCTGGCCACCAGTGTCCATCTGCGTATCTGTTCATAAGAGTGTCCAGTCCTAGACATATATGGGGCATTCTTGACAATAGTTTCTCAATCCAAGACAATACTTGGAAGAGGCATGGTGGCAAAACGAAAGGACACAAAATGCAAACTTGAAGAATGGTGCTGTATACAATTTTAAAATATAAGGCAATGTGAAAATGTTGCCAGTTTTTCGGGAATTTGCGCTGAAAATCCACCGCTCTGCCACAACATTTTTGAAGTGGTTTTGGGAGGGTGTCATACCGTGATAGCACTGGAATATGTCACTAGTGTTTCTTGTGAACTTTTACGTTTTTAGCAAATGGGTGGGAAATTGTGCAACACTAAAGCCCATATTTATACTTTTTTAGCGCCGCATTTGCGCCGCTTTTTGATGCAAAAATGGCACAAACTTGCAAAATACAATGGGAATTTTGCAAGTTTGCGCCGTTTTTGTGTCAAAAAGCGGCACAAATGCGGCGCTAAAAAAGTATAAATATGAGCCTAAGTACCATGTCAACCTTGTTTTTTCAACATTTTCATGAGTGTAGGTATTCCTCATGTCTCCTAGAATCGTTGGACTCATTCATTCATTTAACTCACCTGGTGGATGTGTTTTGTAGTAGTTAATTGAGCCCCATCACTTTCAAAGTTCACCAGCCACCACTGACATGAATTAGAAGTGCCCATACTGTGAGGCAAACCTGGTTGTCCTGTTTAGTAAACTCTTTACATAATAGTTCATCTTGCAGATCCTTTCCACAATCCAGAACTTTCAATCCACATCAAAACAGACTTCAAGACTCTGTAGTTATATGGCTTATCTATTTAGGCATTATAGCTTAGACATTCGGGAATATAGACTCAACATGCATTACTCACAACTAGCAATATCAGAGGACATCGCTTATATTGGCTCTGGCTACTCTACCTTCATTCCCTAGTGTTTCTTCCCGTTGAACTAGCTGTCTTCAACAAGCCTGGCAGCTGGTAGATACTTTATTTTGGACCGCTTACCACTTTGTGATGTTTGTCTCATCGAGTGCCAATCAATAGTAGGGCTCACGTGGGTTGGTGAAGTGCCTTTAATGCCCATGATAAGGTGTCTTGAAAGGGAATCATCACACGACCATGTTCCTCAGGACCATCATAATCAAGGGCATTTATCAGGCGTTTTCTTACAGTCTTGTGGATTTGGCAAGCTTGTGTAATAATAATTTCTATCAGTAATTGCTGTTTTTCTACGTGCTCAAAGCCTGGAAGAATTTCCTCTTCAAATGCAGCTCAATATCAATCGTCATAATTCGGGTATGCAGCAATCTGTTCTAGGCTACACACTAACTCCTTATTTCTTGTCTTACATAAACTTAGTTGGGTGATATTGAATAGTGGTTGATCAATTCCATTGTCAATTGTCAATTATGAATTGATTCTTGATGTTATTTTGATTGAAACATGTCTGAAGGAGACAACCACTCACTTGTTTTTTTCCTTCTTTTTTCCTCCATTAAAGAACCATCTTTGCCGTGCAATTAAAATATTGTTTGCACTAAGCTGTCTCCAAATTATTTTTATTTGCCTAGTTCTAACTTTTGTTTGTTTGTTTAGGATTCCACATTTTTGTACTTTGAGTTTTCACCTAATATGCAATCTTTCCCTATTGTAATTCTTAATATTTTCACAACAAATTCTACTATTTTCCTTAGCATTTCTAGCCTCCACTGTGGACATTCGTCTGATAACACTGCAATGATTTTGAAACAATAACATATGACAGACCTGCTTTAGCCCAGCTTTTAACTTCTGCTAATCACTGAATTTGAAATAGTATAGATTTCATTTCAAGATCAAACTTTCTTGCTCCTGGTGCGGCAACACTTTTTGACTAGTTGTTTATTCTCTGATACTCTTTACCTGCATTTTGTCTAGTGCAAGTGTATCCATTAAAGGCTTCATTGAGAATTGAGAGACAATGAGTGGAAGCCTCGAATTTGTGGGTGAAGTGCTGAATAATAGGATTATCCATCTGTGCAATTCCTCCACCATACTGTCCCCATGTTGGGGGTAATTCTGCTAGTGGGTTCTCTTCTGGATGTAGCAGCTCCTCCAGAATTTAACATAGATTCCATTCCCACCCAAATGTAAATCAGGCCCAAAGTTGTAAATTACAACTTCATAGAAAAATACATTTGTCACATTAACAAAAGTCAGAAGTGTTTACAGCAATCCTTCCTTCCTCCCAAAACGAATTTCATTAGCGGGTGACCATAAAAAACACTGAACCTAATGTAAAGTAACACTTTTTTCAGGATCAGAAAGCAAAGTTCCATTGATGTCAAATACAGTTATTTCTGCTCGTACCCTGATATTGCAAAATTAGTAAAGAAGGTTCAAACTTAAGCGTTCTTAGAAAGTGCCCTCATGTGTGGTCATTCCCCCAATTTTTGCTACATTTTATTGGTGGTTTATGGACTGTGAACGTTGGGACACTGCCATCTAGCACAAAGTGTATGTCCTACAACCCCTAAAAATATGTAGAACTGGCTAATCACTAATTGGCATATTTATCTTGTCTAAAAGTCCCTAATATATGGTGTGCTGTGTACCCTTGGCTGGTATTTTAAATGCCAGTAGTGGACTGTAGTACCTATTGTGGCACTGGTAAAGTAACAAGACAAAGACTGTCTTCGGGCCTGCTCCTGCAGTTTTAAAACTAAAAATTTGACGTAGCAAACTAAACCTTTTGCCAGGTCTAAACCTTTATTCTTAATACCAACAGGCCACCCAAAAGGTAGGCCCTAAATTCCTGTAGGGCAGCAAGCATGATATTCAAAAAGTAGAACAAGTGTACATAAGTTTTACATGGTGGGGCAGTTGGAACTCTCAAAAGTCCTTTTTAACTGCAGCAAGGCTGGCTCTCCAATGGAAAATCACTGGATATATTATCTTAGCAACAGGAAATTTATAAAGTGATCATACCCACTTAATAAACGCTTTGGCTACCCCAAAAGCCCCCATGGATTCCCGTAAGCAGTCCTAAGCTACTTGGTCAAAAGCCTTTTTGGCATCTAGCAAAATCTTTAGTAGCTGACAGCCTGTTTTCTCTGCAATATCGAAGGGCACAATTGCCTTGCTGACATGGCTCGGGGTATCTCTTCCTGGGATGAAGCCATGTTGCTGTTTGGAAACTAAATAGGGTAGCATTGGATCTAGCCAATTAGCCAATATTTTAGCATACACCTTGGCATCAAAATTAATAAGAGAAATGGGCCGGTAAGATCCCATATCTTCCGGTGGTTTACCCTTTTTGGCAAAAAACATTATTCTCGTCATATGCCAAGAATCTAGGGCATTCCCAGACACATCAATGAACTGTATAACACTTAAAAGAGGGGGTATTATAATGTCTTTCAATGGAACGTAGAACTCAAGCGGGATGGAGTCCTCCCCTACTGCCTTTCCATGGGGCAGATCTTTGAGCGCTGCTTCTACTTCCCCCATGGAGATGTCTGTCTGCAGAGCTGAGGCCCGCTCGCCACCCAGTTTTGGCATACTGCTATCCTGCAGGTAAGCTGTAAGCTTTGCTGTCTGTGAAGTTGAGGATAGGCTATACAGCTCTTGATCTAATAGAGCAAACTGCCCGATGATAGTTTGGAGTGAGGTGCAGATTGCTCCACCAGTCCTGATGATGCGCTTAATCCTATGGATAACTTTCCTATCTGAAATCTGATGAGCCAAGACTTGTCCAAACTGGTCTCTATATTCATACTGAAGGATCTTGTTTTTATTATAACTGTCCGTCACCTTCTCCTTAAGACTTCCCACCAACTGAGATCTACTATTATTAAGCTGCACCTGCATTGCTTGTACACCTGGACATCCAGAGCTTATCGCAGCCATGTGTGTTACTTCCATTGGCTGAATTGCCTGGGTGAGCAGCTTGTCCTGTTCTTGTTTGACACTATTTTGTTTAAAGATGAACTGTGCTGTAATTCCCTGAACAGAAGCCTTCATTTTGTCCTAAACTACTGAAGGAGAAGCACTATCCATGTGTATTTCAGAAAACTCGTTGAGAGAGTCTGCCATTAATTTAAAATAGCCCGGGTTAACTACCAAATGCGTCGGAAATAAAAATGGATGCTGGCTCCTCCTACTCATATTTGATGCAGGGATAGCCTCGACTTCCTTCAAGATACAGCAAGGTACTTGGTAGGGCTGCCCACTTTCCCTGTTGTTCTTCTCACTCTATCTGGAGCCTTTCCTGCTGGCCCTACAGAGGAATTGAGCCTATGATATCAGAAGGATACGAGCTGAAAGTCAGTGCTTATGCTGATGATGTAGCCATACATACAACTAATCCCTCTCGAGCAATGGACTGCATCATTATAGAGGCTGAGAAATTTGGGTCATTCTCGGAATACAAATTAAATGTTACAAGAACCCATGTGCTGTCAAATCATACACTGGCTACTCACACTTCCGGCCTAGTATACACAGCAAGCTATCTGGGGATTCATTTAACCCCCTGGATTAATAAGATTCTTAGACTACATTTTGATACCCTACTTCAGGCTGTTACTTACAAACTACAGGCTTAGAATAAGCTCCATTTCAGCATTATTGGACGGTGTAACATTGTAAAAAAGAGCATTCTCCAAAAATGTCTCTACCTCTTCAGGGAAATTCTTCTAACAGTGCCAAATATGTTTTTTAAGAAACTAGACAGCGTCATAAGTAGCTTTATCTGGAGCTACAAACTGGCAAGGTAGTCCAGAAATTGTATGAAGTTTCCACACAGACAGGGGGGCTTCCAGCTTCCAGATTTTAGGCTATAACTTTGGGCTGCTTTTTCTGGTCGCCCGAGTAGCCTGCTTATCCTGATAGATTTGAATGCATTGGTTTTAGGATACAGCCTGGCACTTGGTTCCGAGCATTACCTTTTTCTGTTTCGAAGTACATACCCAAATTACTTCAAAAGTGTGAGATTCAAGTTTGGGAGAGACACTGTATCCATCTGGAGGGAAATCAGCACTAAATTCTCTCTGAAATTAGTTTGTCAGAAAACGCCAATCTGGGACAATCGGGTATCTCTGGGATCTTACATGATCCCTTGAGCAATGTGTGGGCAAGGCAATGTATATCAATGGTGGGTCACCTTTTTGATTTAATCGGCTTTCGGTCTTTTGCTGACCTACAGGCCGCGTATAGCCTCTCCCATTCTTCCTTTTTCTGGGCGAGTGCAAAGCGCTCTGTCCCAATCTGTAATCTCTCTTTGGAACTCCAACCATGCCCATGTCATATCAGTCACTTACATTGGTTTGTGGGCTTGCCTTTTAAAATTCGCTTGCTTTCATTTGTGCAAGGGATGCATACGTCATGCCTTTTCCGGTGCTATACCACCTACTCAGCATGATGTCCGGACTACTTTTTTTTTTTTAAACATCTTTTTATTATTTTTGCATAGACATGGTCAATTAAGTCTACAATTATAGTGATAGGATCTAATTTATCCATGATAACATATTACATCAACAACAACTTAGGTCTAAATGTATTGCACAGGAGTCATCTTTTTTAATGCACAACTGAGTCATGAGTTATAAATGAAAATGTGAACAGCGGGTTGGCGGAGTTCATTATCTATTTTCTACATTTAGTGTGTGGCGGAGTGTGACATGTATTGGTCCCTGCTGTGATGTATACTCCAATCGTGTATTTGTTTCTTCCTTGTGGACCCCACGTGATCTGTTCCTTTCCTCACTGAGGCCAGTTATAAAAATGTACGCACTCGCATTATATTTCGCTCTCAATGACTTTTCCTCACTAACCCTGTATTTTGTCCCTTGTTGATACCTGAGTTAGTTTCAGTCTACTTGTGCGTTTACACTGGGTGTATTCTGTATGGCTACCTCACGTATGGAACGTCTCCCTCCTACGGCCCTATGATAATGTCAGGTTTCTTGGTGGGCGCTCATCGTTTTTGACTTCCAATTTAGTGACAAATGTCTCCCAAGCATCACAACCAGTGTGCGTCTGACCTTTGTCTGACAATTTGCGTAGTACATGATGTTCTGTCCATGTCCAGCGCAGCGTCAAGGCCTGCCATGTTTTCAAATCTGGTGCCTTAGAGGCTTTCCAGTTTATTGCAATCAATCTTTTGTACATTATGAATGCTAGGTCTGCAAACTTATGTATATGCCTGTGCTTTTTACCCCTTGTCCTAACTCCCAATAGGCAAGAACCGGGGTCCAGCAAAAATAAATGGTCCGTTATCTCTGAGACATCAGTCACTATCCTCCACCACTCCACCTCAAGAGGACCACACTCCCAAACCATGTGGTAGAAGTGGGCAGACGGGGAGCCACAGCGGGGGCAGAGAGGGTCAGAGCCAGGGAACATGCGCCTCAGCCGAGCAGGTGAGAGGTACGTCTGGTGTGTATAACTGAATTGGGTGTATCTGAACTGGGGGTTTCTAGACACCTTTCGGTATGCTGTAGGGCTTGTGACCACTCCTCGGGTGATAACTGATTCGGTAGAACAGCGTTCCACCGATTCCTTACATTCTCTAACCCAGTTTCAGGAAATCTGTTTAAAATTTTATATAAATTTGTTATGACTTTAGCTTAAGTGCCATATAACAACATGTGATGAAATGCTGGGGAAATATTTGGCTCCCGGTTGCCTGACGACCATGCCTTCTTGATTAGGCAACGTATAGAATTGTATGCCATAAATTGCCCTGGACCCACTGCCTTGAGATCATTTATAGATTCAAATGACATTAGTACTCCTTCCTCAAAGCAGTCGCCTACCGTTAATATCCCCGCTTCTGCCCAAATAGCGGTAGAGTACATTCCAGACACACTACCCTTCCTCAGGATTTGTCCCAGGGGGATAAGGGGAGAGTATGGGAAACCCGTACGGTCCTTTTGTATATACTGTGTCCAGCATGCATGAGCAGCTAACATTAATGGGTTACCGGAGGCCCCATTCGCTATGGCACTCGACAGGCATGTAATCAGCGGCACGTCATTCTACTGTTATCTGATCCATGTGGGGCGCCCAGACCACCCTCATTCAACGGGCGATGCAGGGTGCCCCCCCCATATGAGTCCCAACAGTACTGTGTTCAATTCATGAAAAAAGCTTTTTGATACTGCAAAAAAGTAGAGAAGTGGGGGAAGTAATAACATGTTCGCCACCGCCACTCTGCCTAACGGCGATAGTGGTAGTGAGCACCAAAAGCGTAGGGACCCCCTCATAGATTTCAGTGCATGCCCCAGATTGCCGTCCCTTAAGTCTCCAGGATTATGGTAAATATGAACTCCTAGGTATTTGAATGTATCAAAGCACCACTTCAGGCGTCCCGCCGGAGCAGTTTCTCTATTCTCCGTAGGCCAATTAATCAGTGGGAACACACAGGACTTAACCGAGTTCACCACCAATACCGATATTTTCCCATACTCCTCCAACAGGGATATCACTAAAGGCACCACTTCGTATCCCCATCAATGCGTCATCTGCATACAATGAAACAATATGGTGAATTCCAGTTCTGAGCACTCCCCATTGCTCCCCCATCGCCCGTAATCTGGTCGCCAATGGTTCCATCACTATGGCGAATAGTAAGGGAGGCAGCGGACACCCCTGCCTAGTACCCCTACCAATTGGGAAACTTTCAGACACAATGCCTCCTGTTTTCACTCTGGCCCTGGGTTCGGCATACAATGTCTGCACCCAGCGTGTGTAGCTAGGACCAAATCCCATATTTTGCATAGTTGTAAACAAGTAGTCCCACCCTAGTGTGTCAAATGCTTTCTCGATGTCTAGTGACATCGCCACATTATCATATGCCCCCGCCGGAGTGTCCCCCATTATGTTTAGTAGCCTGCGAATATTTAAAAAAGTGTTGCGTTTTGGGATAAAGCCATTCTGGTCTTCGTGTATTAAGGTATGTATTATGGGAGCCAACCTACTTGCCAGTACTTTGCCTAGAATTTTGCAATCTAGATTTAGAAGCGAGAGCGGTCTATAGGATTTAACATCTGTAGGGTCACGCCCCTGTTTGGGAAGGACCACTATCAGTGCTTCTCTTTGCGTAGGCGGGAGGCACGCCTCTTCGAACACCGCCAGTAGGTGTGATTTCAGGTGTTTTGAGTAAGTGGTGTAGTATTCTATTGGTAAGCCATCTATTCCTGCTGCTTTGTTTACTGACATTTGCGTTACGGCCGCCTCTGGCTCTTCCATGTTTATAGGAGCTTCTAATGTTTCTCTATCTGATTGTGACAGTTTTGCTAGGGGTGCCCCTCTGAGAAAAGACCCCAATTGTTGGGTAGTGCACATTGTCTGTCCCCTGTATAAGCCTGTGTAGTAGTCCTTGAATGCTTTGTTGATTGCTTCCTGACTGGTGGCCATACTTCCATCAGTCAGGCATATGGATCCTATGGGAGCTTGTTGGCGGTCCTCCCGTAGGAGCCATGCCAGCAATCTCCCCTACCTATCTCCCTCTGTTTGTAATCGCATCAAGTGGTAGTTGTAATCATGACGGCGGAGCCTTAAATCTGCCTCATCATATTTTGTTCGCATGTCTCTTAGCTCTGTATATGATGACCCATTTTGTGCCACTGCGACTTCCAGATTTCTCACCTCCTTCTCCAATTTAGCGACCTCAACATGAAGGGAGCGCCTCACTCCCCAGTTAGCCGACAGACAACAACCCCGGACAATGACCTTATGGGCATCCCATTCCATCGCTCTTGTGTCTGTGGAATCCCTATTTATTTTCCAGTACTGTCTTATTGTTGTATTCAACTCTTCCCTAAAAGCCTGGTCTTGGAGGGCTTCCACCTGCAAGCGCCAAGTGGACATCGCAGAGCGTCTCCTCCCCCACCGTAGTCATCTTTAGCGGAGAATGATCAGACAGCATTTTGGCCAGATATCGAATGTCCTTGACTAGGGAGCACATATCAGGGGTCCCCCATATAATGTCTATCCTGAAGTATACCTTGTGGGGTGCTGAGTAGAATTAGTATTTACTTTGCGCTGGATGTCCTATACGCCAGATATCATATAATCTCATGGCTTCCACCCATGTCAGTAGCGGACCATTGCCGCTCCCCTGTGGCAGCCCTTTCGGGGGTGGGATTGATCGATCGAGTACCATATCTGGTATACTATTGAAGTCCCCTCCCCACACAGCTGGTGCTTCAGGATTAACTAGCAATGCTGGTGTTAGTGTGCGCAGAAATTCAGACAGCGCGATATTTGGGGCGTAAATCCCTATTATCATGAGCTGTCTACCATCTAGTTTCCCTTCTATTACCTCCCTGATCTATTCTATGTGCATGTTGGACATACGGTACCCCTTGTGCTATCCACACCAGTACCCCCCTGGCATAGGCCGAGTATGATGTGCCCATAATCTGCCCGCCCCAGCGCGCCCTTAATGCTTTCAGATCGGTCTTCAACAGATGTGTCTCTTGTAGGATGGCAATATGTACCCCCTGACGTTTGAGGCGAGCATGAATACGGTGTCTCTTGCCCTGCGCCGTCATTCCCCATACGTTCCACGTGATTATGTTGTATTCATGCATAGCGTGGGTTGCAGTCTGCACCATGTTTTGTTGTAAAGAATTTGTGTATATGTTATGACCTGAGTTACAATTTTGCCCCTGGTTGTTCCGCACCTTTCCTGCTGCTCAATATAGACTATCAGCTGTAGCAAAATATCTTGTAGTTTAGTGAGACCTATTAAACAAGCATAAGAAGATTCCCACCCTCCCCCCACCCAAACCCCAACAACTCTGCTGAACTTGCATTGTTCTAACCGTTATCTGTAATAGCAAAATCTTCAACACACTTCCAGCAGTGAAAAACTGTATCCATATGGATACCTTCTGGGGAGTCATATTGACATTTGGAGGCGGCTCTTATGAGGGGCCCACACCCTTGAAACAAATAGATTACACATGTCGGAGCCCCCGGAATGCAGGCCTCACCATCACCATGATATCAATATTGTAAATTACTAGTATATAAACGGATAGGGCTATCCAGCTAATACTTATGTATAACGGCAATGTCCGTCTGTTCTGGCCAATTCCACGGAACCAGCTTACCACCATCCCGCCCCGGAATTCTTTGAGGAGTGATATAGTACCGCCATCTGCTCCTCTAATCTTCACAATGCATCCGCGGATCTGTGTGTGAGCTTCGGGCCCCTAAGTGCCTCCAGTATCGTTGAGTCGGAATTAGCTGAGTTCGAGTCCGTATGATCCTTTAGATCAGTCCGTAGTGCTCCAAAGGGGTTCTGTGTGTGTAATGTCGCTTCCTTCAGCACCTTTGCTCTCTCCGCAGCAGCTTGTTTTTCGGTAGGTTGGGCCTTTTAGCGCTTCCTGGGTCTCCTCCATGTCGTTGAAGTGAGCCATGCTTCATCCTCTCTCAGTCCCTCATGAAGTTGTGCCAAACCTTTGGCGTGCAGCCATGTCCACGCATCCTCAGGGGAAGTGAAGACGTGTGTTCGGTCTTCCGAAATGACTCTCAGTTTAGCAGGGAACATCAGGGCATATTTAATGTTGTGCTCACGGAGTCGTTGTTTGATTCTCATATAGGAATTGCGCTGTCTCTGTACCTCTTGGGTAAAGTCCGGATAGGCCCTGATGGAGGAGCCCTCGTGTTGTATAGGGCCTTTCTACGGAAGTGTTGCAGTATGGCGTCCCTGTCCCTGTAATTTAGAAATCTTGCTATCAACGGTCTAGGCTGTTGCCCTGGGGCCGGTTGTCTCCCACAGACTCTGTGTGTCCTTTCCACTGAGAAAAACTTTGATGGAGCCCCGTTCAATACCTCCTTGATCAGCCACTGCTCCAGGAATAGTTCAGAGTTTTGCCCCTCCGATCTTTCGGGAAACCCCAAAAGGCGAACGTTGTTACGTCGGGACCTGCCTTCTGCTTCCTCAGCACGGCGCCATAGGACCTTCACCTCGGCATCCAAGCGTTGGATTTGTTTCTGGTTTTCTGCTACTAATGGATTCAGCACGCTCATTGTATCCTCTACTGTTCCAACTCTTTCCAACAGATTGCGATGGTCCACCCTTAGTAGGTTGAGGTCTTGGGACACTGTGTCGATTCTATTTTCTAGGGAGGATTTGGTGTCCATAACCGCCTGTAGGATTTTCTCGAATTGAGTCGAGTGGGCTTGCAGCGTGTTTCCTAGGGATTGTAGGCTGGGCATTGTTTGCTGCTCACCTGGTGTTTCCACTGGTGCCGGCCGCTCCTGGGCCTTTGCTGACTTGGACTTGGACTTGCCCGCCATGCCGCCCATTCAGTATCACTTCTCTGCGACTTGGGCCGGTGAGTCAATGTATATTTCGTGTAGGGACTACTTCTGTGGAGCTACCCCCACGTCCAGTTTGGGATCACTCCGTGCAGTCTCCTCTGCTTCGCCTCATCAAGAGTTCCTGCGGATATAAGGGGGGCTCATATCCCGACTACCACACCGTTGTTCTTTTCAGTCCCTTCTCTTTACTTTTTTCCCCCCTTCTCCCCTTCTCTCTCGGTAGCAGCAGCTACCAGTGTGAAAGCTGACCGTCTTGACAGATTGCCCACTCATTGAGGTAAATTGTATTATGAGGGTAGAGGGGGGGGCAGTATCTTACTTTGGAGGGCAAAACTCCTATTTCAGCTTCTGTGTGGGCCAGCGCCCAGTTCTTGATTAACCTGCCTCGGCAGCTCAGTTTCTCCACACCGGGCTCCTGCTTTCAATTGCGTGTTCCCCGCAGTCTCCTCTCTCCAGTAAAGAATGGGGGGGGGGGCATAGGAGAAGATCTCCCGTGTCCTAGTGCCCGTCCGGTGGAGGGGGACATGAGATGGGCTTTGCCCGCTGTTGTCTCATCTCCTCCAGGAGAAGGGGGTAGGTGGGGAGGAAAAAACGTCCCACTCGATTGTATCAGCCCCCCCCCAGAGGCTCCCGTCGCCAAAACACTGTGCCTTGTCAGCGCCTGCTCACGTCCTCGCAGGCAGACACAAGAAATCGCCGGGATTCACACCACCGGCGCCCCCTACAGGCTCCGCTGTGCTGGTCCGGAAAGCGGTAAAGTCTCCCAAGATCCGAAGACCAACGGCGGCACGCTGGCCACGCCCCGGCAACCCTCCACCGCCCACTGGATCACAGTGGGATTCCGCTGGCCCACTCTCGCAGGCCCCACTCCACCCTAAGCGCCATCAGTGTCCATGGGGGAGGAGAAAGTAGGGAGGGAAGAGGGTCGGGTCGCTCGGCTTGCAGTGGCCCCCCTACCGGCCCCAATCATCCGCTCACAGTACTCCGGTGCGGACTGCCGATGTCGACTCCACCAGGTGCCTCCGGTCATCTGGTTCTGGTTTCCGGACACTCCCGCTACACAAGGCCCCGGCTCCGGTCGACCACCAGGCCTCCCACGATCCTCAGGACCGCTGGGACACACTTGCTTCGCCGCGATTACTCTCCATACCCCTACTAGCCTTCGGGGGGCTCCGGCGTTCCGCTCCTGTATTTCAAAATTCCTCTGAGGGCGCCGAAAAGGATTAATTTGTGGGCCCGAGACGGAGCCTGCGTTTCAGGCCCCCGTCGCGGACGGCATCTTGGCCACACCCCGTCAGGACTACTTTAAATGGAGTATGGTTCTCTCTGGTGAGGCAACTCTCCTGGAGATATTCAGAGCTTTGAAACTCAGGAGGGGGCGGTACACTCTGTGAATTTGAGACTGCAGCAATTTCGTACTATATGTGTGCTCTATCATATACCGGATAATATAGTCAAGTGGGGGCAAGGTACAGCTCTGACAAAACTACCTGCCCCAAATGCAGTACTGTAGGAGCAGACATTCTACATATGTTCCATGTATGCTCTTCTCTCACAGAGTTCTGGGAAGGGGTGAACACACTAGCCTCTACTGCCCTTGGATATGATAAACAGTTTACTCCAGCAGATGTGATGTTAGGATATAGAACTGAGTTTGACACTGGCTACGACGCTTGCTCTCTCTAATAATCTGCTGGGATCTGCACAGTCAGAAGCTAGGTCTCTGTAGAACCCCCCGGCCTGTTGAGTGGTGGGCAATGATACAGCATATCTACGATATGGAACAAGCGCTAGCTCTAGTGAGGGACTTTCGCTTGCTCAGGAATTTTGAGAGAATATGGACCAAGTTTAGATGGGAACGTTGATGATTTTGCACTTTGGGTATAGGGGGCTTTGGATGTTTTCTTTTGAATTTCATTCCTCCCGATTTCCTAACCAACCTCCAATATCAGTACTTCCATATGATGTGCTTGGACTTGTTTGCTATGATTTGATGGAAATCTGACTTAAAAAAAAATAATTTAAAAAGAAAATCATTGGGTTACACTATAAACTCTTATGATGCATAACTTCAGTTACTAGATCCATGGTTCAAGGATTGAAATTTATAGTAATTTGAAATCCAAAGTAATGGTCAAGTTTAAATCAGTATTTTGAAAATGCCATTTTTAGAAATTTGTCATCTTATTGCTTAAAGCCTCTAGTAGCCTTTTCATAAGTGATCCCTCAACTACCATCTGGTAGCCTGATGGACTCCTGTGGGGAGGTGTGAATGGCTACCAGGAAAGTGAACAAGCAGACAGATGAAACTCACACCTAGGCTTGCCATTGTCAAAGTAGCCAGAGTGGCACTAATCCCAGCTTGGGGAAAACCTATTTCAGAAATAGTTTGTAGGGGGAGTTTCTCATTTTCCTAGAAATACTTCAGGGTTGCGCCCAGAGTGCTGCCCAGAGGAAGAAAGGTTCTACCATCTGGGATTTTGGAAGAGCAGTACACTACGATTGCATAGGGCCACTCTGCATGGATTGATGCTAAAGTGGGTAGGGTATCCCCTAAGGACCTTTTTCCTATTGGTCAGGGAGTCTTTCCCACACTAAATCTAGTGCCAGCCATAAAAGTAGCATCCCTGGGTATCTTCTTAAGAACACCTCTGAACCTGTGGGAGACACAAAAATGGACTTCATCTGCTGTTTGTCCTGTGGAGAGAAAAGCCAAGGAGTGGGTGGACCTGCTCCCCAGTTGTACCCAGGAAAGAAGAATGGACTCCAAGGGCTAGTTGGCAGGCCTCCTGTTCAGCAGTTAGGAATACAAAAGCTGCAAGGAGCCCACACCTCTGCTGGGCTCAGCCGAACAGTTTTAACTGGATTTGCTTTGGGCCCTGCTAGTGGCTTCTGGGAATTTGAGTCCTAACTGTCAAGTGGTGCCAAAAAGCTCATGGAACCTAGGCTGTTGTTCAGACAGCCGCCAAAGCGGTTGGACCACTGCTTTGGTGGTAGTCAGACCTCCAAATGACCCCAGCAGTCAATAGACCACCAGGGTCGTAATGACCCCCCTAAGTATCCGACACGTGCTAAAATTGCAGTCGGGATTAACTTTTGACTTTGATCCAGCCTAGTGCGACCAGACACCCGCAGTTGGGTGCTTTGCCCTTTTTGGAGCTAGAAACATCTAAAACTTTGAAAAATCATATTTCCAGCTCCCTGCATCTGATGTTTGTCACATTTGTTTATTAACATTTTCTCTATTTTTGTATATTAGTGTTTTTTATTACATTGTATCTTCTACTTTTTAGCTGTTTTGCTACTGATAAATGCTTTACACATTTCTTCTAACTTAAGCCTGCCTCCTATGTGCTGTTGTTCCAAGGGTTACATAAAGGGTGGACCGCAGGTTTCAATTATTGAGACCTAACTGGAACAACTAAGTAATAATGCCATTATTACTTAATCCACTTGCTCAGATTAGCGTTTTGTAAATTGCGAAAAAATTATTTAATCTGCACACATTTTTCTGCAAAAAATACACATTTTTCACCATTTCATTCAACAAAACTTCCAGAACCATTGTTGTCTGGAACAAATTTTACTTCTGAAACGTGGAAAGTTTGGGAATTCTTCAGCATGCTGTGTATTTGGAAGCTGCAATGCCAGCATCTTTGTTGACACCAACTAATTCAGTGGTTGCTGTAGTTCCAATCACCAATATTTTGTTTGCCAAGCTATCCTTCAAGCCTGTTCTAACAAGGGAGCTAGTATCTTGGTCAAATTAAAAAAAGGAAAACATGATTTCTAGGTGATTTTTACAACCTTTATTCCATAACTTTGTGTCTATGCCTGGGTAACCTCCTCCATCCATTATTTCTGTAAATCTGATTTTTAGCTCAAATCAGTTACCCTGAAAGAGGTGGATGAAGCGGTGGGGGAGATCTCACTGCATTTCCTTTTTTATGTTTCAGCTAGTTTTAATGAATGGGCATCATCCACTTCTGTTCAGCCTCTCAATGCATCATAGATTGATTTACCTCGTACCTGAATCATACATGCCAACCCTCCAGATTCAGGCTGGAGACTACTGATTTCAAGGATAGTCTTCTGCCTCCGGATTCCTGCATGCAAAAACCTGATTTCTCAGTGGGCTTCTGCAGACAGTGACTGGTCTTGTGTGACTCGGAGTATGCACTCCATGCATGCATGACATTTTGGTCATATTCTCTCTGCCTGCAATAGCTTTTTTTCCATGTTCCTGACATGTAAGGAAAAATAAATAACGTATATTTCCATTTCTGATATCTGATCCTGCAGCAGCACACTTGCAAGTCCCAAGCATGACAATAGACCCGATTCTGGTCAATGGGAAAAATATATTATCCCATTTATTTTGACAAATTTCCCACTTTCCACTTCTAAAATGGTGCCATGCATGCTGGATGAGAATATCTACTTAATCTAGGTGGTTTGACTGGTGTCACCTATCACCCCATTTGCTAGGGAGTTCCCATGCCTTAACCTTGGCTCTTGTCAGCATTTTGGTTAGAAGAATATAAAAGAAGAGACTTGTGCTCAACAAAACATGGCTACGAAATGCAAACTATTGAGTTATCAACAAAAGCTGGAGATTATGGAGTACTTGCTCTTGGCAGCTGAGACACATCCACATGGAACTGTAGAAACACTCACTTCCTGGTTAAGGCAGGCATGGAATGTAGAGCAATCGCCTTAGTTCCAGATTCTCATTAGGAAAGTCAGAACTAGCATCCGGCTGTTGACAACTTTTGTTTGTTGTAGCGTTCTTGCTTAGCTCACTACTGGCTTTCTGTCCATCACCTTTCTTATTTTGAGTTTCCTTCCTTGCTTCATGCATGTCACTTCCTTCCCCCATTTCAGAGGCCCGATTGACGTCCTTACCTGTTACCTGGTATGAGGTGTCCGAATTTCTAGCCAGTGTGGCAGTGTTCTGATAGCTTAGCAGTGCAGGTTTCTTTATAATCCTGGGGCACTTCCTGGTGGCTTCAGACGCTCAGCCTTTTTTACTGTTCTGAAGGATGGGTGAGTCACTTACAGACTTGTATATCATATATGTTAAGTGGACTAGTTCCTTTAGAAATGTGTTATTGTACTTGTTATCTTAAGTAACACTGCACACTCAAAATATTACCCCAACACCGCCTTCCAGTGCTGAGAAGCTCCTCCAATGAGAGAAGACTGGGGCCATGTTTTTTCTTCTATCCTGTCCCTAGTACTGAATCACTTTTCCCTAAACATGACTCTGTCTTGAAGTGGCATACAATCATTTAACTATGGGGAAGTCTGTTTAGACAGATTGTGCTATTAATCTTCGAATACATTGCATCTCTTTCCCTCAAAGGTGATGTAGATTAAAGATTTTGTAGAGCCCCACCTGTCGAAAAGATAATTAAAATGTGACAGCTTATGTTTGATAATTTAAGAGCAGTTAAATGTAGATGCTGCACTGACATCCAACATAAATGTGCAATTGCTTGTATTTCAGAGTTTGACTTAGGTGGTATTTGAATTAAATTTCACGTTAGAGGGATAAAACTGACGTTGTAATGTAATTTGGACTCCAGATTTACAGAGCATATTGAAACAATACTGAATTTCTAATGATTAATGAGTTTAAAATCTGTGGAAAAATGAGAAGAAATGCATCTCTGTTATACTTAATGAAATACATTAACAAAGCTGTCTATTTAAAATGAAGTGCACTACCCAATTTAATGAAGTATTACTAAGGTCGAACAACTAAGTTTGCATGTCACATGTGTTTTATTATAATTTATTAATTAAATGCATTGCTACAATTCCCTTGGGTTTAGAGTTGTAATTTGTGTTAAACCTAGAAATGCTGATTCATTTTCTAACATGAACTTTCTTCAAGGTTATGTTCCCATGAGAAGCCTAGTAAATTAGTAATAGGCTCTATTGTTTAAGCATAGAGAGAATGTAGCATAGTGCCCTTGACAGAAGAACATTATGAAATATGGATTGACATCGGATACAATTGTTTCAAACTTGCAGTCTCACAGATGGAAGATGTTCTCAAGGAAAGCTTGGGAAGGCAAGAGTGTGTTTCAATTTGGAGTTGTGTGATCAATTACTATTGGATGATGCCCCTTCAACGTGGCATGAACGGATACTATTGGTGAATCAGAATGCTTTGAAAATTCTAAAATACTGATGGACATTCAAACTTGGGGCATTTCCTTTTTTGTCAAGGTTCCTGATGCTTGGCTGATCCTGTGCTTTGCTGATGAAGATTTCCTGAATGCTGTATCTCATGGGGAGGTATCTCCCTCTCTGCCATTGCCTTGAAATGCCCTTTTAGATTTAGCAAATCTTTTATTTTCCCTTCAGAATTCTCTTGATAGAGCTTCTGATATGTTCATGCTTTACCTTTTTACCTATGTTTTACCAAAAGGAGTTACCTACATTCAGATATTATCTTTTTCCAAACTATTTTTGTCCTTTTGGTCTTTTGTCTTTTGTCTGCATGTGTTTCTTCCCACACTTGTATTTCCCTACTTAGGTCAGTTGTAGGGTTGCCCTGTGCCCAGCTAAAGATTTTTGACTCTGTTAAATTGAAATGACTAATGATTGTTAACTGTGAGCAAAGATTCCTTTCTGTGGCTCAGATCTTCTTGCTTATGATAATTATTATTATTCTTGAATGCTTAGTTTTACTAATGTTGCTCCGCTTTAACTTATTTTGTTCCCTTGGACAGCCCTTGTTGAGTATGTATCTCTATAATTTGGTTTCACACATTGTTTACATGACTTTTAGCCTGTGCTTATAATAAAAAACCCTTATATTTTATTTCAGATTGGAATTGTCTTTCATGGCCACATTGGTCATGGTGTTTAAAGTAATTAGGTTTATATTGAGATTTTGTTAAAGGTTCTACCACACTACTTACTGGGTCAAAAGATCCATCCACCTCAGAGAGCATTGATTCCTGTGAAGGATGAAAAACCTACAGCACTTCTGGTAGGAGAGTTGTGGTTTCATCCCATAAGGGAGAGAACAATTTTAATGTAGTGTGAGGGAAATAGGATTGACCCTATGTGATTGTCCATTCTCATGAAACCCATACTTTTTATTTCCAATTGGAGTTTTCTTCTGTGGCCACATAGGTCATGGTGTGTAAATTAATTAGGTTTGTATTTAAATTTTGTTAAAGGTTCTACCACACTACATAGTGGATTAAAAGATCAATCTACCTCGGAGAGAAGTGGTTTCTGTGAAGGATTAAAATGCTACATCAAAAGACCTTCCTAATATCTCTCAAGATATTTAACATGTATACAGATATACTGGGATATTAAGTAATAGACTAGAGTTCCCAAGCTATACCTCGTTCAATCTATAGGTCATACATGGCAGATGCCCATTATTCTGTGGGACTGCCTCTGTGCTATAATGAATTTGACGGGCCTTCACATTTTGAAGTTTAACTTAAACAATTTCTTCATGTTAATTCCTCCATGCCTCTAACACTTATGCAAAATGAGTTGTTGCTAATTTCCTTAATAGTCCCCATGGTGAAATGTCTGGGTTATGCACTTGACTCTATGTTGAGTGTTAAGAAATATATTCTTAACATTTCTACATAATGTTTTCATTAAAATGCTCTTTCGAAAAATGATGAGGCCTTTTCTTGCACTTACTGACTTCAGAAAAATTGTCCAGTTATTCCAAGACTAATTTTCTAAAATTATTCTTTATCTTACTCCTGCTCTTAGATGTATTCTTCACTTTGCTGTCTGTTTCATCCCAGGTTCTGGAATATTTATTCACATCATTCTCTTCCTTTTATTTTTCACGAATTACCCCTTCACTGTACAATTCAATTTACGCATTGGTCCATAGCCATCAAGGCCTGTACCTTTGGACAACATGTTTTGTTATCCAAGAAGCATGAGGTCTACAACAGCTCTATGTACATCTGCAACAAAATTATACTATAGCATGAAATTTCACAATTCCAAAAGCTGCCTTTCCTAAACAAACATTGCCTATGATTTGCTAATTATCATGCAGCACAGCGTTGCGTGACCGGGGGAGAGAAGAATGCACAATATTAGTAATACTAATTAAGTGTTGGCACACTTGTGGTATTCTAGTGCCAACACAGGCATCCTTGCTTGATGGTGCAAGGGTAAACCTGGATTGTGGTCAGGATTGTTTTTGCACAGGAAAGTCTTCCTTCCGGCACAAAAATAATCCTTAAAGACTTGTTCCTCTTTGTAGGTGTGCTGCTGAATGCAGATTTCTCTCATTATACCAGGCTCCAGTAGATGCAGCACTTTGGTGCAAACCCAGATTTACCAAATTTAGCAAATCTAGATTTACGTCAAAATATATTGGTGGATAAAAAGGAAAACTGACTCATCACCCATATAATGCCTCCCTGTTGCAACGTATTGCAAGGCAGCAAGGTAGGCTACCTTGTGTTATTGTTCACGTTAATAGATGTGTTGCTGTTTTCTTACCTACTAATATTTTGCACTGTGGCTGAGCCAAAAAAGTGACTCAACCATGGCTCCAAGTGCTAGAAAATCTGACCATTATCCTTAGCTACTCCTTTTTCTGGAATCCTTTAATTTCTGATAAACCCTCAAATGGAGCTTTAGGATACTTTAAATGAAACAGGTTATAGAAAGAGGTTTAACTCCTCCTCTTTGTTGATCTCCTTTACAGACATTTGATTGGGCAGCTTTTGTGTTAGTTCACCTATGAAGTAGTTCCTTTACTCACAAAGTGTATGCAGACCCAGTGTCATGTACAGGCTGTAACCATATGACAACTGTAGTAGGAAGGAGCTTTAGTTATTGAAATGTTGGCATAAAAAATATGAGAGGTTTTACATTGTGAACTCTCTGATAAAAGTAACAGTGAAGGGACTAGATTGCATACTCTCTGGAAAATACAAAAAGAAAGATGTTTTACACTGGGAACTCCATAAGCAATACAATACCACTGAAAGACTTTGCTAAACAGATCTATATTTCAGTTGGGTTGGAGCAGTTTGGGTTTCATTGTGTACATTTGTAATTGTGATGTTTAGTATTTAGTTGTGTGTGAATGAGGATGAGCCTTGGACCTTGCTAACCAGGGGATCAAAATGCTAAAATGGTGTACTTGGCACTTCAGTTATGGTACAGAAGAAAGCCAACACCAGGGGTGAAATACTCCATTGTCACAAATGGAGCAAGGTAACCCATGATTGCCCTGGAAACTTCCTCCCTGAACCAAATCCTACATTTCCACCTGAATGACAATTTGTAATTGCCATGGCCCCAAAAGAAACCAGCCCTGCTCTGGCCATCTCCCCCAGTTTCCACTGATGTAGCACCGCCACTCTAACATCTGCAGTGCTGGTCACTGATGAAAAACAGTAATAACATGTTATTTCCTGTACAGCATCAACGACATGGTCATTACAAAGTCGCTGTGAGTTCTTTACTCCAGGACCAAAATGAATGATCCAGTGACTAATAAAGGAAGCTGGTGGGCGCTGTGTGATGGGGTAAAAGGACAGCCGAGTAAGCAAAGTGACTCACCCACAGAGGTGATTTTGTTATGTGTTAATTTGACTACTACTGGGTTATCCCCAGAGCCACCACTCTTTTATCTCAGTCGGGGTGAAGACACTTTTCACAATGCTGATGTATCTAATATGCGAGTATGACACACTGCAGGGCATGCACAAGTACGTGCTCTGTGGCACATGTGCAGAATAGTGATCTTGCCTGGTCCTGATCCAGTTGCTCCTGTCAAGCTCACTATACTGCAGATGAGCCCTGAAAGCTGCACTGCCTCTGGGATTGGTGCACTGTGTCTGACACGTGCCAGGGCGAACAACTGCTAGAAACTGATGTAGAGTTTTTAATGCGGGTCTGAACACAGAATCCCAGGCAGTGTCTGCAAGCCTGAATGGATTTGAAGGGAAGGGATTAAGACTGTAAATTCGTGTATCGTGGCTTAATGATGCCAGTAAATAAAAACGTGTGTGTGCTTAATTTGGGTGTCAGGGATCTGTGCAGGGTTGGGAGGTTTTGGTGTGTGTGTGACCTGCATGTGGGTACTGGGTAAGAGTGCTCAAAAGTAAATAAATGGATAGCCTTGGTCAATAATTCCCCAAACATGTTTCTGTGGCATCACTAGGGAAAGGAGACAACCAAGACACAGAAGCATAGGAAGAGGGATGCAAATTAGGAACAATTGCTGCCGTTTTCTAGTAAGAGTTAAGGGGTAAAGACTCCTCTGTTGTTAAATAAGTATGTAGTGAGTCTTAAGCTATGGCCTCAATGAAAACACTAGGAGAGTTTTAAAGCTCTTGTGCTGGAAAAGCAAAACACCCTAAATATCAATAGTTCTCACGCTCTTCAGAGACTAGCAGTAACACACTGCCAGAATCACTAGCAGTCTTGCACTACCAACAGGACAACCTCCCCCATCAGATTAACAGATTTACACACAATCAAAGTCATTCTCACACCTTTCAAGAAACAATAGTCACACACTACCAACAGCAATAATACCCTGACAGAGTAACAGGCTGACGTAGCTGACAGCACTCTTACTCCCCTTACCGACTAGCAGTTATTTCCAAGAAGAACTTTTACATTGATCATAAATAAGCAGCAAATGCAATAGGTTTGGATTTTAACTGACAGTGCCTCTTCATTGATTGGTGAGGTTGTGCGTGTAGCATTGAGGCTGGGTGGGTGTGAAGATGCCAAAATTAATCAATAGATGGGTGTACAGATGCACACGTGTGAGTTACACTGTAAGGCCAAAGAGTGATTGACGGACAGATACATAATGCACTTTTACCTGTAAGCCAGACCTCTTGACTTTGGCAATGTATTTTCAAATTTTATTTTCAACGTTTTAGAGAATGTTGTGATTTCTGTTCTCTGAGTTGTTAATGTCAGCAGATCTCCAATCTTTCATTTTTTCGATCCTCTCCTTCTATATTATTATTGAGATTATTATTTTTGTTCGTATTTTAATCGACTGTTATATTTTTTTTTGAATGTTACACTGCCAGGCATATGGTTCTCAAAAGAATAGACATAGGATGAATTTACATGGAACACATATGTAGAATAACTACTTAGAGCAAAAAATGTAAACTCCAGCAAGAAGTACTATATTTGTATTGCAAATTCGGCACAAAGTGTTGTGGTGGTATTTGCTTCCTAACGCAAAGCAGGATTTACATTGGAAAATTGGCCAAAATAACACAAAGTGGAGTTGTGTGCTACTATATGCTACATTGTGTGAGGGAGTGTTCCATGGGTGGTACGTGAATGTTATCATGCAGCCACCTCTGAGTACTAATGCAAATCTCTATCTATTAACATTGGTAGACAGTTTTTTGCGCCAAAAACGTATGCCTCCGCAAGGCAAATGCAAATGTGGAGCAAAGTTTAAAACTCTCTACATGTTTCCTACATTGCATTTGAGCTGTGCTCTACATCAGTGGTTCCCAACCTGTGGTCCGAGGACCCCTGGGGGTCGGCGAAGACTCCTCAGGGGGTCCGCGACTGCTTAGAAAATTAAATAATATTGACAGATTAGTTCTCCAGCTTTCAGTAATGACTCAGTGGGGGGCCCCCGGATTCCAATAAAGATTCATTGGGGGTCCCCCGGGGCTCTAGGAATGATAAAGTGGGGGTCCACCAAAGTCAAAAGGTTGGAACCCTGCTCTACATCATACATACACAGTGTGTCAAAACATTGAAACGTAGCAGTCTTCCGTACACAATCTCTGTTTGATAGAACATACACAAAATGGCATTATTGTGCAAGGTTTTGTGCATTGATGCATGACAGGTTAAAATTCACCAGCATGGTGTAAAAGGAAAACAGCACCATGTCTTATTAGATATATTTGCTGTGCTGCGTTGTGCAAAAAGTTATTAAATCTACCCCTCCATTTGTGTGTCTGTTCTGTTTAGGCGCTAATCACCAGTCATGCAGGGAAAAACTATCCTGAACAATCACTATTTGATGTAGACTCCCTGCTGAAAACTGGTGGAATTTGTCTAGGGAATTCGTGAATCGCATAGGAAAAGAAGCTGTCATTCTGGATCCAGATGATATTCCTCATTCTTAGAACCAGTAATAGAACACCAGGACCGGCAACAGTTATTGCACCCAAATTATTTCCATGCTCACTGTACCGTGAAACTCACAATCAAACCCCTTAGACTCCGTAATCGTGAGAGGCGCCCACTTCACAGATTCACCATAGAAGTGAAAATAATATTGTCTATCTAATGAATCATTCTCCGATTCTTAGTATTTTCTAAGGCCAAAACAGAACAGGTCACAAAAACATTCGTGAAAATGCGTCAAAGAATCTTACAGTGCATTTTGTTGCTTTCTTGGAAGTCTTCATTTTCTTTGTCAACTTTACCAGAACAGTAAGTCGCAATATTTTCATCGACATACCAACTCAAATTTTCATCGACTACTGAAAACATCAGCACGAACTCAGTATTTGGTGGTTGTTCCTTATTCTCGCCCAAAGTACCTAAAAAAGATACAATTAATTCATATAAGCTGAAGGCCTAGTAAAATCATAAGCCAAGATCATGCATGTCAGTAGTTTTTGCGGGCTTTAGTGAACAAAATGAAATGATGCCCTTCATAAGACAAGAACCTGTGTCAGGTTAGAGCAGCTTGGCTTAACAATCTATAAATACATATTGGAGGCCATGAAAAAGAGGAGTTTGGGTAATAATTCCCTCTCTGCCTTCCCTTTTGTGGAGACTAACAATGATGCATCACGTTTATATATTTAATCTAAAATCATATCTGACTTTTATTCCAGATGATCTGGAGTGTTTTGTTGTGATTACAGGCATTACAGCTCTTCTTCAATCAGCTGTTAGCGATTTAGGAAACATCTCAAGGACACCAAAACATACTATTTATTATTCTAAACCTTCAAACGCATACTTCATTATAATTGATGGCCATCAAACTGATTCATTGCCTTTTTAGAAATGATGTGGGTGTACATTTGGGGGAGAGGGAGATAATGTCAAAATTAAAGTTAAAGAGTTTGGAAGATGGTCTACGTGCCATTTAGAGAAGTAAGGAAACAGGCTTTTTGCAGGGCCCCACATTTTCTTTATCCCCATTTAGACTTAGCTGCTGGTATTTTGACTTTGAGAGTGCACTGAGGTCTTCTGTCCAAACCTCAGTAGCAATGTTCATTCCCTTTACAAAAGTCATGTCGAATTGAATGTCCCCAATTGGCAAGTGGTGACTTACTTATAAGTCCCTAGTATGTGGTGCCGACCAAGGGCATGTAAGGCAGAGTGTCCACACAAGGTTGCAGCACTGGATTGGCACCCTGTGTGTGACAAAGTGAAAACATGGCTCCCAGCCTGGCACTGCAGACTGGAAAGCCAGTGTCACAGTGAAAGTTCGATTTTGCCATTGCCATTAATGACAAAAGGCCTGTTTTAGAACTCAGCAAACGGGTTACCCGGTCACAACAGTGATGGATATCCCGTCCACTGAAATCTAAATCCCATTACATCCAATGGGATTAGATTACGGTGGACGGGATATCTGTCACAACTGTGAATGGGGTAACCCATCCACCGAGTTCTAAATCAGGCCCAGCGTCCCCAAATCCAATAATAATATATGTAGGTCTCTTCTAAAGAATGCCTATAGAGCCGTATGACAAGGAGGTATACATTATTAAGCAAGACATACAAGGCTGGAGCTACAAGAAAGTGGTACATTTGTCCCAATGCACCACTTTTTTTGCTCCCCCCTACCGCCACCTAAGAAACCATGGTAGCGCCATATTTACAAAATGGTGCACCATGGCGCTCGTTTCCACAATAGCATCATAATTTATGGCGCTATTGTGGTTCTTTGCTGGATTAGTGCCATAAATGACGGCGCTAGTGCAGCAAAGTACTAGGGAGGCTCATAGGTTATTATGGGCCCGTCACTTTAACACCTGCCCTGTACAGGCGTTAAAAATTACAGAAAAAATGATGCTGTGAAATCTTGTAGATTTCTTGAAGATCATAAATCTTGTAGATTTCACTGCACCATTTTGTGCGGCCTCCCAGTGCCAGAAAGCCCTCTCCTTACATACATTATGCCTGGTGCAGACATAATGTGGTGAAAGGGGTTACAAAGTGGCACAATGCATGCATTGCACTACTTTGTAAATATAGAGAATGGGAGTGACCTCCTTAAAGCCACATTAGCGTCGTAAAAAATGACGCTAACCCGGTATATGGAGGTGCAAGGCCCTTGTAAATCTGGCCCATACTGTAGTTTCATATATGCCTTAGCAGCAAACCCCTAAAAGTTGTTGTTTGTTGAGGAAAGTTACTAGCCCCATTGGCTAACACAGAGTTACTGACTGGAATTCCAGCATGGCTAACGTCTGAATGGGACTGCCACACTGGGTACTGTTAGGGTTCAAATCAACTGTGGCATTAAATGTGACTTAATAGTCAAGTCAACATTTATATCACTTTTAAAGTTAATCAACCTTTAGAAAGTTGCCACTCTGTGCCCCACCTAGTTCAGTGGCCTCACACTCCCTGACACACAGACAGCTTTCTGCCCGTATGGGGAGATCTGTGAATGGCTGCCAGGCTCAGGAACAAAGGCAGGTGCCACAGAGTGAGGTGAGACCTCTTATCCCAGGATGGCCAGGTATTAGCCCTAAAGCCGAGCTTCAAACGGGAAGCCACCTTTAAATGGCAAATGATGATAACATAACTGAGTAGGCTGCCTTTTGTTCCTGTAGACAAGTTGGAGAAAGAGAGGGAAAACAGTTCCCGAACCGGTTTTCCCATGGGTGTGTAGCCCTTAGGTATTCACTCCTCTGGGGTGGGGTACGAAGCTCCTGGTAACCAAGGAAGGGTGGTGCCATCTTGAAAGGGGCAAAAATGTTGCACTCTGGGCTAGCCAGATGCTATACATTACAGAAGCTTCATCACCCAAGAGGAGGTTACCTACTAGTCCATTGGCTAATGACCTCAGGGGTCATTCCTGGGATAAATATGGCACTTCTGTCACCCTGCCCCTCACTACACCATGGATTTGGAGAGAGGACTGAAGGAAGGCCATCTTGCTGGTGTTGAAAGCGCACAAGGAAAGGTTGCACCGTTGGAAGGACTGCACCTGCTGCACTTTGGGCTAGTAGAGTTTGGATCCAGTTTGAAGTTCCTGGCTAGGGTAAATGTTGGTTCATGGCACCATATCGAAGCAGAGACTCCAAAGGTCAGTTGGCTGGCCCGCTGGTCCCAAGATGCTATTTAGGAGTGTACTGCACAATGAGGCCTCATCATATAGTACACCCAAATCCTTACAAGCACCTTAATTTGGCAGATTTAAAATATCTGCCTCATGTTATATGGTTGACTATGTGCCCTATGTAGGAAGTAAAAATGGACCAAAGGATGCAAACATGCGTAGCAGACTTTCAGGCAAGGATTAATATGATAAAGGCAACACCAAGGTTCTCATTTCAAGTGACCGAGAATTGTATGCATGGTCATCAGGGGACTGAAATCTCTGATTCTATCAGATATCCCACCACTAAATCCAACAATTACAAGTTTTCTTTTCAGAATGGGGGATATATACATGGAACCAGTAATACTAGGGTCTTTTACATGTACTTAATGCTCATTCCAGTGAGAATACCCCTGACAATTGCCAGCTGCTCAGAGTAGGTGGAAAGTGTCTGCATAAGGGCTGGTGGGGGTCACAAGTGGGTGAGGTTCAGGGCAGGGGTTCAGTACAGGGAAGAGCCTGTCCTAGGGAGCATGTTCTGTTTCCCTGCTACTGTAGGAGTCGGCCAGTGGCCAGGCCATGCTCCTGCCCACAAACCCTGCAGAGTGCTATGATAAGTATACTGGGTCTGGAGACATCAAGACACTTGTAACTCTGGGTAGTGGAATTGTGCCTATTGTTTTAGGTGAAATACTGTTACTCAGAATGAGGCTCTAACCAGGTACAAGGAAGGTCAGAAACCACTTATGTTGAAGATTGTGAGTCCCTGGTGTCGAGACGGGGCCACTCACCTGAAAAGCAGGATGTCTGCAGGGGCGATGGTATGCCCCCTGACCTCCTGGAACACCTCTCGCCAGTTCCTGGTGGACACATGAACCCCGGCAGGTGTCCCAAAAGGAAAGGGGGAGTGAAAGAGAAAGAGGCAAAACACTGCCACGTCTTGCCGGTTCAGCCAGGCAACCTGTATCTTTGGGGGGCAGGTCGTTGTTGACAGAGTGATAGTAGAGTTAGTACTTTCAACTTCCTTGAAACTGAATCTCTCTTTCTGATATGGGCATGGGAGCAGTAGAAGAACACCGGGATGTTCCAACACATTTCTTGGATAATAATAACTGTTTGCACAATTACTAACACTGCATTACCAAAAACCCAAACTGAGTACCATAACAATAAGTACTGCAACACTACAGCTGGCTTCACAGAGATTCACAGTTGTACACTACAATTAGAACTGTGGTTGCACTTATCATGCACATGCATAGGGTTAAACTAAAAGGAAAGGAACAAATACAATCCAAGAAATACAAATGTTCACTCTGAGTTTAAACAGTTAGGGTGGCACAGTTTGATTTGGTTTCACTGTGTGAGTGAAAACCCCTTCAAAAGCAAATTCTTCAAACATGAAACTCAGGCATGAATGACACAATTTAAATCCAAGAGTTATGCTATTAGAGAAAGAAAAGTCATGTAAATGTTCTTTTAAATTTGCACAGTCACTGTTTATAGTACTTGAGCTCAAGCAGATTTCCTGAACCACATTTAGTCAGGTAACTACAATAATAATGTAGAATGTTCAGAAATGAATTTGTCTCTTCAAGATAAGCATTCTGCTGAAATACGATGTCTGAAATACACAAGCTGTTCTAGGGAGGTGCGGCGCTCAAAGAACATACTCCCTAGATAATACTAGCCACTTAGCTGCAGTCTTTTCCAGGGTGCTGGAGGAATGCCTGGTGGCAGCTGGTACAGGAACGAAGAAAATAATTGCCTTAAAAGTCCTGAATACGAGGATGACAGCAGAGGCTGGACTGCCAAATCAGATGCTGAGATCAGGAAGCAAAACAAAGCCAAACAGGGAGGCATGCTTCACTCTGCTATTTATAGCCAATCAGGAAAGCAGTTGAGCTTCAACATGTGGATGAGTCACCACACCCAATTAGAAGCACATGTTTATACCACACCCAATTAGAAGCACATGTCTACACCTGCTCATATTAGCAAACAAACATTGGTAAAACAAGCATTGATAAAAACCAATTGTGTAACACAGCACATTATGGCCCTCATTCTGACCTTGGCGGTCGGCGGAGAGGCGGCGGTCGGACCGCGAACAGACCGGCGGTATTAAAAATGGCATTCTGACCGCGGCGGTCACCGCCGCGACCGACCGCCACTTCCCCACTCCGACAGCCACGGCGGTCATGACCGACGGGCTGGAGTCTGCGCACTCCGGTCCGGCGGTCGACCCAAGACCGCCAACGGTATCATGACCCTGCTTACCGCCGCGGTTTCTGGCGTTCGGGAACCGCCATGCGAACCATGGCGGTAGGCACTATCGGGGCCAGGGAATTCCTTCCCTGGCACTGATAGGGGTCTCCCCCACCCCCCACTGCCCCCCCGAGTCCTCCCCCCACACCCTCCACCCCCCTGCCACCCTCCAGAGGTGGTACGAACCCCCTCCCCACCCCCACCCCGACATGCACATACACGCACCCCGACATGCACACACCCCCAACATGCACATATACACACCCCCTACACACACACATACACAACGGGGACACATACCCGCACACATACATGCCGACATGCGCACCCGCGGAACTACACACATTGCCCATAGGCACAGCAGCACTCCCCGCCCACATGCACGCACTCACACACCCCCTCTACACACTCACACGCACACCCCCATGCACGCACACATCACACAACACCCCCCCACCCCCTCCCCTCACGGACGATCAACTTACCTTGTGCGTTGGTCCTCCGGGAGGTGACAGGAGCCATGGGGAGGTGACCGCCAACAGAAGACCGCCAACAGAAGACCGCCACACAGAAATGTGGGTCGTAATTCTGTGGGCGGTGTTCTGCTGGCGTGGCGGTGGAGGTTGACCAGTCTCCACTTTCCCGCCGACCGCCAGTGTGGCTGCTGGCGGTTTTCCGGCGGAACGCTCCCAGCGGTCAGAATGCGCACAGCGGCATACCGCCGCGGTCGGCGGTCTTCACCGCGGCGGTAACTCGGCGGTCTTGCGAAAAGACCGCCAAGGTCAGAATGACCCCCTATGTTTACTTAGAAACATGAAGGTTTAACCAAGAACAGAGATATGATTTAACCCTAATCCCTGGGCTCTGGAAAACAATGGACTTGCCACTGCACAAACAAGTAGTAAAGAAAATGATTTAGTTGATCTCGTCTCTACCCAAGATCACCACAAGGTTTATTGTAGAAAAGATTCAAGCTGTACCACACTAGCATGGAAATGACTGATTCTAGTTGCCAAGAAAGTGGATTAGAAGAAGTCTTAACAACTCCAAACCTACTCTGAGATCACCCAATATGTTGCTGAGTGGAAGGGGGTCAATTTCTTTCTATATCAGACATGTGGACCAGGTGAGCAATAAAGAGCAGTTTTGAGATAGTTTTCAATCCTGTTGGGCTAACCCAGGTCGAATGTACGAGTGTTCTTGTAACTTAGACATCACTGCTTTGGTTTTTTTGGGTGGAGAATAAAAAACTGTTGAAAGGCTGGCATATGCCTCTGTCATGTTGCTGGAGCTGTCCATCAAATTTTCAATGCATTTACAGGAAGCATTGTCGCAGCAACTCCCATAAATTAATGAGATATCTGCTCTGCCAGCAAACATATCTAAATTTGTCAGGGGGAGTTCTGTCATCATGGGAAGAGTAAAGTACTTTGCCATGGCCACTGTACTTGAACCGTCTGCCAGACTCCAAATAAAGCCCATAATTATTTTTAAGTGATTGATTATCAAGTTCAAAAGAACACTTGTGGCAAACCATTGCTTATCCTTCGGGTTGCTTACAGTGATCTACCATCATGACATCTGTTCTTCTCCCACCGTACACAGTAGGGGCCTGATTCTAACTTTGGAGGACGGTGTTAAACCGTCCCAAAAGTGGCGGATATACCACCTACCGTATTACGAGTCCATTATATCCTATGGAACTCGTAATACGGTAGGTGGTATATCCGCCACTTTTGGGACGGTTTAACACCGTCCTCCAAAGTTAGAATCAGGCCCTAGGTCTGCTCAGTATTCTCAATCATCTTCCTCGCCAACTCTGTGAATGGGATAGCATCAGTGAAGCTGGCTGAGTTGTGTAACAGGAAGATGTGGTCATTTAAGTTTTATGTTTATTTAATGTTTTAGAGTTCAAAATGCATCAAATGCAAATAATTTTAAAGGTAATGTGCTGGTAAAAAATGGCTGACATATTTACTAGACTAGGGCCCTCATTCTGACCCTGGCGGATTGAATCCGCCAGGGCCGAGGGCAGCGAATGCACCGCCAACAGGCTGGCGGTGCATTCATGGGCATTCTGACCGCGGCGGTAACGCCGCGGTCAGAAACGGGAAACCAGCGGTCTCCCGCCGGTTTCCCTCTGCCCATGGGAATCCTCCATGGCGGCGCAGCAAGCTGCGCCGCCATGGGGATTCCGACCCCCTTCCCGCCAGCCTGGTTCTGGCGGTTTACACCGCCAGAACCTGGCTGGCGGGAACGGGTGTCGTGGGGCCCCTGGGGGCCCCTGCAGTGCCCATGCCAATGGCATGGGCACTGCAGGGGCCCCCTAACAGGGCCCCACATTGCTTTTCAGTGTCTGCTTAGCAGACACTGAAAAGCGCGACGGGTGCCACAGCACCCGTCGCACACCTTCCACTCCGCCGGCCCCATTCGGAGCCGGCATCCTCGTGGAAGGCGCTTTCCCGCTGGGCCGGCGGGCGATCTTTTGCAGATCGCCCGCCGGCCCAGCGGGAAAGTTGAAATGCCCCCCGCGGTCTTCTGACCGCGGGGCGGTGTTTGGGCGGTTTCCGCCCGGCGGGCGGCGTCCGCCGCCCGTCCGGGTCGGAATGAGGCCCAAGGTCTGTCTTTTGACTCTGAGGACCAGATTCTGGTTCTGAGACCTGGATGAGGCTATTAAGAATGCATTCTAGCTGAGACAGGACTGCATTCAATGTCCTGGCTTATTGATATTAAGAGATGTTCTCATTATACTGGTATACTGTGTTTGTACTTCTAGCACTGATCGACCATTTTCCCTGATTCAGCAGTGTGGCAACTCCTGGGCCCTTGTGTGTAAAGTTCTGCCTGCATGAGACACCCAGACCTTTGCACTGACACCCTATTTGCTTGTTGTGTAGGGCGAACATAGTATCAGGGCTCCGTGGGAGTATAAGATTGCTGAGACCAGATAGATCCATTTTGGATTGTCCATGGTTTTACATGGCACGAGATGAAGGCTGTAGAACACCCTCTACAGTCAGAGAAAGTTTATTGACTGCAGTCCTGAGCTAAAGGGTGCAACCATAGACACTGAAGGGTGGTAGGATAGAGACAGGGCTGCATTTAGAAATGTGGTGATATCCGTTTTAACAGGGAATTACTATTTAGTCATTTCAAAGCACTGCGACTTGAGTTAATGATGAGGGTTGCGGGTGAGTCAGCAGATTCTGCTGTTTGAGGTAGGGAAGCTTCTACGCAGCTCATACATCTTTTGGAACTCCTTGAGTGCTACTTCAGGAAGCCTGGTGACATAGCTGATGAAGGCTGATGATGTAGGTTTTGTAAAGGTGTATATGATTGTGAGAAATTGGGTCGTTGGTTGGCTGGGATGTGAGCCCTGGTCAAACAGCGACCACAATTCCTGTTAGGGTAAGGCACAAGTAACTCCAAATTAATGTGTGTTCAGCCTGTGGTAGTTTGGCACAGAGCAAACAGACTTAACATGAAGGCAAAGTGTAGAGTATTTGTGCAACACTTTAAACAGCAAAACAGTAAAAACACCACATAAACAGGATCCCACACTAGTTTAGAAAAATTAAACTTAGTTGATAATAAATAAAACAAGACAAAAACAACAAAAATCCAATTAGTAGAACTTAAGTTATGAACTTTTAAAGACGAAACTGTAGAACAGCACTTAAAATTACAAGCAAAAGGCACCAACCAGGGATTTCTGGTTGTGCAGGACTGGGACAAAGGGAAAAGGTCAGGGAGCACGGGCTAGCTACAGGAACCCAGTAAAGTCCGCTGAACAAAGTACTTTCAATCCTGGATGACAAGCTTTGCGTGGATCAGAGTTGAAGATGCGTGACACGGCCAATGCGATGTATTGGTTTTGAGATGTGGCGAGGCTGTGGTGTGAGTCCCTTTAACGTGAACATAGAGGATCCTGTTGATGGGGCTTGCAATGTGAAGGCCGATGTTGAGGATGAGTTGTGTAGCTGAGACTATGCGATGGTTCTGATGAGTGACGACGTTGCGATGTAGAGCTTTGGCGTCATTGTCGAGTCTACAGTCAATGAGGGTTGCAAGGGCTTTTTATGGGAAGCGTTGTTTAGTAACAGATCCGAAGGCGATGCACCCAATCTACACAGGAGTGGTGATGCATCGGTTCAGCTCAAGGATGCACCGCTCAGCTGGAGAGATGTGTTAGGTCTGCTTGGGGATGAGCCGCTCAGCAGAAAGGATGCATCTGGGCTGCTGGGAAGCACCTTAGGCCCAATTCCAATGGTCCAGTTCTGGGGTGGCACCACTTGGCAGGGTAGACTCACAGATGGCAGAGCACAGGTGCAGATGCAGGGTGGCTGGAAGTCTTTTGTGTCCCTGAGACTTCAGATCAGGAGGTCAGCCAACTAGCTCTTGGAGTCAATCTGAGTTAGAGAGATGCAGGTCCATTCCTTCTCACTCTCAGGGAAGATGACAGCAGGCAACAGGTCAGCACAGCAAATCAGTAGTCCAGAAGAGTGCAGTCCAGAAGTGTGTAGTCCATCAGAGTGGAAGTCCTTCTGCAGCACAACAGTCCTTCCTGGCAGAGTACCAACAGATCCAGAAGTGTACTGAAGTGGTTTTGTGTGAAGTCAATTTCTTACACACAGTGGTGCCTTTGATGTGTGGGAGACGTCAAAGACATGCCTTTGAAGTTCACAGATGTTTTCATCTCTCGTCCTGCAATGGCTCCAGACTAGCTACAGGTTGGATGCAGCCCTTTGTGTGGGAAAGTACATAGCCTATTCAGATGTAAGTGTGGCTGTGACCAGCTCCTTTCTCCCATCCTGCCCAGGATAGCCCATGAAGATACACATAAGCTGATATTGTGTGTAGTTCCCTGGGAGAAATAAACAAAGCCCAACTGCCAGCTACTGCCGGTTATATGACCAGAGAAAGGCTGCAGGCACGAAATAGCTAAGGCAGGAAAATGCCAACTTTCTAAAAGTGGCATTTTCAGAACTGCAATTTGGAAATTATGCTCATAATGATTAGTAAGCAATTCCAAAGTTCACCTATGGGACAGATATTCCTTGCAATGGTAAAAAAATGAATTTAATAGCTTTTCACCACCAAGACATTTAAAACTACATTTCCTACTTTAAGAACATTGCTCCCTGCCCTCTGGGCTACCCAAGCCCTTGTATGTCTTAAAGGGAAACGTTTGGGCCTGGCAAAATGGAATGGCAGTTCAAAACTGCACACACAGGCTCTGCATTGGCAGGTCAGAGTCATGTTTAAAGGGCTACTTAAGTGAGTATCACAGTCAGTGCTGTAGGCCAACTTGTAGCATTTATCTCACAGGCCCTGGGCACATGTAGTGCACTTTATTAGAGACTTCTGAGTGAATTAAGTATGTCAATCAGGTATAGACCAATGTTACCATATTTTAGGGAAACAGCACAAGCACTTAAGCACTGGTTATCAGTGGTAAAGTGTACAGAATCCTAAGGCCAGCAAAAGGGAAGCCAGTGAAAACAGGAGGACTGAAGACAAACTGTTAGAGAAAAATCACACCAGGGAAGCTATGTCTCACAATTATGTTAAAAATTGGGGCCAAGACCACTCAGGTCTTTGAAGAACAGGATCACTAGATTCTACACCGCTCAACTTTACTAGAGAGACAATTTGGTAATGATAGTAACACAGGGGGCAGTGGTGTAACTATTAATGGTGCAGTTAGTGCAGCAGCACTGGGGCCCAGAGGTGGGAGAGGACATGTGTACCATGCTTGGACTGCAGTTATTTTGAGATCGTCTGCCTAGTATTTTCTAATATTTCTAAATATTACCTGGGACTAGCTCTACATTTTCTCTTCAGGGAGAGTCGGTAAGGTACAAGGGTGTAGATGAAACCTGAGAAATGGATCAGAGTAAGGAAGTGGATGAATGAAAAGTAGAGGATGAAAAATAGAAAGGAGATAAAAAGAGGAGCAGGTATAATGAGAGAGAAAGTGAAAGGTTCAATGGAAGAGGAAGAGAAAGGGGCCAGAAATATGGAGGGTAGGACATAATACGAAGTGAGTGAAAGAAGAAGGGACGAGAAAGGAAAAAAGGGATAAGAAGGAAAGAGTCAAATGGAGTAGCGAGATGTGAGGATAGAGGAATAAAGATAGAGAGGAGCGAATGAAACAGGTACAATGAGGAACCTGAAGTATATGTAGCAGGATGGCAGCTTTTTCATAGTGCAGCAGGAGCGGTGAGACTGGGCCTAGCGATGTGAGTAGGCCACTGCCCCCCAATTATGTCTGTATTTTAATAATGACCTAGTGCTGGCATGGGGCCCATTGTATTAGTTGTGTTAGGATCCCTGAAACCTATGCTACACCACTGAGAGAGTTGTGTGCCTGAGGAGACGGCAGAGGGCTCTTCTGGCAAAGTGTACAATTCTGCCAAAAGATAGGAATACAAGGTGTGGAAGAATGAATGACTGAATGAACAGTGTGATTGGTAGAGTGCACAGCTACTCCGAAGTGTCCCGACATTAAGTGGAAAGTGAAAGGGCACAGAGAGTTGAATTAGAGAGTAAAAACACAGCTTTTGAGTTGCTTTAGAAACTTCTGTTCATTTTCATGTTCCATTTTCAATGTCACATTTAGTAAAGTATGACCAATAAATTGTTGTGGTAATCTAAGTTGGTCAAGAAACATGCTGATAATGGCAGCATTACAGGGGCCAGCAGAAGTAAAGCTTTGAGGGTAGGTATTGCTGTGGAAATAGTGGTTGATGTGTGATTTCAGGCAGAAGAGAACAAGTGAGGCAGAAGAGGGTTAAAAGGTGCACAAGGGCTTTGCTATAGGGATGTGGTGAGGTTAGTTAAACCCTGGATAATGTTATTGTATTGTTGAGTAAAGGTGGAGAGTATGATGGAGGAGCAGCAGCAGATAATACAGGTGTAAACACTAATGATATAAGTCCATTTTGAGAATTTGCACTTGCATACTTTGGCACTAATGCACAAATATGCATATCATTATGGTGCAGAAAACATGTACATATATATGAGAATTAACCATATTTATCCGTCAGGAGGCATAGGGACTCTATTTTTATTGAGCTGGTTTTCCAACCCAATTTAAATTGTTGCAAGATTAAATAAGAGAATTAAAAGCAGAATAATATTTCAACAGATTTAGGGGCACATTATAACATTGGCCGTAAGTGCCACCTGCCATGGCGGCGAAGGGCGCCAAAAGACCGTTGCTGCAGCTAACATCCGTCAGCCAAAATATGACCACAGCTGGATTTCAGCCACAAGAAATCCGGCTGTGGCCATACTGGCGGACGGTGTTAATCATATAATACAGCCTGGTGGTGTTCCACTGGCGGGGCGCTGATGGCGGTAGCAGTGCCCCACCCCGTCTCCTGCTGGAAGACCCCTTGGATGCAGGTAAGTCAGGTTTCCGACAGGAGAGGGGGTTGGGAAGTGTTGTGTGTGTGTGGAGGGGGGTGCATGAATGTGTGAGTGTGTGCGTGAATGTGAATGTGTGTGTAGTGTTGTTTGCATGCGTGTATGCATGTGAGAGAATACGTGTATGAATGGAAATGAGAATGCAGGTCTGCATGTCTGTATGAATGTGTGTACAGATGCGTGCGTGAATGAATGTGTGTATGCCTGTGTGAGTGAGTGTGTGAATGTGTGGTGTGTGCCTGCGAGTGTGAGTGTATGGAGAGGATTGGAAGGGGAGGAGTTTGGATGGAGGGGGGTGGGGGCATCTGGGGAGTCTAAGGGGGGTGGGTGGGCCTCCTACCAATGACAGGGAAAGAGTTCCCTGTCACTGGTTGGGATTACCGCCATGGTTTTTAAGCCGTTACGAAAGCCACAAAAACCATGATGATACACAGGGTTTCTCCAGCCCGGCGGCTGCTATCGCCATGGCAGTCGGTGTGGTATATTGCCAATGTCGTAATGTGTCTGTATGTACCGCCAGCGTGTTGGCTGTACTACTGCCACATTTACACCAACCACCCGGATCATAATGACCCCCTTAGTAATTAGTGAAAAACAGCGTTAAAGTCTTTACTAAAGCTTGCTTTAATACACCTTTCCCGTACTTTATCTTTCCTGCCTTATTATAAATTGAATTAAATATAAAGCTAAGTGCACATTACCTGTCATATCAGAATTCAGAATTGTTCATTGTCTGTTGGTGATCTGAAGCACTTACCTTGTTTACAGATTATAAGAGGCCCAATAAGTCCAGAAGAGATTTCCCTCGGGGCGTCGATGTGTGAGTGATAAACCCTTGTCACACAGTCTTGATCGGCTATACCTGGCCCGTGCTCCCCTGCCACATCCCATGTGTATGTGTAGACTTCTCCTGGGGCCACCATTTCATCTTCCTTCATTAAATTGGTTGTGTTGTCAGGGTACAATGCACCTAAAAAAAGACAAGAGCAAGCAGTATATTTATTACTCTTCCACTGTGTTACAGTAAAGACTATGGGCCTTATTTTAAGTGTGGCGGAAGGAGATACTTCGTCAAAACGTGACCCATATCTTTGCCGCTGTATTATAAGTGCCTTAGGATATAATGTACTTGTAAAACTGCATACTGGATGTCCATCACATTTATTACAGAATATCCCATCCACCAAACCATAAATATGGCCAAATGTTTGCTTAGAATCGCAACAATATCTGTGTGTTGATGTTATTAACCTCTCAATAAAACAAACTAAAATGTTAAGAGACATGCATATTTCCAGACAGTTGAAAAGGATTGTTTAGCTTAAGCATAATTCAGATGCACCACCTATGTTGCTATCCCTGCATGAAACGTCAACAACTGCCAACTCTCAAACTTAATACACAATGGCCTCAAAAACTTCTACATCAAGCCAATTATAAAGAAGAAAAAACCTTGATTCAGGAGGCCCAGCAGCCTATTGACTGATCTTCAGTGGGCCATTCCTAGGCAAGCTACTTGAAAGAGCTGCCTTCACTCACATCAATTTATGACAACCATGAAACTGACATCTATTTTGGCAGATAACCAATATCTCTCCCACTCTCTATCTGGAAAGACCTAGGCCCTAATTTATACTTTTTGGTGCAAAACTGCACCAACGCAGTTTTGCACTAAAAAGTTTAGCACTGGCTGGCACCATTTCTGTGCACCAGCCAGGCACCCTATTTAAAACTCCTGCAGAGTTCATAGTGGCCCATTCTAAAGAATGGAAGCCCTCTTTTAACGCCTGCTCTTCTAGACTGTGTTTGTCAAACAACTTGTTCAATTTATTTAAAAGGTTTTGAAATCCAATAGGGGTTTGGGACAACAAAAGAGTATCACTGGCAAAGAGTAAGGTGGGGCTATGAGACCCAGCTAATCTTGGGGTTGCCTTGATGACACATCCCTGTCACACTTCCCTCTGAACTGGGGTAAGTGTTGTCAGGTTACCGCTCATCCTCTACCTTACTTGAGCAGTGGTGTTATTATGGAGTCTTATAAGCACGTCCAACAGGTTGTGGTCCATACATGTTACCTCCTGTCCCTCCCTCGCCTTCCTTAAGTAATCAATGTGGCCCCTTGCCTCACCTCGACCCCTCCCCTCCCTTTTTAAAAAGTCCCTCCACCCCAGGCCTCTCCTGTTTCATTTTGTCTACCCCTAGACGTACCTTTCTTTCTCCTCCTTGGCGGGGCCTGGAGGGGCTTCGTTCTTCATTGCTGCAGGTTGTGGGACTTCTGGCAGCGACTTCTTGGCCGGGCTGCATTAGAAGGGGGTGTGCATGGCTGCCTCTGATGGTGTAGCTTCCGAGTCGTCTGACGGAGTTGATCGGCTCTGTTGCGGCTGGGGCTGTCCTTCCGGGTCACCGCCTCATGGGCAGGACGTGCTCCCGGCTGCATTTTTTCACTGTCTACGAGGTAAGGAGAGCTTTGGGCCCGCATTTTTTTTTTATATCTTTTGGATTTGGTCCTGATTAGGTGGGGGGACAACTTGTGACTGGATTTCATTGGTGTAAGGGGAGGAGCTTTTCCCCTTTTTAAGACGTATGATGGTGGTTTTGGGCATTCTGTTGTTCCATTATGTCGGAGCAGAAGGGTGCACAGTGGAGGCGTATTCTCTCCTCCTCTTCGTCTTCTGAACGGGAGAGGGTTCCTGTTCCCCTGCAGTCGGCACTTGTGGCCAGGGGTGCAGTCGACGGGCCTGCTCCTCTTATGTCTTGGGAGGAGGTGCAGGACATGATTGAGGTGGCTGTGTCCAGGGCCCTCCAGGCTGGTGCTACCCGGTCCAGTCGTCCTTCTACTTCTCAAGCTTCTGTGGCGGCTGATGGCTCCTCTTCCTCAGAGGGTGATGTTACTTTTACTTATTCTGGGGAAACATATGTGTCTCAAGAGAAGATGGGGACATTTTGGCTCATGTGCGGGACAATCTGGGATTTACTTCTTTTGAACCTCTGGGAGCTGAATCTACCTTATGTCCTCAGTATGTTACCCCTTCTCGTTTTGCTATGCCTTTCCAGGGGCCTGTTAAGAACATGGTTTTCCATTAATGGAAGGAGGTTGACAAGGCCCAGGTTTCCCCGTTTTCTTCAGAAGTTGTATTTGCTGGAGGGGGAGGATGCTCTACCTCCCTCTGTGCGGTTGGATTGCATGCTGGCTACATTGATTGGTAAAACCGCTGTCAATCCGGAAGACTGTACTCTTTCTGATGCCACTGACCAGAAGGTTGACTCCGGTATGAAATGGGCTTTTTCTGCAGGGAATTTAGCTATATGGGACGGTATTTTTTCTGCATATTCTGCGCAGTTATTGGTTCAGGACTTTGACAGGCTTGCTGTAGCTGTGGAGGAGGGTTCTGAATGTTCTGAATTACTGTCTGTTATGTAACAGCAGGCCCGTTTGTTGGCGGATATTTCCTCTGCTGTTATCTGTACATCGACTATGGCGTCTGGGGCCGTGATTTGCGCCCAAAGGTCTCTAGGGTTGAGGCAATGGAAGGTGGACCCTGGGGAAAAGGCGGCACTTCTGAGATTTCCTTTTGAGGGTCAGGCTCTGTTTGGGGATCAGTTACCAGCCATCATTTCTAAGGCCTTTAAGGACCATAAGCATGCCTTGCCTTATGAAGGGGGGTTCCTTGTCTGGCAAGGGGTGGAAGAAACATTCTAGGTCTTCTACCAAGTTGGAACCTCGGTCCTTCTCTTCCAGGAAGCATAGGGTTCAGCCCCGCTTTTGTTCTAAGATGTCTGTTCCATCTGAAAAGGGCGCTCCCAAGAAGGGCTCCTGATAATCAAAGTTGTGGTGATTGGCAGTTTGGGGGACGGCTGTAGCATTTTCTGTCCGCTTGGCACCAAGATGTCACGATTGTTGGGTCCTGAACATTGTGGAGAATGGATAGACCATAGAGTTCGATTTTGTTCCTCTTGCTACTGGGGTTCGCCTGACGCCTTTGCCTGTGGATGGAGACAGGAGGGCGGCCTTGCTGGAGGGAATCCAGGATTTGCTGTTGAAGGGGGCCATCTCCAGGGTGCCTCTGGGGGAACAGGGCCACAGGGCTTATTCCATCCTGTTCCTTGTTCCGAAAGTGACTGGGGGTTTTCGTCCTGCCTTGAATCTCAAGTGCGTGAATTCCTGGATCAAGACTGTGCACTTCAGAATGTTGACCATTAAGGCAATTCTTCCTCTAATTGGCCCAGGGGATGTTTTGGGGTCTCTGGGTCTTCAGGATGCTTACCTCCATGTGCCTGTCACGGAATCCTCTCAAACGTTCCTGTGTTTTGCAATCCGTCCAGACCATTTCCAGTTCTGTGTTCTTCCCTTTGGCTTAAAAGCCTCTCCCAGGGTTTTCACAAAATTACTGGCTCCCCAGATGGCTCTTCTGCATCCAGAAGAGGTGTTTGTGCATCCTTACCTGGATGATCTTTTGGTACAGGCTCCCAACGCCAATCTGCTGCCGGTTCATGTGGCAAGCGTCTTGCAGGTCCTCCAGTATCATGGCTTTTTGATAAACTGGGGGAAATCAGATATGGAACCCTCCCAGGCCCTGGTGTTAATCGGGCTTGGTTTCTGACTCTGCTAGGCTTGGTGACTGTATCAGAGAGGAGGTTGCTGGGCCTTCAGGAGCAAGTGAGCACTGTTTTGTCTCAGGTGGCTCCCAGAGCTTTTCAGTGGCTGCGGCTCCAGGGTCACTTGGCTCTGGTGATCTTCCTGGTTCCTTGGGGAAGGTTTCATCTCCTTTGTCCGGTCAACTGGATTCTCTCCCATTGGTCTCTGGAGCCTTGCAATCTTCTGGCGGGAATTCCTGTTTTAGATTCCATTTGCAGGGCGTGCCTTTGTCTCCTCCGGTGCCTGTGGTGGTGACGACCGATGCCAGCCTCTCAGGGTGGGGGTGTGCGGCTGGGGTCAGAGCAGGTTCAGGGATTTTGGACTCTCCAGGAGTCAGGGAGGTCCACGAATTGGAGGGAGTTAAAAGCTGTCCTGCTGGCTCTGGTGCATTTTCAGAGACTCTTGCAGGGGAAGGTGATGCTGGTCCAAGCGGGCAACTTGGTTGCCAAGTCTTACATCAACAGACGGGGGTACCAGGTCCAGCTCTGTGAATCTGAATGCTCTGGACATTTTCTTCTGGGCTCAGAATTCTGTTCTGTTTCTTCGGGCCACCTACATTACGGGGTGGACAATGTTCGGGCGGATCTGTTGAGCAGGATCATTCTTTCCTCCCGGAATTTCTCCCTTCAGTTGACTCTGTTCCATTGTCTGGTGAGGAAGTGGTGTTGTCCAGTTGTGGACTTGTTTGCCTCCCTGGAGAATGCAAAGGTTAGGAGGTTCTGCTCCCGGTTTCGGTGTCCTCAGTCTTGGACAATGGATGGTCTGACTTGTCAGTGGCCATAGGGACTTCTTTATGCGTTCCCCTTTTCAGATGATCTGCTCCTTTCTTGCCTGGGTCCGAAGGGTAGGGGCTCCAGTGATTTTGATCGCTCCCTGTTGGCCTTGTGCAAATTGGTTTTCTTTTCTTCGGATGTTGGCCTCCGGGGCGGAGTGGGTTCTTCCTCTCCATCCCTCTCCTCTGATGTTTCCTTTCCCCTTCCGGGGTTCCTTGCAGCAGCTACACTTGTCAGCTTGGAGGTGGAACAGTGGGGGTTGACAGGGCTGGGGTGCCTGGTCCTTTGGCTGTGACCTTGCAGGTCGCAAGGCGTAAGTCCACGTTGCAATCCTATTATCGTCAGTGGAAGGTTTTTTCCTCTTGGTGTTTGCTGCAAAAGGTTGACCCTTTTGTGCCCTCTCTGTTTGTGATGATGCAGTTTTTGGAGGATGGAGCCCGTATGGGGTTGTCTGTGGCTACTTTACGAATGCCCTTGGTGGCGATCCAAGCCTTTCAGGGTCCTTGGCGAAATTAGAAGGATGATAGTAATTTGATGCCCACATTTTTTCGGGCCTGGTGAACTTGTTTCCACGGTCGGTACGTTCTTTTCCTAGCTGGAGTCTCCAGTTGGTGTTGGATGCCTTGACGGAAACTCCCTTTGAACCTCTGGTGGACATTGATTTGAAGCATTTGACTTTGATAACTTGTTTCTTGGTGGTTATTACTTCCACCTGGCATTTGGGGAAGTTTGCTGCTTTGTCATGCTCTTTTACTTGTTGCAAACTTTTTCCGGATCGGGTTGTTCTGTTTCCGGTTCCCTCTTTTGTACCGAAGGTGAATTTGGCTTTTCATGTCTGACAGGAGGTGATCCTCCCTGCTTTTGTTCCTACCCTTCCTTGGAGGAGGAGGTCAGGTTGCATGCTTTGGATGTGCGTCTGGTCTTGTTGTGGTACCTGAAGGTGGATGCTGCCTTTCGGAAAGGCTTTGTTTGTTAATTTTGGTCCTGCTCGGAAAGGGGAAAAGCCATTTACTGCTTCCTTGAGTCGCTGGATCTGGTCTCTGGTGCTCTTGGCCTATGCTTTGAAAATGTTGGTGCCTCCTCCTGGGATTCAGGGCTGTTCCACTCAGTGGCTACGGTGGCTGAGTTGAAGGTCGATTCAGTGGTGGAGATTTGTATGGTGACTACTTGGGCCACTCTTTCCACTTTTGTTCCGCACTACAGAATTGCTGAATTGGAATGTTTGGAGTCGGTTTTACGGCACAGGGTATGGTCCTCTATAATGCAATAGGGGTCTTTGTGTGTCTACACTCTGACTAATAAAGCTGGAACTAAGGCGTTGTTTAAAATCTGAGCAACTGCCCCACAGCATCCACCTGCTTTGGAGCTCTGGCATAAGCAGTCAATCTAGATCATTCAAGCCTGAAAGTGGGGCAAAGCGATTGTTATAAGGCAGTGTGCAACTATTAGAGAAAGCGGGCACTTGCAAGCTTGAGAGGGCTGACATGTTTTTGCCCCTTTGAAGGTGCCTGTTTAAACAAACCAAGGGGTAAGACACTAATGTTGTTAGGTGATGAAGAAATATGGAAATGCTGGTTCAGAATCTTTCTAGTGATGGCTGGGAGTCTGAAGGTAATGACACAGTTCCCTTGAGATGACTTGGCTAGAGGACCAATTCATTCCACCTATTGAACCATCAAAATATTATCATAGTCCTTGATATTAAACCTCGAGTGGGTGACTAACCAAAGGAAATCTTTATTTTTGTGCTGCATAGTGGTGTTCATACTCATGGGCAGCAATTGGGGAACATTGCTAAGCACACCTACAAAGGGGAAACAAGCTGGAGAGAGATTCAACTTTGACAAATTTGGGCCAGAAATGTTTTGAGAGGGAGGGTGTCTTATCACCTGATCCGTAGGTGCCTCGGCTAGGCTAACAGCAGCAACAACAGCCCAAGATCAAAAGTCCATTGAAGAAGGAGCTGTGATTCCAGAGTGATTGTGTGAGGGAGGATAGGGCAGCTGAGGTGGGGCGAAAGGGCTTAGTTGGCTGTGGGGCTGTGGTCAGAGTTTCGGGGCATGAGTGCTCAAGATGGAGTTGGCCAACTTTTCAAATGTTACCAATTTCCAGTTCCAAATTCTCCCTAAGAGGAAACAAGCAACCATTCAATACTACCAGAAATTTAGCTTGCAGCAGGTCCTATACAGTTGCTAAGTAGGCACAAAGAATTAAGTGTTGGAGTGTCCAAGGAGCCAGATGGTATGGATAAAGTGCAGGATGCACCCTCGGCCATGTGGGTAACACCCCAAGTCTTTCTCTTGCATTTGGCAGCCGGGGGTAATTGGGTGACCTATGAACTAACTGGTCCCGGTAGGAACCTGGGGTACCAGGAGCAGGAGACATAAGTAGCACCTCTTCAGGCAATGGAGATGAACCCATCCCCTCCAACAACTCAAGGCCAACATTTGAGAGTCAATTGCTAATCAAGCAAAATCCATGGACAGGCGTCTTTCGGCCAAGTCTATTTCCTTGGATATAACACCAACCACTCCAGCTAAAAAAGAATCAAAGGTGATCTTAGAGCTGTCTATTAGAGGTTTAGGGTTAAGGAGAATTTTCTTGGCCCTGGTAGCAGCACAAACAGTTAACAAGCCATGTATGAAAAGAGAGCAAAAGTAAGGAGTCAGATACATAAAGGGGAATAAAAAATGTATGACAATGCGGCCAGAATCATCAAAATTCTGGTGAGTCAACCAAGCGGTGGAGTGAAGTGCCAAAATACATGGCCTAACCCAGTCTCAACCGGCGATGGGCAGGCACAGACGGTGCTGCTCTTGGCCTGGTCTTTGCCTGGGCACACGCCCAGATGTGCCTCGTGCAGGTCCCACACTGCAGGAGGAAAGCAGCTGATTTAAAGCTTCTGACTGGCGCACCTGCGTTCTCCTACCGCCACATCACTAGCAAGAGCAGTTTAGGGCCTGCAGTCCACCCCTGTTCTCCTTTCTGTCCTCTGTGTCCTGCGCTGTGGGAGGAAAGCAGCTGATTTGAAGCTCCTGACTGGCAGACCTGTGTTCCCCTGGCTCCACCTCCACCGCCACCTTAATGGCAAGAGCAGTATGGGGCTCTGTCCTCTGTGTCCCATACTGTGGAGGAAAGTGGCTGATTTGATGCGCCTGACTGACACACCTGCATTATCCAATCTCCACATCACTGGCAAAAGCAGTATGGGACTTGCAGTCCATCCCGGTTCTCCTTTCTGTCCTCTATATCCCCCTCTGAGGGAGGAAAGAGGCTGATGTAACGCACCCGACTGGTGCACCTGCATTTTCCTGCATCCACCTAACTGGCAAGAGCAGTACGGGGCTTGCAGTCTGTCCATGTTCTCCTTTCTGTCCTCTGTGACAGCACATTTCCCATACTGGGATATTCTGCAGTAGTTTTGTTCAATTATCAACCTAAATCTCTCATGCCTGGACAATACAGGAAACACCTCTCCAACTATTGCAAAAACCAGGATGAATACAGATTGCAGTGGTCAAACACTAACTACAAGAACTTCTAGGTGACTACATCACTCCAGCCCATCAAGTCCTTCATTGGCTACCCATGTCCATATGCACCTCCTTCAAGGTAACCTGCATTACTCACATGGCTGTCCTTATTACTGAACCATCTAAATGGTGCTATGGACTGGCAACTCTAAACATTGACCTTGATTATTAATACTGTTTACTTAATCTTCTAGGCGCACACTTTAAACTTTTGAACTGCCAAAAGTATCCCAGGATAAAACTTTGTATATGGTGATTTTAGCACCAAATAAGTTGCTCACGCTACAGGTAGTTTTCTATAAGATTTTAATCCATCATTTTAAAATGTACATAATTTCTCAAAATCATATGACCAACGAATTTTCCACAGTTTTTGAAATTCATAAACATTAGTTTAATTGGTTATTATTACTTGCACCGTTATTCAGTGCTTAATTTGTAAATAAAAACGTGCCGGTGCCCAAAGCCCTCCTCTTAATCACGCAGCTGCTGCAATTAAATGTGCGAACATGGAACACGGAACTCTGAGGCACTGTAATCCTGAAGCCATCTCGAGCCTCTTAAATCCATTTAAAGCCCCTCCCTGTCTCTTCAGCTCATTCTTGCAGCTTTCTGCTATCTCCAAATGTGACGCTTTTTCGGTTTTCTCTTCCTACATCTTTCCCATATGTGTCTTTTGCTGGCAGTAAATGCTTGAGGCAGAAAAGTAAGCGCTGGCCCCCCAAAAATAAGTGCTAGTGCTCTGCACCGGAAACAACAAGCACAAATTAAGCACTGACATTATTTCTCACTTTGAAGCCGGCACCTATGTTCCCGTGCTCCCCATCACCTTCCGAGTCAGAAGCACATTAACAAGATGGCTAACATTCACATATACAAAAGACTTCCAACCATGGTCACATAATTTTCAGGGTTTTTGTTTAATTTTGCTAATCTAGATTAAGTACTCCTTTTTATGGAAAAATATTTGTAATAATCCAAGGCATAATATATCAACTCTGTGCTATATCCAGGTGACTAAAAAGGGCAATATCTCTGTGCTGTCAATGCATTCAAAGTCTTTTGTTTATGTACACAGTAGTCCTATGACTCACATTTCGCACTAATATCCTGTCATTCCTCTGTTTAAGAGAAAATAATTCTACCTTTAAATCCAAATATGATCCAGGAGGCATCACCTGTGCAAGATGTCAATATACATCTCAAAGTGCAATCGTTCATATTTTGATACAAATTCATCAGTTAAAGGAAAGCATGTCATTAACTCCTTTAGTGTCCTATGTTTCTTCTGTTGAAAAAATCTATTTTGTATATTTCCTCCTTTATCCACATGTGTAATAAAGTGTCTTACTATGGACGATTTAGCATTTTTAATTCTTATCCTGATTTAAACTATATTCCTCATCAAGTGTAACATTTTCTATGTTCATTAATATATTGATTTTATCTTTGATTGGTCAAATTCTTTTGTGTTTCGGCACTCCATAAAGTACTGGGGTTAATTCTTCTGTTTGGGTCAGAAATATCTTTTCATATTTATCACTCTTTCTGATGTACCATCTTAACTAGCATTTCACTTGGTTTCTTGATTTCCCTTCAGAGAGTCTTAAGGAACCTTGCTCACTAATTAACTGCTTGTTGTCAATGTACCACTTCTTGCCCAACAGGAAGGTGGGGCCAGATGTAGGTAGAAACGGGATTGCGACTCGCAAATTGCGAGTCGGAGCGACTTGCAATATGCTAGTCGCAATCCCATATGCAGAATGGTGTCCCTGACACCATCTGCGAATCGCAAGGTGGTCGCAAAACCCAGCTCATTAATATTAATGAGGTGCGTCACAATTTGCGATTCCCTCCACTCACAGGGATGGTGGCCTGCTGGAGACAGCAGACCACCATGTCTGTGACTGCTTTTTCAATAAAGGAAAACGAGTTGCAATACACTCGTGAAAATGAAACCATTTGGTTTCATTTTTTTAGAGTAGGCTTTGGTCCATAGGACCACTGCCTACTCTGAAAAAATATTTTTAAACCCATTCCCATGGGAACCCCTTCCCTTTTGCGAATGGGTTAGCAACCACTTCACATGGGTGCTAACTGCGAATTGCTTTGCGACCGCGTTCACGGTCACAAAGCAATTCTGCATAGCGATGCGAATCGCTAATAGGAAGGGGAACACCCCTTCCTATTTGTGAGTCACATTCCCATTTTGCAGTCGGTACCGACCCGCAAAATGGGAATGTGCATCGCGATGCGCGTTTTGCATGGCGTTTTGCATGGCACAAACTGCGAATTTTGCCATGCAAAACGTTTAGTAGATCTGGCCCGTAGTCCCTACTTTGTCAATTTTTTCACTATTCTTTCCTGATTTTTATTGCTAGCTGTGATATTTAGATTTCATTTCAGATTGTGTATTATTAATGTTGCATTGTTTGGAGGCTAAAATATTTTTCATGATATCCTACAACACTTAAAAGATTTCAATTATTTTATTCAATGTCATGGTTTTTGTGGCAAATTTGATTTCCATTTCCATTCATTGTCTGGGTGATAGCAGTGGGGAATTGCAAAAAATGCTTTCCATTGTAATGTACGTTTAAATTTATACAGTAGAACTTTAGTTTCGAATACATTCTAATCTTGAGTAGGAACATATATGACATCCCTAATGATGGTCTCACTATTCAAAGAAACATGCATCAAAAGAACCTTCAATTAAGTTCTGGAAGAGAAATGCAGGAACTTTCTATTAGAAATGAAATGAAAAATATCAAATAACTAGGAATTCACAAATGCAGTAAATATCTAGCTGTACTAGACACCGTCCACCCCAAGAAGCATAGATGCTTACCCACACAAGGATGGTAGATCTAAGCATATACAGATATATCTCTCATGCCTTTTCAGTTAATGGTAAATTGCAATTACAGGGTTGGTAAAAACAATATGAGTATGTCTCTTGTGACACAACACCAAAATACTTTGGATATAGCACACCATATAAACCAACAATCTACCAACATAACATGCCAAAAGGTGTATTGCGACCTTGTTAGGGTTATGAGACACAGCACAAATGCAACAACAATACTACATACCACTTCACATCCAACCATAGACCCAACTGATAATTAAGGTTGGATAAGACAGTCTTTAGCATCTAATAATATTCCAGGAATAACTTAATGTTCCACCATTACTACCTCAATAGCAGCCTCTTTGCTGCTGAAGGGATAGGAAAAGTGCAAGGGGTAGAAACTCAACAGGTCTAGTTGACCCCTGCCTACTTTTGATTTTTCACCCCGGGACCATGCTTGTGACATACTTCCCTATCCGCCAAATCAAATTCAGGCTGTTAGACACTAGTGTGTGATTGGATCCCCTTGCCATGCTAAAATACCTTGGCTTTACCTCCCAATTCAGGTTTTCAACTTCTTATTGTCTCTAAAGAACAAAACCTTCAGATTCATGGCATTTTATTATTTCTATATTTATCCACATATATTTTTGTTCATCTTAGCAGTATTTCTTCATATGTCTTCTTTTGTAGGTTGTGCTGTGTGAAAATATCAAGTTCAATCTAGTGTATTTGCACATTTAATTAATGGATAAATCTGCACTTACACTTGGATACCTATTCTGTTTTAGCAGCATATATATTCTGCATTAAAGCAATAATACAAATGCGTTATCATTGTAGTACAGCCTCTTTCACTTCTGCAGCTATTTAAGGAGATCCTAACCAGTTTTTACCTTCTTTTGCTGTCAGTATACCCAGATATTGGTTCCAGAGTAATTATGACAGCATAGCGAGCCACTCAACTGTAGAATTACATTCTATATTTATGCGTTCATAAATACGGACAGGGAAACACGAAGGGCCTGATTAAGACTTGGGCGGAGGGGATTACTCTGTCCCAAATGCAAGTCCATTATATCCTATGGAACTCATAATTCGGCAGGTGGGATATCCGACACATTTAGGACTGAGTAATCCCCTTCGCCGAAGTCATAATCAGGCCCAAAGTCTTCTGTCTGTGTTTGTGTAACAAATAAGTAAATATGAAAAAAAATGGGCACTTGATTGTAATATTTACAATTATGTTATGAGTGAGAGCTTACTGTTAGCAGAATCCATTCATTTTCACGTACTTGCCTACCAGGGGTGTTAGCCTTTTGATGCTCTTAACATTTTTTCAAATTGTCTGTATTCGCGAGCTAGAGTTTCCACTCTGTGCATTAGCTCTTATATAAATATGTGAAAGTATAAGAGCTTACAGAACTGATGTCAACAACTACATAATTTTGGGAGACTGCTGGTTGAATGTTGATAACAGTATTTCACAAACACAAGAAATCAACCGTGAATTGTAATTGGCTAATTGAAAACCCATTGTAGCATATCAGCAGGCGTAAAATTGCCATTCTGTCCATTGTTAATAACAACAATTTTGTCTTCTAAATACATATATTCTTCTAAAGGAACCATTACAGGACCAGGAGAGAGAACTTTCAACACAAAATATTGCTCCTTAGACTATCAGTGTAGAGGTACCTTCATTTTCTTTGGTGTACTTAACACCATGGGGATGCATACTGTAGTTCCTTGTTGCAAAGTTTTTCAGATGCACGACTATGGTGTCCCCAACCTCTCCCTTGAGGACTGGCCCAAGAAACCCCAGCCAGGCTGGCTTTTTAATTTCCTTGGAGTAGGAAGCATCTGTGTACGATTTGTAGACAGCTTTTTTATACAGACGTCCTATTCTGTCTGGACCTCTCTGGAGGAAGACGTTGGCGTGTCTGAAAAAATACAGAGTGTCCATTATGTACTGTAGAGATAAAAAAAACACGACTCACTTTATGGTGCAGCTGGCTTCAAGACGTTTCATATGTGGAATGATATTAACAGAATTAACAGTAAAAATGTACTAACATTTGTAATCTGTGCCTAGGAGTTTTTCAACATTCAACATCAATGCTCAGTAATTAATAACTAATTTTGTGAATTTGGCAAACATTTTTACATTTTTAATATGCTTCCATTAAAAATAAATTTTGCAAATACGGTCCAACAGCTGATTTTGAAGAGGGTGATGAGGACGAATCAAAAAATAATGGCAGGTGTTTCAACTTCTCTCCAGCTCTATAACTGGCTTATTTGATTAATCCTGAGTAGCGGACATGATGCTGATGAAGACACTCTGACTCCTCCATTGGGTCCACCAAGTTTGTGAGACATAGTGCCACACCAGTAGCTCACTCACAGGCATTTGGTCTATCACCTTGACAGGGCTGCCACTGAGAGCATGAAACCTGGGGATGAATAAACATTTGTGTGTACGAATGGGATATATGTGGATGGTTGAATTTATTTAAAATTCCTCCAGTTTATTTAAATAGGAGGAATTTAAAGTGAAGGAATATGCTTCATAAAATACTAAGACATAATTGGCCTAATTGAAAGTGAAAAAAACATTGACTCAATTGTTCATAGAAATATTTGTATTCAATTTATATTTCTCCCATTTAAACAAATGACTATTATTCAGTTATAACTATGGCACAGTGTCTTTGGACCACTGGGAGCAAGAGGCCTTCTATTTGTAAATGCAAAACTTTGACATGGAAGAAAACTAAAGTGAAGAGTTAACTTAATCATTAAGTTAACTTCATGTTTAATTTTCTCACATACACAAACCTTCAGAAACATAATTTTGATCTCAGCTCCAACATTGAGTTGACAAGAACTTTTATGTAAGATTTAAACATCTAATTGCTTCAAATTCATCTCTATGCCCTGGGTCATAAATCTGAACAAGGTCCTGCTATCTGTAATCTGAAGATAATAATGTACAAGAAACACAGTCTTCCCTTAACTTTGAAAGGAAAATGTGACCCTGTGCCTGTTTAGAAATGAACTCAAGACTGTGAGCTACTCTGAAGGTGCCTGTGAGCTAATGGTAGCTTGTGATGGACCAATTGGAGACACCTGGATGACATATTAAAAGTAGTTCTACTACAAACACATAATAATTATTGACCTCATGACGCAGTCCATGTCTATGTGATGACAGAGGTACTGTTTAAATAATTCCTGGAGCACCTAGAAAGAAATCAATACATTAGGACAATGTTTTTGCAGGTATTTCTAAAAAATGAAGCACACATAGGGTAACTGAAACATAAAGAATCACTTTCAGCTTTCATATGTTTTTTCTCTATTTCAACTATAATTTTACACAGAGAGCAGAATTTCTACTATAACCCTAAACTGACAGAAAAAACAGAGATGACAAATTGAATCTGGGAAGCTACATGATAAAAAGGTAAGACAGAAAGGGTACAGACTGAACAAAGAAACACAGCAAAAGTGCAAGAAGAAAAGGGGTAAAACAAACAAATAAGAAAATTATTTACATGAGGTTTAAAGGGAAAGAGGGATGAAAGCAAGGGGAAAATAAGGAGTTTGGTAGCAGGGTCCTCTACCTAGAAAAAATAGCATACACAAATGACTTACCTATATCAATGTTGAGAAAGTGAAAAGGGAGCCAGTCCTAAATGAATAGGTATGAGAATGGAGCAGGGAGTAATACAGGAGAGGAAAGAAGGGTTTTGACATGACAAAACTAAAACAGGTCAAAAACAGTAGACTAAGAGTGTGATATGGGTGATCAAGCAAGCAGATTGATCAAATAATTACTCAAATTGATGATTTCAATTCATATTTCAATTTTCAAGGAAACAGCTGGAACAAAATGGCTTTAGCATAATCAGTTTCACCGAGTTCTTTTTACATTAAGTTCAAATACAACTGTCACTTTTTGTTGGTCCTTGGTGCGTGCTAGTGGTACAGACTGGATTCCCAAGGAGGATCCACTGATGTCCGTGTAATACTCCCTGACAGGTTCCAGCAGCAGGCTTGAATATCAAGTTGAGTTTCGTAGACAAGTTCTGGAGATGTTTTACCTAGCTGAGAGAAGGTCAGTAGGATCAATAATTAATTTTGTTCAGACTTTTGGATGGGAGCCAGGCACAGAGGCACACTTCACAGAATCTTGTGGTGGGCATGGGCATATGTAAGACTGTATCCACACCAGATGTGCAAGTAGTTTAGGTGCTGGTTCCGTCTGTACACCTGATATTGAGAAGGTAGACTTTTAGCTCTGTTTCTCTGCATCTTTAGCCATTCAGGTGTTGTGGGGAATGGACCACTCACCTTTAGAGTAAGATTGGGTCATAGTAAACTCAAGGGAATTTCACACAATGGAGAAGTGGCATATGCAAGTTAAGGTCATCCTACTGTTTATATACACACCTGATGCTAAAAGTTAAAGAAAACATTTAATGTGATTTCCTTGTTACCTAGTGGTGTAAGACAAAGCCAAAATAAACACAGGACAACGTTTGTAATATTAACAAGGTGTAGGTGGAGAGATCATTATTTCTAATTACTTTCTAGGATATCATCTGAAATATTAAGACCTTTGTGGAATGTAGAGTTTTAGGTTTAGATTATTGGTCGCCAAAAGGCTAAATGCTCTATAGGATTAGAAAAAGATAGAAATCTGGTAATTTTATGTGACTTCAATAACATGGATCATGAGCAACTTTGCTCCATTCAAAATATCCTCTACACAGTGGCTGCCATTGCATGACAGAGGTACTATTGAACAAGATGTTGTATTCATTCACTTGTGACACAAAGTTAACTGCATGAGGATATACAGATTAGTTGGAGTCACCAAGATATTTTGTGGAGGCAGGAAAGGCACACTGCACCTGTTGCAACTCTTGATGACCCTGGTGGACATCCCGGGAAAACATTTGGAAATAGTTTGTGCTCTAGCGTGTTGTGGAATGTGAATCTTTTTTCATTGATCTATGTCCAGTGTAAAGAAATAGAATTAAAGTTTAAGGGTGCTGTAACATTTTACACTCAGGTAAAGGCTTTGACGAGGTCAACAATCTTTTCATTCAGGTAGAGGTAAGAGATAGTGGCATTCACAAATCTACAAAACACATTTCATTTTACAGTATGACCAACATGGCCACACAAGGAAAACCAAGTCTGAAATACATTTTAAGGGTTTTATTACAAACAAATGCACAAGGTAATGTAACCAACTCTCAGGAATAAGGTATAGAGATACAAGACTACCATAGGGTGTCCAAGACTTTGGAAGAAAAAAATCTTAATCAGCATTGAGCAAGATAAACATTCAGTGCACACAACACAAGTAATAACAGGATAATGCGATGGTCCCTGATTACATATTGATCAGCTCTCCTCAACATGGAAACAATTTAAATGCATCAAAGTTAATTAACAAACAAATAGGGAAAGAACAATGTCACTAATTGACTTATGCTCGGCTAACAGATTTGAGGACAAAAAGGAAAAAAAGGACTAAATCAATTTGAAAATACATCTGTGCCAATTAGAGACTAACTAAGGTTGTAAAAAAGTAAGCAAAAATAGAAAGCGTCACCGTTTAGGAGCTCTGTGAAGAGTCTACTCAAGGGGTCAGAAAAATCCTAAATCTAATATTTCAGCATTTAATGGATACACAGATGAAAAGGGCAGTGAGGTCTGTACCTCCAAGAGTCCACTGAAGAGTCCATGCAGAAGTCACCAGCAATAGTGACAGGGGACAAAAGGTTCAGCAAAGTTTCTGGTCACAATAAAGGGTAAAGTGACAAAGTGTCATTGGGGAAGGGCAAATGGAAAGGTACTCAAGCAAGGCAAGAGGATGGAGCTCGGGCAAAGCAAGATGAAGACTAACTCCAAATCCATCAGGAACGGTAAGTTTAACTTAACAGAAAATTCTGATTCACTGAAGAATTCATAGGCTGAGATCGGAAGATTCCCATTATAAACATGAGAAAGGTTTCCATCTTCTTCTCATGCACGAGTTTGAAACAATTGTATATCATTTATGTACATAGTTCCTCCATGTACTTATTCCATGATTAACTTCTCCGGCTTTCAATGTGTAGAACAATAGGACATCTTATGTCCAAGCTAACATTCTGTGTGAATGGAGGTTGTCAGAAACAAACTTCCATGTGAACGAAGCTTGAAACAAATGTCACATTAGCACAAAGAAAGGCAGCTTCTCACATTTTGTGCGAAGTCAGAGGTCTAGCAAATCACTATGGCTAAACTAAGCAAATAGAATTAAATAGCACATTTTATTAAACGAAATTAAAACATCTAACATCAATTTCATAACTTGTCATAAGTACGGTTTAATCAATATTTATTTCGCAATAAATTTGCAAAGAAAAATAGCTAACAACATCATAGCCACAGATATAACATAGAACAACATTACTCGTCGATTATCATATGGCATTCAGGGGGTCATTCTGACCTCGGCGGTAAAAGCCGCTTACCGCCGGTCAGAAGACCGCCACAATACCGCCGCGGTCAGCCGCCACGGTCATTCTGACCCACAACTGCCAACCCTCCAAAAATCCGACCGCCATTGCAGTCCGCCACATCAGCGGCCCGCGATAAACTGGAGATGACCAAACCTCCACCGCCACGCCAACAGAAATACGCCCATGCCATTACGATCCACAAAACCACGCGGCGGTCTTTCAAACGTGGTAGTCTATTGGCGGTACACACCGCCGCGGTCAAAATACCCACACCTTTACAAAACACTACCACATTGGACAATTTGAAATACACACACCTGATACACATACAAACAACACTCCCACACATCCAATACAATATAAAACACACACCCACATCACCCACAAACCCCTACTACCAAAAATCAGAGACGAAGGAGAGAGAGACACATCAGAGAATAGAGAGCCAGACACACAGAGGCACACTACAACATCACACACACCACATAGTAGCACAAAGCACCACACACCAACACACTCATCACCACATACACCACCCCACACCTCATCCACACCACCCCATGGCACCACAAAGACACCCACGCTTCACGGACCAAGAACTCAGGGTGATGGTGGAGGAAATCCTAAGAGTGGAACCCCAGCTCTTCGGCTCGCAGGTGCAGCACACCACCATAGCAAGGAAGGCGGAGCTATGGCAGCGGATCGTGGACAGGGTCAACGCGGTGGGACAGCATCCCAGAAATAGGGACGACATCCGCAAACGATGGAACGACCTACGGGGGAAGGTACGCTCGATGGTGTCGCGACACAACATCGCGGTTTAGAAGACTGGCGGAGGACCCCCACCCACCCCACCAGAATTCACAGCATGGGAGCAAGAAGTATTAAACATCCTGCATCCTGAGGGCCTCGCTGGAGTACCCGGAGGAATGGACTCTGGTAAGTCCTATCTCATATACTTCATCCCCCCCACCCCACCAGCATGCCAACCCACACCCACACCCCCACCCTCACCCCCAACCCACCATCACACATCATCCCTGAGAATGTATCCCTAGCACAACCCACCCAACCCCTCACCAACCCTTGCATGCCATCACAAACATTGGACACCCATTACCTAAGCATGACCACTGCACATACCCATCCCCCCCACAAACCACCCTCACAACACCACCCACAAGGGAATGCCTGCACTGGGGGACAAGGGCACCCATAATTCGCACGCTTTTCCACACACAGAAACAATAACCATACTCTCTCACCCCATGCAGGACCCGAACGCCAACACACCGGTCAGGAGGGTCCTCAAATGTCCATCCCACCCCCGGAACAGGCCCCCAGTGAGGACAGCAGCTCTGGCGACCTGGAACCTGATGACCAGCCCGGACCATCGGGGACCTCTGGGCAGTGGGTTCCCCAAACACAGACACAGGCCACAGCAGACCCAAACCCCCCTGGGAACAACAGCACAGCTCCCACCCAGCGGGCCCATGCCTCTGTCTCTAGGACAGGTATAGCAGCGGTGTGTCTGCCACTACAGGGCACCCAGGCTAACCCAACACCCCAACAACAACAGGGACCTGGGGCAGTGGTAGTGGGCACACCGTCCAGGGGACAGAGGCCCAGGCAAACAGGGCAACTCGGAGGGCTGCCGTGCGACAGGGGGGGGAGGAGAGGCCCAGGGAACCCACTCTCCAAGAGGCCATCACTACCATCATGGGAGCATACCACCACTCCCAAGAGACGATGGCGACGGTACTGGCCAGGTTCACCGAGATACAGGCACAGCAGGAAGAACGCTACATGGGGTTCAGCAACCAACTCACCACCATCGCTACCGCCATGGGGAGCATGGTCCAGGCCCTCAACAGAATAGAAGACACGTTGCGGGACCATGTGGCACCACACAGGGCCACTGTCACTAGCCAGGAACAGCCTACCACCTCCGCCGGCGCTAGTGGACAGGAGGCCCACACACAACGACAGGCCACAAGAACCCCACCTCCTGCTGAAGAACAACCACCCCGCAAGAGGAGTCTAAGACCCCCAAAAAAACCAGAGTAGCATGCCAAGACCACCGCCAGCATGAGATACCCCCAGAAGTCATCCCACTGTCCCACATTGCCACCCTGTCCAAACTCAAACAGCCCCTGCTCCGTCCTTCCACAGGCATATGGACAATAGACCTGTCAGACTGAGAACTGGACTCTGCCATGGACATCACTCCACCCCCACCCATCACCGTCATCATATAATGTACCATTATCTGAGCACACAAAATAAAAACAATTATTGCACAGAAAACCGTTTGGAGTCATGCTGTATTCTCAAAAAATCGTAGAACACATAACAGTTCACAATATGTGATGTCAGTTAGTGATGACAACATACCAATGTCAATACGCTGTAGTACATGGCCAAACCAAACAGAAGTCGGGCTATGAGTCATTAAGCACTGAGAAGGGAAGGGAAAAAGAATATGTTATTTAAAAGAGCTGGGGGGAAATACATAAAGTTGAGATGCATGAGGCTCTAAGTAACTGGGAAATGGCGTGGCTGAATCTTACCTGTGTGCTACTGAAAATACTGTTGTATGACAGCTTCCCTGTTGTCTGTTTCCTCACTGTCGTCTTCCTCCTCTTCACTCTCCACAGGCTCCACGGCTTCTACGACACTACCATCTGGACCATCCTCCTGCAGGAAAGGCACCTGGCGTCGCAAAGCCAGGTTGTGAAGCATACAGCAGGCCACGATGATGTGGCACACCTTCTTTGGTGAGTACATTAGGGATCCACCTGTCATATGCAGGCACCTAAACCTGGCCTTCAGGAGGCCGAAGGTCCTTTCAATGACCCTCCTAGTACGCCCATGGGCCTCATTGTACCGTTCCTCTGCCCTGGTCCTGGGATTCCTCACTGGGGTCAATAGCCACGGCAGGTTGGGGTAACCAGAGTCACCGATTAGCCACACACACTGTCTCTGTAGCTGTTCCATCACATAGGGGACGCTGCTATTACGCATAACATACGCGTCATGCACTGACCCAGGGAACTTGGCATTTACATGGGAGATGTACTGGTCTGCCAAACAGACAACCTGCACATTCATAGAATGGTAATTTTTCCGATTTCTGTACACCTGTTCATCGTCATTTGGGGGTACTAATGCCACATGGGTCCCATGAATGGCACCAATGATGTTGGGGATATGTCCAAGGGCATAGAAATCACCCTTCACTGTGGCCAAATCAGCCTCTTCTGGGAATATGATGTAGCTCCTCATGAGTTTCATCAGGGCAGACAACGCTCTGGACAGAATCTTTGAAAACATAGGCTGAGACATTCCAGATGACATGGCCACTGTTGTCTGGAATGAGCCACTTGCAAAGAAATGGAGGACTGATAGAACCTGCACTAGAGGGGGAATTCCTGTGGGTTGGCGGATGGGTGACATCAGGTCTGGCTCCAGCTGGGCACACAGTTCATGTATAGTGGCTCGGTCAAGTTGGTAACGGAGTATTATATGGCGTTCTTCCATTGTCGACAGGTCAACCAGCGGCCGGTACACGGGAGGATTCCTCCTTCTCCTCGCAAGTCCCTGCGGACTGTGCCTAGGAAGGACAACATGGAGCACTGAGTCAATCAACTCACAGGTACGTACAACACAGCTTGCACAGTACACGAAAATGTTTTGACTGCTATGTTTGTATGTGTGCAAATGCAAGGCCTAGGCCTGTGTGACGCAGTAGAATTTAAGCCATGTGGGCCCTTGAAATGGCGGCTGCCTGACCTCTAAACTGGGACAATGGGATGTGAGGTCAATGCGCTGGTGTGGCACACCGTGGCGGTAGGCGGTCGAAGACCGCTGTACGAAGTCGCATTGGTTAACATTGAACCCTATGGGATTCAGGAGCCAATGACGATGTGCGCCGGCGGTCGCGGTACGCACCGCCGCGGGCGTGACCACCATTTTCTATCTGATTAATCACTCGAGACCTGATCATCCACAGGAGATGACCTATACTGCAAGTGCTGCTGTGAACTTGGTCTGGAAGTGACAATGGCTGCTGCGACTGGGGAAAGGGCCCCTGCCTTCACTACAGAAGAGTTGGAGAAACTCGTGGACGGGGTCCTCCCCCAGTATGCACTACTCTACGGTCCTCCAGACCAACAGGTGAGTACACTGAGTGCACATTGAATGGGTAATGCCTGTGTGGAGTGGGGTGGCTGTCAGTTGGTGGGGTGGGGAGAAAATGAGGAATGCAACGCACGACTGATGAGTGTATGGGCCACATGGCAAGGGTGGGGAGGGGGGGCATGTACTCCAAACATGCAGAAATGTGACGTTTTCTCTTTCCCACCCTGTACATGTCAAACAGGTGAGCCCCCATCAGAAAATCGATATTTGGCGTGCCATCGCCAAGGAAGTCCGGGCCCTGGGGGTCTACACCAGACGGGGCACCCACTGTCGGAAGAGGTGGGAGGACATCCGCCGCGGAACCCGAAAGACTGCCGAGTCACTGCTGGGGATGGCCTCCCGACCTAGGAGGGGTGCCAGTCGTACCCTGACCCCCCTGATGTCCCGGATCCTGGCGGTGGCCTATCCTGATTTGGATGGGCGCTTGAGGACATCACAGCAGACACAAGGGGGTGAGTATCAGCACATTCTCCTATCTATACGCGCAGTGGAGGCATCTGGGTGGGGGAGGAGGGCTGTGGGTGACAGTAGGCCAGGGCGCTTTCTGTAGTGTAGTCCCCTCCCTTAGACATGGCCCTGTGCCCCCGCCCACCACCTCTGTAGGGTGCCAAGTGCAGCTATCCATGGTCCAACATCACCCATGAGCGCGCCTGTTGTCCCTAGACCTGTTGGCCTAGTCAGAAGTACAGAGTAGTGTACCCCAAGTTCGCGGCTTAGTGCATGAGGCACCTGTGTCTGTCCTCTCCGCCAAGGCTATTGACAAGGCATGCACTCAACTTTGTTTTCTTTCTCCCCCCACCCTTATTCTTTGTTTCTTGTGCATTAGCATCATCAGGCGGAGGAGAATTGGCGTCGGAGCACGAGGGAGCTGCAGGTCACCAGGCCCCGGTGGGCACTGACACAGACACCGAGGGCACCAGTGATCCGGAGGGCGAGGGGAGCACCACAACGGGGGCCGGTGGAGACACCAGCGACACGGACACGTCCTCGTTTGGGAGCTCCCTAGCGGGGGCGGCAACATCTGTGCCCCCAGCAACAACAGGTACAGCCGGCACCCAGCGCACCAGCACCGCCCTCTCAGCAGCCCCTCAGTCTTCGCTCCGTGCCCGTTCGCCCAGGAAGGCGCGCGTCTCCTTCGCCCCAGGCACCTCAGCCCCTGCCTCTGTTACCCCTGCTGCCCTCAGTGCGGAGCTCATTGACCTCGTGAGGACGCTCATTGTTGGGCAGACTACCCTTTTGAATGCCATCCAGGGGGTGCAAAGGGAGGTGCAACAGAGCAATGCCTACCTGGAGGGCATTCATTCGGGTCAGGCTGCCCATCAACGAGCTTTCACTTCTCTGGCCTCAGCACTGACGGCAGCCATTGTCCCTGTCTCCAGTCTCCCTCTTCTAACTGCCTCCAGCCTTTCTCTGTCTCCTGTTCCTCAGCCTATCCCATCCACACCATCTGACCAGCCTGCACACACCTCAACACCCAAGGCCAGCTCATCCAAACATAAGCACCACAGAACACACAAGCATTCACCCAAGCAACACCCAGTTGCAGACATACCAACAGTCACTACCACCTCTGTGTCCCCCTCCTCCTCGTCTCCCTCCTCCCTTCCTGTGACGTCTACACTCACACCTGCATGCACACCAACATCAGCCAGTTCTTCCATCACCAGCACACCCTCCACTACAGTCCTCACACGTGCAGTCACCACCCCCACTGCCATGTACACGTCCCCTGTGTGCTCTCCCACTGTGTCTGTCACCCCCTCTTCCAAGACACATAAACGCAGGCAGACACCCAAACAACAGCCAACCACCTCACAACAGCCTACGTCTCAGTCACCTTCACCCAAGGACAGCACACCTGACTGTCCTACAACCACATCCTCTTCCTCCACTTCTATCTCCACTACTCCTACCCTTTACCCTGGTCCAAATAAATATTACCTCACAAATGTTGACCTCTTTCCCTCCCCTGACCCACCCCCTCCATCTGGGAAAAGTCCCAAAGGCACCTCAGCCACCACCAGCCCAGCTTCCAAGGTACAAGTGGTGCATGGAATATGGAGTCCACCCTTTGGCGGCAGTGACAATTCACTGAGCAGCAAGGGGACTGGCAGCCCCCCCCCAGGCAAGAGGACCCGGAAAGTGAAGGGCCGCCGTGAGCGGACTGAGACGGCTGCCCCCAAGGAGGTGACTCAGGCCACTTCACCTGCCACAACAGCCAGGGGAGGCAAGGGCCCGAGAGCCCCATCTAAGGAGCGGAAGGGCAGCAGGGCGGAGAGGCCAGCCAGCAGGAGCGCGGAGCAGGAGGGCCCCACACGCCCCATCCCGGCTGCAAGGGACGACACCAAAGGGCCCAGGACTCCGTCTCCGAAGGGGCCTGACACTGCACGTTCGGAGGGCGAGTGAGCAGGTTGTCCAGGCCAGGTCTGACTCCCTACACTGACTGGAAGAGCACCGCTGAACAGGGCCCCGCCGTGCAGAAGAGCACCGCTGAAGAGGGCCCCGCCGTGCAGAAGAGCACCGCTGAAGAGGGCCCCGCCGTGCAGAAGAGCACCGCTGAACAGGGCCCCGCCGTGAAGACAAGCACCGCTGAAGAGGGCCCCGTCGTGAAGACAAGCACCGCTGAACAGGGCCCCGCCGTACAGAAGAGCACCGCTGAACAGGGCCCCGCCGTGAAGACAAGCACCGCTGAAGAGGGCCCCGCCGTGAAGACAAGCACCGCTGAACAGGGCCCGCCGTGCAGAAGAGCACCGCTGAACAGGGCCCCGCCGTGAAGACAAGCACTGCTGAAGAGGGCCCCGCCGTGCAGAAGAGCACCGCTGAACAGGGCCCCGCCGTGAAGACAAGCACCGCTGAAGAGGGCCCCGCCGTGAAGACAAGCACGGCTGAACAGGGCCCCGCCGTGCAGAAGAGCACCGCTGAACAGGGCCCCGCCGTGAAGGCAAGCACCGCTGAAGAGGGCCCCGCCGTGAAGACAAGCACCGCTGAACAGGGCCCCGCCGTGCAGAAGAGCACCGCTGAACAGGGCCCGCCGTGAAGACAAGCACCGCTGAAGAGGGCCCGCCGTGAAGACAAGCACCGCTGAACTGGGCCCCGCCGTCTCAAGCACCGCTCCGCTGGGCCCCGCAGTCTCAAGCACCGCTCCGCTGGGCCACGCTGTCTCAAGCACCGCTCCGCTGGGCCCCTCCTGTCAAGCACCGCTCCGCTGGGCCCCGCCGTCTCAAGCACCGCTCCGCTGGGCCCTTCCTGTCAAGCACCGCTCCGCTGGGCCCCGCCGTCTCAAGCACCGCTCCGCTGGGCCCTTCCTGTCAAGCACCGCTCCACTGGGCCCCGCCATCTCAAGCACCGCTCCGCTGGGCCCCGCCGTCTCAAGCACCGCTCCGCTGGGCCCCGCCGTCTCAAGCACCGCTCCGCTGGGCCCTTCCTGTCAAGCACCGCTCCGCTGGGCCCCGCCGTCTCAAGCACCGCTCCGCTGGGCCCGCCGTCTCAAGCACCGCTCCGCTGGGCCCCGCCGTCTCAAGCACCGCTCTGCTGGACCCTTCCTGTCAAGCACTGCTCCGCTGGGCCCCGCCGTCTCAAGCACCGCTCCGCTGGGCCCCGCCGTCTCAAGCACCGCTCCGCTGGGCCACGCCGTCTCAAGCACCGCTCCGCTGGGCCCTTCCTGTCAAGCACCGCTCCGCTGGGCCCCGCCGTCTCAAGCACCGCTCCGCTGGGCCCTTCCTGTCAAGCACCGCTCCGCTGGGCCCCGCCGTCTCAAGCACCGCTCCGCTGGGCCCTTCCTGTCAGACACTGTTCAGGGTTCACTGTGCCCACCATGCATCCTCCTTGCCCAGTGGGGACATTTATCCACCTGATGGACTGTGGCTTTGCACTCCCCAGGATGGCACAGTGGGCAAGCCACCCACTGTAGAGACTTGAGAGACTGTGGCTTTGCACTCCCCAGGATGGCACAGTGGGCAACCCACCCACTGTAGAGACTTGAGAGACTGTGGCTTTGCACTCCCCAGGATGGCACAGTGGGCATGGTGGGCCCATCGTGGATCTGGCGTCGTGGACTCATGTGGCTGTGGTGCCCCCCCCTTCCTTTCCCCCTGAGGTGCCTGTAGTTTTGTCACCAGATGCCCCTGCAGTGTTCTCTCCAAAGGACTCAGGTCTCCTGTGTGGGCTTTGCCCTTGTTTCGCTACACTTTGGCCCACGGACATGATGGATTCGTAAGATGTGCAGGACTACTTGCTTCAGTTATCCACTGCTGTGTAAATAATTTGTTTATCAGAAGAACGTTTTGATGGTTGATAATACTTTTCTGAGACTATTTTGTTCATAAATATTTATTCTCAATTTGGTTATGTGATTGTATTTTTTACGGGTGTTTGGGTGGTGTCACTGTGACTTGTTGCTCTGCATTGGTGTGTACATCTTGGGGGGGGTGGGGGTCGCATATGCGTGTGCCCGTAACCTTTCCTCCTCCCCCCCTCCCGTGTGTCGTAGGTGCAGTACTCACCGTTGACGTCTGCGGCGGAGTTCGTACTCGTGGTAGATGAGCAGGTAGACGAGAGCAGGTATGATGTTCAATTCGGGTTCCATGCTGTCCTCCGTCCTCGTGGAGTGCGTAGACGTGAACGTTTTCCCGTTCGTAGTCTGTTTCCGCCGTGTTTTTATCGGCGGTGCTCCCGCCCCGGAAAAGGTGGCGGATTGGTGAGTTGTGATAGGGTGGGCGGTACATTGTCTGCCGCCTGCCTGTTGGCGGTGACCGCCGCGCTGTTTGTTTGTCCCGCCGTGGCGGTCGGAGTGTTAAGTTGGCGGTCTCTGTTGGCGGTTCCCGCCAGGGTCAGAATTCCATTTTTCGGACCGCCAGCCTGTTGGCGGGTTGGCCGCCGCTTTATCACCGACCGCCAGGGTCAGAATCACCCCCTCAGTGTCTGCCTTAAGAAATTCATTACCGTTTTAGTCAAATCTTTTAACCGACATAATAAGGATACTTTAGTGTCTCTATGCTAAAGTGATTGTACATCAATATGACCTTTCAGTGCATCACTTTACATTTGAACTGTTCGACATTAATACATTTAAATGAATATATGGTCACGTTTAGATCTATTTTGTGACAACAAAATAGAAGTCATATTTCTGCTGCACCAAGGATTAAAAGAAAACACCGGCTACAACAAATAGACATCATCACTTACTAATTACCAGTTATTAACTAGAAATCGAAAGATGGATGAGGGAGCCATCGCCATTATCTTACAATCTTAAATATGGATTTAAAACTAGTTTATTTTTCTCACACAAAATTCAGTGCACTGAGAATTTTTGGAAACAATAAAATAAGATGCCAAAAACTAATGTTTCTCCATAGAGAAAGGCCTGCATGAACTTACAGTAAAACTTGTTCTGCTACCCTTGAAAGGAGAAAGTCAAAGGCTAGGTAATGCTGATAAGAAATAACAGCAGATTTTGTTTCCGAAACTGAATTACAGTCACGGATGAGCTGAAACAGATGGTATTTTATATCATGTGAATAAACATTTAACGTAAAAGCTTTCACAGACATGTTTTATACTGAAGCATAATTTAGAAATATTTCAGAGAAACGCTAATTGTAATATGAATAATGGACATCAGGTATTGCCTATAAAAAGACCAGCAGTTTAACTTTTCAATTGTGTGTTTGTATTGACATTACCTAATGCCAAGATGGCTTCAGTATTCATCCACAGACATCTGAAAGTATCAGCATGGAATGGGCTCCCTATTAAAGAAAAGCCATTGAAAGATGTCTACCTATGCGTACACATGTGTGCATGTGTGGTGATGCATGTGTGCGCATGAACTCATTCCAGGATAGCTGGCAAAATGTGATCCATCAGTGACTATTTTGACATTTTGAATTAACTGTTCCAACGTGACTGACAGCCATATTTTAGAATGGTAAATTAAAGGGGGAAAAAGCGTGAAAGAGAGCGAACATTGCACGAGTGACCCGAAAGCACTTTACAGGTGTCAGGCATTAATAAATAATATGAAAAAAGTGTAAAAACAGGAATCAGGATTTGGAAGCAACAGAAGACTGGTGTAGAGGAAGGTTAGAAAGAGTTAGCCACGGGAGGGTCAAGATAATGAAAATAGCAGTGGAGGGGTAGTGGGGAAAAGGAGAAAGAATACAGAAAGGGAGAGATGCAGAGTAGAGATGCCAGGAGGAACAATGAAAGACATAAACTCCCACGGAGTGCTGAAAAGGAAAGAAAAAAAGAGTCCCTTCAAGTTAGCAGTGGAAGGATGCAACTCATCTCGTCAGAACACAGTGAGACTTAAATGTTCTGGGTTGTACAATCACAAGGTGGGGAGGAAAGTAATCAAATTGAGAGCAGAGGGTGAGATAGACAATAACCCATTCATAATGAGAAGGAGGTTCACTCAAAGTTCATTCTAAATATCTGTAATATATTGGAAACAGCTGGTATGTAACAAGTAGCTGAGACTTAAAAAAATCCTTTTACTATGAATGTGCAGAAAGGGGAATGCCAATTTGGAAGCAGGTACAAAAATTCAGTATATTCACACATGATGGCATAAACAGAAATTACAAACAGAAGGACTCACATACGCTGATCAAATCTTACATGTTTCTGCATTGAGGTTCAATGTGTTTTTTACTGGATCTCCCCTGCCCACACATTTGAATACATTGTGCTCTGCATTGAACCTTCTGTTAAACGCTAAAGAACCTGAACAATTAGACTTAAATCAGCATGACTGGAAGGGAAGCAAAGTAACTGGCTTAATGATAACCCACTTCTATTGAACAAAATATCACCTACTCCATGGAATTGTGTCTTTGGTAACACCTCTAACATGGAAGAGCACTTTACAAAATTATGCTGAGTCTCCTAATTAATTGGTTATTTATTTTCTGAAATTCAGGGATGGGTTAGCACTTTCCATGGTATTGAGCTTGACAAACATGTTGAAGCTTCATATCTTTTTAAGATGTTTGAGATGGGAGGAATGCCGCCATTTTTATCATCATGTATGACATTTTTGCACCATGTTAACATTCACTTAGGGGGTGATTCTGATTCTGGCGGGCGGCGGAGGCCGCCCGCCAGAATTCCGCCCCCAAAATACCGCGCCGCGGTCAAAAGACCGCAGCGGGTATTTCAAGTTTTCCCCTGGGCTGGCGGGCGGCCGCCAAAAGGCCACCCGCCAGCCCAGGGGAAAACGACCTTCCCACCATCAAGCCGGCTCGAAATCGAGCCGGTGGAGTGGGAAGGTGCGACGGGTGCTACTGCACCCGTCGCGTATTTCACTGTCTGCAATGCAGACAGTGAAATACAAGCGGGGCCCTCTTACGGGGGCCCCGCGACACCCCCTACCGCCATCCTGTTCCTGGCGGGCGAACCGCCAGGAACAGGATGGCGGTAGGGGGTGTCAGAATCCCCAAGGCGGCGCAGCGAGCTGCGCCGCCTTGGAGGATTCTTAGGGGCAGCGGAAAACCGGCGGGAGACCGCCGGTTTTCCTGCACTGACCGCGGCCAAAGCGCCGCGGTCAGAATGCCCTGCGGGGCACCGCCGGCCTGTCAGAATCACCCCCTTAATTTGTTCTCCCATTGCATGTGAGACAAAAGAGTCTATGTTTAGAGCTTAATTTTAGTTTTAAAATGGATTAAACGAGTTATTTTATTCTGGCCAATGTGGTATATGTATTGGAATACAAAAATGAATTTAGAACTGATGTATTTTCTGAGGCAGAATCTATTGGCAATCATTTTTTTCAACATTAAGTAAAACCCAACATCGAGGAAGCAATTTTCTAACTAGGAATGTTCTCAGGGGAGATTAGCGGTCTCACTCTCTACGAGAATTGACCCTTGGCTCTTCTGAAAAACCCACTTTACTCTTTCTACTTGTGAGTAAATAAACTTCTCTTTTTGAGGCGGCGCAGTTTTGGCATAGGAAACCCCAATCTTGAATGATTTCAGTGTTAACAAGTTTGTTGTGTCAACAATACTCAATCAGGCAAAGGAATCATTAGGTGTCAGATTTGATCCAAAATGTTTGATGTGTGGCTAGATCCAGGAAAGAATGGTTGCCAAAAGTGTTGTGGTTATAACTGTGTACAATATTTGGCTAACCTTTGTCACATGCATAGCTATTTGAATAGCATGTAACCATAAGGCTGGCTCCAGACCGTCAAACTACTAGTTTACACAGATGACTTGCTAGAATGTCATTAATTGAACTGTGAATAATGCCACAATGTTTTTTTTCTATCAATTTCACATTGAGATTTCCACAGTAGCTGTGGGTTAACCCCATGATAATAGGTGGTGAAGTTGAAAGTTAAACTTACTCAAGAGATAACAATTGTCGTCTCTGGTGAGGGATATTATTTGTAATTTTATGTAGTATTTGACTATGGATAATATTCATTTCTGTGTTTCAGGAAAAGTCTACCTAGCCAAGGGTTCAAAGCCAATGATCTTTTGCACTTAATGTGTCTTAAATTAAGACATGTTTTTAAGGATCTTGCATTCTTGCTTGTAGGTCAGCTAGCCAAAACTCCATTGGTCAATGCATTGGTGCATTTTCATTTGAAAATGGAAAACTTTGGGCCTGAGTTCAGATTACGTAATTTACTCTCTCAGGGTGATGGAGTAACCATACTCTGAATGTAGAGATGTCCGTCAGCCCAGTAGACATCTCTTAACATTGGCAAGAACTGCCATCATGCCTGTTCCTATCAATATATTTAAAAAAAGACGGGCGGTACGGTCAAAATGACAGTGCTGTTCATCAAACTTTTAACATCTTTTTGTTTTTTCAAAAACTAAATCCCAAAGCAGGATTTTGGTTTGAAAAACAAACAATAATGACACCAACACCATGGGAGTTTTCTCCCATGACATAGGAATCATTTAGATGTTTTTTCTGTCCCTTACTGCCATTTTTTACATGGCAATAAGTAAGAGCAGCAACTGGGCATGTGTGTGCCCTCTCTAAATTGGGTGAGCAGTAGATGACCAAACCTCTGATGGACCCTACTCCCACTGGCCATCGCCACAGAGTAGTCTCCATCACTGCTATACTTAAGGTCTGCTCATCTGTAAATGATGCTGGTGGACCTTCAGTTTGGTGGAGAGGGTACTTCAGTGTGGTTGTGATGGAGTACCCTCATCGCCATAGTCTAAATGAGCCCTTTTATTTTTATTACTTAGAGGTTCATTCCGAGTCTGGCGGGCTTGAGACCACCAGACTAGGGGTGGCCATCAGACTGCCCCAGTAGTGACGGTCCAATCTGCCAAATTCTGACCGCTGCCGAAAAGCTGTGGTAATACCATCGACACCGCCAGGCTTGAGATTGCCTCCAGCCTGGTGGACCCAGCAGTTGTAATCCGCCAGGGCAGCGCTGCCTGCCGGATTAAGAGTTCCATTCCGCCAGCCTTTCCATGGCAGTTCACACCACCATGAAAAGCTGGAGGGAATGAGGTTGCCAGGGGCCCCGTCACTGCCCATGCACTTGGCATGGGCAGTGCCGGGGCCCCCATGCACAGCCCTGTCACACATTTCACTGCCCGAATTACGGAAACACTGTTTCCGCCCGCTGGCACTGCGGTGAAGTTGGAATAGGGCTGGTGTTGTCCTGACGGCACCAGCGGTCAGATAATGGGTTGGGTTGGGCTGCCCGCCAAACTCGGAATGACCCCCTTAATCTCTGGATTCCATCTGTGCATGCTTGTGTCTCTTTGAGAATGGATTAACTGCTTATATCGTCAAAGCCCTTTTGTAAATGGTAATTACACTTCAATTAATTTAAACCTTGGTGGCTAGCTTCCAGTTGGGTGTAATCTAATGGGATCACACCTCCACAGTCCTTTCCAGTCTCCACTGGCTTTCCAACACATTGAGATTTAGGTTTATGGTTCCCTGACCTCTCCAGAGGTCCTAAACTACACCGGTACCTTCTCTGTGTGTTAAGGTTAATGTATTTTATTTTTTTCTGAGGCCCTTGGCTGTCTCCCTATTTGACAGTAACAAAGAAAGCAAGATAGTATATATTTTTAACCCTCCACAGTGGATCAGGAAAATCTCTAATTCATTCTGTGGCAGTGCAGCATTGAAAGGTCATATGTGGTAATTTCATTTTATGCAAAATTGATTGGTTTCGGAGTTAGAAAACTAAATGGAAAATCTCTATATCAATAAATACATCCTCTAAAACGAAAATACATGCATGATAAAAAACAGAAAACATTGCTAAAAACAGCGATACAGTACATCATTGCAGTTATCTACTTGAAGATTAGACTTGTATATAACAGATCAATACACATTTTCTCCTATACCAGGTAAGCCATAAAAAAACAGGTTTCAAAACTGTGGAAAGCTATAATCTTTGCAAATATACTACCCCTCCCTATTCTAGCTCCTTACGAATAGGTTTAAGTCATTGTTGTTTGATATTATCATAAAAACAACACAAAAAGGAAATTGTTCTCATCCACAATAGTAACCACATCACAATGGCATGTCAGGGATGTTACCGAACCCCATCAATAGGTCAATGCATTCAAATGAAGAATTCCAATCTAGACATTTATATAAAGCAAACCTGAGTGTTTACACTTAACACAATCAACCCATATTTCTTCACTATGGTATGTCCACGTACTTGAAATACAGAGGAAAGCATTTTCATTGACACAGGACAATTTTGTCAATGGCTAAGGTATCCGTGACTGTGTGGCACAGAGTCTCCCTCCTGAGGAAAGGAGCAGCACTGTTAAATCGGAAGGATATGTGCTACACTTTTCCAGAAGACTTTCAAAAGGAATGAAAAAAGCTGGTTGATGGCATAATACCTGTGTGGCCCAAAGCCCCCTCCTCACTTGAATAGTATTGATCAGTGGAATAATGGTATAATATTAAGGCTACGGAGACCAGTACACCTTGTGAGGCTCACCGATGTGGTTAGTACAAGATGAATGCTGAAGTGCTGAAAGACAGTGCTGCCTCAGTTTGTTAGATGTTAAATGTCACCTTTAAACCAAGCCTGCTTCTCAGAATACCCCCACTACTTCTTGGAGAATCCCACAGCGGACTTCCTTCAAAGCCCTCTCTCCGATAGAGCTCAGCGACATATTCAATTTCCTCATAGCCATTCCTATGAAAATTATGTTTTACCCCGGTCCTTCCTCAAAGCTTTCTCTGGAAACCCCCCTTTCACCCTACTCATCATTGTCAATGCCTCCTTCACTCATAGCATCTTCCCAGAAGCTTTCAAGACAGGCCAGATCCTTCCTCTGTTAAAAAAATCTATATTAGTCTTAGTAACCTACCCTTCATTGACAAGATAACTGAAAAAGCAGTTGATGCTCAACATCAAGACCACATCAGTGCTGACCATTTCATGCATGACTACAAATCTGGCTTCAGTTTAGGAAGTAGCACAGAGACCGCTACCTTACACACTGTAGACAATGCCTTCCAGAGCACAGATGAAGATGACCCCTGCCCCCAATACGATACTGCTGGACTTCTCAGCTGCCTTCCACACAGCTGTTCACCAGACCCTAATCAACATTCTGGAGACTTGAATGGGATTCACTGCTGTTGGAAATGGCCTTTCTGCATTGTCACCTCAAAGGTTTTGCCTTCCTCCTTCTCTTTTTCTGACTTCATTGTTGCTGGCTTTAGGACTCTGAGCACTTTACTAATGCTAATCAGTGCTAAGGTGCATATGCCCTCTCCCTAAAACATGGTGACATTGGCTCATACCCAATTGGTATATTTAATTGACCTGTAAGTCCCTATCAAAGTGCACTACATGTGCCCTGGGCCTGTAAATGAAATACTAATAGTGGACCTGCAGCACTGGTTGTGCCACCCACATAAGTAGCCCTTAACCATGTCTCAGGCCTGCCACTGCAAGGCCTGTGTGTGAGTTTCACTGCCAGTTTGACTTGGCGTTTAAAAGTAATTGCCAAGCCTTAAACTTCCCTTTTTCTACATATGTCACCCCTAAGGTAGGCCCTAGGTAGCCCATAGGGCAGGGTACTATATAGGTAAAAAGCAGAACATGAACATGTGTGTTCTATATGTCCTGGTAGTGTAAAACCCCTAAATTCGTTTTACACTGCTGTGAGGCCTGCTCCTTTCATAGGATAGCATTAGGGCTACCCTCATCTCCTGGTTGAGTGGTAGATTCTGATCTGAAAGGGGTAACCAGGTCATATTTAGTATGGTCAGAATGGTAATAGAAAATCCAGCTTATTGGTGAAGTTGGATTTAATATTGCTATTCTAGACATGCCACTTTTAGAAAGTGAGCATTTCTCTACATTTAAATCCTTATGTGCCTTCCAGTCAACGTCTGGCTGGGTGAGTTGACAGCTCCCTTGGGCATTTCACTCAGACAACCCCAAACACAGGATGTTCAGTCATACCTGCACACATCTGCATACTGAATGGGTTTTTCTGGGCTGGGAGGGCCTGACACTTACATGTCAAAGGACAGCGGCCTGCCCTCACACAGTAGACTGCCAAACCCCCTGCTGGGACCCTGGCAGACAGGATGGAACTGAAAGGGGACCTTGTGCCCTTCTAAGCTGCTCTTTGAAGTCCCAGTCACTTCAAAGGCACATTTGGGTAAATATACTGGGTCCCTGACCCTACCAACTCAGACACATTTTGACAAGAAACCTCCTGGGAAAGAAACTCCGAACCAGAACCTACAATCTGCTAAGAGGAGCTGCCTGGCTGCCCAAAGGTCTCACCTTATTGCTTTTTTTGCAAAGGACTGCTATCCTGCTGTTGCCCTGCTGCCCTCTGCTGAGAAGTGCTCTCCAAGGGCTTGGATTGAGCTTTCCTCCTGTTGCTGAAGTCTCGGGCCAAAAAGACTTCATCTCTGCAAAAGAACTCCTTGTGCAGCGAAAATCGACGCACAGCCTGCTGGAATCGACACACAGCCTGCCCGCCAGTGAGAAAATCACTGCAGGCTGAAACGGAACGACGCAGCCAGGCCCCGGAGTGAAGGTCGAAGCAGCACCAGCGTTGCAACTGGAACTTCGATGCACGGCCCACTGGATCGACGCATCGCTGATTCAGAACGACTCAGCCTGACTTCCTGCTAGAAGAATCAACGCAGCCCCTGCCGTGCGACAGAAGTTTCCTCTCATCGCCCACCGGATCAACGTAGCTCCTGTTATTTCATCCTACATGCCCAGGATTTCTCTGCATAGTCCCCTAGGCTTCCAAATACACTGCAACCCGAAGAGGATCCAAGTGTGCCCGCTGACATATCGACGCAAAGCTCTTGCTGCGTAGAAAAACATTGACGCATCATCTGTGGGCGTCTGGAGAAACCAACGCACACCTCCCCGTATTTCACACATCTCCTCCTCTGTGGTCCTCTGCGGATAATTTAGATGCAAACCAGGTACTTTGTGATTGCAAGAGACACATTGCTTTTTAAGAACTAAAGACTTTATTGATCATTTCAAAAGTGATATTTCAACTTGTATTTATCAAATTTTGACGATCGTTTTGACCTTAATCTACTAAGATAAATATTCTATATTTTTCTAAAACTGTGTGGTGTATTTTTGTGGTTTTATACTGTGTTATTGCATGATTTAATGCACAAATACTTTATACATTTCCTTCTACGTTAAGCCTGACTGCTCAGTGCCAAGCTACCAGAGGGTGGGCACAGGATAATTTGGATTGTGTGTGACTTACCCTGACTAGAGTGAGGGTCCTTGCTTGGACAGGGGGTAACCTGACTGCCAACCAAAGACCCCATTTCGAACAACTGCTAATGTCCTTCATTGGTTCTCCTCCTACCTTTCCAATCGACACCAGTGTGTTCACATGGGCTCCTCGAGGTCCCCAAAGATCCCTATCATCTATGGAGTCCTTCAGGATTGCACACCGTCTGCTGTCATCTGGGTTCTCTACATGGAACCCCTGGATGCTCTATTTACACATAACAGCATGAAGATTTACCAACACTCTAATGATAGAACTCTACATGAAAGTTTCTTTTTCTCCAAATATTCAATGCCTGAAGCTTTCCTGTACCACATTCAGAGCCTGATGCCTAGTGCCTACCTGAAACTCAACCCAATCAAGATGAAACTCCTTTGTTGTCCAAGAACAACAAGCAAGAAACAATACAAACCTGGCTCAAGGACATGAACCTGGACTGCTCCGAACCACAGCTTCAATTAATTTGGGTCTGTTTGGACACCAATTTCACCCTCAAGGAACATGTTGCCGAAAATACTAAGACTAGCACTCTTACAAAGAAAGTTATACAGATTCTCCCAGAAAGAGACTTTAGAACTTCTGTTCAAGCTTTGGTACTCTTGTATTTGGATGGTGATAATGCCCTGCTCTATGGTCTCCGAGACTCCATAATGGCACCCCAAAGGGCATCTAGCATGCCGCTGCCTGCCTCATCCAGGGCTTAAAGAAATATGACCACATAACCCCCATCTTTATTAGACTCCATTGGCTCCCCTTGCTGGCCTGCACCATTACCAAAACCAGCTGCATCATTTACAAAGTGATCATGACCGTCAGCCCCGCTTAGCTCAGGGACAAGCTCACCATGTCTGGTAGCTCTTGACACACCTGCAGCCAGGTCACTATCAGACTGGAGGCTGGGTACAAACAAACGAAAGCAACAGGCCTTTCCATTTATGCACCCAAGAACTGAAACAACATCCCTGTGTCCATAAGGACTGCCCCAACACTGCTCTATATTAAGAAAGAAATGAAAATAGACATGAGCAGGCTCAGAGGAGTGGTGGTTCCTTAATAAACATAGTAAAGCTCACCCTACAGCTTATTTATGTTCAGTAAACAACGTATTGCTTACTATGCACTAACCTGCAAGAAAGGACTCAGCGACACACTTCTAGTTCACAGACACGCTCTCCGTTAACACTATGACAAATTCCATATAATACCATTGCCCTTTCTAGAGGAGTCAACATCTTAAAAAGAAAAATAGTTAATCTATAATGTATTAGCATTTCTTTCTTTTATGTCGAGTTACAATATTATTTAGTGTAAAATAACTTTACCACAACATAAACCCAAATACTCTGGTGCTTGTAAAATTAGAACCAATAAACGATTTAATATAATACTGCACCCATGAATGGTGCATTAATAATCTATGTTTTACTAATTTATAGGTAACACGTGCAGTACATGCCCAGGAGAAACACCAGTTCCCATGCTTACAAAGTGCTAATCGGGTATTAAATATTTAATTCATAAATTAAATATGTTTTCCCTATAAAAGTTAATAAAACAAATCAAATATACAGAACATACAAAATATGTGACCTTTCACAATTCTGTATAAAGCATGTGTCAAACTGAATATTTTCTTCACAAACTTTTAATCTCAGTTTTCACGTTTTGGTGTAGATGTAAATTAACACCACAGACACAAAATATTTCATGAATGTTGCAGAGCACAAATCAGTTAGTGACCTGCCATTTGTAGGGATTTTCCTTTTTGGTCAACTAAACTAGAAGAATTTAATGTATTTCCATGTTGAAGACAGCTGGTCAGCGTTTATTTACTGACCACCAGATCCTGCTCTTGTTAGTTTGTGTTGCTTTGATAGAATGCTTAGCTCGTTTATGTTGATTGAGCTCCGATTCTTTAATCTCTCGGTTCATCCCACTGTGATTTTGTATGTTTATAGTTTGGTCCTGAAAATTGTTTATACTATCTTGACTTTCAGTTTGAAACAAACCCTTTAACTTTATTTCAGACTTGGGTTTTTCTTGTGTGGCCACTTTGGTCATTCTGTAAATGAGAAATGCTATTTTGATTTGTGATGCCCATATTTTTTACCTCCATGTGGGTGAAAAGATTGGTCAACCTTGTTTAGAGGATACCTGAAATGCTCCAGCAGATGCAAACAGACCGCAGTGATTCTCCTATATGCGGATTAACGTGGCCACCAGGTGACTGACTGCTTATTAGATATATTGTTAGTTAGGACCTTTTGATTTTGCTAAAATGGTATGTTCAATCTTATTTCTTATAGGGGTTTTCAGTGAGCCTTCTCATCCTTTGGAGTGTTATTCTGTCATTCACATTTTCTTTCCACCCACTACAACATATCACATAGGGCAATGGGTCTGCCCCCTTTAGTTATTCGCTAACTTCAGTAAGAGTGATGGAAGTCTGCTCTTTGCACATTCACACACAAAGTAGTTCCCTTGAGTAACAGATAGTGGCAAATGTGTACTTTTTGAGACCAAAAAATATATTTGCTTATAGTCATTTTTTAGATTGACAAGGGTCATGCAGCTTTCCCTATAGTAAGGTTCTGCACAAACCATGACAAAACAAACCAGGCACTGACAAAGTCAAAAATATGGTAACCCACACCAGACCTATTAGCATTGCCAATGTTTGTTATAGTTAATGAAATGGCCATCTTGAAATTATTCCATTTTCTAGAATTGGTTCTGCTACCTTTGACATATTAGGAAAGTATAAAACCTCTTCAGGCAAGATGCTAGACAATGTGAGTTTATTTATGTGTTCATAAGCAGTAATTATCATAATTATATTTTTAATGTTGGCTTCTAGTGCTCGTCCACCAAGTGATCCTGCCAAACCCGGAAGTACGCCCCTTGGAAGCAGCTGTTCCTTAAGAAAATTATTAGCTCACCTCACATTTGCTAAACAGCTTATTTAGGTACAGTAATTACTTAATTGTTTACTATGTTTGTCCGACACGAATGGACTCCCCAGCTCTCTTCTATTTTACAATCAAGCTCTGCATCTACACTGTAACATATCCCACTTACTATAGCCATAGCTGCCAAGTTTCCCAGGTCCATGTGTAATATGCTGCTCCGCTGTAGGTATTTTCTTGGCATTTTGGGCGTTGTAGTTGTGTTTTATAATGGAAAAAACAAGACTACAAGTCCCAGAATTCAAAGAAAAAATCTGGAAAGGAGCAGCACATCACACAGGAACCTGGGAAACTTGGCAGGGCTGTATACCAGTCTTAACATCTAGAAAAGGATAATAGGTATTTTATGAATCATTGTTTTTTTCCACAAGAAAGTAAATTTAATGACTGGTGTTTGTGGAATTAAAACAATAAAACTACTTGACTAAAACTGAATTTCAGCTGGGAATTATGTTCTGATAATCCAAATTCTAAATTCAATGTAATTTTCCCACAGATATAAATAAAATGACTCATGTCTACTGGAGTTATCCCTATGCCAAGGTTTCTCGATTAGTGTAGAGCATACATTCATAAAGTTATTATACCGAACCTCGCATTTGACTATCAAGCCTCCATAGGACTAGGTCACATGGGCCAATCATGTGACCGTTTTCCATATAACCATGATAATCAATTGATATACCCCTAGCTCTTGATTTTGGTAGATTCAAGGCAATAAACATCAATAAAGTACCTCGGTCTCCTATGTAGAGTCGACACAGTGAGGGTATCACAGTTTGTCTTGCAATATTGCAAGCAAGCAGGAACATGTTTTGAACCTACAAAGTCCAGTGACCTTTTCATAATTATTCATTGAGCATGTGTGACTTATTTACACACTTTTTATTAGTTTTTATTACATGTTGATGTAGTTGTGCACGTGTAACTGTTGCAGGGAAGTTACTATACGATTTTGGCTACAGTATGCATCAACGTTTGCTCTACCTTGAAAGAGTGCATCATGCAGCTGAGCTTTTTCTTTCGTTGCAAACAGAGAGCGCCACATGCCCAAAGGCATTCCCTCCTTGTGAGTGGCTGCCTATTATTGTTAATGAAGCTGCCATCTTGAAATGATTCCTCTAGCTACAATTATATTTTTTGCCTTTGACATATTAGAAAAGTGTGAAGCTCTTGTAAGCAACATGAGGCTCTATAAATTGTTCCTGTTCGTATCTGCAGCTGCTATTGTTATAATAGCCAGACAAAGTTGAACATTTTGGGGGATTTTTCTGGTGACAAGTACCCTGGCAGGGAAGGAGTGCTATGCGGTGCCCTGGTGAATGTGTTGGTATGGAACTGTAGTATTGCCCATCCCTCTGTGTGATGGAGGGGAAGTTGAAACTAAGATATGCTTGCCAATAATATACCGGATGCCCTTGATTGAGGGAATGGGTGATAGAAAAGGAAAGGGGCCTTCTGGCACTTTGCATTCTGGAATGTTGCACTATAATGAAAAGAGAAGAAAATTGTGGTATTGCTTGTACAGTCATTGAGCAGTTTTGCTGATCGTACGTCCTGTATTTTCAGAACAATAATGTCTGCTTAACTACGGTTATCGTTTCTCACTGATACTACGGCCCTCGTTATGACAATGGCGGTAAAAACCGCCTACCGCCATGGCGACAGCCGTCAAAAGACCGTCTCCGTGGCTACCATCCGTTCGTCAAATTATGACCAATGCTGGATTTCCACCACAAGAAGGGTGTAAATCTGGCTGTGGCCATACTGGCGGGTGGCAGTAAGGTGGCGCTGTTACCACCAGCAGCGCCATGCCAGTAGACGGCCAACAGCCATTTTATGAAAAATAATTCGGCCTGGCAGTGTTCTGCTGGTGGGCGCTGCTGGCGGTAGCAGAGCCCCATCCCATCCCCTGCCGGAAGACCTCCTGGATACAGGTAAGTCGGGTTTTTGACAGGGGGGGGTGGGGGATGCTGTGTGTGTGGGGGGGGAGTGTGTGCATGAATGCGAGTGTGTGTTTAGTGTTGTTTGTGTGCGTGTATGCATGTATGAGTGCATATATGAATGGAAATGTGAATGCGTGTCTGCGTGTAAGTGTGGATGTGTGTGCGGATGTGTGCGTGAATGAATGAATGCATGCGTGTATGTCTGTGTGAATGAGTGTGTGTCTGCATGTATGCACGGGGGAAGGTTGAAAGGGAGGGGGAGCGTGGATAAAGGGGGGTGGAGGTGTCTGAGCAGTGTTGGGGAGGGAATGGACCTCCTATCAGTGACAGAGAAGGAATTCCCTGTCACTGACAGGGCCTCCCACCATGGTTTTCATGGTGTTACAAACGTCACGGAAACCATGTAGGTAGGCAGGGTCATAATACCGCTGGTGGCACAATAGCGACCGCCGAGCTGCAGATTGTTATCTCCAGCCCGGCACTGCTACCGCCATGGCGGTCAGAGTGGTACATTGGCGGGTTGGCTTCAGCCAATCCGCCAATGTCATAATGTGGCGATAAGTACCGCCAAGCCTGTTGGCGGTACTACCACCACATTATCTCCGACCGTTGGGGTCATAATGACCCCTGTACGTCTATGTGAAATAAAAGGCAACACCCTAATTGAACCACCATAATAGCAGTTGTCTGTCTCCTGGCAGTCGTTTCAGTGGGGGCAGCAACTTCCACGATGTGAGCCACACTATATTTCTAATGCTGCGTGCTAGTCCAGTTCATCAAAGTAAGCGTCCTAAGGCCTGAAGTAGCCTTAGAAGTAGATGTTTCTTTTGGAAGATATTTAAGTCACCCTGATATTCATTACAAAATGTATTTATTTGCAGAAAGAGGTGACCGGTTCAGTCTGTTTTGTTCAACATGAATGGCGCCTGCCAATCAGTTTAATTTCACGGACAAGTTCTGTATCTTACACTGTTTCAAACTAAATAACATACAGTAACAGTGAATAAAGCAGTTTTAACGGCTAGAAAAGAAAAAGCGCTCATTTTAAAGTTTTGATACATATATTTTTCATTTTATTATATTTTATTTAGTAAAGTGACTTCAAGCGAAAAAAAACTCAGTTACTCTGGCGAACCAGACTTAGCACGATGGCATAGCGATTTACACATGAGCAAGACTGCTTCAAGGTACATAGGGGAAGACATACCTTAATTAACATAATGGAACTTACATTTTATACAACATCATGAAGAAAGAGTTCAGACATTAACAATCCAAAGTGCTAACGGTTAATGCAGGGGAATTGTCAGCCACTGGTAATGTCCTGAGAATTTTTCAGTCAGAGGACCTTTTTTACCAGATTCTCTGCAAACAGTATTATACAGTACTATAGCAAGTAAGTCCCATTTTAGAAGTTCCCTCTCCATTTGAGCAGCTCTTCAAGGTAGCACATGAGAGATCTGGCTCAGGGACATAGGGTGGAGGAATTTCCAGGCTCCGTGTTTGCTCCCTGAAACAGTTGTTAGGTGCAACTTGCAATAGATGCTCTAGCGCATGTGTATCGCTTGCGAGGCGCTGTTGTATTTGGGAAAGGGCTTTGACCTGCCTGTGGCTTATCATTTATTGGATTGTGTGGCACTCGTCTTTACAACCTTGCAGTTGGTCACGGCTGGCATTTCATCATTTCCGTTTCTGTACGTGGAGCAGGGACCAAGCACTGATTGACTCAAATTATTCAGTGCCCATCCGCTGTTGTATGACGGAACCACAAGTGCAATTTCCATGATTGCCTTTACAACGTGGTAATTACAACACATCCGTCATCACAACAAATGCACTTACTGCAAAGGTTTTTTACCACGAAAATTACTTACCACGCACGCCTTTACCACAAACATTTTGTGGTAAAGGCATGGTTATAAAAACATATGCATGGTAGAAAATAAAATGGTAAGCATAACCCATGTATATATATATCCCAAAACCCATACCCACCCTAAAACCTAAAAATGCCCTTCCCACCCCAAAACCCATACCCACCCTAAAACCTAAAAATGCCCTTACCACCCCAAAACCTATACCCACAATAAACCCTAAAACTACCCTTACCACCCTAAATACCATACCCACCCTAAAACTTAAAAATGCCTTACCACCCCAAAACCCATACCCATCCTAAAATCTAAAGATGCCCTTTCCACCCCAAAACCCATGCCACCATAAAACCTTAAATGCCGTTACCACCCCAAAACCCATACCATTGTAAAATTCAAAATTGCCCATACCACCCCAAAACCCATACCCATCCTAAAACAAAAAAAATGCCCTTACAACCCTAAATCCCATACCCACCCTAAACCCTAACAAGGTCCTTACCACCCAAAAATCAGTTCCCACCCTAAAACCTAAAAATGCCCTTACCACCACAAAACTCATACCTACCCTAAAACCAAAAAACGTCCTTATCACCCTAAAACCCAGAACCAACCTAAACCCCAAAAGTACCCTTACCATCCTAAATCCAATACTCACCCTGAAACCTAAAAATGTCCTTACCATCCCATAACCCATACCCACCCTAAAACCTAAACAAGTACCCTTACATGCCTTAAAACTAATACTCACCCTAAAACCTAAAAATTTCCTTACCGTCCCAAAACCCATACCCACCTTAATACCTAAAAATACCCTTACCTCTGTAATTCCCATACCCACCCTAAAAAATAAAAATGCCCTTAGCACTCCAAAACTCATACCCGTCCTAAATCCTAGAAATGCCCTTACCACCCTAAAACCCAGCCCCTGATACCAAAACCCATATCCAACCCAAAAACCCTAAATATATATATATACACTTACACCACTGCACTTACCTCATTCATTCCTTTACAAAATAAAAAAAAAGAAAACTTACCTTAAAACCTTTACCACGCATATACATTTACCATTCATGCATATAGAATGAAATTCATTTTTAAGGCATTCGTGGTAAAGGTATATTCATTGTAAAGGCATGTGTGGTAAAGGCATGGTGGGAAAGGCATTTTTGTGGTAATGGCATGGTGGGAAAGGCATTTTCGTGGTAATGGCATGGTGGTAATTGCATTTCGTAGTAAATGCATTGTTGTAAACAATGTTTCCCCCATCCGCTGCTGCTGACGTGATTGAGGTACTATTTCGTACTTTTTAACTTCTAGGGCACGTAAACAGAAAGCAGAAAGTGCATGACTGGCAACAACATGCTCAGCAGGGCAAACAAAATTGCACAGTAGTATTTTCCAAAGTTAAAATTTGTTGTATTTTTCCAAGTCTTCTTTTCTCACTTAGCACTCATGTTTTGTTTTTGCTGATGGACACTGTTCTTAAAAGATGACTTTTATTGTGGTATAAATATTCCAAAGACAAATTGTTTCTTTCCTATGTATAATTTTCAAAATTAAGCTTTAAAACATGATTGTACAGTACCACCCAACTCCAATCCAATCAGCCTCACTGCAATCCAAACCAATCACACCAATCCACTCCAATTGACCAAACTCTAATCCACCCATCCCACCCCACTCCAGTCTGTGCCACTTCAATCCAAAACAATTGTACTCACTCAAATCGAAAAGAAAAATCTGCCCCACTCCAATCCAAACATATCTTCCCCATTTCACACCAAAACAAGCTGCCCCACTCCAATCTGCCACACTGCAATCCAAAACAACCTTCCCCACTGCAATCCAAAACAATGTGCCCCACTCCAATCCAAAACAATCTCCTGCACTCCAATCTGCCCCACTCCAATCCAAAACAATCTGCTCCACTCCAATCCAACCTGCCCCTCTCCAACCCACCACAATCCAGTTGATGCCCACCCAACTCCAATCCAACCCATCCCACTCCAATCTGCCACATTCAAATCCAACCTACCCCAATACAATCCAACACATCTCACTCCAATCCAACCCACCCCACTCCAATCTAACCCTATCCACCCCACTCCAATCCACCCACCTCACTCCTGTCCATTCCACTCAAATCCAATCCACCTTAATCCACACCAGTCCAATCCATTTCACCTTAATCCACCCACCCCACTCCAATCCATCCCTCTGCACCTTAATCCACACATCCCAATCCAATCCACCCCATACCAATCCTAACCATCGCGCTCTACACCAGTCTAATCCACCCCACTCTAATCCAGTTCGTCCCACTCCAGTCCAGTCCTCTCCTCTCCAATCCAAGCCAATCCACCCCACGCCAATCCAATCCACTCACTCAATCCAATCCGCCTCACTCCATTCCTGTTCACCCCACCCCACTTCACACCAACCCAACCCACTTTGCACCAGCCTATCCCACTCACTCCACCTCACCCCACTCCAAACCAATCACCCTACCTCACTATATTCAATCCCACTCCAATCCACCCTACCACACCCCAACCCAATCCAACTCACCCCAATCCAATCCACCCCATCCGGTCCACCCACCCCAATCCAATCCACCCCATCCCTTCCACCCCACTCTAATCCACCCCAATCCAATCCACACCACTCAGTTCAGACCAGACCACTCCAATCCAACCCACTCTACTCCAATCCATCCCACTCTAATCCACCTTAACCCAACCCACTCTTGTCCAATACAGTTCATCTGAATCCACCTCACACCTGTCCAATCCACCCAACACCAAACCGTCTTAATCCACCCCAACCCAAACTACACCAATTGAATACACACCCACACCAATCCAAACCACCCCACACCAAAGAAATCTGCTACAATCCAATCCAACCCAAGCAATCCAATCCACCCCTCAAACAAATCCACTCCACTCCAGTCCACACCATTCCAGTTGGCGCTGTTTGTGAAATAGAATACCACATACATACAAGCACACATACTTATATACAGACATGAGGGTTTGGCCATGGGATGCATTACGTTTTGCACATACTTCTAAAGAGTGCATCGTGCCACTTGACCTATGGATGCAGAGTGTAGTGATATTCTCGCTTGTAGAATGTTGTTGCCTCTCTGTGGTTGGCTGCTTATTATAGTTAATGAAACCAACCCTCTTGGAAAATGAGCCTTTTCTCTGAACAATTGCTGCTACCTTCGATATATAAGGAAAGTGGAAAACATTTGTAAACAGTGATAGACAATGTAGGTTTTTTCGATTTGCATCAGCAGGATTAATTATTCTAATCACATTCACAATGCTGTTTGCTTGTGCTTGGGCCACCAACGTGAGCCTGCCCTGGTCTGGGCCAGGTTGTGCAGGGTTTGCAGTTCCTTAATCAATAAATTAGCTCTAACCTACTATTTTCTATACAGCGTATTTATGTTCAGTAAAGAAAGCACTGTTTACTCTGCATCATTCAAGATGACTTGCCTAAAGTACCTTCTCCTGTTGTATAGGCATGTTCTGCATCTGATGCTGTTACAAACACAGATCCAAATGGGAAGGTTTACAGCAACAGCTGCAGCTGCTCTGTTTTTATTAGCATTATTGATTCCGTGCAACGGAAGCAGTGTGTTACTACTTGGCAACATGTGGCAGCTTGGAGGAAATTAGGTCTGCTGCCTTCACCGAATAAAGAAAAGCAGACCAGACAGCCATGATCTGACCAGGCTTCTCTGAATAGCCAATATCAAGTATTACATAAAGAACACAGACTAGCGCAAGATGGGTAACCAAAAAATCCCTGACAAAAATGCTCAAAACAGTCCCACTCCCTTTGTCTTCTCATGCATTGTCAGGCCTATTTATATACTAACGGGCGAGGGTAAGTCCGTCTGGATGACGGAGTGAATTCCTCAGTCACCCTGATGGAGTCCCTGCCCAACAAATTTAGAAATGACTGCCAAACCAACGTTCATTTCACAAGATGTGGCAGGAACCGCAGTCGTGGTGTTTCCTGTCAATGATTTTCTAAGTTTGATGCATGACTCAGTCAAACTTATCTTCTTCTAATTTTCAAAAAGAAAACCCTAAAGAAAGATTTTATTTTTTAAAATATAAAAAATGTCCGCCTTGCCATAGGAGTTATCTCCTGTGGCGAGGGGGGCATTAGAAAGTTTTCATTGCCCCTTACCCCCAGTGTGTTTCTGGCAGTAACGAGCAGTGAAAAATGACCAGTATGTCTGCCTATATAAATTAGGTGGGTAGACACAGAAGTCAACCTCTGACAGCGGATGAAGTATGGGCCGCTCGAGGGGTGTGACCATGGCTCAGATGGAGTAGTCTCTGACCTAGTTACACCAAAGGTCTGTCCGCATTTGAACAAGGCAAGCAGACCATTATGATGGCAGTAACTACACTCCATCCCTGTTGTGAAAGAGGGTCCTTAGCGCCAAGATATAAATCAACCCCTTTCTCTGCTTCCATCGATCCACACTCTCTCTTTCTCCTTCTCTCCTCTCTCTGCTCTCTTCTCTGATTGCTTTCACTCTACCTTCACCCACAGCCTCCCTCTTTCTATCCTGAAGCCCCCCTGTGCCTGCTGCAATTAACTGCAGGGAGCTAGGGAAAGTGACAGACATCAGGAGCGGCCTCCAGCTCTGGGGAAATGCCCAGGGAAATAAAGGGCCTGTCAAGCCTTGAATCCAGGTCACAGCGCCCAAGAGCAAGCATGTTTAACTTTACTTTGATGGGTGAACTGCAAGGGACACAACATCAACCAATTCCGATGCTTGTTCACCTCATGTTTCAGTACAGGCATAGACATATACGGCATGGGTTAAGTGTGTGGTAACAAAGGCCATCCCAGACTCACCTTCTTGAAAATATAGCAGGCGCATTTGGATCCTTTTAATCCCAAACCTCATTCTACTACTATGATCTAAAAAAATAACCCTTCCTAGGCTCATCCCCTCCTGGCTCACCCCAAAACTCAGTTCTCAACTCTCAGACAACCCTACTAAATTCTCCCTCATGTATCTCTCCTTTGACTCACCCCAAACCTCATCTTACTACCTTGATCTACCAATTACACTTTCTAGATTCTTCCCTCCATTGTTATATTAGGTCCAACTAACAGACTCACATGTTCACCACTCAAATTAACCCATATTTCCCCAAACGAATACTCCTCTACTCATATTTTCCTATCCTAATTCACCACTAATCCTTTTGGGTTCTGGAGTAACGTACTACTCCCCAAAAAGCGCTTTGATGCCTCGTTAGGGGTAGTTAGAGCTATATAAATACAATTACAGTTACAAATGTTCCTCTTCTTCTACCCTGCATACAATCAAGAGGAACTTTATATAGTAGTGACAGCGAACACTGGCCTAGGGAGCTTTGCATGCTGGGTAAAGTGACCCCTGGCCTGGCTCTCATGTGGCACAATAGCCAGGCACGTATCTACATTAGTCCGTCATGTTTTCAACGTGCCTCATTGTATAAAGAAGCTCAGGCCAGAGGTCTTTGTACCCAACAATCTGTAAAATGTTGCAACATCAGTATGCCTAAGGGAGATAACAAAATATCATACAGGACTGCCTATGGTTCTTGACTTCCTGGGACATGCAAACCACAACATGTGAGCCATGCCGTACTCCAGAGGCAGGGTTGTACCATATATAAATGCGGGGCTTCGGCACTAGAATACCGGTGAGGATATACTTTTGGAGGAGATCTATGCAGTCGCTAAGGGCAGCACGTATGTTTTTGAAAACCAACCGTCTGCATGCTGTTACATCTCTTCAGGGCACTAAGGTTATTGTATATAGTTTTGGTGCAACCTTCATTTTATATACGTCGGCCCTGGCGTGCGCATGGCAAAAATGCGCATCATCCAGAGCCCTTGAACAAGGTCGCGGATTACCATTTGCAGATTAGTTTACACGGGAAGCATTTCGTTGTCTGTGCACTGCGCGCGCAGCCAGAGACAACGCTGTTTTCATTCACACCCAAGAAGTAAAAGTGTGGATTTCGTAAAAGATGTTTAAAAACGAAAAGTAATGTCTAGAAGTGCCAATATGGGACCAGGAACCTAGAGGGCTTATTTACAAGCCCCTTGCGTCGATGTTGCGTCACCTTTTCCCATATAAAATGTGACGCACCGGCTGGGCAAGGGGCTTTCAAATGAGCCCCTTAATCTCCTTGTGCCTAAAATATATGGGGCATGTTTCCAAGAAAGTGGCGCATCATAGATGATGCACCACTTTTCTTTCTCCCCTTTATTGGCACCTAACGGCACCATGGTATCGCTGTATTTATAAAATGTATGAAGGTAATGTGGCACTTTGCTAAACTAGCGTCAAAAATCTTGACGCTAGTGCAGCAAAGCACAGGGAGGTCACGCCACATTATTTTAAAAACAAATGACGCTAGTGTAGTGCAAGGGGGCAAAAGGGGCATGTATATATGCCCCTATGTGTAATGTAGTTCGGTGCCCATGTAAAGCACTCTAAAGCTCTTGGGACAAATTGGGGTTACACAAAACTGCAAAAAAAGAGAGAATCTTTGTATATTTTTACCTGCGTGTCACACAGGGTCCTTAATCAGTAGAAGCGGGCAGACATAATCAAATACTTCTTCTCACCTCAGTTAATTTTTTAACAAGCGATGGGCAAGGTCCCCAAATAAAAGGTTTGTTAAGATTACGCCTTAATTACACTTTAGTTTATCCTACAGTTAGTTAAGCGCTGGAATGGTTTACGACCCCCAACCCGACAAACTTTGGTAAAAAACATGCCCTGGGACTGTGACGTTCTAATTTGAGCACCCATGCGTGGACTGGAGAACGCTAAACATTTTAAAGCCCTTCCCTAATGGCATTTAATGTGGACCCATAGCTGCAGATCCCAGGCAGTTAACTGCCCCCCAAGTCTTGAACCGTGCCCCACAGTTCTTACACCCTCTTAGATTCGGCAGCAGCAGACAGGAATATGTGACAGAACAACTAGGTCCTAAACAACTATAGCCTAAAACACTACTGCTAAACAACTAAAAAGTCTCTACAACTAAGTACTGAACAACTACTGTCTAAACAACAATTGTGCCTGAATAACAATTGCCTGAACAACTAACTTTGATATATATTCTAAACAACTAATAAACCATAAAAACCAAAAAGAAAATCTTACCTTAAAATTAGTTGTTCAGGCAATTGTTATTCAGGCACAATTGTTGTTTATACAGTAGTTGTTCAGTACTTAGTTGTAGAGACTTTTTAGTTGTTTAGCAGTAGTGGTTCAGACAAGTAATGGTTTAGACCTAGTTGTTCAGGATGTTTCCCGCAGAGAGCCTTTGAGTTCTGTGGTGACTGCAGATTGTATGAGAAGTAAACATTCTCTCCCCAGCAGGGCCGCCATAATAGATTAACCAGGAAGGCCCTGGGGAGAGAAAACCTCTTGACCTGCACAAGGCAACCAGATAGAGAGATAGGGAGGGGAGGTGAAGACAACGAGAGTGTGTTGGCGTTTACGCTGTTATGGGTGTGGTGCTTTCTGTAACTCAGGGAACAGGACACGCCATTCAATCTGAAGGATAACAGCAATGCAGTCAAGGCATTGTTCTTTTCAGAGTACCCAGGTTAATCTTCACACCTGAATACAATCTTGTTAGGTTAACATTTGGTCCTGAAATGCAGAGACCTCTTTGGAGAAGTGATAAAAGTTTGCCATGTGTTTCACATAATTTGTGGTAAGCTTCTGATTGAAAAATAGCAGCTAAAACATCTACCTATCATTCATGTGATACATTTAATTTGAGCGACTATCTGATGGAGGCAGTGAATCTTTTGGTGGTTTACATTGGGTTTATTTGGGAGGAGGTGTAGTTTACCTGCTAAATTAGATCCTTGGGGACCAGGACAACTAAGGTTCAGAATTACCAAAATATGTACAACCACAGATTACAGGTGAGTGGTGTCTTGAATAAGATTCATTCTCAAGGGACACTACTTTCTCAGCAGAGACAACCGTCCATAGATAAACAACTTGATTTGCGTACTTATTGCACATATTATGCATAGGAAAATCACATAATTTCCCTTTTGTACATTGTTTGCACCTGGGTCTATTAGACACTAAAGGCCATATTTACAAGAAATCATGCATCACCTCGTTGTGGCAACGATGAATCAAAATTATTTACGATGCGCAGGGATCCTTTATGACTCCATGGATGCCCATTATTTACAATTCCTGGTGCAAGGACCCAAGGTGCACCAGAAATTCTGATGCATCTGTGGGAACTTTGCCATAACGATTCCACTCAAAAAGTGGCGTATAGCTGAAGTTGGCCTGATAACTGACCTCAACTTCAGCGATAGGTCAACATTTAGAGGTGTTGCATCAGTTTGAAAGTATGCTAGTAGCCTAATGGTTTAGGAGCAATTTAAAAGACTGGAAAATAGTGGACCTTCACCATCAACACGTTTACATTGGTCCTGGATGTAAGACGGTATGCATGCAGTATGTCTATGTGTCACATTACAGTAGGCATAGTGTACTTGTGTGTATGTAGTGACCTGCGAATGTATGACACAGTGAGTGACAGTGTAATGTAAGTGAATACAAGTATTTCTTGGAATGTGAAGTGGAAATACAGGTATTACTTACCTTATGTGTGTACTCGCCTGTTGTCCTTTCAGAATACACAGACCTGGATATGGTGACCCCTTCCTCCATAGAGAAGTGACAATCCTTGCCTGTCCAATGCAAACAATACACGTCACTCAGCCTTGCTGCAGAGAATGATGGAATCATTGGTGCTATGGTCCCAGCTTGGTCAAGGGGTCCTACAACATGATTAGCACATGTGCAGACCCACTAATAGTAGAGGGGAAGTGAAATACAGATATATTCCAGTGTATTACGGGACTTCTGCTGGTCAGATTCCTTTTGAAAAGCCACTGTGTCATTTTAAAGCCTGTGTGTACAGTATCAAATGTAGTACTTGCTGTTGACGTGCATCAGTTCGGTCACTCAGAGCACATGGCAGCCACTCTGTAGCATCCAATAACCAAACCCATTTGAGGCAATATTTGGACACCAAGACAGTAGTATATAGAGTTTACCCAGGAGTGACTGAATACCAGCTCTATAGAGACAATTTAAGTCCACCCATGAAGTGTGATATGGGTATAACATGGACTCCACCAAGAGATGAAAGAGGGCCCACTCACTCCAGAAGCTTGTGAAAACCACCTACTGAGCTCTATATTGAGTCCACTCAGAGGTGAGCAATTCTATCTCTAATCTCACCCATTAGAGATGGAATCCACTCAGGAGTGACAAATGACCCACCCATTCTCAGCACAAAAAACTGAGTGAGGGAAGAAGGACGGCAGAGATTGGTTAATGGCCCTTTCCAGGCCCTAACAAACCTAAACAGGGAACATGTTACTGATCATGGACTGAACAGCATGAGAGAAGGGTTATATGAGGTTGGAAAACTGGTTGAAGAGAGAAGCATGGAGGCGGGCTCGGAGATACCTGAAGGGTGGGTGTATATTTTGTTGGTCACCAAGACTTAGAAGGGAATCCTGCAGTTCACAAGAACTTCAACATATGAGCATTTAAGTCACAATAAAAATTCTTTTTAATCTAGTGTACTTTCATTTGGTAGACACCACAGAAATGTACTGAAGTGGAAATCAGAGAAGGTGAAAGACAAACAAGATGCTCAAACAGTAGCTTTTTAAAGGTATCTGACTATCAATGTGTGCAAAACTATTCATTTGAATATGAAATCTGTCTGCAAATATCTATCCATCCAGCCAAAGAGTCTAATCTCAAGCGTCTAAATAGACAACTGAAAAAATCCTCCTTTGTATATTTTAGTATAAGGGGTATTAATTGATAGCGAGAATGGATAGCCTGAGAAAACAAAAGGGGATGTTGGCAAAGGTGGGGATGTCCCCACTTAACTCTCTTAGCCCTTTAAAAATAATATGCCACAAACAGATAAAAACTCTCACTTCGCCTCATATTTTTTAAAACAGCTGGTTTCATACCTCATTCTGTCCATGGGGCCTGATTTAGAACTCGGTGGATGGCTTACACCGTCGGATGTCCCATTCCCCGAAATCTAAATCCCACGGGACATAATGGGATTTAGATTTGAGCGAAGGGATATCCGTTACCATTGTGACGGAGTAGCCCATCGGACAGTTCTAAATCATGTCCCTTGCACTGCAGCCTGATACACCGAAAATGTATTATTTCAAACGGCTCTTATTCCAGCAACACTGTAGCTTGTCCTGCCTCACTTTTTATGAATATAGATTATTAGCAACCTAGTTGTTCTTAAGGACTCACTGTTGATGCTGTATTGGAAGACTGGGGAATGAACTGACAGGCTGCTGCTGTTTGAAGTATATGGTACACTAAAAAATGTTAAATTATTCAGGTAGATGGATGACATGGACATTTTTGAATTTATAGAAAATGTACACTCAGGTTTTAGTTTCAGGAGCACTAACTACATTTTTCAAGGAAATCAGGTGAGAAATATCTATTCTTTCACCACTGAAATGGCATTTTTCGGTTCGAGCCTGTGCTAGCGTGAGCTTGCGCATGCATATCGCTTGCGAGACGCTTTAGTAGTTAGGAAAGGGCTTGGCGCGCTCTCCATGTCACGTCAATGTCTTTCATTGGTTCGTGGGCTTGCCTTTTAAAATCTGCTTGCTTTCATGAGTGGAAGGCATGTATACGTTCTGCCTTTTCCGGTGGTTAGCCCTCCTCGAGCGCAGTGACCAAGTACTGAAAACATATGAGGCTTGCTGTTTTCCATCCGGTTTGTGGACTACTTTTTATCTTTTTACGCAGCGCGATCTCGCTTGGCAGAAGTCGAGCACTTTTGCCGGTTACGTAGATAATTGCACTTTTGCCAATAGGTTTTACTATGAGTGAACTGTAGCAGCGCAATTGCGCTCTTTGTTTCCATTTAATGTGGCAAGAAAAGTCCGGTTGGGGGTTTACAACTGCTAATAGCTCTAACTCAGAGAAATGAGAGACCCGTTGCATTGCAAATGCTTGTTCCTGTAGTGAAATCACTTTGGAAATCCCTAAAATATCTAAAATGATAGTGTTGACACTAATAAATTATGATTTCAATTGTGATAAAATCTGTAGAACTTTTATACTCTGTTTTTGAGACGTTCAAAAACAGACAAAAAGTAATTCTGTGAAATAGACCCCAATTTTTAAGTGTCAGATTTACAAAGCTTATGTTATCTGGAGAGGTTGCTTGCAGATACTTTTGGAGCAGGGTGAAATGGAGCATAGTGATAGACGCCCTTGTAAAATGCTGTTTAGTTATCACACTACTCACACCTGCTACCGTGCATAATGAGAATTCTGCAGACTTGTTTTCTATCACTGTGCTCCTTAGAGCTTAGACATTATAAAATGTGAATTACAGGGCCTGGGATATTTTATTCACTTTCCTTTGATGTTCCATTGAAAATTGAGTCCCATTGTAACAGTGCATTGCAACAAATGGCACTTAAGAATTAATCCATGTAAGGTGTTTACAGAGAGGACAAGGTAATGTGTGATGAATTTGAAAAGTGAGACCTAAACAAGACAACAGACAACCAAAACACACTGGTGCATTTAGCGATATTGAGTTACACTATGGCCCTGTTACACTATGGCCCTGATAAAAAGTTGCATGGTACCGGTGGGGGCAAAAGCTTCATGCCACGTTTACGTTAATGTGCAGTAACAGCGTGCCACTACCATGCAATTATGAGTTAAACCACATGAAATGGGGAACAACTGTGTCTGACTGGAGTTATTGTCATAAATCTATACAGAATTCTCAGTTCCGTGGGCTTAACTGCGTACATTTACCACCTGCTTTGAACAGGTGAAAATTGTATGAAGCGTCCTCTATGTGGGGTAGGGTGGATGGAGGGAGTGTGGCGGGTGGTGGAGGGATGGGGGAGAGTCAAATGATTTTTCCAGGTAAAGCAGGTCTGGCGCTCCGACACCTGCAAAAAAACAGGTGTCCCAGCCCTAATCTGTCAAAAACAGACAGAGTGGAATTCCATATGGTAATTCTGCCACACCTAATTTATATTCAGGTCCTATGGGGGTTGAATATGACCTCAAAATTGAGATGCTGGAGTGTACAGATTGCACTTACACTATCTAGGGTTATATATTGGTGGTGTTCCAGTTACTGAAGGATACATATTGGTTGGACTTAGTTCTCTCTGCTGTTTTCTACATCTATTTGTGTTGGTGTTTAGGACTCTTTGCACTTTACCACTGCTAACAGTGCTAATGTGCTTGTGTTCCCTCCTTTAACCATAGTAAAATTGGATTACACCCAAATGGCACATTTAGTTTACTTATAAATTCCTAGTAAAGTGGTACTACATATACCCAGGGTCTGTATATTAAATGTTAAGTAACTTTTTAAACATGCCCCAGGCCTGCCATTGCAGCCTGTGTGTATGGTTTTAAACTGCCATTTCCACCATGGCAAAATAAATCTTTTGAAGATTCTAAACTTTCTTTTGAATACATATAAGCCACTCCAAAGGTAGGTTCTAAAAAGCCCATAGGGCAGGGTGCAGTATATTTAAAACGTTGGAAATGTACTTCTAGGTTTTAAATCTCCTGGCAGTGAAAATCTCCTGTATTTGTTTTCACTACTGCAAGGCCTACCTCTTCCATAGAAAAACAGTGGGTTACCTTATTACATTTAATAAGTGATAACCTCTGTGTGGGGGCAGGTAAGAATGCCAAATTTGGTGTCTGAGGAATTGTAATTTAAACCCCTCTTTAACTGTAAAGTCAGAGTTTAAGTCTCAATTCCGAAAATGCACTTTTAGAAAGTTGGCCTTTTTCTTTTTCAAACCACTTGGTGCCTGAGCCTGCTCCTGGGTCACATGACTAGTGTAGTTGGCCTTTGTGTATTCTCCCCCGACAGTACCAAAATAGGGGGACTAGATTTTGGCAGGATGCAGGGTGGAGCTGTCACCTACCACACTTGCACTTCAAGAGCTCTGGCTCAGTTCGCACACTAAGGACTCCACACTAGCCTGTTGTGCACCCAGAAAGGCTGGGACCAGGGTAGGGAGGCAGGAAATTTGGGAATTCCGGACACTTCTGTAGGGGGAATCTCCAGAAGCTTCTCCCACTTTAAAGTGAGGATCGGGTATAAAGAGGGAATCCTCAGACCTACTCCAGTACACTTCTGGACCTGTGGATCCTGCAGAGAAGGATGCCCTGCTGCCCTGCTGCACTGCTTCCTGAAAAGGAAGACTGGACCTGCACTCCCAGGCTGAAGTGATTCAAAGGGTCAGCTGACTGACCTTCTGGTCTGAGCTCCAGGGACATAACAAACTCCAGAAGTCTCCCTTCATCTGCCCAGCTGACCTGCTGCCCGAACCTGAAACTGGAAACGTCTGTGCCTTTCTAGCCTTTGCAAGAGTGGGTCCCTGATCCCCAAGAGGTGCCTCCCCAGCTCCTGGACCCTTGACTGGCACCAGAGTGTCTTTGACTCAAAAAGGAGAAAACCTGAAGTTTTGGGCCCTTCATGACCGCGAATGGCCCCATTTGCACGAAGATATTGCTGCCTGAACCGCCTGCCAGTGCAAAACTCTGTGAACCTGACTCTTTGCGCTATAGTGACCACCAGAAATGAGTGGCAACACAATATCTACACTTCGCACAACAGCATCATCAGCCCTCGGTGACCCACAATGCGAATCTCCAGCAACAACTGTCCACGACACCTGACAGAATCTTCCTGCTACAGCAACATCCATCTGTGATGCCTCGCATGCTCTTCATCCTACAGTGACAACCATCAGTGATGCTCTCCCTGCTCTTTGCGGCCTCCTCCGCCACCACAGACAGAACTCGTCACACTGGACTTTAGAAGATAACCTTTAAGGTGGGATTAACCTGGTCCCTGTATTCATCCCACGCTCCATCGCGATTGGCCTGAAGGTGCGACTTTCACCCAGTCTCACACAACCAGAAAACTGCGAGTGGTGCTTTGCAGTTTTAGCCACTATACTTGCCTGAAATCTTTGAAATTGCATATCTCTGGTTCTAGCGCTTCGTGTTTTTATTGTTTTGGTGTCAAGTAATTAATTACATTTTACTCTGTTATCTAAGTTGGTATGGGAATTTTCTTGTTTTGTGTTTTCACTATATTACTGTTAGGGTGTTTCATAAATGCTCTACGCTTAGCCTCTAAGTTAAGTCTGACTGCCTTTGGGCCAAGCTACCAGAGGACTAAGTACAAGTTAATTCATTGACTTTTTGTGATTCACCCTGACAAGGATTGTGGCTATTACACCCCCTCAACCAACAACCCAATTTCTCACAGCACTATACTTAATTATACTATCTGAGAGGGAGGGGTTAATGGAGTTTGGGCTCACACTGCCAAAGCACACTGCATCCTGGTATTCATAAGAGATCTTTGTACTCGGTTTCAAGGTCACACTGGAAAACTGCTTTGGCAGTTGATAAGGAAGTAACCCATTCTGGCTTGAAAGCTAACACCTAACAACCTGCTATAGTTCAATGCAGTCGTGCAGCAGGGATGTCCAGGGCAAGCAAAGACAGTGGAGTATCCTAGCTCTTGCTTGAATAGTAAAAGAGTTCTGATTATAGAGCAATTGAATCTTAACACCCCCAAGGCCCTGGGACCACTGGACGAAACACATCAAATATAACTCTGTTCCTGTCTCTTTAACATTGAAAAGTAGCGTCCTTTGATCATGCGAGCCTTCTGTTTCCTTTGAACAAAGTACAATTTCAGCTTAAGAATATAAATTTGCAATTTAGTTCATAGCAACATGGTGAACCTGGTTACCCTGCTAATAAGAGTGCTGCTGCAAATACTCTAGGATGGACTGCCATGGACGCTTGCATGTTCAATTTACACATGCAAATGGCTTCCTTAATGTATTTTTAAGTGTAAAAGTGAAAATCCACAAAACCTGAATTTACACTGCTAAATGTATTTACTCACACAATATTAACCCAACATAGTGCGGTACTACTAGGAAGTAAATCTTGCTTTCAAGTATGTGGATTACTTGAGAATGTACTGAGTTTGTGGGAATTCTAAGATGTTTGCCAGTTCATTCCCAGCCTGGAAAAGGCTGTAGACTTATATGGGCGGGTCAAGGCAGGGTCAGGAGCTTCACCTAATGTTTATCAGAACATAAATCACTGATTCCATCCAGGGCCGGGTTTAGCGCTGGTGGCACCCACTGTGATAAACTGTTTTGCACCCCCCATGACCTCTGCCTCCATGGATTCCCTCACTACCCCCTCCAACAGTGCCCCTCATCTCTCCGTAGCCCCCCTCTCATAGAAACAAACCCTTTTTAACAACATCGAAATAATTGAAGACTGGGGGAAAACATAGCGTTCTAACCTATATCATGCAGGTTGCACGTGGCTTTTTAATAGCAGTTCATAGGTCTCTGTGCTCTATTGAGATTGTCACTTATGAGCTGGAACTACCAAAAGGATCTCTGTGACAAAAGCAGTAGCCTACTGAGCTATCCACGTAAATGCAGTTCTTTGATCTGTATGGTACAAGTTCGTTGCAGCAGGCACATTATCTCTCTGCACTACTTGAGTCAAAACTGCCACTAGACAAAACGTCTCTCTCCTGCAGGAACATTAATCAATAGAATTATCTTGTCATTTTTATTTTTGCCTGAAAACGGCTGGATATGCAATTAACTCTGCAACAGGTGCTTTTAAACCCATAGGAAATGTCGATAGACATCACCCTGCTCTAAACTCAGCGCCAGGTGCGGCTGCCGCGTTCGCATCGCCCTAAAGCTTGCCCTGCTTCTACCTCTCGACCAAACCCACTCACTGTTCACCTATTTTATTAGGAATTGGGAAACAGTGGCTGGCTATGCATCTGGAATCCTCGGAGCGGCGGCTCATGTACACCGGGCCGTCAGCCTCAGTTCTTCAGAAAACCCAGTTTATTTCGGTTTAATAATCTGACATGCATGGTTCCTGTCTGCAATTAGACCAGACAGGAAAAATCATTAATAGCCCACAAACTCAGAAAGAAAACTCTCTGTAGGTCACGGATATTGAGTTTTGTTCTATGGGAAAAACATTCTGGCTGCGCTGGAGATATCACTTTTTTCCCCCAAAAAAATCACATCAGAGGGTTATGCATACTGGCCCCCTCGGAATGCAGACAATTTGGTGGCCAACCTGCCAATCTGGCACAACCTTTTTTTATAGTCGCTGCATTGCTTTGGAATACACTCATTTACCAGTGCGAACATAATATGCATTTACTTTTGTTCAAGAAGCCACTGAAATCAAAGGTATGTCCTCATTCACTTCTCAGTGCGGTTTAAGACAAATTAACCGTTGTGAACAATGGCATAGCGCCAAGAGATCTTCGGTGTCTAATGTTGTGCTTTTTGACATACGCCTCATCTAAATAATTTTCAGGGGACGATTGGTGGAGATTTAGTGATAGGTGTGTTTTTTCCATAGGGAATAATGCGTCCTCCAGGCAGAAAGAAACAGAAAACAAAAGTTCACAAGTGTAATTGCACTCAAACAAGTTATTGTTCAATGCCTAATTTTCTGTACATTTTAAAAAAAGTGCCATTGTCTTTGAATCAGCAGGAACAAGGCATTCACAAAAGATTTCCAGGCACACCCTTGGCAAAGGGAACGTAGCTTCTGAGGTAGTGAAGCTGGCGTTGGGAAATTCAAAAACCTATAACCCCCCTTACGTAATGTTGCTCTTCAACATGTGTATACATTTGATAAGAGTGTTGATTTGCAAATGTATTTGTAAATCGAGTCAACTGTGTTTGTGACTGTGCCACAGGCTTAACGAAACTTGACCCCAAGCCCCCACCCCCGCTCCGTGACCCAGTCAGGGTACTGTTCTGAGGGGGCCCCGGTGCTCCGCCGCCCCAACCTCTTGCACTGCGGGGGCCTTTGTTACGCCACTGGACGCTATTGCAAATACAGTATATGAACTTCTTGTTATAGTGTTGACAACGTTAACTGATTGGCCGAGGTTCAGAAATGCTAGACAATTATTTATCTTACCGCAAAATACACAAAGGCAACCGAAATACGTGTCCCTACACGTTTAATTGAGCCAGGGCTTGTTATGAAAAATAGTTTTTTTCATTGATGCTAATTTAGCAGCTTCAGTTTTTTTTTATAAGGGATAGATTTATTTGTGCATATTAAACAACTGATGCAAAATTCGCAAACTGTTTAACAGATAACTGGATAGATTTCTGATGTGTATATCAAAGCGCATACCTTCATAGACAGAGCTACGTTTACACCTTCAGACAGTCCTTTTTTAAGGCTACAAGTACCACAATTCAACATGTGACTGGGCTACAAAGTCGGGGTTAGCTGACGATGTCACACGCCTCACCCAGTCATTTAGCAATTATGGAAAAGGCTTATCAACATTATCATGAATTCTGCCATTTCTCTGCCTGGTATAAACGGAGGTCCTTAAAAATATTATAAAAATATCTAAAAGTCTTTTTTACAACTAAAACACATGCAACAAATACATATATTATTTCTATCGTACAATGTGCAATAATTGTGCTTTACGAATGAAGAGTCACTTACTCGTCTTCAGAGATGGGCTTCCCAGAGATTATATTCCTCTCAGTGGGGCAGTAATCCCACACGACCTCTTTAATCCCAACGAAATATACTCTCTCCTTCGCCCATGCTTGGCAGATCCAAGGGAGCAAAAGCAGACAGGTTGCTAGTAGCCGCGTCATGATCCAAATGGGAACCTCCAGGCTGGTGTTTTTGGTCTCTGCATAGAAGTTTTATACTCACACAAGACCAGCAGCCCCCTCTTCAGTGACCCGACCGGCCATCGGCGTGAATCATCATGTTGCACAAGCTGGCCCTCTGTTGTCTGAGTAAACACACTGTGTAAAGCACAGAATAGGATCCCGGAAGGCCAGGGCATGATGCCAGGAAATCAGTTTGGGACACTCAATTCAAGGACTCTTGCCTCACTAAGCCTCTTACTTTCCAGTCAAACAAGCTGAAATATGTGTCTGCCTGCCAAATTCATAGGTAGTAAAGAGAGAATACTTCGCAATTGGGGTACCCTGCTCAGAGAAAATCCTATACATGAAACTACTACAGACCAGGCCATTGTTTTTTTCAATTTACAAAAGAGCAACAAACTCTTGTTAAGGAAATAGTTTCGTAGAACAATTAAGCACTAAATTAGTCTAGTGTGCAGCAAGCATTTGCACAGCTTTTTAAATCAATAAATCAGGATTTGTAGAGCGCACTTATCACCTGCGAGGGTATCCAGGCCCTGGGATCAGCTGCCCGGGCTTCAGTTGGAGAGCCAGGTCTTAAGTTCTCTACTGAATTCGTGGAGGGATGGGGATGTCTGAGGTGTATGGGGATGTTGTTCCAGGATTTTGGGGTGAGGTAGGAGAAGGAATGGCCTTCACTGTTCTTGCAGCAGATGCAGGGAGTGTATCCCAGGGAGAGTGAGGCAGAGTGTGGGAGTCTGCCAGGACGGTGGAAGCTCAGGCGGTGGTTGGGGTACTGATCCTTGGTTGTGGAGGGTTTATAGCCATGCGTCAAAAGCTTGTATTGTCATAGTTTGTGTACGAGGAGCCAGTGAAGGATCCTCAGGTGGGGAGTGAAGTGGTTTCATCTTGGGAACTTCATATGAGCCTGGATGCTGAGTTCTATATATTGTGAAGTCTTTTCATGAGGTGTGCTGTGAGTCCAGTGTAAAGAGCATTGCCATATTCCAAGCAGATGGTGACAAGGGCTTGCGGATGGTTCATCTGGTGGAGATTGGGAGCCACTTGAAAATCTTAGAGAGCATGTGGAGGGTGAGGAAGCAGGCACAGAAGACTGCTTTGATCAGATTCTTCATGTTGAGTTGGTTGTCAAGAAGTATATCAAGGTTTAGGGCTTGGTCCATAGGGGAGCCAGGTCCCAGGTCAGCGGGCCACCGGGAGTCATCCCACGATGAGATCAGAACGTGTTTTGTCTGTGTTGAATCTGGGGCAGTTGTCCTTCATCCAGCTGGCAATGCCGGTCTTGCAGAGGTAGTAGATGGCTTTTGCGGTGGTGGGTCTTTTGATAACAAGAGGATATGCTGGGTGTTGTCTGCGTATGAGATGAGGTTAAGTCTGTGGTTTATGATGATGTTGGGTAGGGGGGTCATATAGGTGTACGCCGCATATGATGTCCTTGGGCTTCTGAGTTCTGCTGGAGAGGAAGCTTGTGATCCATTTCAGGGCGTCATACCGGATGCCAATCTGGTGGACCCCCTTGAGTACGGTGTTGTGGGAGGTGGTGTTGAAGGGTGCTGAAAGTTCGAGGAGGATCAGGGCAGCTGAGTCTCCTTGGTCCAGGAGGCTTCTGATGTTGTCTGTGGCAGCGATCAGGGCAGTTTCGTTGCTGTGTTTGAAGCAGAATCCTGATTGGGTTGCGTCCAAAAAGTCATTGTGCTCTAGGTGTACTGTAAGTTTCTGGTTGACTGCTTTCTTGAGTACTTTGACTGGGAAGGGGAGCAGGGAGATGGGATGGTAACTGTTTGAGTTCGATGGGATTGCCAGAGGGTTTTTTGAGGAGAGGTTTGATTCTGGCGTGTTTCCAAATATCCATATAGGTGGTTGGGGTGATGGACGTGTTGAGAATGTCAGTGAGTTTGCTGCTGATGGTGCGGTTGCCGAGGTTGAACATCTGGTGTGGACAAGGGTCCGTAGGGGATCCTCAGTGGACAGAGCGCATGATGTTGGCAGTGTTTTGAGTGGTGAACTGGCTCCATCTGGTGATTCTGTTGGTGGGGGCGTCTGTGGGGTATTCAAGGCTGAGGTTGACGGCAGTCGGGCTGGGGTGTGACATTTGTGTAGTTTGTGTATATCTTATCATAGAAGAAGTCAGCAAGGGAGTCGCACAGGTCCTGGGAGGGGAAGGTGCTGAGGGTTTGGAGAACTCCTTGACAATGCAGAAGGGTTCTTTGCTATAACTGGAGCTGGCTTGGATGCAGGTGGCTAAGGAGTGCCTTCTGGTGTTTTTCAGGAGTTTGTGCTACTGGATGAGTGAGTTCTTGAAGGTGGTTTGGTTGGTGGGATCCTTGGTGGTGCACCATCTAGTTTCCAGTTGGTTGCAGTTGCATTTCACAATTCTTATTTCGGGGTGTACCAGCTGGCTTGTTTGGGGGGCCTGTTGGGTTTGGAGGTTTTGGGTAGGACGACTTTGTCAGTGCTGTCAGAGATCTAGGTGGTGACGTTTTTGATGACTTGTTCAATGGCCGAGGTGTTGAGGGTGTCATTCCCAAGGCTCTTGGATACTTTTCTCCAGCTGCAGTTAGAGGTGCTTAGTAGTCTGGTGGCGTTGCTGGGTGCCATAGTGTAAGTGAAGTGGACGATTATGTGACTAGGTGAGCTCGGTGGTGTGGCTGTATTTGTTTCTGGTTGTGAAGATGAGGTCTAGCATGTGTCCTGCGATGTGCATAGTGTTGGTGACTTTCTGAGTTAGGCTGATGATGTTCATGCTGTCTAGAAGGTTGGTAGTGTTGGCATTGTTGGGGTTGTCAAGAAGGAAATTGAGGTCCCTAAGGAAGATGTAGGGATTGATGTTGATGGCTTTAGAGTCGATAAATTTGGGGATAGCATCGCAGAAGCTGGGGTGGGGTCCTAGGGAGTCCATAGGTGAGGGTGCCTTTGATGGTGGTTTTACCGCCTACACTGAACTGGAAGTTGAGGTGTGTAGTCATCCATCGTGGTGGTGCAGTGGATGGATTCCTTGTGTATTATGGCAATTCCACCTTTGAGTTTGTTGATGTGGTCGCATCCGACAAACTTGTACCCACTGGGCGTGGCTGCAGCGATGTCTGGTGTGGAGGCAGAACTGAGCCAGGTCGCTGAGGAAGACGATGTCCGGGGCGAGGGTGGAGATGTTGTTCCACATCTTGGTCACATGCCTACAGAGGGCTCAGATGTTGAGTAGGATGCAGTCGAGTTGGTGGGGAGTAGTTGTTGCCAGAGATGTGGCAGAGGTAGGGGGGTTGGTGAGTTGGTGTTGCAGGTGAACTAGCAGGGGCGGCAGGTGAAGGAACCTGCTGTGGAGCGAGGAGGTGCAGCAGCAATTCTTGTTGCGGGGTCTGGCGATGAGAGCGGTGAGCTCTGTCCTGGGGCAGCGGTGGATGGAGGGAAAGTCAGGGCTACTAGCGCTGGGCGTGGTCCAGGGGTGGATGGGCACAGATGGGCTTACTTTTGGTGCGTCACCATAAGTAGTCCTGGAAGGTGGGAAAGACTGGCAGGGAGGTGGAAGGGCAGAGATTGGGAACCTGCGGGAGCAGGAAAATGGCAGGAGCAGGAAAACAGCAGGAGCATGGGTGGCGGTGAGGGCTACAAGCTCTTTTGTTTATATTGGAGAAAATAACCTGCACAAACTAAAAATCAGTATGTAAAACTAGCATTGGCAAATTCAAGAGGTCTTCTTTAGTGAGCTAATGCATGAAAACAGCATTGTTCATACCTGTCTATGCATATGTGAGCAAGGCATGTTAGCTCTGATTAAACCGTTTTTTCAGAACTGTAAATGCATATGTGAGTCAGACATATTAGCGCTGATGAAAGAAGCTGGCACATACAACTCAGAAGAAGTGGCTGCATCCACAAATTGATAAGTGACCAGTTTTTGTTTGAAGTAAGTACCTCAAATCCCTACTATGCTAGGTAAAATAATCCTATCTTACTAGCAATATCTGTTCCTAGATACTATTTCCTGAACAGGCATGAGAATGGTACTGTTACTCTGGATTAGTGAGAGACGTCATGGTCCTACGCCCAAGCACCTGGGCCGTAGTTTAATGCTGACCCTGCTGAATAAGAGTGCAGGGACAGGTGGCTCTCTACACAAAGTTTGTCCAGCAGGCCATTTCAATGGGAGGTCAGGTGGGGCTCTGTGTTCTGTGCTTTATGCCGGCCCATACTACTATTTCAATATGTAGTTGCGTACTATAATGCAGGCCAGACCAGTTCCTTTTTTGATGCAGTTAATGCAGCAACGCCACTATGAACTGTTAAATAGTGGGTTTTATTCCATTCGAGCAGCAGGTTTCCTTAATTTTGAGCATCTCGTAGAATCTGAACCAAAGATAGGGCCTGCAAAATGTTTGTCTTCCAGCGCCACACAAGCTTCTCACACACACATATCCAATGGACTTGTCTCCATATGAAGCCTTCAACTCAATACCATCCCAGATAGTAGGACAAGTATTGGGTGATCGTATTACGCCAGTGGAGCATAAGCAACGTAATGAGAATGTTAGCTTCATAAGGTTGCTCCCAAGCTATTCACACCAATTGCAAGACCTTATTGAAATAATTTATTTTAATTGGAATAGTTATTACTCTGCATAGGAACTCAATGTTTGAACACATAATAACCTCAAATAAGTGACCCTTGCTGTTAGGGAAACTACTTTTCAACCCTCCTCAGAGTGACACAAAGAAACCACAAACACCAGGCAAGGCTCCAGAACAGATTAAGGGGCATATTTATACTTCGTTTGCGCCGAATTTGCGTCGTTTTTTTCGACGCAAATTCGGCGCAAAACTAACGCCATATTTATACTTTGGCGTTAGACGCGTCTAGCGCCAAAGTATGGGCAAATAGCGTCATTTTTTTGCGTGAACGCCTTCCTTGCGTTAATGAGATGCAAGGAAGGCGTACCCGTCTAAAAAAATGACGGCGACGCAAATGCGTCGTATTTATACTCCCGGGCAAAAATCACGCCCGGGAGTGGGCGGGGCAAAAAACCCTGCATTTGCGCCACTTTTTAACGCCTGGGTCAGGGTAGGCGTTAAGGGGCCTGTGGGCTCAAATGAGCCCACAGGTGCCCTCCCCTGCCCCCAGGGACCCCCCCTGCCATCCTTGCCCACCCCAGGAGGACACCCAAGGATGGAGGGACCCATCCCAGGGACATTCAGGTAAGTATACATTTTTTTTTTTTTTTTTTTTTTTGGGTGGCATAGGGGGGCCTTATTTGTGCCCCCCTACATGCCACTATGCCCAATGACCATGCCCAGGGGACATAAGTCCCCTGGGCATGGCCATTGGGCAAGGGGGCATGACTCCTGTCTTTACTAAGACAGGAGTCATTTAAATGGCGTCTGGGCGTCGTAAAAAATGGCGCAAATCGGGTTGAGGCGATTTTTTTGCCTCAACCTGACTTGCCCCATTTTAAGACGCCCTAACGCCATTTTCCCCAACGCCGGCGCTGCCTGGTCTACGTGGTTTTTTTCCACGCACACCAGGCAGCGCCGGTCTGCTAGCGCCGGCTAACGCCATTCCATAAATACGGCGCCCGCATGGCGCTTCAGAATGGCGTTAGACGGCGCTAAATTTTTTGACGCTAAACTGCGTTAGCGCAGTTTAGCGTCAAAAAGTATAAATATGGGCCTAAATGTTTCTTGAGGTATCAAGGTTTATTGGCAGGCCAAGGCAGAAGGCAGGCACACATCCCAGTGTTACGTCTCACAAGCTGGCATCTTCTGCCCTGAAGCATATGAGTCAGGCAGTTATATATGTTAATAAGTGCTGTCACAGCAAAACCCCAAAAGGGGACATAGTCCAAACATGGGCACGCATATACAAAAGAAATGCTGCATATACAAAACTTAAAGTCCATAGAGTAAAAATATACATAATGCAGTGTGAGCATGAACAAGTGAACAGACAACAGGTGGTCCCTAAAGAAAAGGGGCCTGGGTTGCTGATTGGCTGAACTTAAAGTGTGAGACTGAGCTAAACTTAACAACGTGGTTTGGAGAGGTTTGTTGCACAGCTGGCAGAGGTGTCAGAGAGGTCAGTATGGAAGTCTTGGGGCAGTGAATGTGGATGAGCTGAGTCAACCAGTAAATGATAGGAGCAAGTGTCTTGGTGAGAGGAAAGGATAAATAGCTTACTGGGATTCAGATAGTAGAGGAGAGAATTGGAACTAAAGTATCATATCTATAGTTACATACATGGGAATATGTTTTTCTCAACACTTGCAAATGTCTTCTTGCTATGCCTGCCTTTTGGGATAAATCACCAATGTGCAAGAAGGTATTTGTGATATCTGGACCCATAACTTATCAGTAGAGAATAAGAAAACTTATCAGGAGTGTAACACAAAAATAATGTATGCTATGCTGGGTATGGCCAGGCTGTTAATATTATACTTTATTGTTATAGATTATAGCCTTATAGCCCGCTACCAAGGCTATACCAGATGTTAAAGGCCCTGAACCTAAGTTATAACTGAGCCGCAGGCAAGGGCCTATAGGTAGGGAAAGGGCCTTTCTGAACCAGTATAACCTCAGGTAGAAGGGCTATAGGGCTATTAGAACGTGCCTCTCACCAATGGTAGAGAGTTCTAAATTAAAAAGAGAGAAACATGAAGACAAACATTGGCTTGTTGGCTCTCTGGGCTTTTACCAATCATTATAAGCTTAGAGCTACTCCAATGTCTTTGTGGAGCTCTCAACATTCCAAAGTTCTAATATACTCTACACATGTAAAGCTTTTCAAAAATATGTTGTTCAGCATCCGGCCAGTGATCTACCTGTAGATTTTTTGGGAGACGACGCTCCTATGCCAGCATTGTGCCCCACCCTCACCCCATTCTGGAAATGTGACTTAAAGAAGAGATTAATGGGTGTAAAATTTAGAATACATTGATATTACTGACATTTGGTACACTTTGGCCATCATGAAGAATTGCTGTTAAATTCAGATATGTGTGTTAACTCCTGTTAATGGGTGGTATCGAATCCAATAAATTATTGACATCTCCGAGTCAGATTTTATTGTGCGTGTTAAAAACTCAACAAGTTCCTTGTAATGGACTTGGTCGATTGTTCTGGACTGGTGTGCAAAAATGGAGAAAACCATCTATGTACATGCAAGAGGATACCCTGGAAAACATAAGAAAGTGTAGGGCAAATGGTAGGCTCACCATGGTATGCATGGGGGTCCCTAAGACAGAGCTCACTATCCGGCGAATGTTCTAAGGCGCAAATGGGGGGTGAGGTGGAACATTTGAGAAAGACTAAAGTGGAACAATCTACTTGTAACCCTGTTGCAGAAATCAAATGTATTGTTTGTATTAAACTCAATAAAATGTGGTGGGAGGAGCCAAAATGGCGGCCGGGATGGACGCCTGAGTGACCGCTCCGTCCAGGGCCCGCCGGAAAGTATCCTCTAGGGCGCCCCCGACCCTTCACATTCGGCTCAAGGGCGGCGGATCGCCTGGGGAGCGCTGAAGAGTCTTGCAGGCGCTCCGGCCCACCCGGAATGCAGGGTGAGCAGCCGGGGGCTCATCACGAGCCCGGAAGACGCTGGGCCGCGGTCCCTAGCCGGTCCGAGCGGACCGTGGGAGGCGGCCGCGGCGGCTAAGCCGAGTGCGCTGCGCCCAGGCGGCGCCTGGCGCTATCAGCTCCCGGCCGGCAGAGCCGGACACCCGTACGTGCCGGGGACTGGTGCCCACCAGGCGGGGGGCAAAACAAAGGATCTGCGCCCCCCTGCCCCAGCGGAGGCGGAGTCGCCGAGGCTCAGCTCGGGACCCGCGGGGCCTATTCTGGCCCAGGGGGAACGCAAAGACGGCAGTGACACAGCAACGTCGGCTCTACAAGTGTGCCGAAGGTCCTTATTGCGGATCCCGGCCCAGGAAGGCCCGAGAGAGGGACGGTGGCGCTCACCGGGGGATGTCGAGGTGAGGAGAGCACGCTCCTGGGGTTGTTAAGACCCAGATTGAGGGGAGCCACCGTTGTTTGCCCCCCCCCTCCCCTGGCTTCCCTGCTTGCGGATGATGGGCTCCAGCAAGCTGCATGAGGCTGCCTGACCTGGAGTGAAGCTCCACCTCTGGGCACACAGTCGGTGCTGCGTCGGTCCCAGCCTCACAGTGAGGTGCACCCTGGAAGAGGGCCGCGCTGAGGGCGGAAGTTGGTTACCTGTGCCCCCCCACGACTTAACCTCCCATAAAGTGGGAGTCTTGCTCTTCCGGATGGCCGCTGGCGTCCACAAGAGGCACCACCGGGACTCGCCTAGAGGCCCTCAAAAAGACCCGCTCCCTACCGGTCGATTCGCCTGGCGGGGTGCCCCGCGTGACAGCTTTTGCCTGATGCTCCTATTGCTCTGGTGGTGAACTGAACCCTAACTAGACGCACAGCGGACTCATCCACGCGACGGGAGCAGCAATCCAATCTGTAAGGGCCTGGCGCAACCGACATTGTGAGCGTCCTCCCCTCCCCAGGCCGCACTGGAATTACTCAGAAGCCAAGAATAAGCCCTGCTGGGGCTCTACTAACCAACGCCACAAAGGGGGCAGAAAAGGGCAAGCCACTTGGAGAACAGCAGTCAAGAGGCCGATCCCCCCCTGAGGAATCGGCGCTAAGCCGCACACAACAACATCCTACAAGGAAACTCCTGGTCAGTCACAATGGCTGGAAGGGCCAAATCAACTAAACACCTGGACTGCAACACTACTGGCACAACGCCCAACGACCAACAGACCAACCCGTCCCTACAGTCATTGGAGAACACTCTCATGGCGCACTCTGCGCAGTTTGAGAAAGTGCTACAGGCAATAATGGACACTAAATCATCATTGGAAAATAGGATAGACGCAGTTTCACAAGACCTGAACCTCCTGCGAGTAGATCACCGCAATCTAGCGGAAAGAGTGAAATCGAACGAGGAAGGGCTATCCGAACTATCCCCCATGGCCCAAGATAATTGAAAACAGATCCAGCGCATGGACGCAGAGTTGAAAGTGCTCTGGAGAAGATCGGAAGAGTCGGAGAGCAGGGCGCGTCGCAATAACATTCGCTTCTTAGGGTTTCTAGAAACCAAACGGCAACCCGACGCAGAAATTGCTTTGGAACAGTGGCTCATCAAAGAGGTGTTGAATGGAGCCCCACCCAAGTTCTTCTCGGTAGGACGGGCGTACAGAGTGCCGAGCAGACCACTGGCCCCAGGCCAGCCACCTAGACCTTTGATCGCCAGATTCCTCAACTTCAGGGACCGAGACGCAATATTATGAGTACGAGGACTCGACCATTAATGCCTACCCAGACTTCACGCAGGAGGTACAGAACCAACGGAACTCCTATGCAAAAATTAAACTGCGGCTACAAGAACACAACATAAAGTACGCCTTGCTATTCCCCGCGAAGCTGAGGGTGGTGTCAGAAGACCGCACCCACATATTCACCACACCAGAAGACGCCTGGACTTGGCTGCACGCCAAGGGTCTTGCCCGAACAAGAGAAGACTCGGAAGGAGACGAGGAATGGCAAACATCCACCTCAGGAAAACAGACCAATAGGCGAACCAGAGGCCGACCAAATGACCGTCAGGCGGCAGAAGAAAGAGCAAGAATACTGAAAGAGACCCCCCTGCTAATGCAGAGCAGCTTCACCTCAACCAGAAAACCCCCTGAGACGGGCACAGACTCGGACGCAGCAAGTTCCGTATCCACAATAACAGGTGAGCTGGGAGGGCTGAGGATCACCTCCAGATCAGCTGACGAACTCTAAACGCACTCAACTGCTCTTATGGACTGGCGGCATCAGCACTGGAGGCTCGACAGTGCCGGGCGTACCCCCCCCACTCCGGGGCGACGACCAACGCCGAGGCGAAAGCGCAACTGGGAGGGGATGGCCTGGGGGGGCGTAGGGACGGAGCGCAGAGCGCACACAAAACAGGGGGGCACCCAATGATACTAGCAGACTTAGTCTGCGGAAAGATGTGAGCCCCGCAAAAGAGCCACATCTGGCATATATGAATACTCCTCCACGGAAATCCAATCGGATACGGGTTTTATATCACATTTATAGGTTTAGAAGTTGTGCACAAACAGTTAGAGGGGTTGGGGATTCATTTGGGGGGGGGGTTGAGTTCAGTAGTTTAGTATATACACACACGCCGGATTCACTTAAAACACAGAGGAAAACGCTGCGCATGTCCCCTCTAATAAATGACAGTGCCAAAGGGGCATTAATAAAGAGGGCTAGGCACAGAGACCACATCCTTAGCACAGCGTGCTTCCCTAGACACCGAAATGGCGCCACACAGGGGTAATAAGATAAACCAGTTTGTTATGGTAACATGGAATGTGAGGGGACTGGGTACACGGAGCAAACGATCCAGAGTATACGCACGCCTTAGGCGATTGGGAACACACATTGCCATACTGCAAGAGACGCACATACTAGAGCCGGACCTGCGGGAGCTATGCGCGAGATGGGGGGGTCAGCTTATAGGCACTACGTATTCGGCTTTTGCAAGGGGGGTGCTGATCTGGATCGCACCCGGGGTCCCATACCACGTATCGGCTCACAAGATAGACCAAGGCGGGAGATACGTGGCAACAGAGGGCCAATTAGATGGCAGACAGCTGGCGGTGGTTGGAGTATACGCTCCAAACACCGGGATTGTAGGATTCTTGGGCTCTCTCACACCGACACTATTGACTAATCCAATGGCTCCGCCCTCTGGGGAGGGGACTTTAACAGCACTGCGAATGCATCATTAGATAGATCCCACGCTCTGGCGAGCTCCACGATACATAGGAAATCCCCAGGTCCATTGCAGGAATGGGCGGGTGCTATGTGATTCTATGACTTATGGCGCCTGAGACACCCGCAACAGAGGGAATACTCATTCTACTCCGTCCCGCACAAAACCCACACTAGAATAGACATAATATGGGGCACTCAGGATTTAGGAGCACTGCTTGGGGAGTCAGAATACTTAGCAAAAACCCTGTCAGATCATGCACCACTGAGAATAATACTGAACTGGGGCAAGACGCGGCAGGCGATTCCCACCTGGCGATTTCAAGTAGCAGCTCTGCAGGACCAAGCATTTGCTGAAACGCTGAAATCCACATCAAGCCAATATTGGGAGGCAAAAGCCATGACTGCAACGTCACGCGCGATAGAGTGGGATGCACATAAGGTCGTGGTCCGCGGTTTATGCATATCTTCTACGTGGGGAGTAAGACGCACACTACAGATGGAAATTGGCAAACTAGAAAAAGAGCTAAGAGAGGCAGAAATAGCAGTAGCGCGTGGCGAGATCCCTTACACAGTCCTAAAAGCAAGGCGCACAAAATACAATGAGGCAGACAGCAAACTCCGTTGTCACGATTATAACTATCACCTAATGCGTCTACAAACAGAAGGGGACAGGTCAAGCAGAATGCTGGTGTGGCTACTACGCGAGGATAGACAGCAACCCCCAATCGGGGCCATCCGAACCGACACACACAACATGGTCACTACACAAGCTGAGATAAATGAAAGGTTCAGAGAATACTACTCACAGCTATACACCAAACGCACCTCGTGCACCCCCTCGCAACTCAAATCCTTTCTGTCGGGTTCTGTCCAACCACAGCTAACACAAACCGACAGGGAATTGTTAGAAACCCCCTTAACACTGGGAGAAATAGAATCAGTCTTAGCGCAGATGCCCAGGAATAAAGCACCTGGCACGGATGGCCTCCCACTGGAATATTACACTGCTTACTCGTCCTCCCTAAAACCCCATCTGCTGAACGTGTTCGAGGAAGCGTGGGCAATCGAGAACCTCCCCTCATCGCAGAGAGAAGCCTTGATAGTGATGATCCCCAAGCAAGGGCGCGACCCCACTGAAGTTAAATCCTACAGACCACTATCGCTCCTAAACTTAGACTGTAAAATATTAGGCAAAATTCTGGCAAATAGACTAGCCCCTATTATGCACACTATAATACACGACGACCAAAATGGCTTTATACCAAAGCGTAACACCTTCTTAAATATCCGTAGATTATTGTACATAATGGGTGTCACCCCCCTTGATGCACACGAAGAAATGGTGCTCTCGCTGGATATTGAAAAGGCGTTTGATACGCTCGAGTGGGACTACCTGCTGCCCACAATGGGCCGCATGGGAATTGGCCCCAATTACATACGCTGGGTTCGGACACTATACTCGGACCCTCAAGCCAGGGTGAAGACGGGCGGGGTGATCTCCGACAGTTTTTCGATTACAAGAGGCACAAGACAGGGATGTCCACTATCCCCACTGTTATTTGCAATTGTAATGGAACCACTTGCGGCAAGAGTACGTTCCATGGCACACAGATGGGGGGTAGTTAGAAATGGGGTCCACCATACAATCTCGTTATATGCAGATGATGCATTAATGTATGTTCGGAAAGGGCAGGATGCTGTCCCCTCAGTAATATCACTACTCGCCAAGTTCGGAGACCTGTCGGGTTTAGTGGTGAACTGGGAAAAGTCATGTGCGTTCCCACTTGCAAAGTGGCCGCCCGAGAGACAAGGGGCTCCCCTACTCGGGCGCTTAAAATGGTGCCCTGCAACGTTTAAATATCTAGGGATTAATATATACCATGACACAGTAGATCTCAAAGACGGCAACCTGGGCAGGGCGCTGGCCGCTATAAAAGGTTTGTTGCAGTTTTGGAATAAACTGCCGCTCTCCCCACCAGTGAAGGTGGCGATCGCAAACATGCTGATTCTGCCCAGACTATTATACTATTTTGCGGCTCTACCGATCATTATTCCCAAAAGCTTCTTTGGAAATTTGAATTCAGTCCTGCGGCGGCTCATCTGGGGCGGGGGCAGAGCTCGGGTGGCTCTTCACATGCTGCAGCGTCCGGTGAAAGTGGGGGGCCTTGGGCCCCCCAACTTTGAACGCTACTACGCACAGCTGCAGTGGGTTCAGAATTGGATCCACAGACCGGCATTGGCGGAAGCAACGTGGATGAGGACTTGGCTGAAAGGCGTCCCCTTGTTGCAATGGCTGGCGTCCAAACACCCCAAGACAAGAAAGGCTAGCCCACTGATGGCGGCTGCGCACGCCTGTTGGGTAAAATATGTGCAGGGAGGGGGATTTGTGCTCCCCTATTCTCCATATATCCCATTGGACCACCTCCTGGAGTGGTCAGGAGCGTGCGCGCAAATAACGGCAGTGTGGACAGAGGCGGGGGTGCAGACAGTGGGCGACTGTTTTGAAGACGGAAGGCTCATGTCGTTCGAGGCACTACAGGATCTCACCAAGATAAATTCTGGCCAATTCCTGACGTATCATGCCATATGCCATGCAAATAAAAAAACATGGGGGCAGGGCAACAGTGAACCAGAATCCTCTCCTACAATCCACCATATTCTACAATATGACGCCCAAATAAAAGTAATATCTAGCCTATATAAAATCCTGAATAAACCTCCCGAACCGCATGCGGAGAAAGCAAGGGAGGGATGGAACTCCGTCCTCCCTGACCAGATCACACAGGCTGAGTGGCGGAACGCCCAACACCACGCCCGTGGAGTGTCAAGGAATCCCAGATTTAGATACACCCAGTTCAACTACACACACCAAACATATCTGTCCCCTGCCAGGATAAAGCGCATGTTCCCGGACTCTGACCCGTCCTGCCCTAGCTCACTTCTATCACATGGTCTGGGAGTGCCCCAATAAACAAAAAGCATGGTCGGAGGTAGTCCAGGAGATCTCCGAATTAACAGGGCTAACTCTGTCAACAGAAACTAAATCCTGCCTACTGGGGCTTAGGACAAGATCTAAAAAACAAAGACACCTGCATAAATTTATAGATCTAGCCTGCTTAATGTACAAAAGATTAATAGCTATGCATTGGAAGGCACCCACGGCACCCGTTCGGAAAACTTGGAGCATATTAACACTACGTTGGGCCCGCACGGAACATCAGGTATTGAAAAAGATGGCGCGAGAGGGACAACAGCATACAGGAAGTGCCGCATGGGATACACTAGTAGCTAAACTCGAGGCCAAAAATGATGATAAACCCCCATGAGCCGGGAATGCAATGATAGATTAGACAGCATGTCTACATTTACGCAACTTCCGCTAATTGCACAATCCACGCGCGGCACACACAAAGCCGTAACAGCTTGCATACCCCTCCCCCCAACAAGCTAGTTGCCCATCGGCCCGCATACACGCGAATAAATACAGCACAATGGGCTAGCACCCACTTTCCGCTCCCACTGGCAGCGACAGGCCCTATTCCGAGCCATCACCGCACGTCTGGCGATACAGCCCCAGCAACAAAAGGCCCATACTAGCCACATATGGGGTCTACCCATCAGCTAATTAGCACACGCTTAAGGTTTTCGCTAAACGCAGTAAGGAATGATGTTGAAGGTTTAACAGTGGTCCGTGACATGTGTGGTGTGTAGGAAAGTACCATCTTGCCTGGCATGTTACCCCCATTTTTCACTGTATATATGTTGTTTTAGTTGTATGTGTCACTGGGACCCTGCCAGCCAGGGCCCCAGTGCTCATAAGTGTGCCTGAATGTGTTACCTGTGTTATGACTAACTGTCTCACTGAGGCTCTGCTATCCTGAACCTCAGTGGTTATGCTCTCTCATTTCTTTCAAATTGTCACTAACAGGCTAGTGACCAATTTTACCAATCTACATTGGCTTACTGGAACACCCTTATAATTCCCTAGTATATGGTACTGAGGTACCCAGGGTATTGGGGTTCCAGGAGATCCCTATGGGCTGCAGCATTTCTTTTGCCACCCATAGGGAGCTCTGACAATTCTTACACAGGCCTGCCACTGCAGCCTGAGTGAAATAACGTCCACGTTATTTCACAGCCATTTTACACTGCACTTAAGTAACTTATAAGTCACCTATATGTCTAACCTTTACCTGGTAAAGGTTAGGTGCAAAGTTACTTAGTGTGAGGGCACCCTGGCACTAGCCAAGGTGCCCCCACATTGTTCAGGGCCCATTCCCCGGACTTTGTGAGTGCGGGGACACCATTACACGCGTGCACTACATATAGGTCACTACCTATATGTAGCTTCACAATGGTAACTCCGAATATGGCCATGTAACATGTCTATGATCATGGAATTGCCCCCTCTATGACATCCTGGCATAGTTGGCACAATCCCATGATCCCAGTGGTCTGTAGCACAGACCCTGGTACTGCCAAACTGCCTTTCCCGGGGTTTCACTGCAGCTGCTGCTGCTGCTGCCAACCCCTCAGACAGGTTTCTGCCCTCCTGGGGTCCAGCCAGGCTTGGCCCAGGATGGCAGAACAAAGGACTTCCTCTGAGAGAGGGTGTTACACCCTCTCCCTTTGGAAAATGGTGTGAAGGCAGGGGAGGAGTAGCCTCCCCCAGCCTCTGGAAATGCTTTCATGGGCACACATGGTGCCCATTTCTGCATAAGCCAGTCTACACCGGTTCAGGGACCCCTCAGCCCTGCTCTGGCGCGAAACTGGACAAAGGAAAGGGGAGTGACCACTCCCCTGACCTGCACCTCCCCTGGGAGGTGCCCAGAGCTCCTCCAGTGTGCTCCAGACCGCTGCCATCTTGGAAACAGAGGTGCTGCTGGCACACTGGACTGCTCTGAGTGGCCAGGGCCAGCAGGTGACTTCAGAGACTCCTTCTGATAGGCTCCTTCAGGTGTTGCTAGCCTATCTTCTCTCCTAAGTAGCCAAACCCTCTTTTCTGGCTATTTAGGGTCTCTGCTTTGGGGATTTCCTTAGATAACGAATGCAAGAGCTCATCCGAGTTCCTCTGCATCTCTCTCTTCACCTTCTGCCAAGGAATCGACTGCTGACCGCGCTGGAAGCCTGCAAAACTGCAACAAAGTAGCAAAGACGACTACTGCAACTCTGTAACGCTGATCCTGCGCCTTCTCGACTGTTTTCCTGGTGGTGCATGCTGTGGGGGTAGCCTGCCTCCTCTCTGCACTAGAAGCTCCAAAGAAATCTCCTGTGGGTCGATGGAATCGTCCCCCTGGAACCGCAGGCACCAAAGAACTGCATCACCGGTACCCTGGGTCTCCTCTCAGCACGACGAGCGAGGTCCCTTGAATCCAGCAACTCTGTCCAAGTGACTCCCACAGTCCAGTGACTCTTCAGTCCAAGTTTGGTGGAGGTAAGTCCTTGCCTCCCCACGCCAGACTGCATTGCTGGGAACCGCAACTTTTGCAGCTACTCAAGGCTCCGTGCACTTCCGGCGGAAATCCTTTGTGCACAGTCCAGCCTGGGTCCACGGCACTCTAACCTGCATTACACGACCTCCTAAGTTGTCCTCCGGCGACGTGGGACTCCTTTGTGCGACTTCAGGTGAGCACCGTTTCTCTCCACTTTGTAGTGCCTGTTCCGGCACTTCTGCGGGTGCTGCCTGCTTCTGAGAGGGCTCCTTGTCTTGCTCGACGCCCCCTCTGTCTCCAGACGCAATTGGCGACATCCTGGTCCCTCCTGGGCCACAGCAGCATCCAAAAACGCTAACTGCACGACTTGCAGCTAGCAAGGCTTGTTGGCGGTCTTTTCTTCAGGAAAACACTTCTGCACGACTCTCCACAGCGTGGGGGATCCATCCTCCAAAGGGGAAGTCTCTAGCCCTTGTCGTTCCTGCAGAATCCTCAGCTTCTACATCCCAGTAGCAGCTTCTTTGCATCCACAGCTGGCATTTCCTGGGCATCTGCCCATCTCCGACTTGCTTGTGACTTTTGGACTTGGTCCCCTTGTTCCACAGGTACCCTCGACTGGAAATCCATTGTTGTTGCATTGCTGGTTTGTGTCTTTCCTGCAGAATTTCCCTATCACGACTTCTATGTCCTTTGGGGAACTTTAGTGCTCTTTGCACTTACTTTTCAGGGTCTTGGGGTGGGCTATTTTTCTAACCCTTACTATTTTCTAATAGTCCCAGCGACCCTCTACAAGGTCACATAGGTTTGGGGTCCATTCGTGGTTCACATTCCACTTTTGGAGTATATGGTTTGTGTTGCCCCTATCCCTATGTGTCCCCATTGCATCCTATTGTAACTATACATTGTTTGCACTGTTTTCTAATACTATTACTGCATATTTTGGTATTGTGTACATATATCTTGTGTATATTTGCTATCCTCATACTGAGGGTACTCACTGAGATACTTTTGGCATATTGTCATAAAAATAAAGTACCTTTATTTTTAGTATATCTGTGTATTGTGTTTTCTTATGATATTGTGGATATGACACTAGTGGTACTGTAGGAGCTTCACTCGTCTCCTAGTTCAGCCTAAGCTGCTCTGCTAAGCTACCATTATCTATCAGCCTATGCTGCTAGACACCCTATACACTAATAAGGGATAACTGGGCCTGGTGCAAGGTGTAAGTACCCCTAGGTACGCACTACAAGCCAGTCCAGCCTCCTACATGGTGTAAGGGGGGAAGGGTTATCACATATTTTCTTTTAAGCAGATATATTGTAATCCTGTGATTGATGATCATATGACTTGTAATGTATATCTGAAATATAAAACCAATAAAATATATCTAAAAAAAAAAAAAAATCAGTAAAATGTTCTTATAAAAAAAATACTGAACAAGTTACCGGCCCACTTGTAATGATTGCCTTAGGTAGAGGATTTCTGGGAAGAATTTTATTTTATTGAAGGACCTTCCGCAGTTGTTATACATCTTACACATTATTGTGAATGTGATTTCCTTGATATGTTGGAATTGTGGAGAGAACCACAAAATATACGTCTGATAAAGCATTACACACCCATACCATCAAGTAAAAAATATGACCCTTATGGATTATTAGAAAGCCGAGGTATAATTCAGAAAAACTGAACTTGTTAGCATAATAATGCATTGAAATTTATATTTATTTCATATAATTTCTTTAAAATAATTTCATAAATTTGTAAATTCTGGTAACGTAAAGAAGTTTTGCTTCTATTTCTTGCATTTTTCTGCACTTTGAAAAAAAAAAAAAAAAAAAAAATTCTAAAATAGTGGGTCTTTGAGAACCTTCAACAACAGACCCTGGTGTTCGTGTGCTTCTCTGGGAAGTGGACGGGTGGCTGTTTCCATTGACCTTTTACTGGAAATGTCTTTGGACCTCCATTGCATGCAGTTTTCACTATAGTCTCCAGCTTCAAAGGTGGGCTACAATATCAGAGACCTGCTCTGCACGAAGCCTGTGGTAGTTAGAATAAGCTAGAAAAACCTTGATGTTGTGGGAACTGTTGGTAATCTAGATGACTCTTGGGGTTTTTGTTCCACTCTTTAAGGGTTGGACAGTCCAGATACACATGAACAACCAGGTAACTTAGGCCTAAATCAATCAGGGGATAAGGATTTAATTTACCGCTCTGTGCTTAGTCGTCAGACGATTTGTTCCAGAGTGAAGGCACTCTCCTGTCTCCAACTGTGTTTTAGTTGCATGAGCAAACAATTGCCAGTTGGAAAACACAGAACAGTGTCCATTCTACTCTGATTTTTGACTGGATCAGTATACATTCAATCAGATCAAATCCTTGATTTTATTATCCTAGTTTGTACCTCTGTCGAGAAAGAGAAGGCTTTCTTGTCAATGTTCCCAGCAGTGGTGGTCATCTGTTAGATTATGGTATGGATCTGCTCATCTTGCCATGGTCTCAGTATACCTTTCGACTAGGCCTCTTGTTCCTAAAGTAGTGACAAAGATCTACTGAGAGGACGTATCATTAACTATGGTGTTTTCTAACAGGGCTTTTTAATTGTGGGAACCTCTCCTGCTATTGATGCTGTAAGAGCCACAAGAGTGTGTTGTTTTCTTTAATGTCAGGTTTGTCAACTCCCCTACTTTCCTAACTCCTTAGTTCAGTGACATCACCAATTGGGCTATAGAATAAAAGAGTTTTCACAAAACTATGAGGCATATTTAGAAGAAAGTGCTGCTTTGTTCCCGATGCACCACTTTTCTTGTGTCACCCCTGCTCCACCTAACAACACCATGGTCGCGCTGTATTTACAATATGGCGCACCATTGCTGTCATTAGGACAATAGCATCAACAATTTTGATCCTAGTGAAGCAAAGACAGGAAGGTCCTTTGACTAAAATGGGTGCATCATTTTAAAGCTTGCTCTGAGCAAGCAATAAAAGTGACAGAAAAATGGTGCAGTGAAATGTTGTAAATTTCACTGGGCCTCCCCGTGCAGGCACAATGTGGCGCAAGTGTTTACAAAGTGGCGCGATGCAAGCATTGAGCCATTTTGTAAATAAGGCACAGGAGAAAGGCCTCCTTAACGTTGCCTTAGCGAAAAAAAATTGCTGCTAGGGCCGCACAAGTTGGTGCTCAGGGCTTGTAAATATGCCCCTATGTCTTGCTATCTGGGGGTTCTCAAAAGCTTGCTACACTTTAAACTACTCTAAATACTAGCACAATGTTACACATCAGGGGGGCAGCAGCCTGGGCAACACTTTGTGTGACGGATTGCCTTCAAAATTTGCTTTTTAGTTTGTTTAAAACAGTATATGTCCACTTATATTTTTCCCCAAACTATAACATCCCTTTACGTTTTTTAATATAAAGAAAGATATTATTAGAATTCCTAACAACAATTTCACCTTAACCTTTGTTTTTTTCACTGGATTGCTATTTTAAAAAAAATAAAGTAAGATGTCCATCACCACAAGCAGTGGGGGAGATGGTGTCCAACTCACAGGTGCATAGCCTGTGGCTGTGCTAAGCACGTCATTGGTCACAGGGCTAGACCTGTGGCCTGGCCCTGCACCCAACCATGCTATGGACATCCAACTTCCCACAGGCACCCATGTCTGACTATATGGTATCACAATATAAAAACTGTCATTTTAAGTAAGGCAGACCTGCTGGCTTTGTCAAAGGGTCAGAAAACTAAAATATAAAAATTGAGCCTGTTGGCTTTAACAACGCTTCAGTTCATCAACATATATATAGCAGACCTCTTGTCTTTGTCAAAAACTTACCAATAATCATAATCAAATATACATTTCATATATTCACACATAGCAAGATTTAATAAAAGTGATAGTCTTAAAATATTTTTAATAATGCCTTTAAAAAAACACTAACAGTCTTTGAATCTTTTTTAACATTTTTTAGGCCACACAATGCAGCCATAGAACCAACTACAATAGGTCCCTGTACTCTAGCTGAAGAGCAAACAACTGTAGCCGACCTCAAGTAACACCGAAGCACAATGGACTTTTAAGCACTATATTTGCAGAAATTCTTTAAGAATTCCTATCTGGACTTCTACTGATTGGAGTTTTGATTTTTGGTCTTGTTTTACTCATCAAGTTAAGCTCTATTGTTCTAACCAGGTGTGGTGTCTTGACTCTGTTACAGTAATTTAAGTGTAGCATAAATACTTTATAAATTGCCTCCTAAGTTAAGTCTGACTATGCTGTGCGAAGCTACTAGAGTGTTAGCACAGCTTAATTTAGGGTGTGTATCTGACTTACCCTGACTAGAGTGATGGTCCCTATGTGGACAGGGTGCATACCTCTGGCAACTAGAGGCACCTATTTCTAACACATTCACTGTTTTTTGTTAATATTGGGAGGAGGTGTGCAGTCCTCCTCCCCTCGCCTTTTTTCTTGGGGGCATGCTACCCCCTTCCCTGACCAATGAAAGGGCCCAGGGACCCTATTCACCGGGGCCAATGTTTATGGAGGGGCATGTCCCTTAAAGGTCCCCAGGGACCCCATCTTCTGGGACTGATTATATTTTTGAGAGGAAAAGATAGATGTGTGCCCCCCTCCACGAGCCTTCTAAAGGTACTATGGACCCCATCCCTGGGGCTGATATCTTTTTCAAAGGGGTCAAGGTGTGGGTCCGCCCTCCTCACAGCACTTAAGGGCCCTGGGGACCCTTTGAGGCTGATTTTTTGTTTGGGGTGTGTGTGGGGCACCCCTTCCTGACTTCTTAAGGTCCCCAGGGACCCATCTCCGAGGCTGATGGCAGAAGTATCCCAGAGATCCCATCCCCAGGATACTGCATTTCCTGTCTACAAGAGCATTATGTAAGGCAGTATGATTTTAGCCTACATTATAAAAAACCCTAGAAATGTATGTGTTTTTTCAAAACCAACGAACTATAATGCCACTTTAACCTTACTTTTCTAGTGAATTTCCAGGGATTTTGATCATATGTACTCAACGTCCATGCTGAGCACAACGTTTGACTGTGTGCAATAGTTGGTTGGCCACTAGGGCCTGACCCCTGGTTAGGCCCTCCAGCCATCCTGCATAGGAGGCCAACACTGGGAGGCCAACATCCCCTTCCCTTCACAGCCTTCTTCTGTGCACAGCTGGGGTTTTCCACAGGACCTAGCCTCCAACAAGGCCCAACAGTCAACCACCTGTGGATGATCATCCTCCTGCCACACACAGCGTTTGCCCATCATCAGCAGCATGGGACCTGCGGTCAACCCCTCCCCCCCAGAACCCCGCTCCCATTGTGCATGGCCTTCAGCCTGGGTCCATCCACAAGTACCAGGGGTAGAGTATCTCTACCCTGCCCCAGGGACGTCTGCCGCCGATCAAGGTTTGCGGGTGGTGGTGGGGGTAGTTGGGGAGGACTGTCAGTAGGGTGGGGGGGGGATAAAAATAATAATAAAAAACACATACCTGCTGGATACTCCTGCTGACGGCTGCCTCGGTTATGCTCCTCACATCCCAGCACAAAGCACAGGCTCTGAATCCAGGCACTGCTCTCATGCTAAAGCAAGCATGACAACAAGGCTGGGATTAGCTTGAGTGGGCTGGTTTGACGCTCTCTCAGGCACAGAGAACCTGTGCCATTTCTCCAACCTGGCCATATAACACAGCTGGGTTAGAGAAATGTGACTGCGTATGTCAGTTTCGCCAGCTCAAGACGGCCGGTCAAACTGATATGCGCAATTACAAGCACCCACCACTCCTCCCTGTCATAGCCCCAACCCACCCTAACCTCCCAAGGCTCACTCAGAGAGTGACAAATATAATCATTTGTCACTGCCTAACTGATCGGGGGGGGGCGACGCTCCTCCTTCCCTGCCTGCCCCTAATATATTTTTTTAAAACAACTTGAGGACACGGGGACTGAGTGAGTCCTCCCTATCTGTTGGTCTTTTCGTTCTTTCTTTTATTTCATGGTTTTTTATCTAATGTTGAAATGCAGTATTTTTGACTCATGCTTTTGCATGCATGCACATGCCACAGTAGCATTTTAAATTTTAAATTACTTCAAACTTTCAATGCTTAGTCAATATATGTGCAAAAATGAAAGAAAACTATGGCAGAACTATTGACTTGGCAATCCTTGTTTTCACTGGTTTGTCATTGGTCTCTCACTAGGCCCATTTTGAAGATATCTACTTGCTCTAGTATCCTTTTGTCATTGAAATCAATGTGCTTTCCTCACAACCAATGAAGTAGCCCAAAAGATATTTAATTCGAGGTGAGAATGTGTTGGGATAATAGACTGTTTGATGCATCTCTTGACATGGAATTGAGTGGGAAAGCTCTTGTGATCCGTTCATTGACTGTTAGGCCTTGAAAGCTGCAATGTGGCTTACGATTTGTTGGGGAAAAGTCGACAGAAGATCATTGGACATGAAGCATCTTTGAGTGCACGTACCACAGGAAAATAACTCAGCATTTGCACATTCACATTCACATCCTTGACCAGTGCGTTATTGTCCAGTGATGTCAGGTCAGAGATGCTGACTTCTTACTGATTCACTGCAGCTGTATGTCAGTTCTGGTAAGCCAGCATTTTGGGAAGACCTCCATGACCTGTAGGAACCGGATTTGCATTAATGCTGGTGAGTGCACTTTCCCCCAAGGCTGGCTCAGTCCAATTAGACTGTTACCTTCAGTATCTTGATTGGCACAAGGGCCAACCAACAAGCTCATGCCCATGTAGTAAATATGACACCTCCTTCAGCCACAATCTGTAACTCTCATTCTGGTGGTCCTGAGTGCTGCTGTGTGCCCCAGCTGTGACAAGTACCACATAATGTGCAACTGATAACAGTGGACCTCCAGGGCTGTCACCTAGAAAACCAAAAATCACCACTTTTACCTATTCTGTTACCGGTGACACTATGAGTGTTATTCACCGCTTGAGAGGGGATCCCGCTGATGCACCGTTGTTGCCTTTTCTGTATTATTGCCTGTATTTCAAAGAAGCTTGCACTGTTAACAGACTGAACTTCTTACTTGTGAGGGGCACTCTACACATTTTGTGTAAGTGTAAAGGAAGCTTCCAAGACTGATGCCCATGCAGCATCTGCAATATGGGCTTGGGTGATGCTCACACTGCTGAGCCACATATTTTCATCCATGTTCATACCTACTAAGAGTCCAATCTCATGTGTGACTATTTAAACTATTTCCAACTGTTTAGTTAACAGAGACTTGCTTTCTGGCACTTGTAGTTTTGCTTATACTATTAGAAAAATAGGCTTAGAATACCAGTGTGTAAAATGTAGATGTCACTTGTTAATGACCACATAAATGATTTCCCCTATTGTACATTACCATGTACACACAACATGCATTATCACGTGCCCCCTTTGAACTCTACATGGGCCAGTGCTCCTGCAATGCACAGAACTCAGTTCTCACTTAATACACAGCAGGGAGTGCTCCTCAGGTGCACATCACCACTCGGCACTCACCTGATGTCTAGCAAATAGGTCTCGTTTGATGCGCAAAAATCAAAGAGCTTGCATAGGCTCATCAACTATTACTCCTTGAGGAATACCACCCAGTGCTCCCTTGAAGTACACAATCCACTGCTTCCTTGCTGTACATCAACAAGCATCCTCCTGAAGTGAATCACTAGCGGTCTCATGATTCATGTTACTGTGTGCTCCCTTGATGTACGTTACCTATCTCCCATGTTGGGCTTCATCCAGTGCTCAGCTGATGCCCCTACTCCCTTCACAAGGTTATGTATGACTGCTGGTCTGACTACACTTATGACATACATTTTTTAATCTGTTTTAGTTGCATTTAACAACAAAAAACATTCCCCTTCGGCCCACCACCTACAAAATGACAATTCTTGTATAGGTCTAGTAGGGAGACACCTCTGTTGTACAAATTACTCTGTAATGTATGTAGGGCTGTACGGGGAGGACGGTTCCTCTGTCCCAGAGCAGCATGGGAAAGGTTCCATCCAATGTGTCAAAACAGTTGAGGACATTTGTCCAAGTTGGCCTGGAGTTCTTGGTAGACCCTCTCTAGGTTGCATTCCAAGAATTGGTCTCTGTCAAGAGAGATGTCCTGTCTGGACTGGGATCGTCTCCCACTCCTCCCCAGCATGATTAACTTGGACATGTCCCAGTTGATTTGGTACCCAGCATACCTCTCAAAGTTCCAAAAGCCCAACATTACTGCTGGCAAGGGTGTTGCGAGGTTTGATAAGTAGAGCAGGACATTGTCTGCACAGAGGGGCACTTTTCCTGGCTCCGACTCCTCTGGGTAGCCCACTATGCCCCCCCCTAATTTGGATCCATAACTCTAACAGCGCGATGCAAAGGCCGAATGGCGGGGAGGCAGTGGACATCCGTGCTTAGTCCCCCTCCTCAGCGGAAAGGGGAGAGGCCCATTGACCCCCACTTGCACTATAGGCCCAGTATAGAGCACTTCAGTCCTTCGGAAAAACACGGGCCAAATCCGAATCGCTTCAGTATCTGTGAGAAGGTAGCCTCTTTCTAGCCTTGTTACCCCCACTTTTGGCCTGTTTGTGAGTGTATGTCAGGGTGTTTGTCACTGTTTTCACTGCCTCACTGGGATCCTGATAGCCAGGCCCCAGTGCTCATAGTGAAAACACTATGTTTTCAGTATGGGTGTTATGTGTCACTGGGATCCTGCTGGTCAGGACCCCAGTGCTCTTAGGTTTGTGGCCTATATGTATGTGTCACTGGGACCCTGTCACACAGGGCCCCAGTGCTCATAGGTGTGCATGTATATGTTCCCTGTGTGGTGCCTAACTGTCTCACTGAGGCTCTGCTAACCAGAACCTCAGTGGTTATGCTCTCTCATTACTTTCAAATTGTCACTAACAGGCTAGTGACCAATTTTACCAATTTACATTGGCTTACTGGAACACCCTTATAATTCCCTAGTATATGGTACTGAGGTACCCAGGGTATTGGGGTTCCAGGAGATCCCTATGGGCTGCAGCATTTCTTTTGCCACCCATAGGGAGCTCTGACAATTCTTACACAGGCCTGCCACTGCAGCCTGAGTGAAATAACGTCCACGTTATTTCACAGCCATTTTACACTGCACTTAAGTAACTTATAAGTCACCTATATGTCTAACCTTTACCTGGTAAAGGTTAGGTGCAAAGTTACTTAGTGTGAGGGCACCCTGGCACTAGCCAAGGTGCCCCCACATTGTTCAGAGCCAATTCCCTGAACTTTGTGAGTGCGGGGACACCATTACACGCGTGCACTACATATAGGTCACTACCTATATGTAGCTTCACAATGGTAACTCCGAATATGGCCATGTAACATGTCTATGATCATGGAATTGCCCCCTCTATGCCATCCTGGCATAGTTGGCACAATCCCATGATCCCAGTGGTCTGTAGCACAGACCCTGGTACTGCCAAACTGCCCTTCCTGGGGTTTCACTGCAGCTGCTGCTGCTGCCAACCCCTCAGGCAGGCAGCTGCCCTCCTGGGGTCCAGCCAGGCCTGGCCCAGGATGGCAGAACAAAGAACTTCCTCTGAGAGAGGGTGTGACACCCTCTCCCTTTGGAAAATGGTGTGAAGGCAGGGGAGGAGTAGCCTCCCCCAGCCTCTGGAAATGCTTTGTTGGGCACAGAGGTGCCCAATTCTGCATAAGCCAGTCTACACCGGTTCAGGGACCCCTTAGCCCCTGCTCTGGCGCGAAACTGGACAAAGGAAAGGGGAGTGACCACTCCCCTGACCTGCACCTCCCCTGGGAGGTGTCCAGAGCTCCTCCAGTGTGCTCCAGACCTCTGCCATCTTGGAAACAGAGGTGCTGCTGGCACACTGGACTGCTCTGAGTGGCCAGTGCCACCAGGTGACGTCAGAGACTCCTGCTGATAGGCTCCTTCAGGTGTTAGTAGCCTATCCTCTCTCCTAAGTAGCCAAACCCTCTTTTCTGGCTATTTAGGGTCTCTGTCTCTGGGGAAACTTTAGATAACGAATGCAAGAGCTCATCCGGGTTCCTCTGCATCTCCCTCTTCACCTTCTGATAAGGAATCGACTGCTGACCGCGCTGGAAGCCTGCAAACCTGCAACATAGTAGCAAAGACGACTACTGCAACTCTGTAACGCTGATCCTGCCGCCTTCTCGACTGTTTTCCTGCTTTTGCATGCTGTGGGGGTAGCCTGCCTCCTCTCTGCACCAGAAGCTCCGAAGAAATCTCCCGTGGGTCGACGGAATCTTCCCCCTGCAACCGCAGGCACCAAAAAGCTGCATTACCGGTCCCTTGGGTCTCCTCTCAGCACGACGAGCGAGGTCCCTCGAATCCAGCGACGCTGTCCAAGTGACCCCCACAGTCCAGTGACTCTTCAGCCCAAGTTTGGTGGAGGTAAGTCCTTGCCTCACCTCGCTGGGCTGCATTGCTGGGAACCGCGACTTTGCAGCTACTCCGGCCCCTGTGCACTTCCGGCGGAAATCCTTTGTGCACAGCCAAGCCTGGGTCCACGGCACTCTAGCCTGCATTGCACAACTTTCTAAGTTGGTCTCCGGCGACGTGGGACTCCTTTGTGCAACTTCGGCGAGCACCATTTCACGCATCCTCGTAGTGCCTGTTTCTGGCACTTCTCTGGGTGCTACCTGCATCAGTGAGAGCGCTTTGTCTTGCTCGACGTCCCCTCTCTCTTCAGGTCCAATTTGCGACCTCCTGGTCCCTCCTGGGCCCCAGCAGCGTCCAAAAACGCCAAACGCACAATTTGCAGCTAGCAAGGCTTGTTGGCGTTCTTTCGGCGGGAAAACACATCTGCACGACTCTCCAAGGCAAGAGGGATCCGTCCACCAAAGGGGAAGTCTCTAGCCCTTTTCGTTCCTGCAGAAACCTCAGCTTCTTCTGTCCAGTTGAAGCTTCTTTGCACCCGCAGCTGGCATTTCCTGGGCATCTGCCCATCTCCGACTTGCTTGTGACTTTTGGACTTGGTCCCCTTGTTCCACAGGTACCCTAGATTGGAAATCCACAGTTGTTGCATTGCTGGTTTGTGTCTTTCCTGCATTATTCCTCTAACACGACTTCTTTGTCCTTAGGGGAACTTTAGTGCACTTTGCACTCACTTTTCAGGGTCTTGGGGAGGGTTATTTTTCTAACTCTCACTATTTTCTAATAGTCCCAGCGACCCTCTACAAGGTCACATAGGTTTGGGGTCCATTCGTGGTTCGCATTCCACTTTTGGAGTATATGGTTTGTGTTGCCCCTATCCCTATGTTTCCCCTTGCATCCTATTGTAACTATACATTGTTTGCACTGTTTTCTAAGACTATACTGCATGTTTTTGCTATTGTGTATATATATCTTGTGTATATTTCCTATCCTCTCACTGAGGGTACACTCTAAGATACTTTGGCATATTGTCATAAAAATAAAGTACCTTTATTTTTAGTATAACTGTGTATTGTGTTTTCTTATGATATTGTGCATATGACACTAAGTGGTACTGTAGTAGCTTCACACGTCTCCTAGTTCAGCCTAAGCTGCTCTGCTAAGCTACCATTATCTATCAGCCTAAGCTGCTAGACACCCTATACACTAATAAGGGATAACTGGGCCTGGTACAAGGTGCAAGTACCCCTTGGTACTCACTACAAGCCAGTCCAGCCTCCTACATTGGTTGTGCAGTGGTGGGATAAGTGCTTGAGACTGCTTACCACTCTTGTCATTGTACTTTTCATAAGAGAAAAATATACAAAACAAGGTCAGTGTATATACACATAGCCAAAAAGTTTTGCATTTCCTCTTTTCACTCTTTTCTAAGTGCTGAAAAGTACTTCTAAACTTTCAAAAAGTTCTTAAAAGTTTAAAAAGTTTTTTTCTGTCTTTCCAAAAAGTTCTGAAAACTTTTTTCTCTTTTTCTATCACTTTAACTCTCTCTAAAAAATGTCTGGCACAGGCCAAAGTGTTGATCTGTCCAAACTTGCATATGACAACCTTAGCTGGAAAAGAGCAAGGAGTCTCTGTATAGAGAGAGGTTTGAGTGTAGGGAAGAATCCTTCCTTGGAACTGTTACTTAACATGCTTAGAGAACAGGATAAGGCCATAGGTGCCCCATCTGTTGAAAAAGTACCTAATAGTTCTCAATCTGATTCAGGGACTCCTCCAGGAAAAGATTCAGGAAAGAAACTTCCTAGCCTGCCCATTACTAGACAATCTAGCATAGGTGGTAAAGATGATGAGCCACACCAAATAAATAGTGTTGTCTCACATCATAGCAAAAGCATTTATTCTCACCATACTGGTAGTAATGTTTCTGTAAACCAAGCTGTTAGGGTGGCTTCTGTAAGGGACAGGTCTCCTTCTGTTCATTCCTATCATAGCTCTGTTTCTAGAAATGTCCCTCCCACCAACCCTGATGACAGAATGTTAGAGAGGGAACTCAATAAGTTGAGGGTGGAACAAACCAGACTGAAGCTTAAAAAGCAACAGCTGGATTTGGATAGACAGTCTTTTGAATTAGAGAAGGAAAGACAGAAGTTGGGTTTAGATACCCATGGTGGCAGCAGCAGTATTCCCCATAGTCATCCTGCAAAAGTGCATGACTCCAGGAATCTGCACAAGATAGTTCCCCCTTATAAGGAGGGGGATGACATTAACAAGTGGTTTGCTGCACTTGAGAGGGCCTGTGTTGTACAGGATGTCCCTCAAAGGCAGTGGGCTGCTATCCTATGGCTATCATTTAGTGGAAAAGGTAGGGATAGGCTCCTTACTGTGAAAGAAAATGATGCCAATAATTTTACAGTTCTTAAGAATGCACTCCTGGATGGTTATGGCTTAACCACTGAACAGTACAGGATAAAGTTCAGAGAGACCAAAAAGGAGTCTTCACAAGACTGGGTTGATTTCATTGACCATTCAGTGAAGGCTTTGGAGGGGTGGTTACATGGCAGTAAAGTTACTGATTATGAAAGCCTGTATAACACAATCCTGAGAGAGCATATACTTAATAATTGTGTGTCTGAATTGTGTGTCAGTACCTGGTAGACTCTGATCTGACCTCTCCCCAAGAATTGGGAAAGAAGGCAGACAAATGGGTCAGAACAAGGGTGAACAGAAAAGTTCATACAGGGGGTGACAAAGATGGCAATAAGAAGAAAGATGGTGAAAAATCTCAAGATAAGCATGGGGATAAGGGTAAAACCAAAGATCCCACTTCAAATCTTAAACACTCTTCAGAGGGTGGGGATAAAACAAATTCTTCCTCTTCTTCCCAACCTGCACACATTAAAAAGCCTTGGTGCTTTGTGTGTAAAAACAGAGGCCATAGGCCAGGGGATAAGTCCTGTCCAGGTAAACCCCCTGAGCCTACCACCACTAATACATCAAGCTCTAGTGCCCCTAGCAGTAGTGGTACTAGTGGTGGGACTGCTGGCAACAGTCAAGCAAAGGGTGTAGTTGGGTTCACTTATGGGTCCATAGTGGAAACTGATGTAATCAGTCCCAAGACAGTTTCTGTCACACCTAGTGGCATTGGCCTTGCCACACTGGCTGCTTGTCCCCTTACAATGGATAAGTACAGGCAGACAGTTTCAATAAATGGTGTTGAGGCCTTGGCCTACAGGGACACAGGTGCCAGTTTCACTTTGGTGACTGAAAACCTAGTGCCTCCTGAACAACACATCATTGGACAACAGTATAAGATTATTGATGTCCATAACTCCACTAAGTTTCTTCCCTTAGCTATAATTCAGTTTAGTTGGGGTGGAGTTACTGGCCCTAAGCAGGTGGTGGTATCACCTAGCTTACCTGTAGACTGTCTCTTAGGTAATGACCTAGAGGCCTCAGGTTGGGCTGATGTAGAGTTTTATGCCCATGCAGCCATGCTGGGCATCCCTGAGGAATTGTTCCCTCTCATTTCAAGTGAAATGAAAAAGCAAAGGAGAGAAGGCCTGAAAACTCAGGATCCCTCTCCATCAACAGGTAAAAAGGGTATCACAGTATCCCCTAACCACCCTACCATTCAGGATACTATTCCTGTGGTGGGAGAAACCTCTCCTGGGGTGGCACCTGTTCCAAGGGAATCATCAGTTGGCAAAACTGTACTCCCTGAGGTGGAAGTGCCTCTCTGTGGGATAACTAACATTGGTGAGAAAAACAGCACCATTTTAGTTAACATGGAGCATCCCTCCAACCCTCCCAGAGAAACTTTAGTGCAGAAACTCTGCACTGCCTCACAACACTTAGGACAGCATCCCTGCCCTAGTGTGGAGCTGATAGGACAGCATCCCTGCCCTGCTCCAACCCAAGAGAAACAGCATCCCTGTTCTCTCTTCCAGCCAGATGGACAAAGTTTTTGCCCAGCTATGGCTTTTCTGAGACAGCATCCCTGTCTGGCATTTCCATCACTACAAATAGGTTCAGTGGACAATTCCCACTGCTCTAAACTAAAACTTACTGATAGAAACTCTGAAAATACATCTTCACATTGTTGCTTAGCTAAAAAACTTCAAACAGGGTGGTTTACATCCCCAAAGGGAAGTAACCATATAGTGGATGATAAAGGGAGTAACCAGTCTATTGCAGAGCTACTCTCTACTTATCACCACTTAGACAATAAAGTCTCAACTGGCCAAGGTTAGCCTTATTGTCCTTCGTTTGGGGGGGGGGTTGTGTGAGAAGGTAGCCTCTTTCTAGCCTTGTTACCCCCACTTTTGGCCTGTTTGTGAGTGTATGTCAGGGTGTTTGTCACTGTTTTCACTGTCTCACTGGGATCCTGATAGCCAGGCCCCAGTGCTCATAGTGAAAACACTATGTTTTCAGTATGGGTGTTATGTGTCACTGGGATCCTGCTGGTCAGGACCCCAGTGCTCATAGGTTTGTGGCCTATATGTATGTGTCACTGGGACCCTGTCACACAGGGCCCCAGTGCTCATAGGTGTGCATGTATATGTTCCCTGTGTGGTGCCTAACTGTCTCACTGAGGCTCTGCTAACCAGAACCTCAGTGGTTATGCTCTCTCATTACTTTCAAATTGTCACTAACAGGCTAGTGACCAATTTTACCAATTTACATTGGCTTACTGGAACACCCTTATAATTCCCTAGTATATGGTACTGAGGTACCCAGGGTATTGGGGTTCCAGGAGATCCCTATGGGCTGCAGCATTTCTTTTGCCACCCATAGGGAGCTCTGACAATTCTTACACAGGCCTGCCACTGCAGCCTGAGTGAAATAACGTCCACGTTATTTCACAGCCATTTTACACTGCACTTAAGTAACTTATAAGTCACCTATATGTCTAACCTTTACCTGGTAAAGGTTAGGTGCAAAGTTACTTAGTGTGAGGGCACCCTGGCACTAGCCAAGGTGCCCCCACATTGTTCAGAGCCAATTCCCTGAACTTTGTGAGTGCGGGGACACCATTACACGCGTGCACTACATATAGGTCACTACCTATATGTAGCTTCACAATGGTAACTCCGAATATGGCCATGTAACATGTCTATGATCATGGAATTGCCCCCTCTATGCCATCCTGGCATAGTTGGCACAATCCCATGATCCCAGTGGTCTGTAGCACAGACCCTGGTACTGCCAAACTGCCCTTCCTGGGGTTTCACTGCAGCTGCTGCCAACCCCTCAGGCAGGCAGCTGCCCTCCTGGGGTCCAGCCAGGCCTGGCCCAGGATGGCAGAACAAAGAACTTCCTCTGAGAGAGGGTGTGACACCCTCTCCCTTTGGAAAATGGTGTGAAGGCAGGGGAGGAGTAGCCTCCCCCAGCCTCTGGAAATGCTTTGTTGGGCACAGAGGTGCCCAATTCTGCATAAGCCAGTCTACACCGGTTCAGGGACCCCTTAGCCCCTGCTCTGGCGCGAAACTGGACAAAGGAAAGGGGAGTGACCACTCCCCTGACCTGCACCTCCCCAGGGAGGTGTCCAGAGCTCCTCCAGTGTGCTCCAGACCTCTGCCATCTTGGAAACAGAGGTGCTGCTGGCACACTGGACTGCTCTGAGTGGCCAGTGCCACCAGGTGACGTCAGAGACTCCTGCTGATAGGCTCCTTCAGGTGTTAGTAGCCTATCCTCTCTCCTAAGTAGCCAAACCCTCTTTTCTGGCTATTTAGGGTCTCTGTCTCTGGGGAAACTTTAGATAACGAATGCAAGAGCTCATCCGGGTTCCTCTGCATCTCCCTCTTCACCTTCTGATAAGGAATCGACTGCTGACCGCGCTGGAAGCCTGCAAACCTGCAACATAGTAGCAAAGACGACTACTGCAACTCTGTAACGCTGATCCTGCCGCCTTCTCGACTGTTTTCCTGCTTGTGCATGCTGTGGGGGTAGCCTGCCTCCTCTCTGCACCAGAAGCTCCGAAGAAATCTCCCGTGGGTCGACGGAATCCTCCCCCTGCAACCGCAGGCACCAAAAAGCTGCATTACCGGTCCCTTGGGTCTCCTCTCAGCACGACGAGCGAGGTCCCTCGAATCCAGCGACGCTGTCCAAGTGACCCCCACAGTCCAGTGACTCTTCAGCCCAAGTTTGGTGGAGGTAAGTCCTTGCCTCACCTCGCTGGGCTGCATTGCTGGGAACCGCGACTTTGCAGCTACTCCGGCCCCTGTGCACTTCCGGCAGAAATCCTTTGTGCACAGCCAAGCCTGGGTCCACGGCACTCTAACCTGCATTGCACGACTTTCTAAGTTGGTCTCCGGCGACGTGGGACTCCTTTGTGCAACTTCGGCGAGCACCGTTTCAGGCATCCTTGTAGTGCCTGTTTCTGGCACTTCTCTGGGTGCTACCTGCTTGAGTGAGGGCTCTTTGTCTTGCTCGACGTCCCTTCTCTCTTCAGGTCCAATTTGCGACCTCCTGGTCCCTCCTGGGCCCCAGGAGCGTCCAAAAATGACAAACGCACGATTTGCAGCTAGCAAGGCTTGTTGGCGTTCTTTTGGCGGGAAAACACTTCTGCACGACTCTCCGAGGCAAGCCGGATCCGTCCACCAAAGGGGAAGTCTCTAGCCCTTTTCGTTCCTGCAGAAACCTCAGCTTCTTCTGTCCAGTCGAAGCTTCTTTGCACCCGCAGCTGGCATTTCCTGGGCATCTGCCCATCTCCGACTTGCTTGTGACTTTTGGACTTGGTCCCCTTGTTCCACAGGTACCCTAGATTGGAAATCCACAGTTGTTGCATTGCTGGTTTGTGTCTTTCCTGCATTATTCCTCTAACACGACTTCTTTGTCCTTAGGGGAACTTTAGTGCACTTTGCACTCACTTTTCAGGGTCTTGGAGAGGGTTATTTTTCTAACTCTCACTATTTTCGAATAGTCCCAGCGACCCTCTACAAGGTCACATAGGTTTGGGGTCCATTCGTGGTTCGCATTCCACTTTTGGAGTATATGGTTTGTGTTGCCCCTATCCCTATGTTTCCCCATTGCATCCTATTGTAACTATACATTGTTTGCACTGTTTTCTAAGACTATACTGCATGTTTTTGCTATTGTGTATATATATCTTGTGTATATTTCCTATCCTCTCACTGAGGGTACACTCTAAGATACTTTGGCATATTGTCATAAAAATAAAGTACCTTTATTTTTAGTATAACTGTGTATTGTGTTTTCTTATGATATTGTGCATATGACACTAAGTGGTACTGTAGTAGCTTCACACGTCTCCTAGTTCAGCCTAAGCTGCTCTGCTAAGCTACCATTATCTATCAGCCTAAGCTGCTAGACACCCTATACACTAATAAGGGATTACTGGGCCTGGTACAAGGTGCAAGTACCCCTTGGTACTCACTACAAGCCAGTCCAGCCTCCTACATTGGTTGTGCAGTGGTGGGATAAGTGCTTGAGACTGCTTACCACTCTTGTCATTGTACTTTTCATAAGAGAAAAATATACAAAACAAGGTCAGTGTATATACACATAGCCAAAAAGTTTTGCATTTCCTCTTTTCACTCTTTTCTAAGTGCTGAAAAGTACTTCTAAACTTTCAAAAAGTTCTTAAAAGTTTAAAAAGTTTTTTTCTGTCTTTCCAAAAAGTTCTGAAAACTTTTTTCTCTTTTTCTATCACTTTAACTCTCTCTAAAAAATGTCTGGCACAGGCCAAAGTGTTGATCTGTCCAAACTTGCATATGACAACCTTAGCTGGAAAAGAGCAAGGAGTCTCTGTATAGAGAGAGGTTTGAGTGTAGGGAAGAATCCTTCCTTGGAACTGTTACTTAACATGCTTAGAGAACAGGATAAGGCCATAGGTGCCCCATCTGTTGAAAAAGTACCTAATAGTTCTCAATCTGATTCAGGGACTCCCCCAGGAAAAGATTCAGGAAATAAACTTCCTAGCCTGCCCATTACTAGACAATCTAGCATAGATGGTAATGATGATGAGCCACACCAAATAAATAGTGTTGTCTCACATCATAGCAAAAGCATTTATTCTCACCATACTGGTAGTAATGTTTCTGTAAACCAAGCTGTTAGGGTGGCTTCTGTAAGGGACAGGTCTCCTTCTGTTCATTCCCATCATAGCTCTGTTTCTAGAAATGTCCCTCCCACCAACCCTGATGACAGAATGTTAGAGAGGGAACTCAATAAGTTGAGGGTGGAACAAACCAGACTGAAGCTTAAAAAGCAACAGCTGGATTTGGATAGACAGTCTTTTGAATTAGAGAAGGAAAGACAGAAGTTGGGTTTAGATACCCATGGTGGCAGCAGCAGTATTCCCCATAGTCATCCTGCAAAAGAGCATGATTCCAGGAATCTGCACAAGATAGTTCCCCCTTATAAGGAGGGGGATGACATTAACAAGTGGTTTGCTGCACTTGAGAGGGCCTGTGTTGTACAGGATGTCCCTCAAAGGCAGTGGGCTGCTATCCTATGGCTATCATTTAGTGGAAAAGGTAGGGATAGGCTCCTTACTGTGAAAGAAAATGATGCCAATAATTTTACAGTTCTTAAGAATGCACTCCTGGATGGTTATGGCTTAACCACTGAACAGTACAGGATAAAGTTCAGAGAGACCAAAAAGGAGTCTTCACAAGACTGGGTTGATTTTATTGACCATTCAGTGAAGGCCTTGGAGGGGTGGTTACATGGCAGTAAAGTTACTGATTATGAAAGCCTGTATAACACAATCCTGAGAGAGCATATACTTAATAATTGTGTGTCTGATTTGTTGCACCAGTACCTGGTAGACTCTGATCTGACCTCTCCCCAAGAATTGGGAAAGAAGGCAGACAAATGGGTCAGAACAAGGGTGAACAGAAAAGTTCATACAGGGGGTGACAAAGATGGCAATAAGAAGAAAGATGGTGAAGAATCTCAAGATAAGCATGGGGATAAGGGTAAAACCAAAGATCCCACTTCAAATCTTAAACACTCTTCAGAGGGTGGGGATAAAACAAATTCTTCCTCTTCTTCCCAACCTGCACACATTAAAAAGCCTTGGTGCTTTGTGTGTAAAAACAGAGGCCATAGGCCAGGGGATAAGTCCTGTCCAGGTAAACCCCCTGAGCCTACCACCACTAATACATCAAGCTCTAGTGCCCCTAGCAGTAGTGGTACTAGTGGTGGGACTGCTGGCAACAGTCAAGCAAAGGGTGTAGTTGGGTTCACTTATGGGTCCATAGTGGAAACTGATGTAATCAGTCCCAAGACAGTTTCTGTCACACCTAGTGGCATTGGCCTTGCCACACTGGCTGCTTGTCCCCTTACAATGGATAAGTACAGGCAGACAGTTTCAATAAATGGTGTTGAGGCCTTGGCCTACAGGGACACAGGTGCCAGTTTCACTTTGGTGACTGAAAACCTAGTGCCTCCTGAACAACACATCATTGGACAACAGTATAAGATTATTGATGTCCATAACTCCACTAAGTTTCTTCCCTTAGCTATAATTCAGTTTAGTTGGGGTGGAGTTACTGGCCCTAAGCAGGTGGTGGTATCACCTAGCTTACCTGTAGACTGTCTCTTAGGTAATGACCTAGAGGCCTCAGGTTGGGCTGATGTAGAGTTTTATGCCCATGCAGCCATGCTGGGCATCCCTGAGGAATTGTTCCCTCTCATTTCAAGTGAAATGAAAAAGCAAAGGAGAGAAGGCCTGAAAACTCAGGATCCCTCTCCATCAACAGGTAAAAAGGGTATCACAGTATCCCCTAACCACCCTACCATTCAGGATACTATTCCTGTGGTGGGAGAAACCTCTCCTGGGGTGGCACCTGTTCCAAGGGAATCATCAGTTGGCAAAACTGTACTCCCTGAGGTGGAAGTGCCTCTCTGTGGGATAACTAACATTGGTGAGAAAAACAGCACCATTTTAGTTAACATGGAGCATCCCTCCAACCCTCCCAGAGAAACTTTAGTGCAGAAACTCTGCACTGCCTCACAACACTTAGGACAGCATCCCTGCCCTAGTGTGGAGCTGATAGGACAGCATCCCTGCCCTGCTCCAACCCAAGAGAAACAGCATCCCTGTTCTCTCTTCCAGCCAGATGGACAAAGTTTTTGCCCAGCTATGGCTTTTCTGAGACAGCATCCCTGTCTGGCATTTCCATCACTACAAATAGGTTCAGTGGACAATTCCCACTGCTCTAAACTAAAACTTACTGATAGAAACTCTGAAAATACATCTTCACATTGTTGCTTAGCTAAAAAACTTCAAACAGGGTGGTTTACATCCCCAAAGGGAAGTAACCATATAGTGGATGATAAAGGGAGTAACCAGTCTATTGCAGAGCTACTCTCTACTTATCACCACTTAGACAATAAAGTCTCAACTGGCCAAGGTTAGCCTTATTGTCCTTCGTTTGGGGGGGGGGTTGTGTGAGAAGGTAGCCTCTTTCTAGCCTTGTTACCCCCACTTTTGGCCTGTTTGTGAGTGTATGTCAGGGTGTTTGTCACTGTTTTCACTGTCTCACTGGGATCCTGATAGCCAGGCCCCAGTGCTCATAGTGAAAACACTATGTTTTCAGTATGGGTGTTATGTGTCACTGGGATCCTGCTGGTCAGGACCCCAGTGCTCATAGGTTTGTGGCCTATATGTATGTGTCACTGGGACCCTGTCACACAGGGCCCCAGTGCTCATAGGTGTGCATGTATATGTTCCCTGTGTGGTGCCTAACTGTCTCACTGAGGCTCTGCTAACCAGAACCTCAGTGGTTATGCTCTCTCATTACTTTCAAATTGTCACTAACAGGCTAGTGACCAATTTTACCAATTTACATTGGCTTACTGGAACACCCTTATAATTCCCTAGTATATGGTACTGAGGTACCCAGGGTATTGGGGTTCCAGGAGATCCCTATGGGCTGCAGCATTTCTTTTGCCACCCATAGGGAGCTCTGACAATTCTTACACAGGCCTGCCACTGCAGCCTGAGTGAAATAACGTCCACGTTATTTCACAGCCATTTTACACTGCACTTAAGTAACTTATAAGTCACCTATATGTCTAACCTTTACCTGGTAAAGGTTAGGTGCAAAGTTACTTAGTGTGAGGGCACCCTGGCACTAGCCAAGGTGCCCCCACATTGTTCAGAGCCAATTCCCTGAACTTTGTGAGTGCGGGGACACCATTACACGCGTGCACTACATATAGGTCACTACCTATATGTAGCTTCACAATGGTAACTCCGAATATGGCCATGTAACATGTCTATGATCATGGAATTGCCCCCTCTATGCCATCCTGGCATAGTTGGCACAATCCCATGATCCCAGTGGTCTGTAGCACAGACCCTGGTACTGCCAAACTGCCCTTCCTGGGGTTTCACTGCAGCTGCTGCCAACCCCTCAGGCAGGCAGCTGCCCTCCTGGGGTCCAGCCAGGCCTGGCCCAGGATGGCAGAACAAAGAACTTCCTCTGAGAGAGGGTGTGACACCCTCTCCCTTTGGAAAATGGTGTGAAGGCAGGGGAGGAGTAGCCTCCCCCAGCCTCTGGAAATGCTTTGTTGGGCACAGAGGTGCCCAATTCTGCATAAGCCAGTCTACACCGGTTCAGGGACCCCTTAGCCCCTGCTCTGGCGCGAAACTGGACAAAGGAAAGGGGAGTGACCACTCCCCTGACCTGCACCTCCCCAGGGAGGTGTCCAGAGCTCCTCCAGTGTGCTCCAGACCTCTGCCATCTTGGAAACAGAGGTGCTGCTGGCACACTGGACTGCTCTGAGTGGCCAGTGCCACCAGGTGACGTCAGAGACTCCTGCTGATAGGCTCCTTCAGGTGTTAGTAGCCTATCCTCTCTCCTAAGTAGCCAAACCCTCTTTTCTGGCTATTTAGGGTCTCTGTCTCTGGGGAAACTTTAGATAACGAATGCAAGAGCTCATCCGGGTTCCTCTGCATCTCCCTCTTCACCTTCTGATAAGGAATCGACTGCTGACCGCGCTGGAAGCCTGCAAACCTGCAACATAGTAGCAAAGACGACTACTGCAACTCTGTAACGCTGATCCTGCCGCCTTCTCGACTGTTTTCCTGCTTTTGCATGCTGTGGGGGTAGCCTGCCTCCTCTCTGCACCAGAAGCTCCGAAGAAATCTCCCGTGGGTCGACGGAATCTTCCCCCTGCAACCGCAGGCACCAAAAAGCTGCATTACCGGTCCCTTGGGTCTCCTCTCAGCACGACGAGCGAGGTCCCTCGAATCCAGCGACGCTGTCCAAGTGACCCCCACAGTCCAGTGACTCTTCAGCCCAAGTTTGGTGGAGGTAAGTCCTTGCCTCACCTCGCTGGGCTGCATTGCTGGGAACCGCGACTTTGCAGCTACTCCGGCCCCTGTGCACTTCCGGCAGAAATCCTTTGTGCACAGCCAAGCCTGGGTCCACGGCACTCTAGCCTGCATTGCACAACTTTCTAAGTTGGTCTCCGGCGACGTGGGACTCCTTTGTGCAACTTCGGCGAGCACCATTTCACGCATCCTCGTAGTGCCTGTTTCTGGCACTTCTCTGGGTGCTACCTGCATCAGTGAGAGCGCTTTGTCTTGCTCGACGTCCCCTCTCTCTTCAGGTCCAATTTGCGACCTCCTGGTCCCTCCTGGGCCCCAGCAGCGTCCAAAAACGCCAAACGCACAATTTGCAGCTAGCAAGGCTTGTTGGCGTTCTTTCGGCGGGAAAACACATCTGCACGACTCTCCAAGGCAAGAGGGATCCGTCCACCAAAGGGGAAGTCTCTAGCCCTTTTCGTTCCTGCAGAAACCTCAGCTTCTTCTGTCCAGTTGAAGCTTCTTTGCACCCGCAGCTGGCATTTCCTGGGCATCTGCCCATCTCCGACTTGCTTGTGACTTTTGGACTTGGTCCCCTTGTTCCACAGGTACCCTAGATTGGAAATCCACAGTTGTTGCATTGCTGGTTTGTGTCTTTCCTGCATTATTCCTCTAACACGACTTCTTTGTCCTTAGGGGAACTTTAGTGCACTTTGCACTCACTTTTCAGGGTCTTGGGGAGGGTTATTTTTCTAACTCTCACTATTTTCTAATAGTCCCAGCGACCCTCTACAAGGTCACATAGGTTTGGGGTCCATTCGTGGTTCGCATTCCACTTTTGGAGTATATGGTTTGTGTTGCCCCTATCCCTATGTTTCCCCTTGCATCCTATTGTAACTATACATTGTTTGCACTGTTTTCTAAGACTATACTGCATGTTTTTGCTATTGTGTATATATATCTTGTGTATATTTCCTATCCTCTCACTGAGGGTACACTCTAAGATACTTTGGCATATTGTCATAAAAATAAAGTACCTTTATTTTTAGTATAACTGTGTATTGTGTTTTCTTATGATATTGTGCATATGACACTAAGTGGTACTGTAGTAGCTTCACACGTCTCCTAGTTCAGCCTAAGCTGCTCTGCTAAGCTACCATTATCTATCAGCCTAAGCTGCTAGACACCCTATACACTAATAAGGGATTACTGGGCCTGGTACAAGGTGCAAGTACCCCTTGGTACTCACTACAAGCCAGTCCAGCCTCCTACATTGGTTGTGCAGTGGTGGGATAAGTGCTTGAGACTGCTTACCACTCTTGTCATTGTACTTTTCATAAGAGAAAAATATACAAAACAAGGTCAGTGTATATACACATAGCCAAAAAGTTTTGCATTTCCTCTTTTCACTCTTTTCTAAGTGCTGAAAAGTACTTCTAAACTTTCAAAAAGTTCTTAAAAGTTTAAAAAGTTTTTTTCTGTCTTTCCAAAAAGTTCTGAAAACTTTTTTCTCTTTTTCTATCACTTTAACTCTCTCTAAAAAATGTCTGGCACAGGCCAAAGTGTTGATCTGTCCAAACTTGCATATGACAACCTTAGCTGGAAAAGAGCAAGGAGTCTCTGTATAGAGAGAGGTTTGAGTGTAGGGAAGAATCCTTCCTTGGAACTGTTACTTAACATGCTTAGAGAACAGGATAAGGCCATAGGTGCCCCATCTGTTGAAAAAGTACCTAATAGTTCTCAATCTGATTCAGGGACTCCTCCAGGAAAAGATTCAGGAAAGAAACTTCCTAGCCTGCCCATTACTAGACAATCTAGCATAGGTGGTAAAGATGATGAGCCACACCAAATAAATAGTGTTGTCTCACATCATAGCAAAAGCATTTATTCTCACCATACTGGTAGTAATGTTTCTGTAAACCAAGCTGTTAGGGTGGCTTCTGTAAGGGACAGGTCTCCTTCTGTTCATTCCTATCATAGCTCTGTTTCTAGAAATGTCCCTCCCACCAACCCTGATGACAGAATGTTAGAGAGGGAACTCAATAAGTTGAGGGTGGAACAAACCAGACTGAAGCTTAAAAAGCAACAGCTGGATTTGGATAGACAGTCTTTTGAATTAGAGAAGGAAAGACAGAAGTTGGGTTTAGATACCCATGGTGGCAGCAGCAGTATTCCCCATAGTCATCCTGCAAAAGTGCATGACTCCAGGAATCTGCACAAGATAGTTCCCCCTTATAAGGAGGGGGATGACATTAACAAGTGGTTTGCTGCACTTGAGAGGGCCTGTGTTGTACAGGATGTCCCTCAAAGGCAGTGGGCTGCTATCCTATGGCTATCATTTAGTGGAAAAGGTAGGGATAGGCTCCTTACTGTGAAAGAAAATGATGCCAATAATTTTACAGTTCTTAAGAATGCACTCCTGGATGGTTATGGCTTAACCACTGAACAGTACAGGATAAAGTTCAGAGAGACCAAAAAGGAGTCTTCACAAGACTGGGTTGATTTCATTGACCATTCAGTGAAGGCTTTGGAGGGGTGGTTACATGGCAGTAAAGTTACTGATTATGAAAGCCTGTATAACACAATCCTGAGAGAGCATATACTTAATAATTGTGTGTCTGAATTGTGTGTCAGTACCTGGTAGACTCTGATCTGACCTCTCCCCAAGAATTGGGAAAGAAGGCAGACAAATGGGTCAGAACAAGGGTGAACAGAAAAGTTCATACAGGGGGTGACAAAGATGGCAATAAGAAGAAAGATGGTGAAAAATCTCAAGATAAGCATGGGGATAAGGGTAAAACCAAAGATCCCACTTCAAATCTTAAACACTCTTCAGAGGGTGGGGATAAAACAAATTCTTCCTCTTCTTCCCAACCTGCACACATTAAAAAGCCTTGGTGCTTTGTGTGTAAAAACAGAGGCCATAGGCCAGGGGATAAGTCCTGTCCAGGTAAACCCCCTGAGCCTACCACCACTAATACATCAAGCTCTAGTGCCCCTAGCAGTAGTGGTACTAGTGGTGGGACTGCTGGCAACAGTCAAGCAAAGGGTGTAGTTGGGTTCACTTATGGGTCCATAGTGGAAACTGATGTAATCAGTCCCAAGACAGTTTCTGTCACACCTAGTGGCATTGGCCTTGCCACACTGGCTGCTTGTCCCCTTACAATGGATAAGTACAGGCAGACAGTTTCAATAAATGGTGTTGAGGCCTTGGCCTACAGGGACACAGGTGCCAGTTTCACTTTGGTGACTGAAAACCTAGTGCCTCCTGAACAACACATCATTGGACAACAGTATAAGATTATTGATGTCCATAACTCCACTAAGTTTCTTCCCTTAGCTATAATTCAGTTTAGTTGGGGTGGAGTTACTGGCCCTAAGCAGGTGGTGGTATCACCTAGCTTACCTGTAGACTGTCTCTTAGGTAATGACCTAGAGGCCTCAGGTTGGGCTGATGTAGAGTTTTATGCCCATGCAGCCATGCTGGGCATCCCTGAGGAATTGTTCCCTCTCATTTCAAGTGAAATGAAAAAGCAAAGGAGAGAAGGCCTGAAAACTCAGGATCCCTCTCCATCAACAGGTAAAAAGGGTATCACAGTATCCCCTAACCACCCTACCATTCAGGATACTATTCCTGTGGTGGGAGAAACCTCTCCTGGGGTGGCACCTGTTCCAAGGGAATCATCAGTTGGCAAAACTGTACTCCCTGAGGTGGAAGTGCCTCTCTGTGGGATAACTAACATTGGTGAGAAAAACAGCACCATTTTAGTTAACATGGAGCATCCCTCCAACCCTCCCAGAGAAACTTTAGTGCAGAAACTCTGCACTGCCTCACAACACTTAGGACAGCATCCCTGCCCTAGTGTGGAGCTGATAGGACAGCATCCCTGCCCTGCTCCAACCCAAGAGAAACAGCATCCCTGTTCTCTCTTCCAGCCAGATGGACAAAGTTTTTGCCCAGCTATGGCTTTTCTGAGACAGCATCCCTGTCTGGCATTTCCATCACTACAAATAGGTTCAGTGGACAATTCCCACTGCTCTAAACTAAAACTTACTGATAGAAACTCTGAAAATACATCTTCACATTGTTGCTTAGCTAAAAAACTTCAAACAGGGTGGTTTACATCCCCAAAGGGAAGTAACCATATAGTGGATGATAAAGGGAGTAACCAGTCTATTGCAGAGCTACTCTCTACTTATCACCACTTAGACAATAAAGTCTCAACTGGCCAAGGTTAGCCTTATTGTCCTTCGTTTGGGGGGGGGGGTTGTGTGAGAAGGTAGCCTCTTTCTAGCCTTGTTACCCCCACTTTTGGCCTGTTTGTGAGTGTATGTCAGGGTGTTTGTCACTGTTTTCACTGTCTCACTGGGATCCTGATAGCCAGGCCCCAGTGCTCATAGTGAAAACACTATGTTTTCAGTATGGGTGTTATGTGTCACTGGGATCCTGCTGGTCAGGACCCCAGTGCTCATAGGTTTGTGGCCTATATGTATGTGTCACTGGGACCCTGTCACACAGGGCCCCAGTGCTCATAGGTGTGCATGTATATGTTCCCTGTGTGGTGCCTAACTGTCTCACTGAGGCTCTGCTAACCAGAACCTCAGTGGTTATGCTCTCTCATTACTTTCAAATTGTCACTAACAGGCTAGTGACCAATTTTACCAATTTACATTGGCTTACTGGAACACCCTTATAATTCCCTAGTATATGGTACTGAGGTACCCAGGGTATTGGGGTTCCAGGAGATCCCTATGGGCTGCAGCATTTCTTTTGCCACCCATAGGGAGCTCTGACAATTCTTACACAGGCCTGCCACTGCAGCCTGAGTGAAATAACGTCCACGTTATTTCACAGCCATTTTACACTGCACTTAAGTAACTTATAAGTCACCTATATGTCTAACCTTTACCTGGTAAAGGTTAGGTGCAAAGTTACTTAGTGTGAGGGCACCCTGGCACTAGCCAAGGTGCCCCCACATTGTTCAGAGCCAATTCCCTGAACTTTGTGAGTGCGGGGACACCATTACACGCGTGCACTACATATAGGTCACTACCTATATGTAGCTTCACAATGGTAACTCCGAATATGGCCATGTAACATGTCTATGATCATGGAATTGCCCCCTCTATGCCATCCTGGCATAGTTGGCACAATCCCATGATCCCAGTGGTCTGTAGCACAGACCCTGGTACTGCCAAACTGCCCTTCCTGGGGTTTCACTGCAGCTGCTGCCAACCCCTCAGGCAGGCAGCTGCCCTCCTGGGGTCCAGCCAGGCCTGGCCCAGGATGGCAGAACAAAGAACTTCCTCTGAGAGAGGGTGTGACACCCTCTCCCTTTGGAAAATGGTGTGAAGGCAGGGAGGAGTAGCCTCCCCCAGCCTCTGGAAATGCTTTGTTGGGCACAGAGGTGCCCAATTCTGCATAAGCCAGTCTACACCGGTTCAGGGACCCCTTAGCCCCTGCTCTGGCGCGAAACTGGACAAAGGAAAGGGGAGTGACCACTCCCCTGACCTGCACCTCCCCAGGGAGGTGTCCAGAGCTCCTCCAGTGTGCTCCAGACCTCTGCCATCTTGGAAACAGAGGTGCTGCTGGCACACTGGACTGCTCTGAGTGGCCAGTGCCACCAGGTGACGTCAGAGACTCCTGCTGATAGGCTCCTTCAGGTGTTAGTAGCCTATCCTCTCTCCTAAGTAGCCAAACCCTCTTTTCTGGCTATTTAGGGTCTCTGTCTCTGGGGAAACTTTAGATAACGAATGCAAGAGCTCATCCGGGTTCCTCTGCATCTCCCTCTTCACCTTCTGATAAGGAATCGACTGCTGACCGCGCTGGAAGCCTGCAAACCTGCAACATAGTAGCAAAGACGACTACTGCAACTCTGTAACGCTGATCCTGCCGCCTTCTCGACTGTTTTCCTGCTTGTGCATGCTGTGGGGGTAGCCTGCCTCCTCTCTGCACCAGAAGCTCCGAAGAAATCTCCCGTGGGTCGACGGAATCCTCCCCCTGCAACCACAGGCACCAAAAAGCTGCATTACCGGTCCCTTGGGTCTCCTCTCAGCACGACGAGCGAGGTCCCTCGAATCCAGCGACGCTGTCCAAGTGACCCCCACAGTCCAGTGACTCTTCAGCCCAAGTTTGGTGGAGGTAAGTCCTTGCCTCACCTCGCTGGGCTGCATTGCTGGGAACCGCGACTTTGCAGCTACTCCGGCCCCTGTGCACTTCCGGCAGAAATCCTTTGTGCACAGCCAAGCCTGGGTCCACGGCACTCTAACCTGCATTGCACGACTTTCTAAGTTGGTCTCCGGCGACGTGGGACTCCTTTGTGCAACTTCGGCGAGCACCGTTTCAGGCATCCTTGTAGTGCCTGTTTCTGGCACTTCTCTGGGTGCTACCTGCTTGAGTGAGGGCTCTTTGTCTTGCTCGACGTCCCTTCTCTCTTCAGGTCCAATTTGCGACCTCCTGGTCCCTCCTGGGCCCCAGGAGCGTCCAAAAATGCCAAACGCAGGATTTGCAGCTAGCAAGGCTTGTTGGCGTTTTTTTGGCGGGAAAACACTTCTGCACGACTCTCCGAGGCAAGCCGGATCCGTCCACCAAAGGGGAAGTCTCTAGCCCTTTTCGTTCCTGCAGAAACCTCAGCTTCTTCTGTCCAGTCGAAGCTTCTTTGCACCCGCAGCTGGCATTTCCTGGGCATCTGCCCATCTCCGACTTGCTTGTGACTTTTGGACTTGGTCCCCTTGTTCCACAGGTACCCTAGATTGGAAATCCACAGTTGTTGCATTGCTGGTTTGTGTCTTTCCTGCATTATTCCTCTAACACGACTTCTTTGTCCTTAGGGGAACTTTAGTGCACTTTGCACTCACTTTTCAGGGTCTTGGAGAGGGTTATTTTTCTAACTCTCACTATTTTCGAATAGTCCCAGCGACCCTCTACAAGGTCACATAGGTTTGGGGTCCATTCGTGGTTCGCATTCCACTTTTGGAGTATATGGTTTGTGTTGCCCCTATCCCTATGTTTCCCCATTGCATCCTATTGTAACTATACATTGTTTGCACTGTTTTCTAAGACTATACTGCATGTTTTTGCTATTGTGTATATATATCTTGTGTATATTTCCTATCCTCTCACTGAGGGTACACTCTAAGATACTTTGGCATATTGTCATAAAAATAAAGTACCTTTATTTTTAGTATAACTGTGTATTGTGTTTTCTTATGATATTGTGCATATGACACTAAGTGGTACTGTAGTAGCTTCACACGTCTCCTAGTTCAGCCTAAGCTGCTCTGCTAAGCTACCATTATCTATCAGCCTAAGCTGCTAGACACCCTATACACTAATAAGGGATTACTGGGCCTGGTACAAGGTGCAAGTACCCCTTGGTACTCACTACAAGCCAGTCCAGCCTCCTACATTGGTTGTGCAGTGGTGGGATAAGTGCTTGAGACTGCTTACCACTCTTGTCATTGTACTTTTCATAAGAGAAAAATATACAAAACAAGGTCAGTGTATATACACATAGCCAAAAAGTTTTGCATTTCCTCTTTTCACTCTTTTCTAAGTGCTGAAAAGTACTTCTAAACTTTCAAAAAGTTCTTAAAAGTTTAAAAAGTTTTTTTCTGTCTTTCCAAAAAGTTCTGAAAACTTTTTTCTCTTTTTCTATCACTTTAACTCTCTCTAAAAAATGTCTGGCACAGGCCAAAGTGTTGATCTGTCCAAACTTGCATATGACAACCTTAGCTGGAAAAGAGCAAGGAGTCTCTGTATAGAGAGAGGTTTGAGTGTAGGGAAGAATCCTTCCTTGGAACTGTTACTTAACATGCTTAGAGAACAGGATAAGGCCATAGGTGCCCCATCTGTTGAAAAAGTACCTAATAGTTCTCAATCTGATTCAGGGACTCCCCCAGGAAAAGATTCAGGAAATAAACTTCCTAGCCTGCCCATTACTAGACAATCTAGCATAGATGGTAATGATGATGAGCCACACCAAATAAATAGTGTTGTCTCACATCATAGCAAAAGCATTTATTCTCACCATACTGGTAGTAATGTTTCTGTAAACCAAGCTGTTAGGGTGGCTTCTGTAAGGGACAGGTCTCCTTCTGTTCATTCCCATCATAGCTCTGTTTCTAGAAATGTCCCTCCCACCAACCCTGATGACAGAATGTTAGAGAGGGAACTCAATAAGTTGAGGGTGGAACAAACCAGACTGAAGCTTAAAAAGCAACAGCTGGATTTGGATAGACAGTCTTTTGAATTAGAGAAGGAAAGACAGAAGTTGGGTTTAGATACCCATGGTGGCAGCAGCAGTATTCCCCATAGTCATCCTGCAAAAGAGCATGATTCCAGGAATCTGCACAAGATAGTTCCCCCTTATAAGGAGGGGGATGACATTAACAAGTGGTTTGCTGCACTTGAGAGGGCCTGTGTTGTACAGGATGTCCCTCAAAGGCAGTGGGCTGCTATCCTATGGCTATCATTTAGTGGAAAAGGTAGGGATAGGCTCCTTACTGTGAAAGAAAATGATGCCAATAATTTTACAGTTCTTAAGAATGCACTCCTGGATGGTTATGGCTTAACCACTGAACAGTACAGGATAAAGTTCAGAGAGACCAAAAAGGAGTCTTCACAAGACTGGGTTGATTTTATTGACCATTCAGTGAAGGCCTTGGAGGGGTGGTTACATGGCAGTAAAGTTACTGATTATGAAAGCCTGTATAACACAATCCTGAGAGAGCATATACTTAATAATTGTGTGTCTGATTTGTTGCACCAGTACCTGGTAGACTCTGATCTGACCTCTCCCCAAGAATTGGGAAAGAAGGCAGACAAATGGGTCAGAACAAGGGTGAACAGAAAAGTTCATACAGGGGGTGACAAAGATGGCAATAAGAAGAAAGATGGTGAAAAATCTCAAGATAAGCATGGGGATAAGGGTAAAACCAAAGATCCCACTTCAAATCTTAAACACTCTTCAGAGGGTGGGGATAAAACAAATTCTTCCTCTTCTTCCCAACCTGCACACATTAAAAAGCCTTGGTGCTTTGTGTGTAAAAACAGAGGCCATAGGCCAGGGGATAAGTCCTGTCCAGGTAAACCCCCTGAGCCTACCACCACTAATACATCAAGCTCTAGTGCCCCTAGCAGTAGTGGTACTAGTGGTGGGACTGCTGGCAACAGTCAAGCAAAGGGTGTAGTTGGGTTCACTTATGGGTCCATAGTGGAAACTGATGTAATCAGTCCCAAGACAGTTTCTGTCACACCTAGTGGCATTGGCCTTGCCACACTGGCTGCTTGTCCCCTTACAATGGATAAGTACAGGCAGACAGTTTCAATAAATGGTGTTGAGGCCTTGGCCTACAGGGACACAGGTGCCAGTTTCACTTTGGTGACTGAAAACCTAGTGCCTCCTGAACAACACATCATTGGACAACAGTATAAGATTATTGATGTCCATAACTCCACTAAGTTTCTTCCCTTAGCTATAATTCAGTTTAGTTGGGGTGGAGTTACTGGCCCTAAGCAGGTGGTGGTATCACCTAGCTTACCTGTAGACTGTCTCTTAGGTAATGACCTAGAGGCCTCAGGTTGGGCTGATGTAGAGTTTTATGCCCATGCAGCCATGCTGGGCATCCCTGAGGAATTGTTCCCTCTCATTTCAAGTGAAATGAAAAAGCAAAGGAGAGAAGGCCTGAAAACTCAGGATCCCTCTCCATCAACAGGTAAAAAGGGTATCACAGTATCCCCTAACCACCCTACCATTCAGGATACTATTCCTGTGGTGGGAGAAACCTCTCCTGGGGTGGCACCTGTTCCAAGGGAATCATCAGTTGGCAAAACTGTACTCCCTGAGGTGGAAGTGCCTCTCTGTGGGATAACTAACATTGGTGAGAAAAACAGCACCATTTTAGTTAACATGGAGCATCCCTCCAACCCTCCCAGAGAAACTTTAGTGCAGAAACTCTGCACTGCCTCACAACACTTAGGACAGCATCCCTGCCCTAGTGTGGAGCTGATAGGACAGCATCCCTGCCCTGCTCCAACCCAAGAGAAACAGCATCCCTGTTCTCTCTTCCAGCCAGATGGACAAAGTTTTTGCCCAGCTATGGCTTTTCTGAGACAGCATCCCTGTCTGGCTTTTCCATCACTACAAATAGGTTCAGTGGACAATTCCCACTGCTCTAAACTAAAACTTACTGATAGAAACTCTGAAAATACATCTTCACATTGTTGCTTAGCTAAAAAACTTCAAACAGGGTGGTTTACATCCCCACAGGGAAGTAACCATATAGTGGATGATAAAGGGAGTAACCAGTCTATTGCAGAGCTACTCTCTACTTATCACCACTTAGACAATAAAGTCTCAACTGGCCAAGGTTAGCCTTATTGTCCTTCGTTTGGGGGGGGGGTTGTGTGAGAAGGTAGCCTCTTTCTAGCCTTGTTACCCCCACTTTTGGCCTGTTTGTGAGTGTATGTCAGGGTGTTTGTCACTGTTTTCACTGTCTCACTGGGATCCTGATAGCCAGGCCCCAGTGCTCATAGTGAAAACACTATGTTTTCAGTATGGTTGTTATGTGTCACTGGGATCCTGCTGGTCAGGTCCCCAGTGCTCATAGGTTTGTGGCCTATATGTATGTGTCACTGGGACCCTGTCACACAGGGCCCCAGTGCTCATAGGTGTGCATGTACGTATATGTTCCCTGTGTGGTGCCTAACTGTCTCACTGAGGCTCTGCTAACCAGAACCTCAGTGGTTATGCTCTCTCATTACTTTCAAATTGTCACTAACAGGCTAGTGACCAATTTTACCAATTTACATTGGCTTACTGGAACACCCTTATAATTCCCTAGTATATGGTACTGAGGTACCCAGGGTATTGGGGTTCCAGGAGATCCCTATGGGCTGCAGCATTTCTTTTGCCACCCATAGGGAGCTCTGACAATTCTTACACAGGCCTGCCACTGCAGCCTGAGTGAAATAACGTCCACGTTATTTCACAGCCATTTTACACTGCACTTAAGTAACTTATAAGTCACCTATATGTCTAACCTTTACCTGGTAAAGGTTAGGTGCAAAGTTACTTAGTGTGAGGGCACCCTGGCACTAGCCAAGGTGCCCCCACATTGTTCAGAGCCAATTCCCTGAACTTTGTGAGTGCGGGGACACCATTACACGCGTGCACTACATATAGGTCACTACCTATATGTAGCTTCACAATGGTAACTCCGAATATGGCCATGTAACATGTCTATGATCATGGAATTGCCCCCTCTATGCCATCCTGGCATAGTTGGCACAATCCCATGATCCCAGTGGTCTGTAGCACAGACCCTGGTACTGCCAAACTGCCCTTCCTGGGGTTTCACTGCAGCTGCTGCTGCTGCCAACCCCTCAGGCAGGCAGCTGCCCTCCTGGGGTCCAGCCAGGCCTGGCCCAGGATGGCAGAACAAAGAACTTCCTCTGAGAGAGGGTGTGACACCCTCTCCCTTTGGAAAATGGTGTGAAGGCAGGGGAGGAGTAGCCTCCCCCAGCCTCTGGAAATGCTTTGTTGGGCACAGAGGTGCCCAATTCTGCATAAGCCAGTCTACACCGGTTCAGGGACCCCTTAGCCCCTGCTCTGGCGCGAAACTGGACAAAGGAAAGGGGAGTGACCACTCCCCTGACCTGCACCTCCCCTGGGAGGTGTCCAGAGCTCCTCCAGTGTGCTCCAGACCTCTGCCATCTTGGAAACAGAGGTGCTGCTGGCACACTGGACTGCTCTGAGTGGCCAGTGCCACCAGGTGACGTCAGAGACTCCTGCTGATAGGCTCCTTCAGGTGTTAGTAGCCTATCCTCTCTCCTAAGTAGCCAAACCCTCTTTTCTGGCTATTTAGGGTCTCTGTCTCTGGGGAAACTTTAGATAACGAATGCAAGAGCTCATCCGGGTTCCTCTGCATCTCCCTCTTCACCTTCTGATAAGGAATCGACTGCTGACCGCGCTGGAAGCCTGCAAACCTGCAACATAGTAGCAAAGACGACTACTGCAACTCTGTAACGCTGATCCTGCCGCCTTCTCGACTGTTTTCCTGCTTGTGCATGCTGTGGGGGTAGCCTGCCTCCTCTCTGCACCAGAAGCTCCGAAGAAATCTCCTGTGGGTCGACGGAATCTTCCCCCTGCAACCGCAGGCACCAAAAAGCTGCATTACCGGTCCCTTGGGTCTCCTCTCAGCACGACGAGCGAGGTCCCTCGAATCCAGCGACACTGTCCAAGTGACCCCCACAGTCCAGTGACTCTTCAGCCCAAGTTTGGTGGAGGTAAGTCCTTGCCTCACCTCGCTGGGCTGCATTGCTGGGAACCGCGACTTTGCAGCTACTCCGGCCCCTGTGCACTTCCGGCGGAAATCCTTTGTGCACAGCCAAGCCTGGGTCCACGGCACTCTAACCTGCATTGCACGACTTTCTAAGTTGGTCTCCGGCGACGTGGGACTCCTTTGTGCAACTTCGGCGAGCACCGTTTCACGCATCCTTTTAGTGCTTGTTTCTGGCACTTCTCCGGGAGCTACCTGCTTCAGTGAGGGCTCTTTGTCTTGCTCGACGTCCCCTCTCTCTTCAGGTCCAATTTGCGACCTCCTGGTCCCTCCTGGGCCCCAGCTGCGTCCTAAAACGCCAAACGCACGATTTGCAGCTAGCAAGGCTTGTTGGCGTTCTTTCGGCGGGAAATCACTTCTGCACGACTCTCCAAGGCAAGAAGTATCCGTCCACCGAAGGGGAAGTCTCTAGCCCTTTTCGTTCCTGCAGAAACCTCAGCTTCTTCTGTCCAGTCGAAGCTTCTTTGCACCCGCAGCTGGCATTTCCTGGGCATCTGCCCATCTCCGACTTGCTTGTGACTTTTGGACTTGGTCCCCTTGTTCCACAGGTACCCTAGATTGGAAATCCACAGTTGTTGCATTGCTGGTTTGTGTCTTTCCTGCATTATTCCTCTAACACGACTTCTTTGTCCTTAGGGGAACTTTAGTGCACTTTGCACTCACTTTTCAGGGTCTTGGGGAGGGTTATTTTTCTAACTCTCACTATTTTCTAATAGTCCCAGCGACCCTCTACAAGGTCACATAGGTTTGGGGTCCATTCGTGGTTCGCATTCCACTTTTGGAGTATAAGGTTTGTGTTGCCCCTATCCCTATGTTTCCCCATTGCATCCTATTGTAACTATACATTGTTTGCACTGTTTTCTAAGACTATACTGCATGTTTTTGCTATTGTGTATATATATCTTGTGTATATTTCCTATCCTCTCACTGAGGGTACACTCTAAGATACTTTGGCATATTGTCATAAAAATAAAGTACCTTTATTTTTAGTATAACTGTGTATTGTGTTTTCTTATGATATTGTGCATATGACACTAAGTGGTACTGTAGTAGCTTCACACGTCTCCTAGTTCAGCCTAAGCTGCTCTGCTAAGCTACCATTATCTATCAGCCTAAGCTGCTAGACACCCTATACACTAATAAGGGATAACTGGGCCTGGTACAAGGTGCAAGTACCCCTTGGTACGCACTACAAGCCAGTCCAGCCTCCTACATTGGTTGTGCAGTGGTGGGATAAGTGCTTGAGACTGCTTACCACTCTTGTCATTGTACTTTTCATAAGAGAAAAATATACAAAACAAGGTCAGTGTATATACACATAGCCAAAAAGTTTTGCATTTCCTCTTTTCACTCTTTTCTAAGTGCTGAAAAGTACTTCTAAACTTTCAAAAAGTTCTTAAAAGTTTAAAAAGTTTTTTTCTGTCTTTCCAAAAAGTTCTGAAAACTTTTTTCTCTTTTTCTATCACTTTAACTCTCTCTAAAAAATGTCTGGCACAGGCCAAAGTGTTGATCTGTCCAAACTTGCATATGACAACCTTAGCTGGAAAAGAGCAAGGAGTCTCTGTATAGAGAGAGGTTTGAGTGTAGGGAAGAATCCTTCCTTGGAACTGTTACTTAACATGCTTAGAGAACAGGATAAGGCCATAGGTGCCCCATCTGTTGAAAAAGTACCTAATAGTTCTCAATCTGATTCAGGGACTCCCCCAGGAAAAGATTCAGGAAAGAAACTTCCTAGCCTGCCCATTACTAGACAATCTAGCATAGATGGTAATGATGATGAGCCACACCAAATAAATAGTGTTGTCTCACATCATAGCAAAAGCATTTATTCTCACCATACTGGTAGTAATGTTTCTGTAAACCAAGCTGTTAGGGTGGCTTCTGTAAGGGACAGGTCTCCTTCTGTTCATTCCCATCATAGCTCTGTTTCTAGAAATGTCCCTCCCACCAACCCTGATGACAGAATGTTAGAGAGGGAACTCAATAAGTTGAGGGTGGAACAAACCAGACTGAAGCTTAAAAAGCAACAGCTGGATTTGGATAGACAGTCTTTTGAATTAGAGAAGGAAAGACAGAAGTTGGGTTTAGATACCCATGGTGGCAGCAGCAGTATTCCCCATAGTCATCCTGCAAAAGAGCATGATTCCATGAATCTGCACAAGATAGTTCCCCCTTATAAGGAGGGGGATGGCATTAACAAGTGGTTTGCTGCACTTGAGAGGGCCTGTGTTGTACAGGATGCCCCTCAAAGGCAGTGGGCTGCTATCCTATGGCTATCATTTAGTGGAAAAGGTAGGGATAGGCTCCTTACTGTGAAAGAAAATGATGCCAATAATTTTACAGTTCTTAAGAATGCACTCCTGGATGGTTATGGCTTAACCACTGAACAGTACAGGATAAAGTTCAGAGAGACCAAAAAGGAGTCTTCACAAGACTGGGTTGATTTCATTGACCATTCAGTGAAGGCCTTGGAGGGGTGGTTACATGGCAGTAAAGTTACTGATTATGAAAGCCTGTATAACACAATCCTGAGAGAGCATATACTTAATAATTGTGTGTCTGATTTGTTGCACCAGTACCTGGTAGACTCTGATCTGACCTCTCCCCAAGAATTGGGAAAGAAGGCAGACAAATGGGTCAGAACAAGGGTGAACAGAAAAGTTCATACAGGGGGTGACAAAGATGGCAATAAGAAGAAAGATGGTGAAAAATCTCAAGATAAGCATGGGGATAAGGGTAAAACCAAAGATCCCACTTCAAATCTTAAACACTCTTCAGAGGGTGGGGATAAAACAAATTCTTCCTCTTCTTCCCAACCTGCACACATTAAAAAGCCTTGGTGCTTTGTGTGTAAAAACAGAGGCCATAGGCCAGGGGATAAGTCCTGTCCAGGTAAACCCCCTGAGCCTGCCACCACTAATACATCAAGCTCTAGTGCCCCTAGCAGTAGTGGTACTAGTGGTGGGACTGCTGGCAACAGTCAAGCAAAGGGTGTAGTTGGGTTCACTTATGGGTCCATAGTGGAAACTGATGTAATCAGTCCTAAGACAGTTTCTGTCACACCTAGTGGCATTGGCCTTGCCACACTGGCTGCTTGTCCCCTTACAATGGATAAGTACAGGCAGACAGTTTCAATAAATGGTGTTGAGGCCTTGGCCTACAGGGACACAGGTGCCAGTTTCACTTTGGTGACTGAAAACCTAGTGCCTCCTGAACAACACATCATTGGACAACAGTATAAGATTATTGATGTCCATAACTCCACTAAGTTTCTTCCCTTAGCTATAATTCAGTTTAGTTGGGGTGGAGTTACTGGCCCTAAGCAGGTGGTGGTATCACCTAGCTTACCTGTAGACTGTCTCTTAGGTAATGACCTAGAGGCCTCAGGTTGGGCTGATGTAGAGTTTTATGCCCATGCAGCCATGCTGGGCATCCCTGAGGAATTGTTCCCTCTCATTTCAAGTGAAATGAAAAAGCAAAGGAGAGAAGGCCTGAAAACTCAGGATCCCTCTCCATCAACAGGTAAAAAGGGTATCACAGTATCCCCTAACCACCCTACCATTCAGGATACTATTCCTGTGGTGGGAGAAACCTCTCCTGGGGTGGCACCTGTTCCAAGGGAATCATCAGTTGGCAAAACTGTACTCCCTGAGGTGGAAGTGCCTCTCTGTGGGATAACTAACATTGGTGAGAAAAACAGCACCATTTTAGTTAACATGGAGCATCCCTCCAACCCTCCCAGAGAAACTTTAGTGCAGAAACTCTGCACTGCCTCACAACACTTAGGACAGCATCCCTGCCCTAGTGTGGAGCTGATAGGACAGCATCCCTGCCCTGCTCCAACCCAAGAGAAACAGCATCCCTGTTCTCTCTTCCAGCCAGATGGACAAAGTTTTTGCCCAGCTATGGCTTTTCTGAGACAGCATCCCTGTCTGGCATTTCCATCACTACAAATAGGTTCAGTGGACAATTCCCACTGCTCTAAACTAAAACTTACTGATAGAAACTCTGAAAATACATCTTCACATTGTTGCTTAGCTAAAAAACTTCAAACAGGGTGGTTTACATCCCCACAGGGAAGTAACCATATAGTGGATGATAAAGGGAGTAACCAGTCTATTGCAGAGCTACTCTCTACTTATCACCACTTAGACAATAAAGTCTCAACTGGCCAAGGTTAGCCTTATTGTCCTTCGTTTGGGGGGGGGGGTTGTGTGAGAAGGTAGCCTCTTTCTAGCCTTGTTACCCCCACTTTTGGCCTGTTTGTGAGTGTATGTCAGGGTGTTTGTCACTGTTTTCACTGTCTCACTGCGATCCTGATAGCCAGGCCCCAGTGCTCATAGTGAAAACACTATGTTTTCAGTATGGTTGTTATGTGTCACTGGGATCCTGCTGGTCAGGACCCCAGTGCTCATAGGTTTGTGGCCTATATGTATGTGTCACTGGGACCCTGTCACACAGGGCCCCAGTGCTCATAGGTGTGCATGTATATGTTCCCTGTGTGGTGCCTAACTGTCTCACTGAGGCTCTGCTAACCAGAACCTCAGTGGTTATGCTCTCTCATTACTTTCAAATTGTCACTAACAGGCTAGTGACCAATTTTACCAATTTACATTGGCTTACTGGAACACCCTTATAATTCCCTAGTATATGGTACTGAGGTACCCAGGGTATTGGGGTTCTAGGAGATCCCTATGGGCTGTAGCATTTCTTTTGCCACCCATAGGGAGCTCTGACAATTCTTACACAGGCCTGCCACTGCAGCCTGAGTGAAATAACGTCCACGTTATTTCACAGCCATTTTACACTGCACTTAAGTAACTTATAAGTCACCTATATGTCTAACCTTTACCTGGTAAAGGTTAGGTGCAAAGTTACTTAGTGTGAGGGCACCCTGGCACTAGCCAAGGTGCCCCCACATTGTTCAGAGCCAATTCCCTGAACTTTGTGAGTGCGGGGACACCATTACACGCGTGCACTACATATAGGTCACTACCTATATGTAGCTTCACAATGGTAACTCCGAATATGGCCATGTAACATGTCTATGATCATGGAATTGCCCCCTCTATGCCATCCTGGCATAGTTGGCACAATCCCATGATCCCAGTGGTCTGTAGCACAGACCCTGGTACTGCCAAACTGCCCTTCCTGGGGTTTCACTGCAGCTGCTGCTGCTGCCAACCCCTCAGGCAGGCAGCTGCCCTCCTGGGGTCCAGCCAGGCCTGGCCCAGGATGGCAGAACAAAGAACTTCCTCTGAGAGAGGGTGTGACACCCTCTCCCTTTGGAAAATGGTGTGAAGGCAGGGGAGGAGTAGCCTCCCCCAGCCTCTGGAAATGCTTTGTTGGGCACAGAGGTGCCCAATTCTGCATAAGCCAGTCTACACCGGTTCAGGGACCCCTTAGCCCCTGCTCTGGCGCGAAACTGGACAAAGGAAAGGGGAGTGACCACTCCCCTGACCTGCACCTCCCCTGGGAGGTGTCCAGAGCTCCTCCAGTGTGCTCCAGACCTCTGCCATCTTGGAAACAGAGGTGCTGCTGGCACACTGGACTGCTCTGAGTGGCCAGTGCCACCAGGTGACGTCAGAGACTCCTGCTGATAGGCTCCTTCAGGTGTTAGTAGCCTATCCTCTCTCCTAAGTAGCCAAACCCTCTTTTCTGGCTATTTAGGGTCTCTGTCTCTGGGGAAACTTTAGATAACGAATGCAAGAGCTCATCCGGGTTCCTCTGCATCTCCCTCTTCACCTTCTGATAAGGAATCGACTGCTGACCGCGCTGGAAGCCTGCAAACCTGCAACATAGTAGCAAAGACGACTACTGCAACTCTGTAACGCTGATCCTGCCGCCTTCTCGACTGTTTTCCTGCTTGTGCATGCTGTGGGGGTAGCCTGCCTCCTCTCTGCACCAGAAGCTCCGAAGAAATCTCCTGTGGGTCGACGGAATCTTCCCCCTGCAACCGCAGGCACCAAAAAGCTGCATTACCGGTCCCTTGGGTCTCCTCTCAGCACGACGAGCGAGGTCCCTCGAATCCAGCGACACTGTCCAAGTGACCCCCACAGTCCAGTGACTCTTCAGCCCAAGTTTGGTGGAGGTAAGTCCTTGCCTCACCTCGCTGGGCTGCATTGCTGGGAACCGCGACTTTGCAGCTACTCCGGCCCCTGTGCACTTCCGGCGGAAATCCTTTGTGCACAGCCAAGCCTGGGTCCACGGCACTCTAACCTGCATTGCACGACTTTCTAAGTTGGTCTCCGGCGACGTGGGACTCCTTTGTGCAACTTCGGCGAGCACCGTTTCAGGCATCCTTTTAGTGCCTGTTTCTGGCACTTCTCCGGGAGCTACCTGCTTCAGTGAGGGCTCTTTGTCTTGCTCGACGTCCCCTCTCTCTTCAGGTCCAATTTGCGACCTCCTGGTCCCTCCTGGGCCCCAGCTGCGTCCTAAAACGCCAAACGCACGATTTGCAGCTAGCAAGGCTTGTTGGCGTTCTTTCGGCGGGAAAACACTCTGCACGACTCTCCAAGGCAAGAAGGATCCGTCCACCAAAGGGGAAGGCTCTAGCCCTTTTCGTTCCTGCAGAAACCTCAGCTTCTTCTGTCCAGTCGAAGCTTCTTTGCACCCGCAGCTGGCATTTCCTGGGCATCTGCCCATCTCCGACTTGCTTGTGACTTTTGGACTTGGTCCCCTTGTTCCACAGGTACCCTAGATTGGAAATCCACAGTTGTTGCATTGCTGGTTTGTGTCTTTCCTGCATTATTCCTCTAACACGACTTCTTTGTCCTTAGGGGAACTTTAGTGCACTTTGCACTCACTTTTCAGGGTCTTGGGGAGGGTTATTTTTCTAACTCTCACTATTTTCTAATAGTCCCAGCGACCCTCTACAAGGTCACATAGGTTTGGGGTCCATTCGTGGTTCGCATTCCACTTTTGGAGTATATGGTTTGTGTTGCCCCTATCCCTATGTTTCCCCATTGCATCCTATTGTAACTATACATTGTTTGCACTGTTTTCTAAGACTATACTGCATGTTTTTGCTATTGTGTATATATATCTTGTGTATATTTCCTATCCTCTCACTGAGGGTACACTCTAAGATACTTTGGCATATTGTCATAAAAATAAAGTACCTTTATTTTTAGTATAACTGTGTATTGTGTTTTCTTATGATATTGTGCATATGACACTAAGTGGTACTGTAGTAGCTTCACACGTCTCCTAGTTCAGCCTAAGCTGCTCTGCTAAGCTACCATTATCTATCAGCCTAAGCTGCTAGACACCCTATACACTAATAAGGGATAACTGGGCCTGGTACAAGGTGCAAGTACCCCTTGGTACTCACTACAAGCCAGTCCAGCCTCCTACATTGGTTGTGCAGTGGTGGGATAAGTGCTTGAGACTGCTTACCACTCTTGTCATTGTACTTTTCATAAGAGAAAAATATACAAAACAAGGTCAGTGTATATACACATAGCCAAAAAGTTTTGCATTTCCTCTTTTCACTCTTTTCTAAGTGCTGAAAAGTACTTCTAAACTTTCAAAAAGTTCTTAAAAGTTTAAAAAGTTTTTTTCTGTCTTTCCAAAAAGTTCTGAAAACTTTTTTCTCTTTTTCTATCACTTTAACTCTCTCTAAAAAATGTCTGGCACAGGCCAAAGTGTTGATCTGTCCAAACTTGCATATGACAACCTTAGCTGGAAAAGAGCAAGGAGTCTCTGTATAGAGAGAGGTTTGAGTGTAGGGAAGAATCCTTCCTTGGAACTGTTACTTAACATGCTTAGAGAACAGGATAAGGCCATAGGTGCCCCATCTGTTGAAAAAGTACCTAATAGTTCTCAATCTGATTCAGGGACTCCCCCAGGAAAAGATTCAGAAAAGAAACTTCCTAGCCTGCCCATTACTAGACAATCTAGCATAGATGGTAATGATGATGAGCCACACCAAATAAATAGTGTTGTCTCACATCATAGCAAAAGCATTTATTCTCACCATACTGGTAGTAATGTTTCTGTAAACCAAGCTGTTAGGGTGGCTTCTGTAAGGGACAGGTCTCCTTCTGTTCATTCCCATCATAGCTCTGTTTCTAGAAATGTCCCTCCCACCAACCCTGATGACAGAATGTTAGAGAGGGAACTCAATAAGTTGAGGGTGGAACAAACCAGACTGAAGCTTAAAAAGCAACAGCTGGATTTGGATAGACAGTCTTTTGAATTAGAGAAGGAAAGACAGAAGTTGGGTTTAGATACCCATGGTGGCAGCAGCAGTATTCCCCATAGTCATCCTGCAAAAGAGCATGATTCCAGGAATCTGCACAAGATAGTTCCCCCTTATAAGGAGGGGGATGACATTAACAAGTGGTTTGCTGCACTTGAGAGGGCCTGTGTTGTACAGGATGTCCCTCAAAGGCAGTGGGCTGCTATCCTATGGCTATCATTTAGTGGAAAAGGTAGGGATAGGCTCCTTACTGTGAAAGAAAATGATGCCAATAATTTTACAGTTCTTAAGAATGCACTCCTGGATGGTTATGGCTTAACCACTGAACAGTACAGGATAAAGTTCAGAGAGACCAAAAAGGAGTCTTCACAAGACTGGGTTGATTTCATTGACCATTCAGTGAAGGCCTTGGAGGGGTGGTTACATGGCAGTAAAGTTACTGATTATGAAAGCCTGTATAACACAATCCTGAGAGAGCATATACTTAATAATTGTGTGTCTGATTTGTTGCACCAGTACCTGGTAGACTCTGATCTGACCTCTCCCCAAGAATTGGGAAAGAAGGCAGACAAATGGGTCAGAACAAGGGTGAACAGAAAAGTTCATACAGGGGGTGACAAAGATGGCAATAAGAAGAAAGATGGTGAAAAATCTCAAGATAAGCATGGGGATAAGGGTAAAACCAAAGATCCCACTTCAAATCTTAAACACTCTTCAGAGGGTGGGGATAAAACAAATTCTTCCTCTTCTTCCCAACCTGCACACATTAAAAAGCCTTGGTGCTTTGTGTGTAAAAACAGAGGCCATAGGCCAGGGGATAAGTCCTGTCCAGGTAAACCCCCTGAGCCTACCACCACTAATACATCAAGCTCTAGTGCCCCTAGCAGTAGTGGTACTAGTGGTGGGACTGCTGGCAACAGTCAAGCAAAGGGTGTAGTTGGGTTCACTTATGGGTCCATAGTGGAAACTGATGTAATCAGTCCCAAGACAGTTTCTGTCACACCTAGTGGCATTGGCCTTGCCACACTGGCTGCTTGTCCCCTTACAATGGATAAGTACAGGCAGACAGTTTCAATAAATGGTGTTGAGGCCTTGGCCTACAGGGACACAGGTGCCAGTTTCACTTTGGTGACTGAAAACCTAGTGCCTCCTGAACAACACATCATTGGACAACAGTATAAGATTATTGATGTCCATAACTCCACTAAGTTTCTTCCCTTAGCTATAATTCAGTTTAGTTGGGGTGGAGTTACTGGCCCTAAGCAGGTGGTGGTATCACCTAGCTTACCTGTAGACTGTCTCTTAGGTAATGACCTAGAGGCCTCAGGTTGGGCTGATGTAGAGTTTTATGCCCATGCAGCCATGCTGGGCATCCCTGAGGAATTGTTCCCTCTCATTTCAAGTGAAATGAAAAAGCAAAGGAGAGAAGGCCTGAAAACTCAGGATCCCTCTCCATCAACAGGTAAAAAGGGTATCACAGTATCCCCTAACCACCCTACCATTCAGGATACTATTCCTGTGGTGGGAGAAACCTCTCCTGGGGTGGCACCTGTTCCAAGGGAATCATCAGTTGGCAAAACTGTACTCCCTGAGGTGGAAGTGCCTCTCTGTGGGATAACTAACATTGGTGAGAAAAACAGCACCATTTTAGTTAACATGGAGCATCCCTCCAACCCTCCCAGAGAAACTTTAGTGCAGAAACTCTGCACTGCCTCACAACACTTAGGACAGCATCCCTGCCCTAGTGTGGAGCTGATAGGACAGCATCCCTGCCCTGCTCCAACCCAAGAGAAACAGCATCCCTGTTCTCTCTTCCAGCCAGATGGACAAAGTTTTTGCCCAGCTATGGCTTTTCTGAGACAGCATCCCTGTCTGGCATTTCCATCACTACAAATAGGTTCAGTGGACAATTCCCACTGCTCTAAACTAAAACTTACTGATAGAAACTCTGAAAATACATCTTCACATTGTTGCTTAGCTAAAAAACTTCAAACAGGGTGGTTTACATCCCCACAGGGAAGTAACCATATAGTGGATGATAAAGGGAGTAACCAGTCTATTGCAGAGCTACTCTCTACTTATCACCACTTAGACAATAAAGTCTCAACTGGCCAAGGTTAGCCTTATTGTCCTTCGTTTGGGGGGGGGGTTGTGTGAGAAGGTAGCCTCTTTCTAGCCTTGTTACCCCCACTTTTGGCCTGTTTGTGAGTGTATGTCAGGGTGTTTGTCACTGTTTTCACTGTCTCACTGGGATCCTGATAGCCAGGCCCCAGTGCTCATAGTGAAAACACTATGTTTTCAGTATGGTTGTTATGTCTCACTGGGATCCTGCTGGTCAGGACCCCAGTGCTCATAGGTTTGTGGCCTATATGTATGTGTCACTGGGACCCTGTCACACAGGGCCCCAGTGCTCATAGGTGTGCATGTATATGTTCCCTGTGTGGTGCCTAACTGTCTCACTGAGGCTCTGCTAACCAGAACCTCAGTGGTTATGCTCTCTCATTACTTTCAAATTGTCACTAACATCTAGTGACCAATTTTACCAATTTACATTGGCTTACTGGAACACCCTTATAATTCCCTAGTATATGGTACTGAGGTACCCAGGGTATTGGGGTTCCAGGAGATCCCTATGGGCTGCAGCATTTCTTTTGCCACCCATAGGGAGCTCTGACAATTCTTACACAGGCCTGCCACTGCAGCCTGAGTGAAATAACGTCCACGTTATTTCACAGCCATTTTACACTGCACTTAAGTAACTTATAAGTCACCTATATGTCTAACCTTTACCTGGTAAAGGTTAGGTGCAAAGTTACTTAGTGTGAGGGCACCCTGGCACTAGCCAAGGTGCCCCCACATTGTTCAGAGCCAATTCCCTGAACTTTGTGAGTGCGGGGACACCATTACACGCGTGCACTACATATAGGTCACTACCTATATGTAGCTTCACAATGGTAACTCCGAATATGGCCATGTAACATGTCTATGATCATGGAATTGCCCCCTCTATGCCATCCTGGCATAGTTGGCACAATCCCATGATCCCAGTGGTCTGTAGCACAGACCCTGGTACTGCCAAACTGCCCTTCCTGGGGTTTCACTGCAGCTGCTGCTGCTGCCAACCCCTCAGGCAGGCAGCTGCCCTCCTGGGGTCCAGCCAGGCCTGGCCCAGGATGGCAGAACAAAGAACTTCCTCTGAGAGAGGGTGTGACACCCTCTCCCTTTGGAAAATGGTGTGAAGGCAGGGGAGGAGTAGCCTCCCCCAGCCTCTGGAAATGCTTTGTTGGGCACAGAGGTGCCCAATTCTGCATAAGCCAGTCTACACCGGTTCAGGGACCCCTTAGCCCCTGCTCTGGCGCGAAACTGGACAAAGGAAAGGGGAGTGACCACTCCCCTGACCTGCACCTCCCCTGGGAGGTGTCCAGAGCTCCTCCAGTGTGCTCCAGACCTCTGCCATCTTGGAAACAGAGGTGCTGCTGGCACACTGGACTGCTCTGAGTGGCCAGTGCCACCAGGTGACGTCAGAGACTCCTGCTGATAGGCTCCTTCAGGTGTTAGTAGCCTATCCTCTCTCCTAAGTAGCCAAACCCTCTTTTCTGGCTATTTAGGGTCTCTGTCTCTGGGGAAACTTTAGATAACGAATGCAAGAGCTCATCCGGGTTCCTCTGCATCTCCCTCTTCACCTTCTGATAAGGAATCGACTGCTGACCGCGCTGGAAGCCTGCAAACCTGCAACATAGTAGCAAAGACGACTACTGCAACTCTGTAACGCTGATCCTGCCGCCTTCTCGACTGTTTTCCTGCTTGTGCATGCTGTGGGGGTAGCCTGCCTCCTCTCTGCACCAGAAGCTCCGAAGAAATCTCCTGTGGGTCGACGGAATCTTCCCCCTGCAACCGCAGGCACCAAAAAGCTGCATTACCGGTCCCTTGGGTCTCCTCTCAGCACGACGAGCGAGGTCCCTCGAATCCAGCGACACTGTCCAAGTGACCCCCACAGTCCAGTGACTCTTCAGCCCAAGTTTGGTGGAGGTAAGTCCTTGCCTCACCTCGCTGGGCTGCATTGCTGGGAACCGCGACTTTGCAGCTACTCCGGCCCCTGTGCACTTCCGGCGGAAATCCTTTGTGCACAGCCAAGCCTGGGTCCACGGCACTCTAACCTGCATTGCACGACTTTCTAAGTTGGTCTCCGGCGACGTGGGACTCCTTTGTGCAACTTCGGCGAGCACCGTTTCAGGCATCCTTTTAGTGCCTGTTTCTGGCACTTCTCCGGGAGCTACCTGCTTCAGTGAGGGCTCTTTGTCTTGCTCGACGTCCCCTCTCTCTTCAGGTCCAATTTGCGACCTCCTGGTCCCTCCTGGGCCCCAGCTGCGTCCTAAAACGCCAAACGCACGATTTGCAGCTAGCAAGGCTTGTTGGCGTTCTTTCGGCGGGAAAACACTCTGCACGACTCTCCAAGGCAAGAAGGATCCGTCCACCAAAGGGGAAGGCTCTAGCCCTTTTCGTTCCTGCAGAAACCTCAGCTTCTTCTGTCCAGTCGAAGCTTCTTTGCACCCGCAGCTGGCATTTCCTGGGCATCTGCCCATCTCCGACTTGCTTGTGACTTTTGGACTTGGTCCCCTTGTTCCACAGGTACCCTAGATTGGAAATCCACAGTTGTTGCATTGCTGGTTTGTGTCTTTCCTGCATTATTCCTCTAACACGACTTCTTTGTCCTTAGGGGAACTTTAGTGCACTTTGCACTCACTTTTCAGGGTCTTGGGGAGGGTTATTTTTCTAACTCTCACTATTTTCTAATAGTCCCAGCGACCCTCTACAAGGTCACATAGGTTTGGGGTCCATTCGTGGTTCGCATTCCACTTTTGGAGTATATGGTTTGTGTTGCCCCTATCCCTATGTTTCCCCATTGCATCCTATTGTAACTATACATTGTTTGCACTGTTTTCTAAGACTATACTGCATGTTTTTGCTATTGTGTATATATATCTTGTGTATATTTCCTATCCTCTCACTGAGGGTACACTCTAAGATACTTTGGCATATTGTCATAAAAATAAAGTACCTTTATTTTTAGTATAACTGTGTATTGTGTTTTCTTATGATATTGTGCATATGACACTAAGTGGTACTGTAGTAGCTTCACACGTCTCCTAGTTCAGCCTAAGCTGCTCTGCTAAGCTACCATTATCTATCAGCCTAAGCTGCTAGACACCCTATACACTAATAAGGGATAACTGGGCCTGGTACAAGGTGCAAGTACCCCTTGGTACTCACTACAAGCCAGTCCAGCCTCCTACATTGGTTGTGCAGTGGTGGGATAAGTGCTTGAGACTGCTTACCACTCTTGTCATTGTACTTTTCATAAGAGAAAAATATACAAAACAAGGTCAGTGTATATACACATAGCCAAAAAGTTTTGCATTTCCTCTTTTCACTCTTTTCTAAGTGCTGAAAAGTACTTCTAAACTTTCAAAAAGTTCTTAAAAGTTTAAAAAGTTTTTTTCTGTCTTTCCAAAAAGTTCTGAAAACTTTTTTCTCTTTTTCTATCACTTTAACTCTCTCTAAAAAATGTCTGGCACAGGCCAAAGTGTTGATCTGTCCAAACTTGCATATGACAACCTTAGCTGGAAAAGAGCAAGGAGTCTCTGTATAGAGAGAGGTTTGAGTGTAGGGAAGAATCCTTCCTTGGAACTGTTACTTAACATGCTTAGAGAACAGGATAAGGCCATAGGTGCCCCATCTGTTGAAAAAGTACCTAATAGTTCTCAATCTGATTCAGGGACTCCCCCAGGAAAAGATTCAGAAAAGAAACTTCCTAGCCTGCCCATTACTAGACAATCTAGCATAGATGGTAATGATGATGAGCCACACCAAATAAATAGTGTTGTCTCACATCATAGCAAAAGCATTTATTCTCACCATACTGGTAGTAATGTTTCTGTAAACCAAGCTGTTAGGGTGGCTTCTGTAAGGGACAGGTCTCCTTCTGTTCATTCCCATCATAGCTCTGTTTCTAGAAATGTCCCTCCCACCAACCCTGATGACAGAATGTTAGAGAGGGAACTCAATAAGTTGAGGGTGGAACAAACCAGACTGAAGCTTAAAAAGCAACAGCTGGATTTGGATAGACAGTCTTTTGAATTAGAGAAGGAAAGACAGAAGTTGGGTTTAGATACCCATGGTGGCAGCAGCAGTATTCCCCATAGTCATCCTGCAAAAGAGCATGATTCCAGGAATCTGCACAAGATAGTTCCCCCTTATAAGGAGGGGGATGACATTAACAAGTGGTTTGCTGCACTTGAGAGGGCCTGTGTTGTACAGGATGTCCCTCAAAGGCAGTGGGCTGCTATCCTATGGCTATCATTTAGTGGAAAAGGTAGGGATAGGCTCCTTACTGTGAAAGAAAATGATGCCAATAATTTTACAGTTCTTAAGAATGCACTCCTGGATGGTTATGGCTTAACCACTGAACAGTACAGGATAAAGTTCAGAGAGACCAAAAAGGAGTCTTCACAAGACTGGGTTGATTTCATTGACCATTCAGTGAAGGCCTTGGAGGGGTGGTTACATGGCAGTAAAGTTACTGATTATGAAAGCCTGTATAACACAATCCTGAGAGAGCATATACTTAATAATTGTGTGTCTGATTTGTTGCACCAGTACCTGGTAGACTCTGATCTGACCTCTCCCCAAGAATTGGGAAAGAAGGCAGACAAATGGGTCAGAACAAGGGTGAACAGAAAAGTTCATACAGGGGGTGACAAAGATGGCAATAAGAAGAAAGATGGTGAAAAATCTCAAGATAAGCATGGGGATAAGGGTAAAACCAAAGATCCCACTTCAAATCTTAAACACTCTTCAGAGGGTGGGGATAAAACAAATTCTTCCTCTTCTTCCCAACCTGCACACATTAAAAAGCCTTGGTGCTTTGTGTGTAAAAACAGAGGCCATAGGCCAGGGGATAAGTCCTGTCCAGGTAAACCCCCTGAGCCTACCACCACTAATACATCAAGCTCTAGTGCCCCTAGCAGTAGTGGTACTAGTGGTGGGACTGCTGGCAACAGTCAAGCAAAGGGTGTAGTTGGGTTCACTTATGGGTCCATAGTGGAAACTGATGTAATCAGTCCCAAGACAGTTTCTGTCACACCTAGTGGCATTGGCCTTGCCACACTGGCTGCTTGTCCCCTTACAATGGATAAGTACAGGCAGACAGTTTCAATAAATGGTGTTGAGGCCTTGGCCTACAGGGACACAGGTGCCAGTTTCACTTTGGTGACTGAAAACCTAGTGCCTCCTGAACAACACATCATTGGACAACAGTATAAGATTATTGATGTCCATAACTCCACTAAGTTTCTTCCCTTAGCTATAATTCAGTTTAGTTGGGGTGGAGTTACTGGCCCTAAGCAGGTGGTGGTATCACCTAGCTTACCTGTAGACTGTCTCTTAGGTAATGACCTAGAGGCCTCAGGTTGGGCTGATGTAGAGTTTTATGCCCATGCAGCCATGCTGTGCATCCCTGAGGAATTGTTCCCTCTCATTTCAAGTGAAATGAAAAAGCAAAGGAGAGAAGGCCTGAAAACTCAGGATCCCTCTCCATCAACAGGTAAAAAGGGTATCACAGTATCCCCTAACCACCCTACCATTCAGGATACTATTCCTGTGGTGGGAGAAACCTCTCCTGGGGTGGCACCTGTTCCAAGGGAATCATCAGTTGGCAAAACTGTACTCCCTGAGGTGGAAGTGCCTCTCTGTGGGATAACTAACATTGGTGAGAAAAACAGCACCATTTTAGTTAACATGGAGCATCCCTCCAACCCTCCCAGAGAAACTTTAGTGCAGAAACTCTGCACTGCCTCACAACACTTAGGACAGCATCCCTGCCCTAGTGTGGAGCTGATAGGACAGCATCCCTGCCCTGCTCCAACCCAAGAGAAACAGCATCCCTGTTCTCTCTTCCAGCCACATGGACAAAGTTTTTGCCCAGCTATGGCTTTTCTGAGACAGCATCCCTGTCTGGCATTTCCATCACTACAAATAGGTTCAGTGGACAATTCCCACTGCTCTAAACTAAAACTTACTGATAGAAACTCTGAAATTACATCTTCACATTGTTGCTTAGCTAAAAAACTTCAAACAGGGTGGTTTACATCCCCACAGGGAAGTAACCATATAGTGGATGATAAAGGGAGTAACCAGTCTATTGCAGAGCTACTCTCTACTTATCACCACTTAGACAATAAAGTCTCAACTGGCCAAGGTTAGCCTTATTGTCCTTCGTTTGGGGGGGGGGGTTGTGTGAGAAGGTAGCCTCTTTCTAGCCTTGTTACCCCCACTTTTGGCCTGTTTGTGAGTGTATGTCAGGGTGTTTGTCACTGTTTTCACTGTCTCACTGGGATCCTGATAGCCAGGCCCCAGTGCTCATAGTGAAAACACTATGTTTTCAGTATGGTTGTTATGTGTCACTGGGATCCTGCTGGTCAGGACCCCAGTGCTCATAGGTTTGTGGCCTATATGTATGTGTCACTGGGACCCTGTCACACAGGGCCCCAGTGCTCATAGGTGTGCATGTATATGTTCCCTGTGTGGTGCCTAACTGTCTCACTGAGGCTCTGCTAACCAGAACCTCAGTGGTTATGCTCTCTCATTACTTTCAAATTGTCACTAACAGGCTAGTGACCAATTTTACCAATTTACATTGGCTTACTGGAACACCCTTATAATTCCCTAGTATATGATACTGAGGTACCCAGGGTATTGGGGTTCCAGGAGATCCCTATGGGCTGCAGCATTTCTTTTGCCACCCATAGGGAGCTCTGACAATTCTTACACAGGCCTGCCACTGCAGCCTGAGTGAAATAACGTCCACGTTATTTCACAGCCATTTTACACTGCACTTAAGTAACTTATAAGTCACCTATATGTCTAACCTTTACCTGGTAAAGGTTAGGTGCAAAGTTACTTAGTGTGAGGGCACCCTGGCACTAGCCAAGGTGCCCCCACATTGTTCAGAGCCAATTCCCTGAACTTTGTGAGTGCGGGGACACCATTACACGCGTGCACTACATATAGGTCACTACCTATATGTAGCTTCACAATGGTAACTCCGAATATGGCCATGTAACATGTCTATGATCATGGAATTGCCCCCTCTATGCCATCCTGGCATAGTTGGCACAATCCCATGATCCCAGTGGTCTGTAGCACAGACCCTGGTACTGCCAAACTGCCCTTCCTGGGGTTTCACTGCAGCTGCTGCTGCTGCCAACCCCTCAGGCAGGCAGCTGCCCTCCTGGGGTCCAGCCAGGCCTGGCCCAGGATGGCAGAACAAAGAACTTCCTCTGAGAGAGGGTGTGACACCCTCTCCCTTTGGAAAATGGTGTGAAGGCAGGGGAGGAATAGCCTCCCCCAGCCTCTGGAAATGCTTTGTTGGGCACAGAGGTGCCCAATTCTGCATAAGCCAGTCTACACCGGTTCAGGGACCCCTTAGCCCCTGCTCTGGCGCGAAACTGGACAAAGGAAAGGGGAGTGACCACTCCCCTGACCTGCACCTCCCCTGGGAGGTGTCCAGAGCTCCTCCAGTGTGCTCCAGACCTCTGCCATCTTGGAAACAGAGGTGCTGCTGGCACACTGGACTGCTCTGAGTGGCCAGTGCCACCAGGTGACGTCAGAGACTCCTGCTGATAGGCTCCTTCAGGTGTTAGTAGCCTATCCTCTCTCCTAAGTAGCCAGACCCTCTTTTCTGGCTATTTAGGGTCTCTGTCTCTGGGGAAACTTTAGATAACGAATGCAAGAGCTCATCCGGGTTCCTCTGCATCTCCCTCTTCACCTTCTGATAAGGAATCGACTGCTGACCGCGCTGGAAGCCTGCAAACCTGCAACATAGTAGCAAAGACGACTACTGCAACTCTGTAACGCTGATCCTGCCGCCTTCTCGACTGTTTTCCTGCTTGTGCATGCTGTGGGGGTAGCCTGCCTCCTCTCTGCACCAGAAGCTCCGAAGAAATCTCCCGTGGGTCGACGGAATCTTCCCCCTGCAACCGCAGGCACCAAAAAGCTGCATTACCGGTCCCTTGGGTCTCCTCTCAGCACAACGAGCGAGGTCCCTCGAATCCAGCGACACTGTCCAAGTGACCCCCACAGTCCAGTGACTCTTCAGCCCAAGTTTGGTGGAGGTAAGTCCTTGCCTCACCTCGCTGGGCTGCATTGCTGGGAACCGCGACTTTGCAGCTACTCCGGCCCCTGTGCACTTCCGGCGGAAATCCTTTGTGCACAGCCAAGCCTGGGTCCACGGCACTCTAACCTGCATTGCACGACTTTCTAAGTTGGTCTCCGGCGACGTGGGACTCCTTTGTGCAACTTCGGCGAGCACCGTTTCACGCATCCTTGTAGTGCCTGTTTCTGGCACTTCTCCGGGTGCTACCTGCTTCAGTGAGGGCTCTTTGTCTTGCTAGTCGTCCCCTCTCTCTTCAGGTCCAATTTGCGACCTCCTGGTCCCTCCTGGGCCCCAGCTGCGTCCTAAAACGCCAAACGCACGATTTGCAGCTAGCAAGGCTTGTTGGCGTTCTTTCGGCGGGAGAATACTTCTGCACGACTCTACAAGGCAAGGAGGATCCGTCCACCAAAGGGAAAGGCTCTAGCCCTTTTCGTTCCTGCAGAAACCTCAGCTTCTTCTGTCCAGTCGAAGCTTCTTTGCACCCGCAGCTGGCATTTCCTGGGCATCTGCCCATCTCCGACTTGCTTGTGACTTTTGGACTTGGTCCCCTTGTTCCACAGGTACCCTAGATTGGAAATCCACAGTTGTTGCATTGCTGGTTTGTGTCTTTCCTGCATTATTCCTCTAACACGACTTCTTTGTCCTTAGGGGAACTTTAGTGCACTTTGCACTCACTTTTCAGGGTCTTGGGGTCGGTTATTTTTCTAACTCTCACTATTTTCTAATAGTCCCAGCGACCCTCTACAAGGTCACATAGGTTTGGGGTCCATTCGTGGTTCGCATTCCACTTTTGGAGTATAAGGTTTGTGTTGCCCCTATCCCTATGTTTCCCCATTGCATCCTATTGTAACTATACATTGTTTGCACTGTTTTCTAAGACTATACTGCATGTTTTTGCTATTGTGTATATATATCTTGTGTATATTTCCTATCCTCTCACTGAGGGTACACTCTAAGATACTTTGGCATATTGTCATAAAGATAAAGTACCTTTATTTTTAGTATAACTGTGTATTGTGTTTTCTTATGATATTGTGCATATGACACTAAGTGGTACTGTAGTAGCTTCACACGTCTCCTAGTTCAGCCTAAGCTGCTCTGCTAAGCTACCATTATCTATCAGCCTAAGCTGCTAGACACCCTATACACTAATAAGGGATAACTGGGCCTGATACAAGGTGCAAGTACCCCTTGGTACTCACTACAAGCCAGTCCAGCCTCCTACATTGGTTGTGCAGTGGTGGGATAAGTGCTTGAGACTGCTTACCACTCTTGTCATTGTACTTTTCATAAGAGAAAAATATACAAAACAAGGTCAGTGTATATACACATAGCCAAAAAGTTTTGCATTTCCTCTTTTCACTCTTTTCTAAGTGCTGAAAAGTACTTCTAAACTTTCAAAAAGTTCTTAAAAGTTTAAAAAGTTTTTTTCTGTCTTTCCAAAAAGTTCTGAAAACTTTTTTCTCTTTTTCTATCACTTTAACTCTCTCTAAAAAATGTCTGGCACAGGCCAAAGTGTTGATCTGTCCAAACTTGCATATGACAACCTTAGCTGGAAAAGAGCAAGCAGTCTCTGTATAGAGAGAGGTTTGAGTGTAGGGAAGAATCCTTCCTTGGAACTGTTACTTAACATGCTTAGAGAACAGGATAAGGCCATAGGTGCCCCATCTGTTGAAAAAGTACCTAATAGTTCTCAATCTGATTCAGGGACTCCCCCAGGAAAAGATTCAGGAAAGAAACTTCCTAGCCTGCCCATTACTAGACAATCTAGCATAGATGGTAATGATGATGAGCCACACCAAATAAATAGTGTTGTCTCACATCATAGCAAAAGCATTTATTCTCACCATACTGGTAGTAATGTTTCTGTAAACCAAGCTGTTAGGGTGGCTTCTGTAAGGGACAGGTCTCCTTCTGTTCATTCCCATCATAGCTCTGTTTCTAGAAATGTCCCTCCCACCAACCCTGATGACAGAATGTTAGAGAGGGAACTCAATAAGTTGAGGGTGGAACAAACCAGACTGAAGCTTAAAAAGCAACAGCTGGATTTGGATAGACAGTCTTTTGAATTAGAGAAGGAAAGACAGAAGTTGGGTTTAGATACCCATGGTGGCAGCAGCAGTATTCCCCATAGTCATCCTGCAAAAGAGCATGATTCCAGGAATCTGCACAAGATAGTTCCCCCTTATAAGGAGGGGGATGACATTAACAAGTGGTTTGCTGCACTTGAGAGGGCCTGTGTTGTACAGGATGTCCCTCAAAGGCAGTGGGCTGCTATCCTATGGCTATCATTTAGTGGAAAAGGTAGGGATAGGCTCCTTACTGTGAAAGAAAATGATGCCAATAATTTTACAGTTCTTAAGAATGCACTCCTGGATGGTTATGGCTTAACCACTGAACAGTACAGGATAAAGTTCAGAGAGACCAAAAAGGAGTCTTCACAAGACTGGGTTGATTTCATTGACCATTCAGTGAAGGCCTTGGAGGGGTGGTTACATGGCAGTAAAGTTACTGATTATGAAAGCCTGTATAACACAATCCTGAGAGAGCATATACTTAATAATTGTGTGTCTGATTTGTTGCACCAGTACCTGGTAGACTCTGATCTGACCTCTCCCCAAGAATTGGGAAAGAAGGCAGACAAATGGGTCAGAACAAGGGTGAACAGAAAAGTTCATACAGGGGGTGACAAAGATGGCAATAAGAAGAAAGATGGTGAAAAATCTCAAGATAAGCATGGGGATAAGGGTAAAACCAAAGATCCCACTTCAAATCTTAAACACTCTTCAGAGGGTGGGGATAAAACAAATTCTTCCTCTTCTTCCCAACCTGCACACATTAAAAAGCCTTGGTGCTTTGTGTGTAAAAACAGAGGCCATAGGCCAGGGGATAAGTCCTGTCCAGGTAAACCCCCTGAGCCTACCACCACTAATACATAAGCTCTAGTGCCCCTAGCAGTAGTGGTACTAGTGGTGGGACTGCTGGCAACAGTCAAGCAAAGGGTGTAGTTGGGTTCACTTATGGGTCCATAGTGGAAACTGATGTAATCAGTCCCAAGACAGTTTCTGTCACACCTAGTGGCATTGGCCTTGCCACACTGGCTGCTTGTCCCCTTACAATGGATAAGTACAGGCAGACAGTTTCAATAAATGGTGTTGAGGCCTTGGCCTACAGGGACACAGGTGCCAGTTTCACTTTGGTGACTGAAAACCTAGTGCCTCCTGAACAACACATCATTGGACAACAGTATAAGATTATTGATGTCCATAACTCCACTAAGTTTCTTCCCTTAGCTATAATTCAGTTTAGTTGGGGTGGAGTTACTGGCCCTAAGCAGGTGGTGGTATCACCTAGCTTACCTGTAGACTGTCTCTTAGGTAATGACCTAGAGGCCTCAGGTTGGGCTGATGTAGAGTTTTATGCCCATGCAGCCATGCTGGGCATCCCTGAGGAATTGTTCCCTCTCATTTCAAGTGAAATGAAAAAGCAAAGGAGAGAAGGCCTGAAAACTCAGGATCCCTCTCCATCAACAGGTAAAAAGGGTATCACAGTATCCCCTAACCACCCTACCATTCAGGATACTATTCCTGTGGTGGGAGAAACCTCTCCTGGGGTGGCACCTGTTCCAAAGGAATCATCAGTTGGCAAAACTGTACTCCCTGAGGTGGAAGTGCCTCTCTGTGGGATAACTAACATTGGTGAGAAAAACAGCACCATTTTAGTTAACATGGAGCATCCCTCCAACCCTCCCAGAGAAACTTTAGTGCAGAAACTCTGCACTGCCTCACAACACTTAGGACAGCATCCCTGCCCTAGTGTGGAGCTGATAGGACAGCATCCCTGCCCTGCTCCAACCCAAGAGAAACAGCATCCCTGTTCTCTCTTCCAGCCAGATGGACAAAGTTTTTGCCCAGCTATGGCTTTTCTGAGACAGCATCCCTGTCTGGCATTTCCATCACTACAAATAGGTTCAGTGGACAATTCCCACTGCTCTAAACTAAAACTTACTGATAGAAACTCTGAAAATACATCTTCACATTGTTGCTTAGCTAAAAAACTTCAAACAGGGTGGTTTACATCCCCACAGGGAAGTAACCATATAGTGGATGATAAAGGGAGTAACCAGTCTATTGCAGAGCTACTCTCTACTTATCACCACTTAGACAATAAAGTCTCAACTGGCCAAGGTTAGCCTTATTGTCCTTCGTTTGGGGGGGGGGGTTGTGTGAGAAGGTAGCCTCTTTCTAGCCTTGTTACCCCCACTTTTGGCCTGTTTGTGAGTGTATGTCAGGGTGTTTGTCACTGTTTTCACTGTCTCACTGGGATCCTGATAGCCAGGCCCCAGTGCTCATAGTGAAAACACTATGTTTTCAGTATGGTTGTTATGTGTCACTGGGATCCTGCTGGTCAGGACCCCAGTGCTCATAGGTTTGTGGCCTATATGTATGTGTCACTGGGACCCTGTCACACAGGGCCCCAGTGCTCATAGGTGTGCATGTATATGTTCCCTGTGTGGTGCCTAACTGTCTCACTGAGGCTCTGCTAACCAGAACCTCAGTGGTTATGCTCTCTCATTACTTTCAAATTGTCACTAACAGGCTAGTGACCAATTTTACCAATTTACATTGGCTTACTGGAACACCCTTATAATTCCCTAGTATATGGTACTGAGGTACCCAGGGTATTGGGGTTCCAGGAGATCCCTATGGGCTGCAGCATTTCTTTTGCCACCCATAGGGAGCTCTGACAATTCTTACACAGGCCTGCCACTGCAGCCTGAGTGAAATAACGTCCACGTTATTTCACAGCCATTTTACACTGCACTTAAGTAACTTATAAGTCACCTATATGTCTAACCTTTACCTGGTAAAGGTTAGGTGCAAAGTTACTTAGTGTGAGGGCACCCTGGCACTAGCCAAGGTGCCCCCACATTGTTCAGAGCCAATTCCCTGAACTTTGTGAGTGCGGGGACACCATTACACGCGTGCACTACATATAGGTCACTACCTATATGTAGCTTCACAATGGTAACTCCGAATATGGCCATGTAACATGTCTATGATCATGGAATTGCCCCCTCTATGCCATCCTGGCATAGTTGGCACAATCCCATGATCCCAGTGGTCTGTAGCACAGACCCTGGTACTGCCAAACTGCCCTTCCTGGGGTTTCACTGCAGCTGCTGCTGCTGCCAACCCCTCAGGCAGGCAGCTGCCCTCCTGGGGTCCAGCCAGGCCTGGCCCAGGATGGCAGAACAAAGAACTTCCTCTGAGAGAGGGTGTGACACCCTCTCCCTTTGGAAAATGGTGTGAAGGCAGGGGAGGAGTAGCCTCCCCCAGCCTCTGGAAATGCTTTGTTGGGCACAGAGGTGCCCAATTCTGCATAAGCCAGTCTACACCGGTTCAGGGACCCCTTAGCCCCTGCTCTGGCGCGAAACTGGACAAAGGAAAGGGGAGTGACCACTCCCCTGACCTGCACCTCCCCTGGGAGGTGTCCAGAGCTCCTCCAGTGTGCTCCAGACCTCTGCCATCTTGGAAACAGAGGTGCTGCTGGCACACTGGACTGCTCTGAGTGGCCAGTGCCACCAGGTGACGTCAGAGACTCCTGCTGATAGGCTCCTTCAGGTGTTAGTAGCCTATCCTCTCTCCTAAGTAGCCAAACCCTCTTTTCTGGCTATTTAGGGTCTCTGTCTCTGGGGAAACTTTAGATAACGAATGCAAGAGCTCATCCGGGTTCCTCTGCATCTCCCTCTTCACCTTCTGATAAGGAATCGACTGCTAACCGCGCTGGAAGCCTGCAAACCTGCAACATAGTAGCAAAGACGACTACTGCAACTCTGTAACGCTGATCCTGCCGCCTTCTCAACTGTTTTCCTGCTTGTGCATGCTGTGGGGGTAGCCTGCCTCCTCTCTGCACCAGAAGCTCCGAAGAAATCTCCCGTGGGTCGACGGAATCTTCCCCCTGCAACCGCAGGCACCAAAAAGCTGCATTACCGGTCCCTTGGGTCTCCTCTCAGCACGACGAGCGAGGTCCCTTGAATCCAGCAACACTGTCCAAGTGACCCCCACAGTCCAGTGACTCTTCAGCCCAAGTTTGGTGGAGGTAAGTCCTTGCCTCACCTCGCTGGGCTGCATTGCTGGGAACCGCGACTTTGCAGCTACTCCGGCCCCTGTGCACTTCCGGCGGAAATCCTTTGTGCACAGCCAAGCCTGGGTCCACGGCACTCTAACCTGCATTGCACGACTTTCTAAGTTGGTCTCCGGCGACGTGGGACTCCTTTGTGCAACTTCGGCGAGCACCATTTCACGCATCCTTGTAGTGCCTGTTTCTGGCACTTCTCCGGGTGCTACCTGCTTCAGTGAGGGCTCTTTGTCTTGCTCGACGTCCCTTCTCTCTTCAGGTCCAAATTGCGACCTCCTGGTCCCTCCTGGGCCCCAGCAGCGTCCTAAAACGCCAAACGCACAATTTGCAGCTAGCAAGGCTTGTTGGCATTCTTTCGGCGGGAAAACACTTCTGCACGACTCTCCAAGGCAAGATGGATCCGTCCTCCAAAGGGGAAGTCTCTAGCCCTTTTCGTTCCTGCAGAAACCTCAGCTTCTTCTGTCCAGTCGAAGCTTCTTTGCACCCGCAGCTGGCATTTCCTGGGCATCTGCCCATCTCCGACTTGCTTGTGACTTTTGGACTTGGTCCCCTTGTTCCACAGGTACCCTAGATTGGAAATCCACAGTTGTTGCATTGCTGGTTTGTGTCTTTCCTGCATTATTCCTCTAACACGACTTCTTTGTCCTTAGGGGAACTTTAGTGCACTTTGCACTCACTTTTCAGGGTCTTGGGGTCGGTTATTTTTCTAACTCTCACTATTTTCTAATAGTCCCAGCGACCCTCTACAAGGTCACATAGGTTTGGGGTCCATTCGTGGTTCGCATTCCACTTTTGGAGTATAAGGTTTGTGTTGCCCCTATCCCTATGTTTCCCCATTGCATCCTATTGTAAGTATACATTGTTTGCACTGTTTTCTAAGACTATACTGCATGTTTTTGCTATTGTGTATATATATCTTGTGTATATTTCCTATCCTCTCACTGAGGGTACACTCTAAGATACTTTGGCATATTGTCATAAAAATAAAGTACCTTTATTTTTAGTATAACTGTGTATTGTGTTTTCTTATGATATTGTGCATATGACACTAAGTGGTACTGTAGTAGCTTCACACGTCTCCTAGTTCAGCCTAAGCTGCTCTGCTAAGCTACCATTATCTATCAGCCTAAGCTGCTAGACACCCTATACACTAATAAGGGATAACTGGGCCTGATACAAGGTGCAAGTACCCCTTGGTACTCACTACAAGCCAGTCCAGCCTCCTACATTGGTTGTGCAGTGGTGGGATAAGTGCTTGAGACTGCTTACCACTCTTGTCATTGTACTTTTCATAAGAGAAAAATATACAAAACAAGGTCAGTGTATATACACATAGCCAAAAAGTTTTGCATTTCCTCTTTTCACTCTTTTCTAAGTGCTGAAAAGTACTTCTAAACTTTCAAAAAGTTCTTAAAAGTTTAAAAAGTTTTTTTCTGTCTTTCCAAAAAGTTCTGAAAACTTTTTTCTCTTTTTCTATCACTTTAACTCTCTCTAAAAAATGTCTGGCACAGGCCAAAGTGTTGATCTGTCCAAACTTGCATATGACAACCTTAGCTGGAAAAGAGCAAGGAGTCTCTGTATAGAGAGAGGTTTGAGTGTAGGGAAGAATCCTTCCTTGGAACTGTTACTTAACATGCTTAGAGAACAGGATAAGGCCATAGGTGCCCCATCTGTTGAAAAAGTACCTAATAGTTCTCAATCTGATTCAGGGACTCCCCCAGGAAAAGATTCAGGAAAGAAACTTCCTAGCCTGCCCATTACTAGACAATCTAGCATAGATGGTAATGATGATGAGCCACACCAAATAAATAGTGTTGTCTCACATCATAGCAAAAGCATTTATTCTCACCATACTGGTAGTAATGTTTCTGTAAACCAAGCTGTTAGGGTGGCTTCTGTAAGGGACAGGTCTCCTTCTGTTCATTCCCATCATAGCTCTGTTTCTAGAAATGTCCCTCCCACCAACCCTGATGACAGAATGTTAGAGAGGGAACTCAATAAGTTGAGGGTGGAACAAACCAGACTGAAGCTTAAAAAGCAACAGCTGGATTTGGATAGACAGTCTTTTGAATTAGAGAAGGAAAGACAGAAGTTGGGTTTAGATACCCATGGTGGCAGCAGCAGTATTCCCCATAGTCATCCTGCAAAAGAGCATGATTCCAGGAATCTGCACAAGATAGTTCCCCCTTATAAGGAGGGGGATGACATTAACAAGTGGTTTGCTGCACTTGAGAGGGCCTGTGTTGTACAGGATGTCCCTCAAAGGCAGTGGGCTGCTATCCTATGGCTATCATTTAGTGGAAAAGGTAGGGATAGGCTCCTTACTTTGAAAGAAAATGATGCCAATAATTTTACAGTTCTTAAGAATGCACTCCTGGATGGTTATGGCTTAACCACTGAACAGTACAGGATAAAGTTCAGAGAGACCAAAAAGGAGTCTTCACAAGACTGGGTTGATTTCATTGACCATTCAGTGAAGGCCTTGGAGGGGTGGTTACATGGCAGTAAAGTTACTGATTATGAAAGCCTGTATAACACAATCCTGAGAGAGCATATACTTAATAATTGTGTGTCTGATTTGTTGCACCAGTACCTGGTAGACTCTGATCTGACCTCTCCCCAAGAATTGGGAAAGAAGGCAGACAAATGGGTCAGAACAAGGGTGAACAGAAAAGTTCATACAGGGGGTGACAAAGATGGCAATAAGAAGAAAGATGGTGAAAAATCTCAAGATAAGCATGGGGATAAGGGTAAAACCAAAGATCCCACTTCAAATCTTAAACACTCTTCAGAGGGTGGGGATAAAACAAATTCTTCCTCTTCTTCCCAACCTGCACACATTAAAAAGCCTTGGTGCTTTGTGTGTAAAAACAGAGGCCATAGGCCAGGGGATAAGTCCTGTCCAGGTAAACCCCCTGAGCCTACCACCACTAATACATCAAGCTCTAGTGCCCCTAGCAGTAGTGGTACTAGTGGTGGGACTGCTGGCAACAGTCAAGCAAAGGGTGTAGTTGGGTTCACTTATGGGTCCATAGTGGAAACTGATGTAATCAGTCCCAAGACAGTTTCTGTCACACCTAGTGGCATTGGCCTTGCCACACTGGCTGCTTGTCCCCTTACAATGGATAAGTACAGGCAGACAGTTTCAATAAATGGTGTTGAGGCCTTGGCCTACAGGGACACAGGTGCCAGTTTCACTTTGGTGACTGAAAACCTAGTGCCTCCTGAACAACACATCATTGGACAACAGTATAAGATTATTGATGTCCATAACTCCACTAAGTTTCTTCCCTTAGCTATAATTCAGTTTAGTTGGGGTGGAGTTACTGGCCCTAAGCAGGTGGTGGTATCACCTAGCTTACCTGTAGACTGTCTCTTAGGTAATGACCTAGAGGCCTCAGGTTGGGCTGATGTAGAGTTTTATGCCCATGCAGCCATGCTGGGCATCCCTGAGGAATTGTTCCCTCTCATTTCAAGTGAAATGAAAAAGCAAAGGAGAGAAGGCCTGAAAACTCAGGATCCCTCTCCATCAACAGGTAAAAAGGGTATCACAGTATCCCCTAACCACCCTACCATTCAGGATACTATTCCTGTGGTGGGAGAAACCTCTCCTGGGGTGGCACCTGTTCCAAGGGAATCATCAGTTGGCAAAACTGTACTCCCTGAGGTGGAAGTGCCTCTCTGTGGGATAACTAACATTGGTGAGAAAAACAGCACCATTTTAGTTAACATGGAGCATCCCTCCAACCCTCCCAGAGAAACTTTAGTGCAGAAACTCTGCACTGCCTCACAACACTTAGGACAGCATCCCTGCCCTAGTGTGGAGCTGATAGGACAGCATCCCTGCCCTGCTCCAACCCAAGAGAAACAGCATCCCTGTTCTCTCTTCCAGCCAGATGGACAAAGTTTTTGCCCAGCTATGGCTTTTCTGAGACAGCATCCCTGTCTGGCATTTCCATCACTACAAATAGGTTCAGTGGACAATTCCCACTGCTCTAAACTAAAACTTACTGATAGAAACTCTGAAAATACATCTTCACATTGTTGCTTAGCTAAAAAACTTCAAACAGGGTGGTTTACATCCCCACAGGGAAGTAACCATATAGTGGATGATAAAGGGAGTAACCAGTCTATTGCAGAGCTACTCTCTACTTATCACCACTTAGACAATAAAGTCTCAACTGGCCAAGGTTAGCCTTATTGTCCTTCGTTTGGGGGGGGGGTTGTGTGAGAAGGTAGCCTCTTTCTAGCCTTGTTACCCCCACTTTTGGCCTGTTTGTGAGTGTATGTCAGGGTGTTTGTCACTGTTTTCACTGTCTCACTGGGATCCTGATAGCCAGGCCCCAGTGCTCATAGTGAAAACACTATGTTTTCAGTATGGTTGTTATGTGTCACTGGGATCCTGCTGGTCAGGACCCCAGTGCTCATAGGTTTGTGGCCTATATGTATGTGTCACTGGGACCCTGTCACACAGGGCCCCAGTGCTCATAGGTGTGCATGTATATGTTCCCTGTGTGGTGCCTAACTGTCTCACCGAGGCTCTGCTAACCAGAACCTCAGTGGTTATGCTCTCTCATTACTTTCAAATTGTCACTAACAGGCTAGTGACCAATTTTACCAATTTACATTGGCTTACTGGAACACCCTTATAATTCCCTAGTATATGGTACTGAGGTACCCAGGGTATTGGGGTTCCAGGAGATCCCTATGGGCTGCAGCATTTCTTTTGCCACCCATAGGGAGCTCTGACAATTCTTACACAGGCCTGCCACTGCAGCCTGAGTGAAATAACGTCCACGTTATTTCACAGCCATTTTACACTGCACTTAAGTAACTTATAAGTCACCTATATGTCTAACCTTTACCTGGTAAAGGTTAGGTGCAAAGTTACTTAGTGTGAGGGCACCCTGGCACTAGCCAAGGTGCCCCCACATTGTTCAGAGCCAATTCCCTGAACTTTGTGAGTGCGGGGACACCATTACACGCGTGCACTACATATAGGTCACTACCTATATGTAGCTTCACAATGGTAACTCCGAATATGGCCATGTAACATGTCTATGATCATGGAATTGCCCCCTCTATGCCATCCTGGCATAGTTGGCACAATCCCATGATCCCAGTGGTCTGTAGCACAGACCCTGGTACTGCCAAACTGCCCTTCCTGGGGTTTCACTGCAGCTGCTGCTGCTGCCAACCCCTCAGGCAGGCAGCTGCCCTCCTGGCGTCCAGCCAGGCCTGGCCCAGGATGGCAGAACAAAGAACTTCCTCTGAGAGAGGGTGTGACACCCTCTCCCTTTGGAAAATGGTGTGAAGGCAGGGGAGGAGTAGCCTCCCCCAGCCTCTGGAAATGCTTTGTTGGGCACAGAGGTGCCCAATTCTGCATAAGCCAGTCTACACCGGTTCAGGGACCCCTTAGCCCCTGCTCTGGGGCGAAACTGGACAAAGGAAAGGGGAGTGACCACTCCCCTGACCTGCACCTCCCCTGGGAGGTGTCCAGAGCTCCTCCAGTGTGCTCCAGACCTCTGCCATCTTGGAAACAGAGGTGCTGCTGGCACACTGGACTGCTCTGAGTGGCCAGTGCCACCAGGTGACGTCAGAGACTCCTGCTGATAGGCTCCTTCAGGTGTTAGTAGCCTATCCTCTCTCCTAAGTTGCCAAACCCTCTTTTCTGGCTATTTAGTGTCTCTGTATCTTGGGAAACTTTAGATAACGAATGCAAGAGCTCATCCGGGTTCCTCTGCATCTCCCTCTTCACCTTCTGATAAGGAATCGACTGCTAACCGCGCTGGAAGCCTGCAAACCTGCAACATAGTAGCAAAGACGACTACTGCAACTCTGTAACGCTGATCCTGCCGCCTTCTCAACTGTTTTCCTGCTTGTGCATGCTGTGGGGGTAGCCTGCCTCCTCTCTGCACCAGAAGCTCCGAAGAAATCTCCCGTGGGTCGACGGAATCTTCCCCCTGCAACCGCAGGCACCAAAAAGCTGCATTAACGGTCCCTTGGGTCTCCTCTCAGCACGACGAGCGAGGTCCCTTGAATCCAGCAATACTGTCCAAGTGACCCCCACAGTCCAGTGACTCTTCAGCCCAAGTTTGGTGGAGGTAAGTCCTTGCCTCACCTCGCTGGGCTGCATTGCTGGGAACCGCGACTTTGCAGCTACTCCGGCCCCTGTGCACTTCCGGTGGAAATCCTTTGTGCACAGCCAAGCCTGGGTCCACGGCACTCTAACCTGCATTGCACGACTTTCTAAGTTGGTCTCCGGCGACGTGGGACTCCTTTGTGCAACTTCGGCGAGCACTGTTTCACGCATCCTTGTAGTGCCTGTTTCTGGCACTTCTCCGGGTGCTACCTGCTTTAGTGAGGGCTCTTTGTCTTGCTCGACGTCCCCTCTCTCTTCAGGTCCAAATTGCGACCTCCTGGTCCCTCCTGGGCCCCAGCAGCGTCCTAAAACGCCAAACGCACAATTTGCAGCTAGCAAGGCTTGTTGGCATTCTTTCGGCGGGAAAACACTTCTGCACGACTCTTCAAGGCAAGATGGATCCGTCCTCCAAAGGGGAAGTCTCTAGCCCTTTTCGTTCCTGCAGAAACCTCAGCTTCTTCTGTCCAGTCGAAGCTTCTTTGCACCCGCAGCTGGCATTTCCTGGGCATCTGCCCATCTCCGACTTGCTTGTGACTTTTGGACTTGGTCCCCTTGTTCCACAGGTACCCTAGATTGGAAATCCACAGTTGTTGCATTGCTGGTTTGTGTCTTTCCTGCATTATTCCTCTAACACGACTTCTTTGTCCTTAGGGGAACATTAGTGCACTTTGCACTCACTTTTCAGGGTCTTGGGGAGGGTTATTTTTCTAACTCTCACTATTTTCTAATAGTCCCAGCGACCCTCTACAAGGTCACATAGGTTTGGGGTCCATTCGTGGTTCGCATTCCACTTTTGGAGTATATGGTTTGTGTTGCCCCTATCCCTATGTTTCCCCATTGCATCCTATTGTAACTATACATTGTTTGCACTGTTTTCTAAGACTATACTGCATGTTTTTGCTATTGTGTATATATATCTTGTGTATATTTCCTATCCTCTCACTGAGGGTACACTCTAAGATACTTTGGCATATTGTCATAAAAATAAAGTACCTTTATTTTTAGTATAACTGTGTATTGTGTTTTCTTATGATATTGTGCATATGACACTAAGTGGTACTGTAGTAGCTTCACACGTCTCCTAGTTCAGCCTAAGCTGCTCTGCTAAGCTACCATTATCTATCAGCCTAAGCTGCTAGACACCCTATACACTAATAAGGGATAACTGGGCCTGGTACAAGGTGCAAGTACCCCTTGGTACTCACTACAAGCCAGTCCAGCCTCCTACATTGGTTGTGCAGTGGTGGGATAAGTGCTTGAGACTGCTTACCACTCTTGTCATTGTACTTTTCATAAGAGAAAAATATACAAAACAAGGTCAGTGTATATACACATAGCCAAAAAGTTTTGCATTTCCTCTTTTCACTCTTTTCTAAGTGCTGAAAAGTACTTCTAAACTTTCAAAAAGTTCTTAAAAGTTTAAAAAGTTTTTTTCTGTCTTTCCAAAAAGTTCTGAAAACTTTTTTCTCTTTTTCTATCACTTTAACTCTCTCTAAAAAATGTCTGGCACAGGCCAAAGTGTTGATCTGTCCAAACTTGCATATGACAACCTTAGCTGGAAAAGAGCAAGGAGTCTCTGTATAGAGAGAGGTTTGAGTGTAGGGAAGAATCCTTCCTTGGAACTGTTACTTAACATGCTTAGAGAACAGGATAAGGCCATAGGTGCCCCATCTGTTGAAAAAGTACCTAATAGTTCTCAATCTGATTCAGGGACTCCCCCAGGAAAAGATTCAGGAAAGAAACTTCCTAGCCTGCCCATTACTAGACAATCTAGCATAGATGGTAATGATGATGAGCCACACCAAATAAATAGTGTTGTCTCACATCATAGCAAAAGCATTTATTCTCACCATACTGGTAGTAATGTTTCTGTAAACCAAGCTGTTAGGGTGGCTTCTGTAAGGGACAGGTCTCCTTCTGTTCATTCCCATCATAGCTCTGTTTCTAGAAATGTCCCTCCCACCAACCCTGATGACAGAATGTTAGAGAGGGAACTCAATAAGTTGAGGGTGGAACAAACCAAACTGAAGCTTAAAAAGCAACAGCTGGATTTGGATAGACAGTCTTTTGAATTAGAGAAGGAAAGACAGAAGTTGGGTTTAGATACCCATGGTGGCAGCAGCAGTATTCCCCATAGTCATCCTGCAAAAGAGCATGATTCCAGGAATCTGCACAAGATAGTTCCCCCTTATAAGGAGGGGGATGACATTAACAAGTGGTTTGCTGCACTTGAGAGGGCCTGTGTTGTACAGGATGTCCCTCAAAGGCAGTGGGCTGCTATCCTATGGCTATCATTTAGTGGAAAAGGTAGGGATAGGCTCCTTACTGTGAAAGAAAATGATGCCAATAATTTTACAGTTCTTAAGAATGCACTCCTGGATGGTTATGGCTTAACCACTGAACAGTACAGGATAAAGTTCAGAGAGACCAAAAAGGAGTCTTCACAAGACTGGGTTGATTTCATTGACCATTCAGTGAAGGCCTTGGAGGGGTGGTTACATGGCAGTAAAGTTACTGATTATGAAAGCCTGTATAACACAATCCTGAGAGAGCATATACTTAATAATTGTGTGTCTGATTTGTTGCACCAGTACCTGGTAGACTCTGATCTGACCTCTCCCCAAGAATTGGGAAAGAAGGCAGACAAATGGGTCAGAACAAGGGTGAACAGAAAAGTTCATACAGGGGGTGACAAAGATGGCAATAAGAAGAAAGATGGTGAAAAATCTCAAGATAAGCATGGGGATAAGGGTAAAACCAAAGATCCCACTTCAAATCTTAAACACTCTTCAGAGGGTGGGGATAAAACAAATTCTTCCTCTTCTTCCCAACCTGCACACATTAAAAAGCCTTGGTGCTTTGTGTGTAAAAACAGAGGCCATAGGCCAGGGGATAAGTCCTGTCCAGGTAACCCCCCTGAGCCTACCACCACTAATACATCAAGCTCTAGTGCCCCTAGCAGTAGTGGTACTAGTGGTGGGACTGCTGGCAACAGTCAAGCAAAGGGTGTAGTTGGGTTCACTTATGGGTCCATAGTGGAAACTGATGTAATCAGTCCCAAGACAGTTTCTGTCACACCTAGTGGCATTGGCCTTGCCACACTGGCTGCTTGTCCCCTTACAATGGATAAGTACAGGCAGACAGTTTCAATAAATGGTGTTGAGGCCTTGGCCTACAGGGACACAGGTGCCAGTTTCACTTTGGTGACTGAAAACCTAGTGCCTCCTGAACAACACATCATTGGACAACAGTATAAGATTATTGATGTCCATAACTCCACTACATTTCTTCCCTTAGCTATAATTCAGTTTAGTTGGGGTGGAGTTACTGGCCCTAAGCAGGTGGTGGTATCACCTAGCTTACCTGTAGACTGTCTCTTAGGTAATGACCTAGAGGCCTCAGGTTGGGCTGATGTAGAGTTTTATGCCCATGCAGCCATGCTGGGCATCCCTGAGGAATTGTTCCCTCTCATTTCAAGTGAAATGAAAAAGCAAAGGAGAGAAGGCCTGAAAACTCAGGATCCCTCTCCATCAACAGGTAAAAAGGGTATCACAGTATCCCCTAACCACCCTACCATTCAGGATACTATTCCTGTGGTGGGAGAAACCTCTCCTGGGGTGGCACCTGTTCCAAGGGAATCATCAGTTGGCAAAACTGTACTCCCTGAGGTGGAAGTGCCTCTCTGTGGGATAACTAACATTGGTGAGAAAAACAGCACCATTTTAGTTAACATGGAGCATCCCTCCAACCCTCCCAGAGAAACTTTAGTGCAGAAACTCTGCACTGCCTCACAACACTTAGGACAGCATCCCTGCCCTAGTGTGGAGCTGATAGGACAGCATCCCTGCCCTGCTCCAACCCAAGAGAAACAGCATCCCTGTTCTCTCTTCCAGCCAGATGGACAAAGTTTTTGCCCAGCTATGGCTTTTCTGAGACAGCATCCCTGTCTGGCATTTCCATCACTACAAATAGGTTCAGTGGACAATTCCCACTGCTCTAAACTAAAACTTACTGATAGAAACTCTGAAAATACATCTTCACATTGTTGCTTAGCTAAAAAACTTCAAACAGGGTGGTTTACATCCCCACAGGGAAGTAACCATATAGTGGATGATATAGGGAGTAACCAGTCTATTGCAGAGCTACTCTCTACTTATCACCACTTAGACAATAAAGTCTCAACTGGCCAAGGTTAGCCTTATAGTCCTTCGTTTGGGGGGGGGGTTGTGTGAGAAGGTAGCCTCTTTCTAGCCTTGTTACCCCCACTTTTGGCCTGTTTGTGAGTGTATGTCAGGGTGTTTGTCACTGTTTTCACTGTCTCACTGGGATCCTGATAGCCAGGCCCCAGTGCTCATAGTGAAAACACTATGTTTTCAGTATGGTTGTTATGTGTCACTGGGATCCTGCTGGTCAGGACCCCAGTGCTCATAGGTTTGTGGCCTATATGTATGTGTCACTGGGACCCTGTCACACAGGGCCCCAGTGCTCATAGGTGTGCATGTATATGTTCCCTGTGTGGTGCCTAACTGTCTCACTGAGGCTCTGCTAACCAGAACCTCAGTGGTTATGCTCTCTCATTACTTTCAAATTGTCACTAACAGGCTAGTGACCAATTTTACCAATTTACATTGGCTTACTGGAACACCCTTATAATTCCCTAGTATATGGTACTGAGGTACCCAGGGTATTGGGGTTCCAGGAGATCCCTATGGGCTGCAGCATTTCTTTTGCCACCCATAGGGAGCTCTGACAATTCTTACACAGGCCTGCCACTGCAGCCTGAGTGAAATAACGTCCACGTTATTTCACAGCCATTTTACACTGCACTTAAGTAACTTATAAGTCACCTATATGTCTAACCTTTACCTGGTAAAGGTTAGGTGCAAAGTTACTTAGTGTGAGGGCACCCTGGCACTAGCCAAGGTGCCCCCACATTGTTTAGAGCCAATTCCCTGAACTTTGTGAGTGCGGGGACACCATTACACGCGTGCACTACATATAGGTCACTACCTATATGTAGCTTCACAATGGTAACTCCGAATATGGCCATGTAACATGTCTATGATCATGGAATTGCCCCCTCTATGCCATCCTGGCATAGTTGGCACAATCCCATGATCCCAGTGGTCTGTAGCACAGACCCTGGTACTGCCAAACTGCCCTTCCTGGGGTTTCACTGCAGCTGCTGCTGCTGCCAACCCCTCAGGCAGGCAGCTGCCCTCCTGGGGTCCAGCCAGGCCTGGCCCAGGATGGCAGAACAAAGAACTTCCTCTGAGAGAGGGTGTGACACCCTCTCCCTTTGGAAAATGGTGTGAAGGCAGGGGAGGAGTAGCCTCCCCCAGCCTCTGGAAATGCTTTGTTGGGCACAGAGGTGCCCAATTCTGCATAAGCCAGTCTACACCGGTTCAGGGACCCCTTAGCCCCTGCTCTGGCGCGAAACTGGACAAAGGAAAGGGGAGTGACCACTCCCCTGACCTGCACCTCCCCTGGGAGGTGTCCAGAGCTCCTCCAGTGTGCTCCAGACCTCTGCCATCTTGGAAACAGAGGTGCTGCTGGCACACTGGACTGCTCTGAGTGGCCAGTGCCACCAGGTGACGTCAGAGACTCCTGCTGATAGGCTCCTTCAGGTGTTAGTAGCCTATCCTCTCTCCTAAGTAGCCAAACCCTCTTTTCTGGCTATTTAGGGTCTCTGTCTCTGGGGAAACTTTAGATAACGAATGCAAGAGCTCATCCGGGTTCCTCTGCATCTCCCTCTTCACCTTCTGATAAGGAATCGACTGCTGACCGCGCTGGAAGCCTGCAAACCTGCAACATAGTAGCAAAGACGACTACTGCAACTCTGTAACGCTGATCCTGCCGCCTTCTCGACTGTTTTCCTGCTTGTGCATGCTGTGGGGGTAGCCTGCCTCCTCTCTGCACCAGAAGCTCCGAAGAAATCTCCCGTGGGTCGACGGAATCTTCCCCCTGCAACCGCAGGCACCAAAAAGCTGCATTACCGGTCCCTTGGGTCTCCTCTCAGCACGACGAGCGAGGTCCCTCGAATCCAGCGACACTGTCCAAGTGACCCCCACAGTCCAGTGACTCTTCAGCCCAAGTTTGGTGGAGGTAAGTCCTTGCCTCACCTCGCTGGGCTGCATTGCTGGGAACCGCGACTTTGCAGCTACTCCGGCCCCTGTGCACTTCCGGCAGAAATCCTTTGTGCACAGCCAAGCCTGGGTCCACGGCACTCTAACCTGCATTGCACGACTTTCTAAGTTGGTCTCCGGCGACGTGGGACTCCTTTGTGCAACTTCGGCAAGCACCGTTTCACGCATCCTTGTAGTGCCTGTTTCTGGCACTTCTCCGGGTGCTACCTGCTTCAGTGAGGGCTCTTTGTCTTGCTCGACGTCCCTTCTCTCTTCAGGTCCAATTTGCGACCTCCTGGTCCCTCCTGGGCCCCAGCTGTGTCCTAAAACGCCAAACGCACGATTTGCAGCTAGCAAGGCTTGTTGGCGTTCTTTTGGCGGGAAAGCACTTCTGCACGACTCTCCAAGGCAAGAAGGATCCGTCCACCAAAGGGGAAGGCTCTAGCCCTTTTCGTTCCTGCAGAAACCTCAGCTTCTTCTGTCCAGTCGAAGCTTCTTTGCACCCGCAGCTGGCATTTCCTGGGCATCTGCCCATCTCCGACTTGCTTGTGACTTTTGGACTTGGTCCCCTTGTTCCACAGGTACCCTAGATTGGAAATCCACAGTTGTTGCATTGCTGGTTTGTGTCTTTCCTGCATTATTCCTCTAACACGACTTCTTTGTCCTTAGGGGAACTTTAGTGCACTTTGCACTCACTTTTCAGGGTCTTGGGGAGGGTTATTTTTCTAACTCTCACTATTTTCTAATAGTCCCAGCGACCCTCTACAAGGTCACATAGGTTTGGGGTCCATTCGTGGTTCGCATTCCACTTTTGGAGTATATGGTTTGTGTTGCCCCTATCCCTATGTTTCCCCATTGCATCCTATTGTAACTATACATTGTTTGCACTGTTTTCTAAGACTATACTGCATGTTTTTGCTATTGTGTATATATATCTTGTGTATATTTCCTATCCTCTCACTGAGGGTACACTCTAAGATACTTTGGCATATTGTCATAAAAATAAAGTACCTTTATTTTTAGTATAACTGTGTATTGTGTTTTCTTATGATATTGTGCATATGACACTAAGTGGTACTGTAGTAGCTTCACACGTCTCCTAGTTCAGCCTAAGCTGCTCTGCTAAGCTACCATTATCTATCAGCCTAAGCTGCTAGACACCCTATACACTAATAAGGGATAACTGGGCCTGGTACAAGGTGCAAGTACCCCTTGGTACTCACTACAAGCCAGTCCAGCCTCCTACATTGGTTGTGCAGTGGTGGGATAAGTGCTTGAGACTGCTTACCACTCTTGTCATTGTACTTTTCATAAGAGAAAAATATACAAAACAAGGTCAGTGTATATACACATAGCCAAAAAGTTTTGCATTTCCTCTTTTCACTCTTTTCTAAGTGCTGAAAAGTACTTCTAAACTTTCAAAAAGTTCTTAAAAGTTTAAAAAGTTTTTTTCTGTCTTTCCAAAAAGTTCTGAAAACTTTTTTCTCTTTTTCTATCACTTTAACTCTCTCTAAAAAATGTCTGGCACAGGCCAAAGTGTTGATCTGTCCAAACTTGCATATGACAACCTTAGCTGGAAAAGAGCAAGGAGTCTCTGTATAGAGAGAGGTTTGAGTGTAGGGAAGAATCCTTCCTTGGAACTGTTACTTAACATGCTTAGAGAACAGGATAAGGCCATAGGTGCCCCATCTGTTGAAAAAGTACCTAATAGTTCTCAATCTGATTCAGGGACTCCCCCAGGAAAAGATTCAGGAAAGAAACTTCCTAGCCTGCCCATTACTAGACAATCTAGCATAGATGGTAATGATGATGAGCCACACCAAATAAATAGTGTTGTCTCACATCATAGCAAAAGCATTTATTCTCACCATACTGGTAGTAATGTTTCTGTAAACCAAGCTGTTAGGGTGGCTTCTGTAAGGGACAGGTCTCCTTCTGTTCATTCCCATCATAGCTCTGTTTCTAGAAATGTCCCTCCCACCAACCCTGATGACAGAATGTTAGAGAGGGAACTCAATAAGTTGAGGGTGGAACAAACCAGACTGAAGCTTAAAAAGCAACAGCTGGATTTGGATAGACAGTCTTTTGAATTAGAGAAGGAAAGACAGAAGTTGGGTTTAGATACCCATGGTGGCAGCAGCAGTATTCCCCATAGTCATCCTGCAAAAGGGCATGATTCCAGGAATCTGCACAAGATAGTTCCCCCTTATAAGGAGGATTATGACATTAACAAGTGGTTTGCTGCACTTGAGAGGGCCTGTGTTGTACAGGATGTCCCTCAAAGGCAGTGGGCTGCTATCCTATGGCTATCATTTAGTGGAAAAGGTAGGGATAGGCTCCTTACTGTGAAAGAAAATGATGCCAATAATTTTACAGTTCTTAAGAATGCACTCCTGGATGGTTATGGCTTAACCACTGAACAGTACAGGATAAAGTTCAGAGAGACCAAAAAGGAGTCTTCACAAGACTGGGTTGATTTCATTGACCATTCAGTGAAGGCCTTGGAGGGGTGGTTACATGGCAGTAAAGTTACTGATTATGAAAGCCTGTATAACACAATCCTGAGAGAGCATATACTTAATAATTGTGTGTC